>NC_082352.1:2648333-3309166 GCF_027477595.1 Haemorhous mexicanus | reverse complement strand
AGGGAAAAGCCAACCAGGTTAAACCTAAACCATCCCCTCTGCAGGGGGGCTTTGGGGCAGCCTTGGTGCAGCTCAGCTGAGGGGTGGTGGCTCCTGAGGCCAGACCAGAGCAGTCACTTCACACCTGTTTGTCTGGACCTGCACACCTGAGGGAGGAGAAAGGAGGATTTCTCCTCCAAACCCCCAGAAGTGCTTTTCACAAAATGGGACCTTGGTGGTGTTCACATGACAGCTGCTAAAGATGCCTGGGATCTCTGGATGCAAGGAAAACTTGTGTTTTGGTGGGAAAAGTAGGTGTACCTCTCTCTGAACCAGCTCTAGCATGCATCCCTGTGGTGTTCACTTTCTCTGAAAAAATCCCCTCACACAGGGTTTCTCTCCTGGGAAGCTGAGAGGCCTCAGAGAAAAGGAAAACAATTCTAATCTCATTTGTCTCTCCTGTGCTGTGCTGGTGTGGAATGTGTTTGGAGATTGTTCACCCACAGGTGATTGTTCCATTGCATTCTGCTGGGAGTTGTTTTCACTCTTTGCCCAATCAGGGCCAGGCTGTGTCAGGGCTCTGGAGAGAGTCACCAGTTTTCATTATTAGCTTTCTAGCATTCTGTAATTATCCTTGCTGTATTCTTTAGTACAGTATAGTATTCTTTAATATAATATAGTATCTTAAAGTACTAAATGAGCCTTCTGAGAACGTGGAGTCAGATGCATCACTCCTGCCTTCACTGGGGCATTCCCAGCAAATCCAATCCATCTCTGGACAAGCTCCAGTGTATGGCAGGTTGATTTTTCAGCTACATGCACAGGAAATCACCTTTTCAAAGGGGAGAGGTTTCTGAGCCAGCAGGAGCTGCCCCTTTTTCTTGGGGATAACAAGCAGAGAGCCTCACACTCTTGCTGCTGTGAAGAGCAGAGCAGAGCTGGTTTCTGTGGCAGCCTCCCTGCTCCCTTCCTCTCAAAGGGCACAAGGAGTGACCCTGGGCTGTCCTGGGCAGGGCCAGGAGCTGCCCTCAGGGGTCCTGGTGGGTCCCCACACCTCAGCTGCTTCTGGGGGTCTGTGAATGGTTTTGTTTCCTTGTGTTCTGTACCTCTCAATCCCTTCCTCTTGTATCCACCAAAAAAAGAGGTGTACTGGCACCTACAGCTTTTTAATCAAAGAGGAACATTCTGCCTCACTGGCCCAAGGTGGGAAATACACTGAATGACGACTCAGAGTGAAGGTTGCAGTGCCAGAAACCAGCACCCACATATTCCCAGTGGAAGAGGGACTTGACCAGAGAGAGCTCTCTGGAGTCAAGCGCGGGAATTCAAACACCCATTTTGTCCCTGGAAGCAGTTAAGCACCTTCTCCTTCTCTAATCCTAAAGCTGACCATGATCAACAGCTTTCTGTGGAAATCCCTCTAAATTTTCATCAGAAAAGTTAATTGTACTGCCTGAAGGGAATGGCTTTCAATGAATCCTGTGCTTAGAGAGGCACGTTGGGGCAGTGGGGTGGAAGTTCAGCTCCTTTGTGCTGGGTTCACCTTTGGAGGATGCTCCTTGGAAACTGAATTTCAGGCAGCCAGCTGAGATTGCCTTTGAGAATGGAGACTTCTCATTTGTAATCCATAGGAAATAAATACCCATCTTGAATGGTTTAGAAGAGTGGTTTTGTACCTTTGTACCAAGGAAGGGAATTTTGTATGAGGGAATGTCCCTTGTCTTGTAATAGAGGGGAGAAAGCTTTCTTAAAATTGAGGCTGATTTCAGAGTTTTGAACTTGAAAAATAATTAAATCCACTACCTGTAGGTCTGAACCTATTTTTTAGTAAATCTAAACTGGAAATACAACTGAAATGCAGCAGCTGATAGGGCAGGGAGACAGTGAAAGTGCAGCAGCACTTTCTGTTTAGGCTTGGTACTCTTGGTACTGAACCCTGCACAGAAATCAAACTGAAAACCACAAAAAAAACCCAAAAAAAACCCCACAAATAAACAAAAAAACCCAAAAAAAACCAAAACCACAAAAAAAAACCCCAACAAAACAAAACCCCCCCCCACCAACAGAAACATATAAAATAGAAATGAAGTGTTTTCAGTCACTTTTAGAACCAAAAAATCCAATCTAGAAAAAAAGTCCAACCAAACAAAAAAATCACTAAAATCAGGTAGAAATATTGTGCAAGCTAATTTTATAAACCTATGGAAGCTTGAGGGGCTGCTCTGTCCCAAGAGGTTTCCAGATAAAAAATGCTGAAAATAAGCTACTAGGTAGGAGCTCCTTTGAGTTAATCCAATGAGCTTTTCTGGGGACAGGAGGAACTGGCACCTTGAATAAAAAGGTTCCACAAAGCAGACAGAAGTTTGAAGGGAAAACTTTGATGAAGTTTTCATCTTGCTTGCTGAGAAAAGGACCAAGTTTAATTTAAATGCAGAGCACTCAGATCCAGAGGGACAGTCCTCCTCCTTATCCAGGGATCCTCACTCTGAAAAAGCAACCTCATGACTTAAAGACAGTTTTAACTTTTTTCTAGCATGTATTTCTGCCAAGTCTGAGTGAAATGCTCAGGAGAAAGGAGAAAATACTGACATCTTTCCATGGCACAGGATTCTGAACATGCTGTGTCAGGTGATTAAGGAAGCTAATCAGGTAGAGTACAGTTTGGTTTACATTTTATTGCAGGAAAATGAGGTATTCCCCAGCAAAATCATCACTAATGTACTTGACCAACAGTTTTGATGCAGTTGGATAAAACTTACTCTAAGAGATATTCAGGGATTCCTTTTTGCTTATGAATATTCATTCATTATTCAATATTCATTCAAGTCTCTTATGAATACTTGGCACACGTTGTAGATGGAGCCCTTTGGAGAATACTGTTTTCTTTAGAGAGGATCTGAGCAAATCTGATGCCATTTCAGAAGTATCCTCAAGGGTAGTAGTGTAAATAGTTGTGGAAGTCACATTAAAAAATTAGACTTTCTTATTAAAATGCACAGCTTGGGTCAAGCAAACAGGAAATGAGCAACAGCTCCAGTTTGGCATGAAAGAAAAAAGGAGCCCGAGTGGTAGATTAGAGGTTCATGGCAGGAAGGAAGCAAGTCAGTTGTCATTTCCAAAACGAGATCCTTGCTGCCCAAAATGTAACCAACTGAAGTACAGGGCCTCAGCTGATGAGGCCCTGTAGTAATTCTGATGACATTACTAATTAATTAAAGCACACTGATGAGCCCTGAGGCGTTTGCTTTGGGCAGCCAGGTGCTCTTGACTCAAATGTAACAAAAGCTTCCCCAGCTGCCCACCAGAGTGTCTCCAGGACATCAGCATTCCACTGAAGCCATGCAGGGGAGCTCCTTGTTTTTAGCAGTCCAGAAGGCATGTTCTGCCAGAATGACCTCAGCATGCAGGCAGTGAGCGTGCAGGAGAGCTGAAATTGCATTTGTTAGAACCCAAATCCTGGCTGTGTCAGGTGTCAGACGTTCACAGGGATGTGCTGATGGTTCTGACAACTCATCTCAGCCTCCTGTGCAGAATTTCTGCTTTCGTGGTGGAAATGTGCAATATTCACCCAGACCCAGAAATAACTCCAGCTCAAAAGGGGCCAAATGAGACAAGTTTCCAGTCTAAAAGTAGCTCAAAAAATGAGCAAGGAGTGATTAAATAAACAAACCAAAAATGAGAGCCACTATACACAAGGAATGTAAACATGAAGCATATTTTTAAACCTTTTTCCATCCCCAGAATGGTGCAACACCTTAAATAATGCAAATGTTTGCTCTGGAGCTGAGGAAGAATTTTGTAAGCACCACATTGATCTTTTCAACTGATGTACAGATGCATTTGTATTGACAAATTTCTGTGGGCACTCTGCTCAGTACACCAGCAGTGATCCCTTGGCACCCTGACCAGGCAGAGTGTTTCAAGCATCCAGAGAAGCCCACACACCCTGCTTGGGTTCCCCACTCTGTTCTCCTGCAAAAGCTGCCAATTAAACAGCTCCTGTTCTCAGCTGCAAACACATCCCTCCTTCCACTGCCCCAGCACAGCTGATGGGCCAAATGTGCAGGGCACAAAATCATCTCAAGTGATGCTAAAAACAAATGCTCAGGTGTCTCAGGTGGTCACAGCCTGTCCCTCACTGCTGTCCACGTAAGGTGGTGACAATGCACAGGTCCTGGAAGATGAAACAGTGTGATGAGTCAGTAGTTCTGCCTGCACAGAGTGAATATCACACACGGAACTAGAGCTCAGGAATTCTTGGATAAAAAGATTAGTAAAAAGCCCATATTTAGTAAGCAAAGCAGAAGAAGGAAGAGTAAGAATGTACAAAAATAGGAATGAATGAGAATCCACTGATGTTAGACAGCAAAGTCACTAAAATACCTTGCACTTTGAGGCTGGCAGTGTGTTTGTATTGTAATTATAGCTGGAGTCCCAACAGGTACAATATGAATAGAAATAGCACAGCAAGAAAGTCTGACCCTTCACCACACATTTTCAAAACCAGCACATCCTCAACATATCAGAGTAATCTTTTTGGAAAAAAAAAAAAAAACCCAAATCACTTTAAAACACACCCTCAGACAAAATATTGATTCCACACCACTTAACAACTACAAACCTCACTGGTAGAATTCTCTGTTCAAGCCAGAGCTTTTTAGTTTGGAGTTTACCTGAAGAAGCCATGAGAAGGAGACACTGCTGTGGGAAATACTGCAAAAAAGCCTCAGAGAAACAAGGTTTATATAAATATTGTGTGCAAGGCACCAGAGGGGCAGGTTTGCTTTGGTTATTGACGTAAAGTCTTCCTGTGGCCACAAGAACTGCCCCTGCAAGCAGATCTCAAGACTGATAATTAACATATTTACACATTGATATACTTGATATTGGTATATTTGCTATAATTTGTGCAATATTTAATTGAAAAATGAAGGTTTAAATGCAAAAAAGAAACCCCCAAGGTTTCTACATTTTGTGCTTTCAAATGTTTACATTCAAGTTGTAGCACCACTGTTGCAGGAACCAAGAGCTGGATTTACTTTTGCATTCAGATTTAGGGGAAAATCCTCAGTTTCAAAGATTAAGGAAAATTCTGCATCTATGTTTAAAGTTACCAAGTGAGGTAGGTGTGTCTCTAAAACTGGGCAATGGACTGGCCTTTCTGTGGGACAAAGATCAGTCTTAGAGAAGATCAAACCCTGAGCAGGAGAGCTGCCCTTGGTCCTTCTCTCCCTCCTGTCCCTTGGCCACGCGCTCATGTCAGGAGAAAGCTGCTCTGGAAGGCCTTGGAGGGGTAACTGCAAGGCTCCCTTCCAGCTGCCAGGGCTCCTGTCAGCCCAGAAAGGCTCCAGAACTGGGGAGGGCAGGGGCAGGCTGTGTGCCAGGGCTGCTCCAGCCCTTCCCTTGGCTTCCACCCTCCTCCTGCTGACACCCGTCCAGGGACAGGGAAACATCCCAGGGACAAGGAAGGACCAAATGGACATGGAAAGATCAGGGACAAGGATAAATCCCAGGGACAGGGAAACATCCCAGGGACAGGGAAACATCCCAGGGACAGGGAAACATCCCAGGGACAAGGAAAGATCCCAGGGACAGGGAAAGATCCCAGGGACAAGGAAACATCCCAGGGACAAGGAAAGATCCCAGGGACAGGGAAACATCCCAGGGACAAGGAAAGATCCCAGGGACAGGGAAACATTCCAGGGACAGGGAAAGATTCCAGGGACAAGGAAAGATTCCAGAGACAGGGAAACATCCCAGGGACAGGGAAACATCCCAGGGACAGGGAAAGATCCCAGGGACAAGAAAACATCCCAGGGACAGGGAAACATCCCAGGGACAGGGAAAGATCACAGGGACAGGGAAACATGCCAGGGACAGGGAAAGATCCCAGGGACAGGGAAACATCCCAGGGACAGGGAAAGATCCCAGGGACAGGGAAAGATCCCAGGGACAGGGAAACATCCCAGGGACAGGGAAAGATCCCAGGGACAGGGAAAGATCCCAGGGACAGGGAAACATCCCAGGGACAAGGAAGGATCAAATGGACATGGAAAGAGTCCAGGGACAAGGATAAATCCCAGGGGCAAGAAAATATCCCAGGGACAGGGAAACATCCCAGGGACAAGGAAGGATCAAATGGACATGGAAAGAGTCCAGGGACAAGGATAAATCCTAGGGGCAAGTAAACATCCCAGGGACAGGGAAAGATTCCAGGGACAGGGAAACATCCCAGGGACAAGGAGAGATCAAATGGACAAGGAAAGATTCCAGAGACAAGGAAAGATCCCAGGGACAAGGAAACATCCCAGGGACAAGGAAACATCAAATGGACAAGGAAAGATTCCAGGGACAAGGAAGGATCAAATGGACAAGGAAATATCCCAGGGACAAGGAAAGATCCCAGAGACAGGGAAACATCCCAGGGACAAGGAAAGATCAAATGGACAAGGAAAGATCCCAGGCCAAGGAAACCTCAGTGCCCACCAGCAGCTCCCTGGGAGGGACAGCAGGGCCAGGGCAGGAGCCCCCCTGGGCCGGGCAGGATTTGAACATTTGGGCTCCAGGTGCTGCAGCCACCCCTGGAGCCCTGGGGACAGCCAGGGCCCTGCCTGGGCAGTGGCACCACCTGCACCCACCTGGATCCCACAGCAGCTCCTGGGCTGGCCTGCCAGGCAATATTCAGTTTTATGGCTTTGTCACCATCCCAGCAATTTCTGGTGAGCAGCTTCAGCCCAAAAGTCCCAAATGGAAGGAGTTCTCAACACAAAAAGGCAAGCAGTCAAATAATCAGACATCACATCACAAGTTAGTGCATCCCCAGTGTGAAATCAGATTTCCCCAGTTCCTTCTTTTGCCAGTGCAGCTGGTTTTCTGTTCACAATAGGATTAACAGCAAAGAAACAATTCCTGGTTAAACACTGAGGTTCAAAACTGAGTAAATTTCAGTTCCTATCAGCTAAAGCCCCAACTCATCCATTACATTTTATAAAAAGCAGTTTAAATTTGTTATTTGGGATTTGTTGTATGAATGGGAAAGGAAGAAGGAATTTAAAAATCAGTGTAAATGAGAGATTAAAAATTTTAAAATAGTATATTGGAAATGTTATAAGTGCTTTAATTTAATAATAATAAAAAAAGCTATCCCCTCAAAATATTTTAATCTATTCAGGATGTGATACACGTGTGTAGTAATACATATGATACATCTGTGTAGTAATAAAAAAATAATTTCATCTACTATAACATTTCTCAAACCAAGGCAAAGGGCTACCTGCATCTCTTACTCATTACAGCTTGTTGGCCCCTTTCCACAGCCAAAAAGATAAATCTTGGTTTAGATTTTAGGATGAAGATGGGGATGACAACAAGCACGGGCTGGGCTCTGTCACAGGCTCTGCTGGTGGGGCAGCTCCAGGGGCTGTGGCAGGAGCCAGGAGGGCACCCTGGGCAGTGCCCAGTGCTCCCAGCCTGTGCCCAGTGCTCCCAGTCTGTGCCCAGTGCTCCCAGTCCCAGTGCTCCCAGTCCCAGTGCTCCCAGTCTGTGCCCAGTGCTCCCAGTCTGTGCCCAGTGCTCCCAGTCCCAGTGCTCCCAGTCTGTGCCCAGCGCTCCCAGTCTGTGCCCAGTGCTCCCAGTCTGTGCCCAGTGCTCCCAGTCCCAGTGCTCCCAGTCTGTGCCCAGCGCTCCCAGTCTGTGCCCAGTGCTCCCAGTCTGTGCCCAGTGCTCTCTGGGCCAGGGGCTCCTGGCTGAGCTAGGGCAGCCTGGCAGCCACGCCGGGTCCCCCAGGTCCTGGCAGGGAGCACTGCCCTCTGAGTCCCCCAGGTCCTGGCAGGGAGCACTGCCCCTGGGTCCCCCAGGTCCTGGCAGGGAGCACTGCCCTCTGAGTTCCCCAGGTCCTGGCAGGGAGCACTGCCCCAGCCCAGCCCAGCCCAGCCTGGGGCTCTGGGTGCCCCTGTGGGTGGCTGTGAGCTCAGGGACACCCCAGAGTCCCAGACTGTCCCTCGTGGGCTGCAGCTGGGGTGAATTCCCTCGTGTGGAGGAAAGGAAAAGGTCCAGGGCTCTGAGCTCCACAGGACAGCTCCAGGTTCCACCCAGGAGCACCAGGCCCTGCAGGGAACTCCCAGAAAGGGACATTTTGTTGGCTCCCTGTGCTCTGGGGCCCAGGTCAGACACAGCCCTGCATCCCAGGAGCTCTGGGATGCTGGAATGGCCCTGCCTGGGGGATCAGGAGCTGCAGGGCTGCCAGGGCAGCTGGGCACACACAGGCTCTTCATCTCCAGAGTCCTCCTCACACCCAGCAGCCACTGATGTCAACGTTTTCTGGGTAAACACCCAGCAGCCAAATGTCTGGATGCTCCAGGTCTTTGGTCAAGCTATTTCTAAGCAGAGTTCCAGAAATAGCACATGGTTTTATTTACTGTGGAGCAGTCCACGTTAATTTGCCAAGTGCCATTGCATAACAGCAATTAATTACATTATTTCCTCCTCACTAGCTGTGAGCATAGACTGCTGCCACAACGTGCTGAGTGCATTTCTGTGGCTCTTCTCAGCAGCTTTGAAGGGAAGATAAACGAGGACAAGCAGAGTGCCCAGATTAACAACAAATGATAAATCCAAGCCCCTTCATTGAGCCAAATTGAATATTCTGTTGTAGGCCTTGACCTAATTCTAGCTACTGGTTCTTTTCTTGTACTTTTTCATTAAACAGATTTTAAAAAAGATCTGGGTCTGTCATGAGGCTAAATGCTTCCTTTAGACATACCTTCTGAAATTACCTTGCGAGCTATGGGCAATTTCAGAAGGCTCCAAAAGTTGGTATTAGATTTCTTGGAATCAGGATTTAATTCTCTATTTAAAGAGAAAAACTCATGTTGTTTAGAACAGTGATTTACCTGCCTTTTAAAAACTACAAGCTACTTGTGCTTGCAGACCCCTCCAGATGTTATTGCCAGGACCTGGTCCTTAGGTTTAACTTTTTAAACTTCTCTTTGGTTGTTCTTGTATTTTAGTACACTGAGGGGTCCAGAAGGTATGTGTAAGGTATGTGAAAGGTATGTGTAAGGTATGTGTAAGGTATGTGTAAGGTATGTGTTGTACACCCCTGGCATGCACACTCTATACTGTACTGTTTCATCAGAATTGTACCTCCTTTCAAGCATTTGTAAAGGGCAGTCAACTCTGTACTAAATTACTTTAAAGTAATTAATTTATTTAATCATGTCTAGCAGCCTTAGAATCTCCTGAATTTTTTTTTTTTTTAGAGCTTTGTTTTCTTTCTCTGCATCTTCCCTGCAGTAAGTGATCTCTCTCTGCCCAGGATTCAGGCTCCTGCATGAGAAAAACTCCAGTGTGTTCTCTCTCCTAGACTCAACATCAGCCCTGAACAGCTCTGACCTGTTTTACCCCTGTAGCATTGTCAGAGAGGAGATGTGCCAGGCTCTGAGATGTTTCCTTACTCCCCCAGGGAACCTGACCTATCCTAGAGCAAAGCTAAGACTGAAAGGGAAGGACCAAACTCTGTTTTCAGGGCTGGACTCACTGGACAGCTCCAGAGTCTTGGAAGTGAGTGTGTATCCGTGCTGGTGTGGCTCAGGGCAGGATCTGGATAAAGAGCTGCTCTCAAAAGAGCACTTTTGCCAGCTGCTTACTAAGCTGAGTCTCTCCTATGCTTTTAGAATGCGTTTGGCCCGGGAAGGCTCCAGCCAGGTGTGGGCGTTGGTGTTGATGACATCTCTGATGCACCTGCTGAGCAACAAGCTCAGGGCCAGCTCTGCTCCTGTCCCAGCCATGAGAGGCCATAATCATGGGGTGAATAGGCTAAGGCACTTCTGTACAGCTCTAGAACCCCCAAATATCTGCTGTGTCCCTGCCCTTCACATCCTCCTGGCGCTGAGGCTGGGTCCTCCAGGATCCTCCCTCAGCCCTGCTTTCCTTCCACATCACAGTTTGTTTATTTCTCTTGTGCAACCCTTAGAAAATGTATTTATTTTGACTGGTCTCACAGCTGATTTTATGGTATTCACACAAATTCCAGCCCACCCTGACCATCACAGCCCTGTGCCCTTGGGGGGCAGCTCTGCCACCTGATCCCTGTCCTTGCTCTGCTGTATTTGCTCCATGGTAAAACATTCCACAGCTGGAGACCTCATACCAAGGACTTCCAAATGCCAAAACAGAGCTTACTGCTCTGTCAATATCATTTCCTCAGTTCCACAGAAAAAGAGAGGGGGCACTTTAGTGCTCCCTCCCACCTGTGAGCTTCTAGGGGTGTGTGAGTGTGCTCAGGATCAGAGTTCACAGGGGATGTGCAGATAAGGCTCTCCTGAGACACACACTCAGCATAGCAAACATCAGAGTTTGTATCAGGTATTGAATGAAACTGGCTGTGTGTTTGGGGTGTCTGCAAGGGTGCAGACAGAACTGTGTCCATGTAACTTTAAACAGCCACCTCTGTGTCCCAAAGGGCCATCCTGAGGTGACCTTTTAAACCCCCAGTGATTCATGAGGGAGATAATTGAAATTTGTGCCTATTCTGATTAATCCAAAGCGGGCCAGAACAAGCCTATTCAGTGACCTCTGTGCTGCAGCTGCTTTTCCAAAAAGCAGTGTTGCAGCTGACAAACAGGCAGTTACACTGAGCACTTTTGGTGGAATGGGCAGTGACAGGACAGGCTTGAAGGCAGAATAACCTGATCTTTCTCTGAGATGGCATCTCAGCATAGGGGCTGTCAGCACAGGGGAGCTTACCCTGATTCTTCTTCTGTCTTATGAGTTGTTCAGCTGACACCAAGCAGCATCTACCCATCTAGTCCAAAGAAATTTGAAAAACTTCATAGGTGTAAGCACATTTTCAGGCATGCTTACTATAAACAATTTTGCAAGGTGTTAATTAGATTTCCAGGACATGAAACAAATATAATCAGAACAGAGTATTAGGGACAGAGCTCAATCAGAACAAGAAGAAACTGTAAACTCTAAGTCTTCCCTATGGAAAAATTGGAGTGTCTTATTTTAACATGTCAGGATTGAAATGAAAAAATCCTGGGACTTATGACAGCAATGAAGGCAGAGTCCACAGTCAGAAGGCCTGGAAAATCTGTCCAGTGCTCCAGGGGAAGGGAGACAGTGAAATCACATTCACTGTAAAGATCCATACAAATTAGATAAGCAAATTCTTATTTTTAGCATTTGCCCAACAGCAAAGACAAGGGAACAACACATAAACAGCTCAGAAGGGAAGCAGCAGCCTCAGCTTGTCCAGGCTGCACTGAGCAGTCGAGTTCCAGAGGCAGGAGGTGCTCACAGAGCTGAAGAACATGAACTCCTATAGCTGAAGAAAAATTGTGATAGGGAATCAAGCAGGAAGGAAAAACCACATTTTTCTGTCCCTACCTTGCTTCTCCAGGAGGGGTCTTGCAAAATGCCAAGGGTCTTTTGCTCAAAACTGTGTAAATCAAAGACTTCACTTGCCCAGAATTATGAGAGCAACTTGGCACTTAACTTTCTTTAAACTGTCATGGAAGTCCAATGGGGCTTAGGAAGATAAACCTCAGAGGATCCAGGCCTTTGGTGCCTAAAAAAACCTCGGGTTTAATTGAAAATGGGCACCAAAACAGTGATTCTGAATTCTTTTCAACCATCTGGAGATGCTTGATATTTTTAGTTTTCCCTGTTTTTCTGAGAGAGGCATAAAGATAGAACAACTCTAGCATAGGGAATATGGAAATCAGTCTTGAGCTCTTTCACTTTGACATATTTAAAGCAAAAAGAATGAATAACAGCCATTTCCATAGCTCCTTCCTGAGCAGCTGCCTTTACCAGAAAAGGAGACACCACCACCTCTCAAAGAACCTCCCAGGACAAGAAAGGAAACCCTGCACTCTTCTGAGGGTGAGCAGCAGCAGGGGCATCAACGGGAAGGGGAATCAGAGCTCTGGAATCCCAATGGGGAGAAGATCCCCCTGAGGGTAGAGAATGAAATCTCTTTTAACTCAGTGTGTGAGAGCCAGCTGGCCCCCAGCACTTCCCAGCTGCCTGCTTGGTGTGGGACTCTGCAGGTCCCTTCTGCTGCTCTTCCAGACTCTCTTGCAGCACTGGAATACAGAGTCTGCTCCTGAGATCAAGGGCCAAAATGTTAGGAATTGATCTGGCCTTGAAGCCAGTCCTAATTCCACACCAGCTGAAGCTGGTGGAAAAGGGACCTAGATTATGTTTTATATATGTATATATATATATATATAGAGAGAGAGAGAGAGAGAGCAACATATTGGAGAATTTGAGATGCATCTCCCAGGGTTTAAGGCAATATAGGAGACATGCTCCTAGGAGCTTATCTTGCCCAAAATAAATAAAATATGATCTACACTTGTTCATGGTATAACCAGAGCTAAATTGTAATTCTCTCCACTGATTCAATTCTGTTTGTAAGTAAGGAAAGCAATTAAAGATGCCATTAGCCTGGTGATGAGCACATTTCCATCCTCCACGTGACTCTTGAGCATCTGTGTTCTTGTGAGCAATCCTGTGATTAAATTCATGATCCCTCTGAAGAGAATCTCCTAATTTCTGCTTGCTTTTTCTCTCTGAAGAATTCTGTTTGTCTGAAACCTGAAAACAGTACAATTAAGTGTACGTGGGCTAAAGTAAAGCCACATTTTAGAAATTATAGAAATTGATTATGTTCTCTGTTGATTATGTTCTCTGTTCAAGACAAAGATTTTTGCTAGGATTGGCCAAAGAGATTTTCAAACTCTCACTGCTTCAGGCACTGGAGGACAAAAAGGAAACACTTGGTAAGAGATCTGAACAACAGCAGTAAAAACATTTTCCAGAACGGAATCTCCTGGAGTGGGAGCCAGTGTGACCCACAGACTGCTTGCAAAAAAAAGTCTAAGGAAAATCTCTGTGCTTGACTTGGAAGAGATCAACAAATGGCAGCTCTGGGAAAGACTGGGGTGTTTATTAGCTTTTGTCATCACCCTTTTAAAAAAGATTGGTTGCAATAGCAGGAGCCTAACAAAGTTAGTACCAGAAAGGGAGGGGTAGGATCTTAACTAGAAAAGGAAAAAGAGGGATTAGGGAGATTTCATATGGGCTTGGAGAATTTTGTCATCCTGGTTATTTAATGAAGTACCTGAAGCAGTGCTGCAGCTCACAATAGTTCTCTTTCAAAAATACTGCACGAGGTGCCAAGGGGGAAAAGAAAAATAAACACAGTTCTTATTCTAAGAAAGAGTGAAGCAATTAGCAGCTAGGGAATTATAAATGATACTCATTAATTAAAATTCCTGGGAAAATACTGACATATTTTCCAACATTTTATCAAAGCATGTGGGAAACCCACAGACTCACAGGCATCATGGATTTACTGAGAACAAATTCTGCCAATCTAATTCCCCTCTCTCAAAGACAGCCAGCCCTGGGAATGGAGAAAAAGCAGTGGGAGGCAAATGTCTGGGCTCCAGTGAAGCCTTGGCTGCTGTCTCCTGCAACATCCACACGAGGAATTATCCTCTGGATGAAGTTCCTGCAGGAGCTGAGCAGGAAAAGGACATTGGGACTGCAGCGTTCAGTGGTTCAGAGAAACTGAAGGGCTTGTGCCTGATGCTGTCCCAGAAGTCCTGCTTGTGCTCTCAGTGCTGACTTGGAAGATGGAGTAGAGAGTGTCCTTATTAAATTTGCAAATGCCAGTAAGCTGAGCCTGCAAGTGCCCAGGATGAATAAAAATAGAAATAAAGAAATGTCTGAGAAGAGATGCAGGTCAATAGGAAGAAGTGCTGTACTGGTCCAAACAGAAATAGTCAACTGCAAAAACACAAGGAGGGGAATAAATGATGAGGGAACATTAATGCTGAACCTGGGAGCCTCAGTGACTCCCTCTGGGTGTGAGTCAGGAACCCAGCACTGCCAGTGCAGTCACAAAAATGGGATGTGGCAGCCTGAGAGGTTCAGGTGAAAGTGAAGGAATCTCTGACTCTGCTTTGCAATGGTGCCACCTCTGGGCCCTGGGGCCATTCTTCAGGAAAGCTGTTGCTGAGTTTTAGAAAATTCAGAGGAGACCTACAATGAAGGACCTTTTAACTTCTGTGCAAGAATGAACTAATTGGGATTGTTTTCCTTGAAGCATGGAAAACTGGGAAAACAAATAAATACTCCCCAGATCGACAGGAAAAGAAAAAAAATATATTTAATCTCAGCAAAATAAAACCCCCACCAATGTTCAGGTTAGACATCAAAAAAGCTTTCCAAGAACAATAGTGAATTTTCAGAGCAGTTGGCCCTGGAATATTTTAGTTCCCAGCACTGAAGCTGAGGACACTGCTGAGGAAAGGCACAGGGCAGTTTTCTTGCCATGAGGCTGAGGGATGATGCTGGGGATAAGCTAAAGCTTCCTAGAACAAGTCCCTTTGACTTTCTAGAATGGCTTGGTCTCCAGCTGCTGATAAATCTCTGTTCTGGAGTAATGTTGAGCCCATTTGTATGGACATTAATGATGAGCCCATTTGTATGGACATTTTTTGTCTCTGAGATCCCCCTGAACATGCCTCTGCCTGTTTGCTGGAGGAGGTTCTGTCCACACCACCCCCATTCTCTGATGGCTTTATTTAATACATGCTATCTTTCACTAACAATCTTTATTTATCTGATTTTGGGATATGGATAAGAATTATCCAGTATCTTGCTTTTACAAAACATAAATTTCCTGCGTGAATGCAACAAAGGGGATAGAAACTCAAAAGAGCCATGTGTGAAGATACTTGGACATAAATATGTTGTGGAGTTTGAAAAGACAAAAAAGGAAGCCCTATACATGTGTTAAAGCAGTAAACCTTTCTTATTCAGATGAAAAGAAAAACATTCAACAACTTTGGTTGTTTTGGGAGTGACTTTGCTTGAAGCAGATGCTCTTTGAACTGATTATCTCGTACATGGATCAACCCCCAAGTGCCAGAGCTTTTCCATGAAGTCAAAAGGGAAAATTTCTGACATCATGCAGAACAGGTAAAAGCAGTATTGCAGCTGCACAACATTTTCTTTGAAAACTTTACTGTTAGATGACACCAGAAAAAACCCCAAATCACCAAAGTTGAAAAGGTTACTGCTGCACATTCAAAAACCATCTTTCTATGTTAGAGATCTTGAATTTGACCTAAAATTATTTCTTTTGCTCCTTCCTAGGAGTTAGGAATCTTCAATAAACACAGTGACATGTCAGTGTACTGAGACATGTAATAGCTTAATAATTTTCTCATTTACCCTACAGAGTTATTCTACACATCCAGAAGCACTGATTTAACAAAGCAAACTCTTCACATTTTTACATTTTAAAAGGAACCTTGGAGAAAAAACAGAAACCTGTTGATTATAAGACAGTCTATTTGTGTGTTTATGGTGTGTTTATTTCTCTCATAGCTGATAGTCTCACAAACGGCCTATTCACCTGGATTTCCCCACTAAATCCCTGGGGCATGGCTCCAGCTGGGTTGAGAGCAGGTGCCTGGGGCTGCACTGGGTGCCTGTGCTCACAGTGGTGCCCACGGAGATTCCCTTCCCAAGGGCTCCACAAGAAGATTGGCTCCTAGAAGCAGAAATACTTTCCAGGGAGCTGCTGAAATAAGGAAAAATTCAGGAGAATTCAGGAAGCGAGTCCCACCTCACCTCACTGAAATGCATGTTGTTCATTTCAGAAGAATTTATTGAAGGCAATTTACATTTAAATCTCTTTTAAAGCTACTCATTTCAGAAGAATTTATTGAAGGCACTTTAGATTTAAATCTCTTTTAAAGCTACTCAGAGTAACCGAGCTGCCGGCGAGTTTCGTTCTCTGGGTAAGATTGGAATATTGTTGTTTCCAGCCAATCCCAAAGTGTTAAACACTTGATCAGCTCAATCCCAAGCCCCTTTCCCGTGTGCCCCCAGGCCTGTGCCTCCCACTTTGGCTGGAAAGCACGAGCAGGAGTGGGCATCCAGCCACCCTCAGCTTGCTGCACCTCCTGCACTGCTGCAGGGTACAAACAGCACAGGCACTAACTGAGCTCCTTCCATACAAACAGCACAGGCACTAACTGAGCTCCTTCCATACAAACAGCACAGGCAGTGACTGAGCTCCTTCCATACAAACAGCACAGACAGTAACTGAGCACCTTCCATACAAACAGCACAGGCAGTGACTGAGCTCCTTCCATACAAACAGCACAGGCACTAACTGAGCTCCTTCCATACAAACAGCACTGGCACTAACTGAGCTCCTTCCATACAAACAGCACTGTCAATAACTGAGCTCCTTCCATACAAACAGCACAGACACTAACTGAGCTCCTTCCATACAAACAGCACAGACAGTAACTGAGCTCCTTCCATACCAACAGCACTGTCACTGACTGAGCTCCTTCCATACAAACAGCACAGGCACTGAGCTCCTTCCATACAAACAGCACAGGCACTGACTGAGCTCCTTCCATACCAACAGCACAGGCAGTAACTGAGCTCCTTCCATACAAACAGCACAGACACTGACTGAGCTCCTTCCATACAAACAGCACAGACACTAACTGAGCTCCTTCCATACAAACAGCACTGTCAATAACTGAGCTCCTTCCATACAAACAGCACTGTCAATAACTGAGCTCCTTCCATACAAACAGCACAGACAGTAACTGAGCTCCTTCCATACAAACAGCACTGGCACTAACTGAGCTCCTTCCATACAAACAGCACAGGCACTAACTGAGCTCCTTCCATACAAACAGCACTGTCAGTAACTGAGCTCCTTCCATACAAACAGCACAGACAGTAACTGAGCTCCTTCCATACAAACAGCACAGGCACTGACTGAGCTCCTTCCATACAAACAGCACTGTCAGTAACTGAGCTCCTTCCATACAATCCCCCAAAACTGTGACAGCAGAACACAGAAAACCCCAGTAAAGGTGATGAGATACATATCAAGACTGTTGAAATACACAGGATTTTGGGTTTGTCTTCTCGTGTCAATCAGAGGTTTCTGTTAACTGTCACACTCTTTTTTTTCTGAAAGAGCAAATGAAATTCTTCTTTATGGTTTCATCGTGGGTCTGAACACAGGCAACTGGAGGAATTAACTGGGCTTCTTATCCAGGATCTGGCCTTCCTTTCTAAGTACTAGACAAACATTACTTCTGAAGAGAACAGGGGCTTCTTAGCATCCTGGCTCATTGAGTGAAATAAGAAATCCACTCTGGCTGGGCCCTGATACAAATAGAACCTGGCTGAGCTACAATCTGAGCACAGCCAGAACTGATAAAGGACAGGGACAATCTCTGATGTCACCATTGCTAAAGACACTCAGCAAAACACAAAAAGACTCAATGTACGATAAATGTGATGCAGACTCCCCAGGCTGGGTGTAATAAATCATAAAGAAAGACTTGGTTTCAATAACCCTGGTTAACCCTGGTCTCTTTTAGCACTAATGAATTTTTGGTGCCCATTCCTCCCTCATGTAGGGAACCTTTCATGTGGTTACAGCAACCAGCTGAGCTTCTTTGAAAAATCATATGCCTGATAAAATGGAAAAGACTCTGTTCCAGTTAGATACCAGCCTGTTGGCAGCCATGGGCTATTTTGGGAATCACACTTCCAGTGCTGCACGTCAAGACATCGACTTCTGCCAAGGATACAGCTTGATGGGAGTTTAAAAGGACTTCAGGTTTTCTACCCAGATCTTAGAAAAATTATTTATGTTAAGCTACTTGAATCAAGATTATTGTAATTCAAGGGATTCACTATTTTGTAGTGAAGAATATTACATGCACCTTTTTATGGTATTTGACTATAATTCAGCAAGGAACTTTAACAAGTGTTTACTGCTAGTATATATTTCAGGATAGATGCATGTGTCTTGCTGAAGGAACACCTAAATTACTGAGGATAAACTTCTGTGTCAAATTTTCAAAAGCAGCTTTTCTTTTTACTGCTTGACCAAACTAGTGTGTTGCTAAGAGTCAAAGTGTAATTCTGGAGAATTCCAGCACCTCTGCGGGTCTCCAACCTTCTAAAAACTCCACTGCTGGAAAACAAGTTCCTCTGTGAGGACTGGAAAAGATGGGAGAGCTGAATTCTATCAGTCTGTGTTCTTCACCTCCTAGATGCTCACCTAGACCACTGCATTCCCTCATTTCTCTCCCTGTGTTCTCAGATGTCCCTGCCTGTGGCTGGGCTGCTGGCCCTGCTGAGGGGAGTGTGGCACTCAGGCTGTCCCTCTCCTCCCCTCACCCAGCACAGATTTTCTCTTCTGCACAGCCTCCACTTTTATTGGAACTTAATTATGAATCAGACTTCCACATTTTTTGTCAGCTTTGGCTAAAATTGTCCCATGGGTATAAAGCATCTCCAGGGAAAGAGAATGATGCTATTGCTGAGAGTCTGATAATATAGATCTCATTTTTGTTAGAAGCTAAGCTGTACAGAAAATGGCTGTCAGTGATTTTAATGAGTTCAGTGGAGCTTTCCCAGAACTTCAGCAGGTTTCCTTATCTCAGAAGGAAAAATCTGAGAAAGAATCATTAGACTTGTTTCTTTCTTTGACTGAGAATATTCAGTGATTGAAGTCACTGTCCCCAAAGAGAGCATTTTCACCATCTTGTCTAAGAAATTCCAGGGGCAGTGACCTCCAGAGTGGAAGATGTTTCTGCTGTTCTGCAGGTTTTCCAGAGGCACTGACCACAGACAGAAGGAAAAGGGTCCAGTGTGTACCATGGGAAGGCCTGGTGAAGAGCTTCTGGATCCAGTTCCTATTCTATTTTTACACTTTTACCTTTCCTGGGTATTGGTGGAAAACAGTTTAATAGTCCCCAGAAAATGTTTATCTGGATACAAAACCTGAATAGTGCCTGACACTCTAGCAGGTCTCAGATGAGTGGGTGCCTGTTGTCTGCTATTTTTACTGAATTCATCAAAAATGCTCCTTTTCTGATTTGGACTGGACTGGAACTAAAGAAGAGGGCTGACAGTTCAGACTTGAGGACCAGTGCTAATAATGGCTCTACAAATGTTTCTTGGGGCTTCCAAGCCTTGAAAATAATGGAGTATTTGTTTGATTTATTTATTAAAATTTGTGAATCGTATCCACTTAAGAGGCAAACTTGTGGATCCCTTTAGTGACTCTTTCCTAGAAGCCTAGAAGTGTGTTTTGTGCACAAGCTCTCATTTCTAGAGGTGAGACTTTTACAGGACTCATTTGAAATTGGTGGCTGGTTCTCTTTGCACATTATCAAAACAGCACTGAGCTGTGAAAAATACCAAAATTTCTCCCAGCTGCAACCATGTTCCTGGAAGCTGCTTTCAAACTGATTTTGGAGTTTCCCTGTGTCTTGTCACACCTTTGAGTGCTGCAGTTTTGCAGGAAAGGTCTCCTGTTCCCGCTGGAGTTGGGCTCGTGCCCAGGTGCACCAACGTGAGGAGCAGGGGGACAAAGCTCTGCCCTCAGTGAAAGCAGTGCCAGCAGGCTCAAGAGGCCCATTAAAATAGAAATAGCTAAGACAAGTGCTGCAGCCACACTAAATTTTCCTGGCAGGGAAGGAAAGGGGTGCACTGGAGCTGGGACAGGAATGTCAGGTCCAGGATTCCCCTCCTGCGGTGATCTCACTGTAAACCCCAAGAGGGGCTGCCTCCTAGCAGTGGTTTAGCTGCAAAACATCATTTCCCCTCATTGAGAGAGGATGACTGAAACCCAAAATGACCTTCCCCTGTTCTTTTCATGCTTCTACAATCTGGTTGTGTCAGTGAAACCTTCAGAAAGCTGGGACATGGGAATGAGTTTCCGCTTGCCCTGTTATCCCCAATTTGAGTTACACTTCAGCAGCCTTTAGGATTAGGGCTTTTGGTACTTTGGAGTTTTGGAGACAATGGGTAAGAAAGGCTGTTTTTTTAATTTCAGCTATTGGGCGTGCAGACTTCTGCAATTATTTGATGGCCTGGCAGTAGAGAATGCGGTGACTCACAGAAGGGAATGAGAAGAAGCAATTGTCTCTCATGGACAAAGTGAGAGAAATGACACAAAATGGAGCTGCAGTTCAGAGATTTCCATAGCAACTGCAGAAGCAAGTCATTTGTACAGATTCAGGAAGATCCACAAGAACAGACCAAGACAGAAAACACCTTGAGATCACGGATTTGAGAAGGTCACAAAGAGCCACCTTCTTCCTCCAAAATGCCCTTCAAACATTGGCACCTAACAAATACAAAGGAGGCAAGCAAGCCATCAGCCAGACAGAAATCTGGACTCAGCTGCTACTGCTCACATTGCTGTTGTCTCCTCTCCCTGTTCCTGCCTCCAGGTCTGGCAGGACTGGGATGAGAGCCCTGGAAAGGAACGAAATGCTCCTTCTGGGAGCTGTGCCTTCCCTTGGGCACCGGTGCCTGGGGTGTCTCTGGGTGGCTCCTGCCTGGCCCTGACCCTTCTCCCGCCACTCAGGGGCTGTGAGCAGCACCAGGAGCAGGGTGAAGGTACAATGGCTCGTGAATGATGTCCCCCTTACCCCCTGAGTGGCAAAGGCTCAGCTGTTCCATGACAAGGGCTGCAGCTGAGGGCAGCCCTGCAGCCCCTCCTGGGGCCCACCGTGGGATATCCCTCACTGGAGGCACCAACAGCCCGGGAAATGGGCTGGCCCCAGTGGCTGGGAGCCTCCCTCCTGCCCTGCTGCCCTCGCTGAGGGGTCCCTGGCAGCTGCAGGAGCCCCTGGCAGCCCCAGGCAGCGCGGGGAGCCGGGCTGTGGCGTCCCACTTCCCTGCCACCCAGGGCTTCAGCTATTTACAGGCACTGCCAGATTATGCAAGGATTCCCAGAACACAATTTCCAGCTGGAAATTCTATCTGCATAGCCTGGAGTATATCAAGCAATATTTTTTAAAGCCCGTTGTTAGCAGAATGAGATTCTTGCAGTTAAAGCCACAGAAAAGCTGAGGTACATTTGGATAGATTCCATGCAATAAAGAAGTTCATTTTGCTTTGTTTGCTAGGTAATTTTGATAATTTATATCTTAAAAAAAAAAAAAAGTTAGTTGCATTTAAAAAAGCCTGAAAGCCCAACACAAATGGCTCATTTGATTGAAAAGTGAGATCTTTCAGATGTTTGAGACAGTCTATTTTAGGAAGTGTGAGGGAATGTGAATAATTTGGACAAGAATACCTGAATTTCAATATTTTAATGTCAATGTGCTTTCAAATTTCTGACAAAATACAGTACCTTGCTTTCCATTCAGCCCTGAGATGGGAAATTTCAGTGAAATCTTGTTTTGCCTTGCAAACGTCACAAAATTTTTACACTTCCATGTTGAAAATACCAAATAATAAATCTGGAACTTAAAATATTTCAGTGATATTTAAAAACCTGATAATCCACAAGAAAAGCAACTTAGTAGCAGAGCCACATGGATATAAAAGTAAAATACATATTCCATGTTTTCAATGGAAACCCACTGCAAACACCTGCATCTATTTCTTTCCCCCCAACTCTTGCACTATGTAAATTTGAAGTACTCTTATGCTTTGAAATCAGTCACTTGGCAGAGCTTATTCTTAATTTTTAAATGGCTTGTCACTGAAGCAGAAATAGCTGAAAGTCAGGCTCAAGAAGACTCATTGTGAAAATTTGTTTTGTCAAAAGCAAAATAGATTAATAATTCTATTACAAAGTTTATTATCATTGAGCCATCACAGGCTTTCACTGAAACATCAAATACAGACACAAGTTTGGGTCAAGTCTGCTCAAAAATATAACCAACAGTGATCATTTTCATGCCAGTGCATTCATTAATTCCAGGAGTGGATTATTGATGGGGTGTCCCAATCTGTTTTAGACAGTGAAACTCTGTTCACTGGTTTGCTGGTTAGCTAATCTACCCAAGAACAAATTGTACTCTTCAGTAGGAAGTGAATTTAGTAGTCTAACAATAAATGCAGCTGCAGTCTGCAGAGTTATCTTCAATAACAGGCTCACTGAGGAATACACCTGGGCTGGACTGTAACATTTCATTTGATGTCTTAAATGTGCTACAAAGCAGAGTTGATACAACTAGAATTAAAAAACCCAGCATCTGTGCTTGGTTTAGACACTGGGAGTTAACAGTTTCCTACCAACCTGTTAAAGAATGCAGCACCCAGATCTCTGTGCCTACATGGCAGGTTCTGGAGTGCAGGCCATTAAAAATATGAAATAATTGGGAAGAGGGGAGAGGAAAGAGGGGGTGGTTTCTAGACCCCAGCATAACGTGGAAGGGATTTCTGTGGTACTTTTGTTCAGCAATGTCACCTGCACCTTTGGTGTCACTCAGGTTTCAAGCTGGGAAATGCCATTTTTCTGTCAGCAAAGTGTGGAGAGAGCCAAGCTCAGCTCTGTCCCCAGTTATTCATCACCCATGGGCTGGGCTGTGTGTGAACCCTCAGGAGCAGCTCCAGAGGCAGAAAGGAGCAGATTAGGCAGTTTTAATTACCCAGGAGTGGTTGGTTGAGCTTTTCTTCCCTGAGCCTTCATTTTTGAGCCCAGCCTCCCACCTCCCCCGCTGGCCCTGGGGCTCTGCAGTGACTCCCCAGGCTGTGAGGAGCCCATTTTTAGCTATCTGGGACAGAGTTAGCAGCCTTGCTATTCTCACTGGGCACAGCGTGCAAGACCTATTCCCACACTAGGAGAGTATTTAGTAAGGTCACAAGGATGCCTCCTCCTTATCAAACACATTCCCTGGAAACTTGGCAGGGGTTTTGTTTTACAAGAATTCAGGCGCAAATTAATGGCATTTGTTTGAGACTTATTTAAATTTCTCAGTGTTTGTGCAGAAAGAGATTTGCATGACCAACCTATAACAGAAAATTTGTTGTCAGCAGCTTTCAAAGTCTAATTTTGCTGTCATTAAATGGATTTGGAATCCATTTAATTGACCAGTTTTGGTAGAGTTGCTTCACGTTTGCACTAGAAGCATGCTGCATTTACACCACTAAGATTTATTTTAGTCAATTTAATCACTTCATAAGGGAGAAAACAAAACTTTTTACATCATTTTAAAGATGATAACAGTGAGGCTGGAGGTAAACACAGAGTGATACGTGCAAGGGCTGGATGCAATTTTCCATGTCCAAAAAGGATCTTATGTAAACCAGAGGCACAGAAGCTACAGAAGTGTGGCTCAAATGAAAACAGAGCCCTGCAGAAGGACAGGACTTGGTCAGAACCCTGTGTCTGTCTGCCTAATAACCTGTGGGAAAAAGGGAATCCCCCCCAGACTTTGTTTCTTGTCATTTGCTCCACATTCCCAGTGGGAAGTGTCTGTGTGTGCCGGGCACGTTGCCAGGAGCAGAGAGGTGTAAGTGGGGCACAAGTGACCACTGGTGGTCCCCCAGAGCTCCCAGACCATCTGTGCAAGCACAGGGGCTCCTCACACCCTGCTCCCAGCCAGACCAAACTGTGGCCTCACGAGGTGGAGTGAAGAGCTCATCACAATGCAGCCAGTGGAAAGAGATGCAACATGCTGGCTTCTGAAGAAAGCCTTGTTTTAGGGAAGAGTCTTCTAGAAAAACTTATTTAGAGGACAAAAAAGAAGAGCAGGATTAGAGTTATCATCACCAGCAAAAGCTGAATATATGTGAGCCTCAATAAATGGCTGAGGGGGTTCAGACCACTCTGAGAATGTGTATAAAAATCTATTATGGATCTTTAAAAATACTGCCTTTAACTCTGTACCCTGAAAGGAGAATATCCACATCCCATAAGCAATATAAAATATTTGCTGTGGCATCATCAGCTGGGGTTTGCCCATTTGTTGTGCATTGAGGCTCCTCCTCAACTTCCTCAGGCTCAGCCAGAAACTGGAATGTGCAGATGGATAGTTCCTGGGTGTCAGTCCATAGGAGAAGGCTGAGACCCTGCCTTGGACCTGCCCTGTGCAGTCTGAGCCCCGGGACCAGCCCCAGTCCTTTCCCAGGCAGGCAGAGCAGCTCCAGCAGGCAGCAGAGCTCTGCTCCCACTCTGACACCTTCATCCCCACCGTGCTGGAATGGCACCCCGGGTTTGCAGAACATCCTGGCCAGAAGATGGGATTGGGGTAAAACCCCACTCCAGAAGCCCAGCAAAATAAACCCTCCCAGCCTGTGTGTCACAGCCAAGGCTTCCAGCAGAGGACAGACAGCTTTTGTCAGAGGCTGGCGGTCCTGCAGAGAGCAGCCACACTGTGGGAACTCTCACATCTGCCTCTGTGACCTTGAACAAGTAATTGGCTTGTCTGGGTCTCAGTTTGCTGCCTGACAAACATTTGCAGGGGTTCTTGAGGATGAGATTGCACAGCCCCAAATACAACAGTATTGATGATGAGAAAAGCAGACAAACTTTTTTGGAAACACATCTTTCTACTTCACTTATAAAAAAAAACAGAAAACAAACAAAAAACAAAAAAATCCCCTCAACTGCAGCAGAGTTCAAGTGTGGGGGTTGAAAAAGGCTGTGATAAGAGAGAGCCTCCCAGCTGTGCTCTGGGCAATGAACATTTCTGGTGACACTTGCCCAGCCCTGCGGCCGATGGCAGCGCAGCCTCCTGGCCCAGGGCAGGGCAAGGGGCAGCAGCCACGGGGCTGGAGCTGCCCTGGGAAATGCAGGCCTTGGGAGGCTCCCCCAGGAAAGGCACAGTTATATAATCCCCCCTCCCTGGGTCAGAGCCTGGCCTGGCTGGGCTCACGGGAGCTCAGGGCTCCGCGCCCCCGGCCGTGAGTGGCAGTGTCAGAGCTCAGGCCAGAAATAACCCCTGATGGATGGCAGGGATGCTGCACAGGCACCCAGGCAGCTTTTTATAGCAGCCCTTTGACTGCAGATAGCAAACCTGGGCTATTTTGGGCACACAGGCTTGGGGAAACATTCATGATCTTTAGCTTGCATGACTGCTTTTGCGCACAGGTGCTGTCGTGGCTCCTCTTGAAGATAGGGAATATTTTTATCCCACTGGACATTTGTACTCACAGAGGGATAGAAAATGGAGGCTGTGCTATCACATGAGGTTTTCCAAATTGTTGCTGGGGTTTAAAGGACTTGTCACTTCAAGAAGTCCTAAGATGTCTGATGGTTTGACACTCAACCTAAATGAAAAGAATAATTTTGAATTGAGCTAACTGGAAGTGAAATGTAAGCATGGGATGACTTTGATGTATTTCCTCATTTAATGGCCAGGAGAGGATATAGATATATATACACACACATACACACACACATACACACACACACACACACACACACACATATATATATTAGTAAGAGAATGGGATGGGGCACTAATGGCTGATGTACAGTTCACCCTTCTGGCAGACAGAAGTTCACTATTTATTGGTAGTGCAGATGTCCTTATCCAAACACATTTTTAAAAACAGAATGTACCTGGGGTACAACTCTATCTAGCAGCCCTAAACAGCTCTAGAATCTCCTGTGTGGGCAGAGCCCTTGCTGTGCTACCTCACATCAGTTCAGTACAGCAGGGTGACAGAACAGGAACATTTTGGCAGCACCACCTGCTTGAGTCATTACTACCAACATTCTATGGAACTGTGTTTCTGATATTTACCATTGTAGTGGGAGCCAAATCTCAGGGAAAGGTGTATAGATGGTAAATGTTCTGTTGCTTGAGCAAAGCTGGCCAGATCAGACCTAGTTTACCACAGTACATACAAATCTTAGCACCACTGGTAAGATTTTTCAAAGGAAGATTGCAATTTCCATGACAACCACGTCATCTGCAGCTGATTAAATACTAGTTCAACTTAATAAAGCAACTTTTACCCAGGGAAACATGACACCAGGAGAGACAGGAACAAGCAGACACTTTGGAGAGACACATTTAAAAGAGAGAAGAGGCCTTGTAAGCTGCCACATCTGGAATTCTGTGTCCAGGGTGGGCTTTGCTGCTGTCCAATGGCTCCAGCTCAGAAAGTCTCTGCTGCCTGCACCTGGCCCCACTCACAGAACAGAGAGCAGCCTCTGTATTGTGCAGGACAGACACAGAAATATAGCAAAACCAAATCCATAGCTCAGCATCAGAAAAGCTGGAACAGGTCCCCAGCTGTACTTTAGAACTTCTCATTGAAGCTTCTTGCTCATGTTACCTTTCAATATGACTTTACAGCCAATCTAGGCAATAAATGCACAAGCAAAAAAAGCAAAAAAAAAAACCCAGTGTAATGAACACTTTGCCAATATTTGAAATAATTTAAAAGCTAATTTTACAAGAAGCCTATGAATAAGGCCTGGTCCTCATATCAGTGCATTAAGGCTGCTTAAGGCTGGAAGCAGGGTGATTCCAACTTGTCCTATTTTAACAGAGGATACCCAAGGTATGCTTTAAGACTACAGAATGCAATCCATTTCCCAATTACTTTGCAGGATTAAAAACCTGACCAGATTAGATTCAAAGCCTGGGCAGCAATTGCTGTAGCTGAGTATCTTCACATACCTATGGGTCTCAGCTGTTCCCTGATGGTGAAATCCCCTGGTCATCAAGGAAAACTCAGTCCTTCTCCCCTAAGGCACGCTAATGGATTTACTCATGGATGTTAATCCAACTAGGAAATTGTTCCTCTGCACATAATCTCCCTCTCCTTTAGCATTTGACCATTTCAAATCCTGGAAGAGGGACTGTGACCTTCAATGAAACCACTAAAATGAAAAGAATAAATGAAAACAAAAGGATTGAAAGGATTCTACACCTTTCATAAGTGTAGAAAGGTTTACTACACTTAAGGTTAAGGTAAGGGGGGCAAAATTGCTTTTTATTTTAAAAGCTGACCTACAAAGTGTATCCATATATCTGTGTATGGGTATCCCTATGCTTTAGCAGATTTCTTCTTTACCTTTTCCAGGTCTCCACAGTCTGGTCTGGCTCCAGGGAAAGCCCACTGAAG
Organism: Haemorhous mexicanus; assembly: GCF_027477595.1. Classification (NCBI taxonomy): domain Eukaryota; kingdom Metazoa; phylum Chordata; class Aves; order Passeriformes; family Fringillidae; genus Haemorhous; species Haemorhous mexicanus. The sequence continues at coordinate 3,282,283 of NC_082352.1, read as the reverse complement.
ATTATCTATCTTGTTGTGCTGTATCTGCCAAAATGGCTTTATTTGGGAAAACAACAGAAAATAGGCCAAACTAAAATTAAGTCATAACTCACACTGTCAACCAGAGCACAGGCATCAGAAAGATATATAGTAACACAATGAGTTGATTTAAGTGGGAGAAAGTTCCCTTCCCTTCCCTTCCCTTAGAAATACAGCAGTGGTTTTTAATCCTGCCATTTGTCAGAAAATGTACTAAAATACTGGTAAATATGAAAGCTCGAGAGAGATGCAGCCATAATCAGAGAGGAGCTGCATTGTCATAAACCATCTTTCTCTCAATTTATTAGTGTTATAAAATCTGACAGAAAATGAAAGTGCAAGAAGCTCTTTTGCTGAACATTTCTAGTGTGGGGTGTCTGCTGAGGAGTGACTCCAGGCTCTCCACAGCAGGACCAGCAAGTCAGGGTAAGCAAATATTGCTGATTAGCTCTGCTCCACAGCCTCCTGAGGGCCAGGAGAGCTCACAGGAGGGCTGGTTTCCTGAGAGGAAACCAGTGCACAAAGATGCTCTGAGCTGAAGGCAATGCCTTCCCCTTCAATAAAAATGGGCAAAGCTCCCTCAGGACACTCAGCAGAGCTGGGATGAAGATCCCAGCAGCCCAAAGCAATGATCCCACCTGATCCCAGCAGTGATTCCACCTGATCCCAGCAGAGATCCCACCTGATCCCAGCACTGATCCCACCTGCACCCAGCACTGATCCCACCTGATCCCAGCACTGATCCCACCTGATCCCACCTGATCCCAGCAGTGATCCCAGCACTGATCCCACCTGATCCCAGCACTGATCCCACCTGCACCCAGCACTGATCCCACCCGATCCCAGCACTGATCCCACCTGCACCCAGCACTGATCCCACCTGATCCCAGCACTGATCCCACCTGCACCCAGCACTGATCCCACCTGATCCCAGCACTGATCCCACCTGCACCCAGCACTGATCCTACCTGATCCCAGCACTGATCCCACCTGATCCCACCTGATCCCAGCAGTGATCCTACCTGCACCCAGCACTGATCCCACCTGATCCCACCTGCACCCAGCACTGATCCCACCTGATCCCAGCAGTGATGCCAGCAGTGATCCCACCTGCACCCAGCAGTGATCCCACCTGATCCCAGCACTGATCCCACCTGATCCCAGCACTGATCCCACCTGCACCCAGCACTGATCCCACCCGATCCCAGCAGTGATCCCACCTGATCCCAGCACTGATCCCAGCACTGATCCCATCTGCACCCAGCACTGATCCCACCCGATCCCAGCAGTGCACAAAGAGCAGCAGCACAGCCCCGGAGCACAGCTGGGCACTGCTGGCCCCTGCACACGGAATTCTCCAAGGATCTCTCTGCAGTGTCTGAAGAGGACACTGAGAGCACAAGGGCACAATTCACACCTGGAATGGGCACTAATTCCCTGTTTATAAACAAGCTGTGGTTCACACTACTACTGCTCTTACCTGTGCCTTGTCACTCACACTTCAGAGGGGGATGGCTGCAGCCAGGGGAGCTGCCTGATCCATTCCTGCCAAGCCTCCCACTGCATTACACTTGTGAGACCCCAGTGCAGCAAGAACTTCTCCAGACTGATGACAAAACAGCAGAGCAGGCACTGCAGTCAGCGGCACTGCAGTCAGTGGCACTGCAGTCATTGGCACTGCATCCACTGGCACTGCAGTCCCTGGCACTGCAGTCCCTGGCACTGCACTCCCTGGCACTGCAGTCCCTGGCACTGCAGTCCCTGGCACTGCAGTCCCTCACACTGCAGTCACTGGCACTGCAGCCACTGGCACTGCAGTCCCTGGCACTGCAGACACTGGCACTGCACTCCCTGGCACTGCAGTCCCTGGCACTGCAGACACTGGCACTGCAGTCCCTGGCACTGCAATCAGTGGCACTGCACTCCCTGGCACTGCAGTCCCTGGCACTGCAGTCACTGGCACTGCACTCCCTGGCACTGCACTCCCTGGCACTGCACTCCCTGGCACTGCAATCCCTGGCATTACACTCCCTGGCACTGCAATCCCTGGCACTGCAATCCCTGGCACTGCAGCCACTGGCACTGCACTCCCTGGCACTGCAGTCCCTGGCACTGCAGTCCCTGGCACTGCACTCCCTGGCACTGCAGTCACTGGCACTGCACTCCCTGGCACTGCAGCCACTGGCACTGCACTCCCTGGCACTGCACTCCCTGGCACTGCAGTCCCTGGCACTGCACTCCCTGGCACTGCAGCCACTGGCACTGCACTCCCTGGCACTGCAGCCACTGGCACTGCAGTCCCTGGCACTGCAGTTGTTTGACAGCTGTGGATTAACAGAGTTCAGAGGCGCCCAGCTGTGCTTTAGCTGAACCCTTCCCTTCTGAGCTGTGACCCAGGGATGTTCCTCTTGTTCCATTTCTCTTTCTGCACAACTGTTGGCTTGAATCTGCATTTTGAGTTAAATGCAGCAAAGCAAACCCTACCACAGAATTAATGTTTAAACTCCTTTGTACATTAGGCTAAAGGCAGTATTAATACATCCCATTCTGTGCCATTTCCAATGCCTTGTAGCAGATAAGATTATCTCATTAATCCTGTTGTGCTCCCTACCAGGAGGTGAAACACCAGGCAGAAGAACCAGAAAAAAAGGGGTTGAAAAGAGGTATCTGACACCAGAGCATCAGGGCAAAGCTGTGGATTCTGCCAAAGCTTCTGAAAAAGCACAAATTTGAATTAGAGATCTTCACATTCTGTATCTCCCACCTAGACTCACTTATAAAAGCAGTTCTTTTTGACCAGTCTGAAGTGTGGTAGAAAACAGACAGGTTTCATTCACTGCTGTTACCCCTTAACTTTGCCCCTAAACAATTCACAGTCCTCAGAAAAAATTGTGACAAAAGAGAGCATTTTTGCCCAATTCAAAGAAATACAACAAAAAAATTACAGATATAATTTAAGCTCTCTTACTGTTGTATTTATGAAATATATCTGTTTATCTACATAAATACACTTTAGTCTATCTCTTATGCAGATATATTTCCTCCCCACCCTACTTATACTGTTGTTTTGACATCAATTATTAGTTGAGAAGACAACAACAAAAGTAAGATATTTTATATCAATTAGTTGTATTAATATGAAATAAGAAATGCAAAGAGGATTGTGATAAAAGTCAGAATTACACAAACTACATCTCCACACTTATTATTAAAGTAATAGGAAGTCTGCAAAGCTGGAAAGTGGAAATTCCCATCAAGGCTCCAATAAAAGGAAGAGAATATTGTGAAGAGCCTCTGCAGCATTTTGGATGTTCAGAGGTTCAGCTGCTTTCTGCTCACATAAACAAAGCTTTAATCAGTCACATCTCCTGAGTATAGCTCATGGCTCCCCATTTGGCCTTTTACAACCAAAAAAATTCCTTCACACTGGGTGAACTCTTTTCTCACAAAATTGGGGAAAGAAGTAAGAAGCCCTGGAGAGTAAAAAGCAACACATGAAACAGAAATAGAGTTGTCATCAAAACTGTAAAAAATACATTATGAAAATCAACATGAGGGTTAAATGCCAGAGATGGAAACTTTAAGGAGCACCTATCAAAGGGGACAGAGATAAAGCTTCCACACCAACCATCAGCTGCAGACCATCAATCCTTGCCTGACACAAGTGGATTTCACTCAGCTACTTGGAGTTTTCAGTGTTGTAGAGAGAGCTGTTATATTTCAGTTACACTCAGTCTTACACAGAGATTTTGTATTTGAAAAGGGACATCAGAATCACACAAAGAATCAGTTGGCTTCAAGATTTCTCCATTTTCTACAAGTTTATAGTTAGCATTTTTTAAGCTGGACTGTCTGGCCTTTGGACACAAACAGATTTTGAAGACAGGCTGTCTAAAAGCTTCTCATGGGTTTCCCTTTTCCCACAGAATTCCAGGTTTGTGTTCTCACCCACTCCCCACACATGCTGGAACTCAGAAGGAGCAGTGATTCCTAGCAGTCACCTCCTAACAACAGGGAAAGCTTTCTGTCCCTGTTACCAGGGCAAATCTGTTCTCAGATAACTATTTCACAGTATCACTGGCATAAACTCCCTCAGCTCACAACACCCAAAGCTGTGAATGTCCTGGCTCAGCAGTCTCAGCCTCTGCAGACACCCACAGTGAGAGACAACTTAGAGTTACTGCTTGCCAAAGACTTGCTGAAAGCCCAACAAAGTATTTGGGGCCAAATTATTGGAGGAATAATAATGAAATGATGATGATGATAATGTTTTACATTTTTATATTATAATTATGATGGTGGTGAATGAATGATGAATGAAAGTCTCCCCAAATGAGCCAGTTTCTTTAATCTTGAGACACAAAAAACAGGAACAGCCTGGTGCCATTGGTCAGCTCAGCTCTCCCTGCAGTATGGTAACTCCTTGGAATTGCCAGGCAAATTAGGGAAATGTGCTGTAACACCAAAAAATCCAAACCCCCAAACATCACTCAGCCACTAACAGAAGTCAGCCTGTGGCCAGTGGCCATTGCCAAAGGGGTTTGTAAAGCTCTCCCTAAGGAATGAGCCCTGCCTGTGCTGTGCAGGGAGCAGCACCTTCCCAGCCCAGCCATGGCAGGAGTTTCTTCCCAAGGCAAGAAGAAATAAATGTGCCCTTGAGGGCCAATGGCACTGTCATGGCACCTGAATCAGCCTGCTCCATCAGCCTTCTTAGGCAGAGAAACTTTTAAATTAATACCTGGTTTTATAGAAGCTGATCCTGAATAAGGCATTTAACTTTAAAAAGTGCTGATGGAAATTCTGAATTGACTTTTCATGCAAAATTAAGATTTTTCATCCCCACCCTGGGGGGGGGGGGAGAAATTTATTGCAGGGTTTATTTTCCTCTAATATTTTGCTGATTACCTCCAAACATTCCAGTATTTATCCTGTGAAAATCAGCATTTAAGACTGTGAAATGTATGACTGAACAACCCAGTTTGTTTAAACCAACAGAAAATTATTGTATGTCTCATTTTTAAATTAAAATTAGAGCTCTATAGGCCAATGAAAAAGCTGTGAGTGCTTTAAAACTTCTTATTTTTTTGTTATTTTTAAGAAAAACCTTTTCATAAATTAAAACTTACCACTTTATATCACTTTAGTGATTGCCCTAATGCTGTGACTTGGCAGGTTGTAGGCTTTGCAGACAACTTGTAAAGCTTCCAAGCAGACATCAATCACAGAAGTGATTGCATGGTCTTTATAAAGCAATCTGAGCAATTATGCTGCAAGATAAAAATCTATTTCCCCTATAACCAGCGATGAATCAGCTGTCCATTAATGAATAAAGATTGTGAATCATCATCTTTAAAAGATTTTAGATGGGGAAATGTAACAGCTTCTTAAAATTGGCTCCTGAGCTTGGCTGCTCTGCTCTAGCATGGCTGAGGTGGTTGAGAGCCATTGGAGTTTTTTCCAATGTCCCAAAATTTCCCTGATGTGCAGCTTGGAACTGCCCCTCCCAAGGCCACACCCTCAGTGTGGGAATGTCCCCTGCTGTCACCTGGGCTGGGTAACATCACAGAACCCCAGAGTCCTGGAGGACAGAGTCACCCAGGCTGGAAAAGACCTTTGAGAGCACCAAGTCCAGCCTGTGACCCAAGCCCACCCTGTCACCAGACCATGGCACTGAGTGCCACATCCAGGCTTCCTTAAACACCTCCAGGGACATTGCCATGGAGCAGAAGGGCCTCCTTCAGCACAGCATTCAGCACCAGTTTGTAATTTGTGTGAAGCACTTCCCTCCCCTGCCAGCATCAATCCAACACGGGGTGAGCAGAGGGAGCAGCCCACACTGCTGCTGGGCAGGGCAGCACCAGCTCCTGGAGAAATTCAGTGAGCTAATGGTGCTTGGCAACTTTCATCAGGGAAAGCCACTCCAAGCACAGCATCTGAGTTTTGTGGATGGCTACTGCATTCCAACCATGAGAAGGCAAGATACACCATGGAGACTTTCATATAGAATAAACCAAATTTACTTCTGCTTGCCAATGTTTTGTACTTTCTGAGTATTTCACATTCTTTCCTCACTGCTTTTGCTGAGACTTGTCTTTATCAGTTTTGTGTGTGTATGCCTAAAGAATTTTGGCTATGTATTATTTTTAATCTCTTCTTTTTATAAGCATTGTGTATGATGTAAATCAACACATCCTTTGCCAGAGAGAAAAAAAAGTTTGCAAATCCTCAGAGACCAAAGGAAAAAGACCAGCATGCAAGAAGCACTTCAGTAATTTTGAAACAAGCACGACAAATTTACTTTTCAGGTCAGTGCATGATTTTCTATTACTTTCTTTTCCTTAATCAGTCCTGGTTTACACTACCCATAGTGTAATTGAGATCACTAATTTAATCTAAAATTGAAATAGATTTCTAAAAGTCAGTTTGTGCTTTCAGCTCAGATCCTACACACACAGCAAGCCAGCTGAATGTGAGGTGGTAGTTTTGAATGGTGCACAGGATGTTTGCCACAGTCTCCAAGTCTTCTGAGCTTCATAAATACAAAAAATCTGCTTGGACAGACTGCCCATTCACACTTGCTTGGTTTTGAGGGAATGGTGTTTGTTCCCATGGAGGTTAAGGGTTTGGGGGTATTTTTAGTTTTTGGAGAAGGGATGAAATTGTAATAAGGCACAATTCAAAGGATACAGTGATTTTGAGCTTCAGGTTTCCTTTTTTTGACTTCAAAATACTCTAGTTTTGATAGTCTAATTTTGCCATAAAATTCAGCTATGTAGGTACTCCAGAAATTTCCAGTTTTAGGGAAGCGAAAGGATGATTTCTAAAATAAGTGTCAAAAAACACAGGAGGAAAGACAGACATCCCCTTGAAGTTATGCAAGTTATGCACATTAAAGTAGAAATGACAGGCACAAGAAACAGCACAAAAAAAATTAATTTTAGGTACTGCCTGTGTCCTTCCCATTAGGGTGGTATAAGTGAGACTAAAAAAGCATTTGCAGTTTTGTCTAAATCCAGCAGGTGCCCTGATCAGCAAAAGCCAGGTGAGAAACAATTGGGGAAATCAACCACCTGCCTTGCCATTATCACTGCTTCTTTTCTTAATGCAGTACTGTGAACACAGAAAAGTCTTCTTTATCTTCCAGACACAAATATTAGATGCTTTATAAAAAAAAAAAAAAGATTTGTAGCTGACACAATTTTTCAAAGTTGAAAGTATCTCTCAACAGCCCTCTCAAAAGATCTAATTCTTGGCAGAACTCAATGAATTGTACAATGCTGGGTGTGAACAAGAAAAACACCTCATGGCAAAGACATTTCACTCTTCCATAGTGAGGAGGAGGAAGCAGGACTTTCCCAAGACCTGCTCATGCCCTGTGGCTGAGCTCAGAGCTGGGCACTGCCAGGGCTCACAGGTTTTATCTGTTTCTAGCATGGTCTTATCTCAGCAAACTTCCTCACTCCACTGGGTGCCCTTTCTGCCCTTTATTCCTTTCTCAGGCATTTACAATACATGTATTTTCTTGTAGGTTTTGCCTGAAGAGAGGTGAGAGAATTGGGATTGCTCAGCCTGGAGAGGAGAAGCTTTGGGCTGAGCTCAGGGTGGCCTTGCAGGGCCTGAAGGAGCTGCAGGAAAGATGGAGAGAGACAATTGCCAAGGGCTGGAGGGCCAGGAGCCAGGGAATGGCTCCCACTGCCAGAGGGCAGGGCTGGATGGGATGTTGGAAATGAGGAATTGTTCCCTGGCAGGGTGGGCAGGCCCTGGCACAGGGTGCCCAGAGCAGCTGGGGCTGCCCCTGGATCCCTGGCAGTGCCCCAGGCCAGGCTGGACATTGGGGCTGGGAGCACCTGGGACAGTGGGAGGTGTCCCTGCCATGGCAGGGGTGGCACTGGAGGGGCTTTAAGGTCCTTCCCAACCCAAACCCTTCTGGGATTTTATGATAATGGAATTCCTAAATATCAAATGTCATATCCTAGAAAAATGTCCTCCAGCTCCCCCTCACTGCCTGGTGGGTCTCAGGGTGCTCACCCTGCACAATGAGCTTTGTTCCTCTGTGAGGAAAGAAGAAATCAAGACATTACTTAGGGTATTATTTCATGATAATAAAACTGTCTGGTTTGACATCCAGCCGTGTTTGAAATGTGCCAGCAAGGGAGGAACTAGAGCAAAGTCTCCATGCATGCCCAGCTCCAGAGCTCCAGCTCTGTGTGCCCAGAGTTAGCAGCTCCCACAGGAATTAGTTGTGGCCTGATGCAGTGAGTCTTTACTCTTCCTTGAGGGTAGATAGTGCAGAGGATTTATGCATTTTCCAATAGCAATCCTGCTTGAGACAGTGAAGTAGAGTCACTCATCCATAAATTTGCCTCACCACTCCAGCACTAAGTGTTGATACAGGAGACATATCTGCCTCTTACATATTAGGAAGACTGGCAGTGGTTGATAAGACTTTAATTTCATGCAAGCCTCATGTAGAAATAGCTCAGAATAGCAGAGGATACCAGAAATAATTTGTTTATCCACTGTATACATTTAATTTATTTTTCTTAGCATTAACTGCCCTCATTTTTCCTTTCTTCTCTCCTTCAAGCAGTACATGCTGCCTTGAATCTCTTTTTTCCAGATGGTTTCTATCACCCTTATGTTGTTTAAAGGTTCAGAACCAATTAGCTAAGACTTTGCTTTCATTTCACCAGCTCAAAATATCTGTATATCTGATCTGTATGGTCTGTATATCTGATCACATTGTTCCAGCTGTGATCCTAATGAGCTAGACTTTCTCATTTTGGGGGCCCCTAAATTCTATTTATAGAGTATTTTCCAACAATGAATTCATCTGTACAGAAAACAAGGTCGGACTGTGCTCAAAAATAACTTATAATGAGCCATGTCAGCAAATAGCAGATGAAGGTAGTGCTGAAAGAGGGAAATGAATACTTCAAGCTCATTTATGATTTATGAGTTCAGGGTTGAAATGGAAGTGGCACGTAATAATGAACAATGGAAATATCTCTTGTTTGGAAAGTGCAGATGAATAGAACTTGGGGCTGGAATAGGTTATTAATAGGTTATTGATTCAATCTATTTCTGCTACAAAAAAAAAAAAAAAAAAAAAAAAAAAAAAAAAAAAAAAAAGAGAGACCAAAGTTCAAAAAGTGGTCAGCAATAAACAAAAATATACTCCATCAGCTGATAGCCAAAATAGAGATCAGCCATAAAACCAGGGACCCTTAATCATCAGTCATGGGTATCTCACACTAGAGTGCAGGTACACTGTGCACATCCAGGGGGTCCCTCTCTTACTCCTCCCAAGTTTTCCAAGGAGAGGTTTTTGACTCTGGACAGTCCCAAGGTGTCATGGTAGTGAAAATTTATGTGAGCTCAAGGGAAAGCACAACACTGCATTTCCTGCTCCAGGCCAAGGAATCAAAAATCCTGTGGTTTTTTGGAGGTGGACATTTGCTTTCCTTCTACTTTCCCAGTAAAGCTGACCTATTGACCACGAGGTCTGACTTCTGTGCAATGCCTGCATCATTTGGTTTTAATTCAACACCACCCTGGGAACCAGAGCCAGCCTTTGCTGTGCTCCTAAGGAAATGTCAGAAATACAGCCATGCCTCTCAGCTCATGGCAAAGTCCTTAGAGCAGCTAAAATGTCATCAAGTCAAGAAAACCTCCTTTGGCAAAAAGAAATTTTAAATGGATGCATATTCATACCTCTCCTTTTTCTTCACAGAGCATAAAAATCATATTTGCATCACAAAAATCTATTTAAAGCAGGAAGATCCTGGTGCTCATGGCTGCCCAGGATCCCAGCCTGCCTCCAGGTCTTGTTCTTCCTCTGTAGATCAAGTGATGTGTTTAGCCACACTTACACCAAAATAATAAATATAGAGCTGCAGCAATCAGGTGGTCTGGTGAATAGAGCAACCTGTTCAAATTTAGTTGGTACTTTTGTTATATTTTAACAACATATGTAGGCTCCTGCCACAATTTGCAGTTTTCACAAAACATAATTGCAAAATACAGCTGGGGAGAGCTCTGATTACAGCTGTTGTTGGCAGGGTACCACGTGGGTATTTTGCAATAAGGACATAAAAGAAGAACAGGTTCACCTCTTGCTACATTTCCTGGGTTACATTCTTCCTCTTGCTCTAATCGACACCAGAACTTTACAATTCTTGACCTCTTCAAAAATGTGTTAAAAAGCAGTAGAAGGTTCTTACACTAGGCTGGAAAGGAGATCAATTACATCCATAACTGGAAAGTTTTTGAACTCTCTCAGCAACAGAAGTTTCGTGGGAGATTGTTTTCATCAGCAGGATGAATAAAAGATGAGTTGGCAGGTGAATCAAGTAGAAATATTTATTACTAGCATGCACTGAGAATGACACTAGAATGCCTCTAAAAGCCTGACTGGGGAAAAAAAAAAAAAAAAGAAAAAGCCATTTAACAATTAACTCTCCCTCCAGAAAAGGAAACGAAGATAACCAGATAAGCAAGCATACCATGTGATTAAAAACCCACACATAAATTGAAGTCAAAACAAAATTGAAGCCAAAATGAAATTGAAGCCCCTTTTCCTTTATGTCACATGGTCATAGAAGGGCAACAATGTCCCATTGTTTCTGTGGGATTCACAGGTTTTGGGGTTTTCACCACAGAAACTCAGACTATTGGCCAAAGATTGCAGACACAGGGCTCACCACAAAGTCATAATAAAAATAAATAGATCCTTTTTTCAGCAGTGTTGGGGTTTTACTACTATTGACGTAGTTTCAATAATACAGCAATTATCTCTTATTCATGAACTGAACTCTGCAAATGTGCCTGCTTTGGGAATTCACGGGGAATTTCACAGCAGAGGAAAGCCCTGGGAAAGAGCAGGTTCCTGAGTGCCTGGCACATCAGAATTAAGGCTGGGTGCACTGATTTTATTTGCCTTACATATGCTTCCAAACAGTATTCCAATTTTTTTTTAAATAGGATGAAGCATCATGAGCCCCAACCCTGGAAAATTTTAATCATGACCTATTATTTCTTCTGAAAGCCTGGCCAAATGACTGGATTTCACTTCTGATAGAGTGAGAGCACAGAAAAATCTGGTTAGTAAAGACTCCAAATGGCTTTGAGACCAGAACCCACAACTTTGCCCTGCTCCACCACTGCCCAGCATCCTAATCCTTCTATTGAGATCCACTCATTGTCTGGTTTTTTATTTTCATGGTAAGTGGTTAGAAACAGACACAAACAAATCCCAGGCTGAAGTTTGGGATTACACTAAAGGTAAAGTTGGTCTAAGAGGATGAAGCATTACTTTTATCAAATAACAATGAGGACAAAGTTATTCCTCTGTCCCCCAGCACTTCAGATGGGGGTTACTTGCTGTGTTAATTCTGCATTCCTGTGAGAGCAGCAAATGGGAGAAGCTTTTCTATGAAATCACGGGTTTTCACCTGTGCTCATGGCTGAAACTACATCTGGTTGCACTCTGGAATCTCCTCACCCTCCTCTGTGGAAGAAAGTCCTGTCTCCCTTTTCATATTGCTCTAAAATGACAATGTTGTCCCTTTTTCCTGACGTAGTTGCTCGGAACAATAACCAGAAAATGTAATACCATGGAGTAACAGGAACAGGAGGGGGAGAGGGATGTGGGAAATGTGACAGCAAGAATACACAGAAAATGCAAGTTTTGGTAAGTTGCACCCAGTGCAGGCAGCTATGTCCAGAAAAACAGAACTGGAGATAAAAGGGTAAAGGGTGGGGAACCCTCATTTTACTCAGGAGTGCCAGGTGATAAAGAGGCTGGAGCAAGACGTCTTTGTGAACCCCCGGACTAACAATGCATTCCCATTCCTCCAGGAGCATTCCAATGCAATTCCCAGGCTAGAAATTTGTCCAAATGAAAATGTTTTAACCTAAGCCTCAGCGTGGCCCTGGGGCAGCAGCTGGAGCTGCACAGCAGCAGGAGGAGACACCGGGGTTGTGGCTGAGCAAACATTCCCCCAGCTCCGGAAGCATCTTTTCCTCTTGTGCAACTGCAGCCACCCCAGGAAGCTCAGGCAGGTGTGTCCTGGCTTCACTTGCATGTTCTTGTACCTCAGTGCCAGGACAAGGAGACAAAGCTTAACCCCTTAGGGTACTCGGGCCATTCAAACTTGGTCTTGAAAGAGAATTAAAGTTAATCAAACTCTTGCTCAGATCACCCCGTTCATAAGTTTGAAGTACTAATAAATCACACAGAATTTTTAAGATGTGTCTAGGTGGTTGTTGGTTTTTTTCTCTATTTTCAAGAGCATCTGAAATTTATGTTATGAAAATTAAGAGCAAGGAGAGACTGGTCACAGCACAGCAATGCTTTTGCAAAACTCAGGTGACATCGTCTGGCCGAGCCCGGCTCTGCAGGTACCAAGCAGGGATTATCCAGTAATGCACTGGTGGGAATTCTGCTCGTCAAGAAAATCAGCACAGAACTGTGGAGTGTGAAGTTGGGCTGTGAGAGCCACCTCAAAGCAACCAAGTGCATTTCAGAGGGGACAAACAAAAGCAAGTGAACACAAACAGGAAGGGCCATGCCCCAGGCTCCACCCTGGGAGTTCAGAACCCCCTGCCCTGGCAGCAGGACACTGGCTGCTAAAGCACTGCAGTCACCTGCAAGTGGGAAGAACTTCCACAGGGAGAACCTCTGGGCTGGTTTGGGAAAAGTACAAAGCCAGAGTCTGGGCTCACCTACCCACCCCAGAACAGGTCTCTATAGGATTGGCTCCAAAATTTCAGCAAGGAGGCAGGGGAATTGTGCTTTATGGCCCACTCATCTGCTGCCCATATCATTTTAAACATTGCCTGCTGACCACAGTTTCGCCTTCTGCACTGCTTAATTCAAAAAACCTCATCAAGGCATGCAGTTTTTATCTTTTTAAGAAAAGTGTCAGATAAGTTCCCTCAACCCAAATTAAAACCATAATTATTCTTCTCTGCCCCAACTGCTGGCTCCTAGTCACCTTTTTCCTTGAGGATGTTAAAGAGCTTCACCAAGAGCATCCCCAGTGCTGAGGCCCAGCTCCAGCAGAGGTGCCCTGTGTGCCCTGTGCTGCTGGCCCAGGCCAGGCTGATGTCCCTGAGCCACCAGCACAGCAATGATCTCACCCAGCTGACAAGTGCAGAGATCCAACAGGAGCAGTGTGAGCCAGTCCTTCAGGATAAACACAAGCATCTGCTAAAATGGCAAGTGTTCTACTGGACAGTGACAATTGGAAGGTCAATGTCCCCACCATAGATACAAAAAGGGAAAACATTTTTTCATGTCACACCACGCTTTGTAACCCCAAGAGAAGCTCACACCTGGGATTCTTCCCTTTCTGCTTGCTGTGGAAGTCCTCAGCCTGTGGCAGTACAGAGCACACATCATCAGTGTGACAAACTGACACCTGACAAAGCCCCCAGGTGTGCACAGCTCTGCCTCTGGTTCTCCTTACAGCTACAGCTCTGAACAGAGAACCTCTGCTCAACTTTGGACCAAAAAACTCTTCCTCAATTTTAGACAAGTATCTTCATCTGGAAGAAATCAGTCCCAAACAATTTTCTTTTCTTTTTACCTCTCCTAGAACAGATAAATACTTGGAATTAAAGGGAATAAAGTTAAGCCTCAGAGACTAAGTACATGACCTAGGCCTTGCTACTGGCCTATTGCAATTCAAGGAGTTATTGTTTTTGTAGGTGTTGTAGGGGGGTTTTGCATTATTTTAAGACAATTATCACAACATTCTGAATGTTACAGTGATGCTTTAACTGCTGATGAACACATACATAGCAAAATTAAAATAACTTTCTGAAAGTGTCACATTAACTAAAGCCCAGTTTGGATATTTCAGCAGGTGAACTCATGTCCCCGATGCTACCTGGTTAATTTAATGGAACCTCAATGGTGTCAAGATGTCTTTACTTTCATTTATTAAGGGTTGTTTTTGTTGTGGAAAGCCCCCAGAGCTACAAACACTTCAGCAAACTCAAGCTGTTTACTTCTACCCCAGGTTGAACATTTGTGCTTTCTGACCTGGAACCTGGCATGTTTCCCTAGGAGCTGCATTCCAGTGCAGCAACCAAAACACTGCCTTTCATCCATTGAACAAAGACTGGCTTTAAGTGTGAAAGGAGTATTTTTACTTACAAAAACAGTGATTCCCCCTCACCAGCTACAAAAAAGTTACAAAAGAAAAAGACCCTCTCCCAACTCCATTATGGAGGTCTGAATACTTAAATATAAATAAGCATAATTTAAGAGTTCTGAAGAAACAGAGTGACAAAGGTGTATTTGAGCACAAGGTGTAAGTTTTAGGGAAGAAAATAATATGTTTCCTAGTATTTACATCCATGTTTAACCTCAGGTGTTTTATTTAAAAGTCATCATGCCTGTAATTTTAAGACACAGAATTTGTGTGACTACTGTTGACTATTACATCTCTTACTGCTGCAGAAATGAAGAACACAGAAGGCAAGAAGAACCATCTAACCCAAACCAGCCTGCCTGCAAAGATGTTCATTCCAACAGATTGTCAGTTTTGCAGGAGCTGCATCTAAATGTTCTCATAAATCTTCACATCATCAAGCTTGCAGGAGCAGGTTAAGGCAGTTAGTTTTCTCACATACAGATTTTTGACTCTCCAAGTCACAAAATACTATTTTTGTTAGTGCCAGTTAGCTCTGATTGCACTAATTAATGAAGAATTAAGAGATGAAAATACCTACGATCCAGTTCAAATGGGTACAATTTTCCTCACCTCAAGTGTATGGTGTACACATTGCTGAGAATTAGAGTGACTGAATCTGGCACTTTGTTAAAATACATTGGATAGAAGACACAATTGAATTGCTGTCAATTCAGGCAATTTCAGGGTGCAGTAAGTTGTTGAACTCATGCAAGTTACCATGCTTGTAGCGGGTGAATTCATCACAGATCATTTTGCTGTGTGTACACTACCACAGCTCAGCACAAGCTTTCATTTCTGCAGTGACTTTAAAATGTGATTATTTCCTGAGTAAATATGCACACCTAATACAGCAGAGAATTGAGACTGAAAGGAATTGCAAGAGAAGGCAGTATTTCAGCAGAGTGTATACTTTATTCTGTTTGAGCAGCTTTTCAGAGCTGAAGATCCCTCAGGTTTGTTGAGAGAATCCTCCTCATTTTGATCAGGTACAGTTCCTTTAGATCATCTGGTACCAACTGTCAGAGATCACAAAAGGAGGGGTGACAGTATTGTCACCTTGTTCTCATATGAGCACGGAAGTAGAAATGAATCTCAGTGCTTGTGTGCCTCCAGCTGCTCAGCTGTTTGGTGGGATCAATGACACAGCCCAGGTGCCACAGCAGCTGGCTGCTCCTGTCACCTGTGACAGCTACAGTGGCAGAGTGGATGTCCAGGGGCTCTGTGGTAAGAATCCATATCTCTGTCATCTCACAGTCCTGGGCTATCACCTGAGAGTACAAAACTCAGTGCTCTGATAAGAATGCAGAATAACACCTTGCTTACCTGAAGGTTGTCTTCGCCACGTGCTTGGCATCTCAGAGAATCAGCTTTGGGTTTCCAGAGCTCTCACACACTTCTACAGGGGTGGACCTTTCACCCTGGGGCTTTCTCATCATAATTAGTCCTAGTTCACACTCATTTTGTGGCAGGGGAGGAGTTTCTGGCAAATTCCCTGAGTGCTTGCCCAGGGTGGTGGTGGAGTCACCACCCCTGGAGACATTTGAAGCCATGTGGTGTTTAGGGACACAGTTCAGTGGTGGCCTTGGCAGTGCTGGGTTAACAGCTCGATTCAATCTTAGAGATCTTTTTCAACCTAAATGATTCTAAGTATGGATGGATTACCTTCACTGACAGCAACAAATTCCAGGGAATATGCAGCTGAATCCATGATTTTTATTTAAAAAACCAACCAAACTAGATCAAACTTTTAAGAAGTTTAACATCATCCTTTTTCACCACAGATGATTATAGTGCTGCATATCAAAACTGAGCAAACCTACTGTGAAACAGGAAATAACTTTCTGAGTTTTGGACACGCTTCCCAAAACAATCACCACCAATTTGCAGGTGCAGGTACAACCTGTAGATATTGCGTGTAGACTCCAGGACTTAGACTTGATGAAAAATGCCACAGTGACTCTTTCAAGAGATGACCAGGATTTCACCACTGGATGGTGAAAGGAACAGAACTTTGGGTTTATTTTATGACTAGACACTTGCTGCTTTGCTACACTACTCTTGCAGCAGCAGTTTGGCTCTACATTAAATGTTTTCTACACTGCCTTCATAAGACAAGTCTCAGTTCACATCCCTTTGATAATGGTTTAGCACCTTTGTGCCTCTGGCTACACTGCTAAGTAATTTCTCAATTAAGAACTATCTGAGAAATGCTTTTTCACTACTTTCTGGCTAAATTTCAGGCAGTGAAGCCTGTAACTGATCCCACAAGAGGATTTGTAAGAGCAAACAAAGCCCAGTGAAGCCAGAAGGGTTCAGGGATGCTGCTGAGGAGCTCTCCCCTCCTCAGCCCTTGCCCTGCAAGCAGAGCAGCCCCTTCCTGAGCATCCCTGCCTGCCTTTCCTGGCGGAGGAATCTCAGTCCCCAGAGCACCAGCCCAGGGGATGAGAGCAGGGCACCCTTTAAAGCAAGCTGGACCCCAGCACCAAGAACTCAGAGCGACCTCTGCAGCATCTGGCACAAACCCAAAGTCTGCCTGCAGCCCTTATCACCCAGATCAGGGGCAGATTTCCTGAGGTAAATCCTGGTTTGCTGGTATCAAGGGGAGCAGACCTACTCATTGAATCTGCCTTCAGGTTGAATGGCTGGATGTATTCCAAAATGAACTAGACAAAAAAAAAAACAACAAAAAAACAGTACATTCAGAAGGTTTTTTTTTAGGGATGCATTTAGTGACTGCAATTGTAGAACTTAATTTAAGTCAATCCTGAAAAGTCAAAATCATGAATTTATTTTTATAACAGTTTTAGCTTCCTTCTCCCTCTAATCCCATCTTCAAAACAGATTATTAAATGCCTGAAAGAAGTACTAAGAAATTTTATGTATAAGGAAAAATACTCAAAGAGCCCCGAATCCAAAAATGCTACCAGTTTAAGACCCAAGACCTTGTCTACTAAAGATCTTGAGGAAAAAAAAAAAACTTTTTAATCTGCTAAACTGTAGGAGAATAATGTTCTTAAGTGAATTTAAGAAAAAAAGTAATATTTTTATTTGCTCTTCTGCACCCATATGGGTTCTTACTCAGCAGCAAGAACAGTAAACAGGTCTATATTCCCAGTGTGTATGTCCTTGTGGGAAACAGTTCCTGTGGAGTGTAAACAAGGAAAAGGCACCAGAGAACACCATATGTAAAAGCTTATTTGCAAGCTTGGATGGCACTCTGGAAAGCTCAGTATAAAGGAAAACCATTGTAAAATACACTTCTGTGTATGTTCAGAGACTAAAACATACATTTATTAGGAAAAATAACTCTGTACCTATAAGGAGAAGCAAGAACAAAAGATTAAACCTGTTTTGGAGAAGTATCAGCACTGTTACCTCTTGTAAGTTAAATCTGGAGAGAAAGGTGCTCTCTTTTGCTGTATTTACTTTTAGGTGAATTTTTGAACTTCTAGATCTGACAAACAATTTCTGTTATCAATACTTTAATAAAGAGTACATTGTTTAAGCAAAAGACTCAAATGCTTAAGTCTAGTACTGTTAAATCCTGAACAGGGAACTGTGAAGGCCCTCATGTGTTTGAGCTCTAAGCTGTCACATAAGTCCACACAGAGTTAAGAGAATATGAATTCCCACTTGAAAAGAACTGCACAAGAAGATACAATTTTTCCCTTGCATAAGGAAGAGAATCAGGAAAGACATCTGAAAATCCCAGGGCTCTTTGAACAGCCTTCTTTCATGTTATTTTATAAATATGGAGCAATTTGTTAAAATATCTGACACGTCCAAAAAAGGTTTGGTAGTTAATTTATTTCATTCAGTTACAGTGCTTCAACAGGATGCTACTCACTCTCCATAAGAGCAGAGCCTGACACTCCATGCAGCTACACCTATTATCCATTTCTATTAAATTGTACCAGTCTCAGTGAAATTTGCTTTGTTTGTTCATCGGGAAGTTTTACCAGAGGTTCTCATGGAATCAGAAATGGTCCACAATCTTTAGTTCAATCACATTTCAGTGAGGTTTTATGAAAACATTTTTCTTCAGTGTATACAAACCTGGAAACCCAGGGTAATTTCACCTTTTAGAAAGTTATTTTCAAAGCCAGTAAGTAACAAAAAGATTTAGGAACTTGCAGGCACTGGTAGCAGCAGGACTACCAGAGAGCGAGAGGAATGGTTCAGGATCGAGGTTCCCTAGTGGTACTGAACTGCAGCAGTGCAAGGCTCTACTCGTGGCTCCTGTAGTAATCTTCAATAGTTTCTGAGTTGAAGTGCACCACGGTGACGGTGATGTCGTCCCTGTACATCCTGGCCAGGTCCTCGGGCAGGGTCAGCATGGCAGCCAGCTTCTCCGGGTCCACCTCGCCGTACTCGTTGCTGCCGATCGCGTGCCGGATCAGATGGGTGGCCGTGTTCTGGTCCAGGGAGGCCAGGCCTTTGCTCTTCCTCTGCAGCAACAAGTTGTGCATGTAACCCAAATTAACTGGTTTCTTAAAAGTCAGGGGTGGTTTCTGCATGTTGAGCTCTGTAAGGTGTCCAGCAACAAGTTTTACAACCTTCTCGTTACTCAGCATCTCCCATAGCCCATCTGAAGCAATAACGAGAAACTTATCCTTGCTTCTTAACTTGTGGTATGTGACTTCAGGCTCTGCAGTTAAATAAGGGGGGGTATGGTAGTTTGGAGGAACGTACTGATAAATGTTTAGAGCCTCAACATCACAGCTGTTCTCGAGAATGCTGTGTTGCAATTCTTTGCTCCATTTTAATTGCACATCTCCAAAAGCTCTGGAGGGCATGAGAATCCCCAGTAATCTGTCATTCACAAATAGGGTTTTCTCCTCAGATCTAGGATGCTCTCGCTTCAATCTTCTAATTTCAAATTCATCATAGGCATTGTGGTCTCGGGTTAGAGGGAGAGTAGACCATGTTCCATCTTCTTCACGGACCCCTAAAACCGCTCTGCAATCACCGGTGTTTGCCACATGGAGGTGAACACCATCAATGTGAGCTACACAGGCTGTTGCACCAGAAAAAGCTACTTGCAGGGCGATGTTTCTCATCAACTCATTTTCCTGAGGAGCCTGAACTTCCAGTGATATGTCTGAGTCTAACCTTTTGAATGCACAAATCATGGCTTCTTCCAAACTGAACCCCGGCTCAGTGTCCAGGTCCAGCAAGTGCTGCCAGTAAACCCGGAGGTTCTCAAAGTACTGCGAGGTGATTTCCTGGTACTCCACATCGTTGGGATGCCTGTGCCACTGCAGGATGGGCCGCACTGGTTTCATGGCCTCCACGGCCAGCTCAATCTCCTCCAAGCTCTGGCGGGGCATGAGGGACACGGCGATGTAGTGCAGCAGCCTCTCGCTCACGGCCTGGGCGCAGGCGGCTCCCGCGTGGCCGTCGAACACGCCGAACATCATCCCCGCCGTCTGCAGGCACGTGGCCGCGCTCCGCCGGTCCTCTATGGGGCTGTTGGAGGCCAGCTGGTTGCTTTCAAACCTCAGCACGGAATTTGCATTCTTGCCTTTCAAATCCAGCGTTCTGTGGGATAGCTCACCCGCTCTGAGTATGTCGTTGATTTGTGCCGGAGACAACTGGAAAGAAAAATGTTCTTCTTCGGTGGAAGTGTGCCGGAATGCTTTGGGAAAGGAGAAAGCTCTGTCTAAGCTGCAGCTCCCAGCAGGGTAGGGACATGTTTTGGAAAAAACCAGCTTCCATTTGATCTTGTTTCTATTTGGGATACAGATGGAGTACCAACGTCCTTTCCCTTGTAAAATAATGCTGCTTCTGGCTGAGCTTAAAATCCAGGATGATACAGTTCTTGACATCATAAGTCACTCCAAAAATGGAGCACCTTCCTTCAGTTACACGGAATGTCCTCGCAGCCTGGAATATAAATGGAGGAAAGGGAAAATAATTAGAAAGTTCATAAGAAGCTTTCCACATAGAAGTTCAAAAGCATATCTAGAGCTCCCAGAAACATTCAGAACTTCTTTCCAAAAGAGATTGCTATGGATAAAGGCATCTTAAAATTATACCATTTCTGTCACTTAATTATAACCAGGAATATGACTGCTCTTTTTAACGCATCAGAAAAGATAATTTTTTACCTTCCAGACAGGCTTTTTTTCCTCATTGTGGCAAGACTAAGAAGAAATGGTAACATTACAAGAAACGTTATGAAAAACTGCACAACGAACAGCCTCGTCTAACATGACACAGAACAAACAGATCCAACAAGCTTGAGAATTGGGACTTAAAGTGACAATTATTGCACAACTCTCAAAAAAGCCTGCTAGAGTACAACTCTATTAATAGACCCAAAACTTCAAACCCAAAAGAAGATAAGTACTTAAACACTGTGGAAAGACTGAGAGATGTGGCCAGTTAATGATTTATGTGAATTACCATGATCCTCACAGCTAGAACAAGCCAGTCTACCTTTCCAATTCTGTTACAGCTTATAAGCTCAGCTGTTCTTTTTTTTACGTTCAAGGTCTTAACCAACCCTCAGGCAGGCAGGATCTTTTACACAGCTGAAGGGAAATTCTACTGCTGGTTAATGAATGCTTTTTTTAAAGCATTGTGCACTCTGGTGCAGTGAAAGGTATAAGACTGACAACTTTCACAGGTTCACAATTTGGCTTGTTCATTTGGAAAGCAATTAGAAGAAGCTGCAGGGAAGAGCTCTGCTGCCAACAGCACTGAAACCTCGGACACTTCAGCAGCTGAAGCTCTTCAGTTGCCATGGGGGAGGTCCTCACATTGTCTCCTGCTTTCAATAAGGTATTCCAGCTGTGGGATAATGCTAAGTACAACCAGATGTTCACTCACAAACAGAATTTTGCCCCATGGATTTAAGAAACTCAGTGCATGCAGCACTGCAGGTACAATTACTCCCAAAAGATGCCACTAGCAGCTACTGAGAACAAGAGAGATGTCTG
The DNA here is from genome assembly GCF_027477595.1 of Haemorhous mexicanus. Lineage (NCBI taxonomy): Eukaryota > Metazoa > Chordata > Aves > Passeriformes > Fringillidae > Haemorhous > Haemorhous mexicanus. The sequence goes on along the minus strand of NC_082352.1, from coordinate 3,261,117 downwards.
TGAGCTTTCAAACACTTTGAGGGGGCCTGTGACACCACCTGCTCAGGCTAAAGACACTACATGCTGCCACAACACCAGTTTTTTAGCAGCAGGCTTCACAAGAAATAACAAGAAACCAGCCAGATCAGATGAGTGGAAATGTTTCCAAGAAATCAGCAGGAAGTAAAAGTCACCTTGAGCTATTCTAAACAGAAGGCCTACTGATACAACCCAAGAACTGCTAAAATCCTGTTTGGAACCCAAAGCAACGTGTTACAAAACATTTCTGAAGTGTGCTACCCATACTTAATGCAGAAAAGACAAGCATTCCAACAGACCCCACCACTATGATTCTGGTGAGAACAGGCAAAGACACAGCATAATTTCACTGCTAATGTCAGGAGAGGACATGGAAAAGGCAGTGCCAGTTCCCTGTCCAAGGCTCGCCTGCAGTCTCCTGGGACACTGCATCTCCCAACACACACAATGCCTTTTGTTGTCCTACCAAAAGAATGCAACCAAAATAATAGGAAGACAGCTGACACTACCAACTCCTTTTGGGTTTAGCAACAGCTAAACCCAAAAAGCACCTATAGCACAGGACAAGGTTTGCCAACCTTTTTCAGTCCATTCACCTATTCTATTTTTCCTTTATTCTCTTCCTGCCCCTCTCAGTCATGACACTGAAAAAAGAATGACTTTCGCATACTTGATCAAAAACCCGATTGAAACAGTGTTTAAAGAAACGTCCCCCGTTCACCGCGGCTAGCTGACAGTGTGAGGCCGGTGTGGTTTTCCGCCCAGCAGCAGTCACTAACACCGGTGAGCCCTGTGCTTGCTAAGGTCAGGTAGCGCTGACGAGCCCTGGAGCTCCTGTGTGCCAGCCCTGCTCTCTGCGTTCCCATCCTCGGGGTCCTCCCCAGCCGCAGTGTGCAGACGCTGCTGCCCAGGACGCCCCCGGTAGCGGTGCTAATTAAAGCGGTGTGCTAAACACCATTATGTAAGAGCCAATTATTACATAAACTCGCTCCAGCGCCGGCACTGCCTCCCCGGGGACGCGGTGTCCCAGCGGGGCCCGGGCTGAGCCCGGCCAGCCCCGGCACGGCCCTCAGCTGCCGGACCGCACAGCGCAGCAGCGCCCGCTTTTCCCAGTGAAATAACAGATACCCGCTACATTTGGATTTACAGCCCCTCTGAGATCCCCACATTCCCCTCACTCACCCTCCTGACGCTGCCCACACCCACCCCTCATCCTACACATATCCGGCACGCACCGATCCCTGCCGCGCCACCTCCGCACTGCCCCAGCCTCAGGCACCGACACACAGACCCCCCCTCTGCTCCCCAACGCCCCGTACCCCCAAACCCCTGTCCCGCACACGCCCCTCTGCTCCCCCACACCCGCACCGCACCCTGCACACAGCCCGTCCCCGCACACATACCCACCCTGCCCCGTACGGAACACGCCCTGTGCCCCGCACACACACCCCTCACCACCGCCGCCGCGGCAGCCCGTGCCCCGCACAACTCCCACCTCGCCGCTTCCGCACGGTCGTCGCGCCAGGCCCGGCTCCACTCCCTGTGCCCCGGCACGGCTGCCCCGGCCGCGGCCGCTCTCTGCCCGCCCCGTCCCCCGCCCCCGGCGCACCCACCGGCCGAGCAGCCACCAGTCGAGCCCGCCGGCCCCGCGCTGCCCCCGGCGGGGCTGAGGGACGGCGCTGACCGACAGCCCCGCCGCCCAACCCGCCCAGCCGCGGGTTCCCGTCAGGACACAGCGGGGCGGGCGCAGCCCCGCCCCTCCGCCATGTTGCGCGCGGCGGGCGCGGCCGCCCGGCTGAGGGGCCCCGGCCCCCCTCGCTCCCGGCACCGCCCCGCGCCCGCCGCCCCTGAGGCGCTGAGGGAGCGTCGGCCGCCGCCCTGGGCAGCCCAATAACGAGAGCAAAAAGGAAGCGAGTGGCGCGTGTTAGGAAGAAAAAACACCAGCAGGGGTTTCTTCCTCATTTATAACGTTCAAAGCCACGCTATTTCCTTGAGGGAGCTCCCCTCGACTTTACCGGGTTTTTTTCCACTACGATTCCACACCCTTCAGCGCTGAGGACCCCGGCTGAAGGGGCTCAAAATCGCAAAGCTCCTTCGTAATTAACTCGCCATATAAATTATGGAGAACAAAAGGGCTCATTTTGCTGACGCCCCGGTATTTTGGTTTCATATGACTGCTTGTCTCGGTTAACATTTCCACTGAGCGGTTCTAAGCCCGGTATGACGAGGGGAAGGAATGGGCCCAAAGTGCATGGAGGTTAATCAGTAGTTACTGATGTTAACGCAGTGGTTACTAAGTAGTCCCTGCTTTAAAACGTCTAAAAATCATTTTCGCAAAAACAGAGGCTCGCAAGTCATAAGAGGCTTTGATACTATCAGTGTATTTTTAAATTCGCCTGGCTTCTTGTATTGAAGGAATTTTAGTTCAATTATGTGGTGCAAGTATCCTAGATGAGATGAGCATGCTCCCAATTTATCTCATGTGGAAAAATGCCGATCATCTTCAATGACTCTGAGCTTTCTCTTGTTTCTTGTTTTTATTAAAACAATGAAACAATAGTTTTATGTTGCATGGAAGAACATACAAAAAAGTAGGTCATCTTAACAAAAAAAAAAAAAATTCAGAACGATATTTTAGCACATGCAAAAAAAAAAAAATCAAAAAAACCAAACCACCTTAAGTTTGACGTAATTATTTTATCTGCCTGACAAATCTGAGCTGAAAGAGGACACCCACAGCAGCCCTTCCCTGCATCTCTCAGCTCCGCGCAGTTCTCGGATACAGCAACAGCAGCTTTGGGATCTCCCCAGGGAATGGGCACGGCCCCGAGGCTGCCGGAGCTCCTGGAGCCTTTGGGCACCGCTCCAGGCATGCACAGGCTGGGGATGTAGGGGGGTCTGTGCAGGGCCAGGAGCTGGACTCAATCACCCTTGTGGCTCCCTTCCAACTCAGGATACTCCATAATTTAATGATTCGTTCTTCTGCCCTACCAATTTTCAGCTTTTGTACCATTTACAAAACTGATAAAGCCTCACACAGCACCCTGAAAACAAGCCTGACTGCTCTGAGTTTCCTGTGCTCCCACTGCGGTTAAATGCTTCTCTTCAGCTGAAATCTGTAACTTATTGCTCACACGTTCATGCAGTAATTTCATAAATTCATATGCATAAAGCTGAAGTGACTTAGGAACCACGTAAATGAAGGTGAAACAATTAACTGTGCTGCAGGAGATGTCCCTTTCACTCCACGCTTTATAAACACAAGAAGGAATACCATATTGAAGGTACTTGACCGGGCTGAATATCAACTGGAATTGAGATTTAGATTCTGCTTTGGAGTGTTTGATTATGCTGATGAACTAAAGTGATATATAATTAAAGGGAAAAATAGTAGAAATGCTACTCTCTAATATCATCTGAGGAAAGAAATTGTATTGCTCAGGCTTGCAGTGGTTTTGCCTTTAGGAATATCAAATAAAAATGGCAAATTTCTGTAGCAACGATGCTTGGTTGCCATAGTGCTCTATGTTCTTAATTTGCATTGAAAAAATTAGAACTCTAGTTTCTTTTAAAAAAGCTCAGATTTGGTTTTGACTTTACTGATTACAGGTGAACAAAGTTTAGTCCTGTGCCAGAAGAAAATCTTTACCTGTATTTATAAGAAATTGAGTCTAATTCCAGGTATTGTGTTGAGGTGCAGCTATATGTTAAAATATAGCAGATCCTATATTTAGACTTTTTTCAAGGAACAATCCTCTCTGCTGACTTGTACAGTCAGCAGCTCTGGTTTTCGGTAGAAATACATTTTTGAACTCATTTCTGTGTTCTTGTTTAGGCCAGACTGCACTATTTGGGGTTTCCTTCTTTCCCATAGAATATTATTTTTCTCCCTGCTTGTTCCTTTGGAAAACTGGCTGAGGCTACTTTGGTGCAATTTAAACATCTTCTGCTTCCAGAGGCTGCAAACAGCTGCCCCTCATCCGCACTGCCTTCACAGCAGGTGCCAGCATGGATGATTTTCTGTGATCTCATTGATATTCATGAAAAGCCTAGGACTCCTGATGCTTTGTAAACATTTCTTGTTATGGGGACACACAAAGATCAGAAACACCAAATAAGCCAGATATACCTAAGAAAGCCAGGTAAAAATTGGACTAATATTTCTAATAAATAGCTAATAATTTTGTCAAAAAGCTGACCAGCAGCAAAAAGTTTGAATAATAATAAAAAAAAAAAGTGGTTAACTACTACTAAAAGTAGTTTCCTAGTTTTCAGAAGTTTTTCTGCAATAAAGAGACTCAGCCTAGTGATACAGATTAGAAAACAGCAATATATCCAAACCCTTTGGAAACTTGTGAGCATGCAAAGGAAAGTGGCTCCTTTGAACAAACTCTCTCTGGCCCATCTCAGTGAACACAGACTGAGTTTTATGCTTTTTGCACAAAAAGCTCTGCAGTTTAATAACCAGCTTTTGGAAAGGAAACAGCACCAGCCCACAAAACACCTTCCTGCTGAGCACCTTTAAGAATGTCCCGTTTGCTGGCTGTATCTTGCCCTGTGAATAATGACATTTCATCTGCTTTATGTGACTTTTTGGATTTTCACAAAAGGCACATTGGCACCACAGATGCAGAAATCTCTTATTATAAACACACAAACCCCACAAACAAATGGAGAAATGAAGGAGGTTCAAGGTCTGTTAGAGCAACAGCACTTTCTAGTTTTGTTGCAGCTGTTTCCTATCTGGTCTTCCTAAGTTATCTAAACCAAACACTCAAATGCTTGGAAAGAAGGCAAGCTGCAAGAAACATCGATGAACAGAGGTAAACACCATGAACAATTGTAGGAAAGGTGCTATTGCAGCTCTCCTTGCTGCAGAGGCTCAGCACTGTCTGCAGTTGCAGGGGTTAATCTGAAGACCCAGTTTAAGTTAATGTAATTGCACTGGTACAAAGGTCTTCCCAATTGCTATAATGGGATCTGAACGCCACATGGATCATTTTTATTGGATGTTGCTTAAAATGGTTTTAGTTAAACAAACAAATGTTCATTAAGGTTCTGTGCCACTGTAAATGTAAATTTACATTTCTTGGGGTGAGTTTTCAAGTCCAGGAAAGTCTTGTGTCTTGGGAAGAAGTGCTCATGTGTAAAAAAGTGATTATATTCCTTTCCTCTCTCTCCTCCTTCCACCCTCTGCTCCTCCAACAGACAAACAGGGTGAGCTGGCTCCTATATTTTATTTAATATTCCACTGTGTCAATATGAAATTAAATTATTTGCATTACTATGTTGCCGTTCACAACCTGTAGTAAGATGCTGAAATTTTACTAAATGTCAAATGCCCTGCAGGTAGGTAGCAGCATAAATGGAACATCAGAGGAGTGAAAGTTCCCTGCCTTACAGCTGAGCAAACTGGAAATAGTTCTGTGCAAGTCAGTCAGGTTCTGTCCTCTGCTGTGCTTTCCTCAGGGTAAGTGAGAAAAAGTGTAAGACCCCCACTCTCCCAGGCAGGGCAGAGACAGTCCTTTGATGCTTGGTGCTGTTACTAAATGGTCACTTCTGCATGCAGAGGAATTCAGAGAGGAAAGCAGCTACACTGAGGTATAACACCCCATTTTCTTGAGGCTTATCTCTGTTTTTTCCTGAAATGCTCACTTTTTTATCTTTCTGACCTTTGAACTCTGCCAAAAGCACCATCTGGTGTTGAGGTACCTTGCAAAACCCTTCCCCAGTTCTTGTATTCGGATTAATTTACCCTCATCATGAAACATACCATTATAAATATGCTACTTCGTAGCAACTGCCTAAAAATCTTTCTGCTCGCTAGAGATTGGGGAAAAATCCCAAAGTTGAACTCTAACTACAGCTATTAAAGTTTAAAAGCTAAAGTTAAGAGAGTGTGCAGCTCACCAAGCAGAGGATCTCTCTGCTCAGCAGCGGAATGAGGAACAAAAAATTGTAACTGGTTTATGGAGTTTCTTTTGTCAGACTGATCTTTATCTGAGGAAGGAGTTTCAATGACTACATATACACAGCCAGCAAGGGGTTTTCAATGGCAATCACTCATGTCTTTACAAATTATTATGGTCAGAGTTAAATTCTCTCATCTGTTGTGTTCTGATTGAATGGGCCTTAACAATTGTTTTAAGCATTGTGGCAAGAAAGGGAAGGAGAGCCACTAGATGGCATTTTTAATCCAGCTTTTACCACTGTGCAAGTTCAGTTGCTGTCCTAAATGTGAGGCCTCTGTTCTCTCAGTCAGGATGGTTGCAATCCCAGGAGAAGGTAAATGAACTCTTGCTAGAATAATTACAGTCAACTCCCATTTTTTCTTCAACAGAACAACTTGGTAAAAGGTAAGGACAGGTCATGTTTTAGAATTGTTCAGCCTCAAAATAAATGAAGTACATTGAACAGGTGCTTATCCAATACAATATTTGTGGCTTTTATTGGATGATCAGAGTCTCAAGAAACAGCAAAGGATATAAAAGTATTTCTTTTATATTTTACTTCCCTGTAGTAAAATCATGTTCTTGCATCCAACAACTGAAAAAAAAAAACCCAACCCAAGCAACCAAAATACCCTGTAAACAAAATCAAATTTATTTCTGCAGGAAGGTACAGTTCAGCTTCTCCCTGGAACTGAACACCTTGGGGCAATGCAGCATTTAAAGCTCTTTGCAATGGCTGAGCTTTTACAATAACTGTGTAAGCTAAACATTATCCTTCTGCTGTTCATGGATAAACCACCCTCAAAGAAGCTTAAGTACTGCGTGCAAGGTCACAGCAGACACATCCTGGGCATAAACTTTTTTTAGATTGAAGGGTTGCAACTGGGGAAAACTGGACAAAGTTTCAGCACACAAGCCCTCTTTACCTCCTGTGAGAGACAGGGAGCAGAAACCTCTGCTTATGCCTAAAATGAGAGGAAAACACTGAAAGTGCTGATCTTGAAAGTGCTGCTCTGTGAGCACCTGTGCTAATATTAATGCAGCAGTGCTGGGATAGCTTGATTATGGTACATATGGTAAATAATATTGGTTATATTTTAAATTTGCCCAAATAAGTTAGGTTTTTTTTGGCTATCAAAATGTAAGTTGTCTTAAAAGACTTTTACATTTTAGAACGCATCTCTTAATGTAAATTTTAACAGCAACATTAGATTAATGATAATAATTTAACTCTGGGCAGGAAGTCATTCAAGGTACACAGTATGTTAGAACTTAAGTGAAAGGATTAAGCTTTCTGAAACAAAGTGTTAATCCTAGAAGATGGTAAGAACTGTGATATAGACTAAAAAGAGGTATCAGATAATTTCTAGAATTTAAAAACATGTCCACAAACTTGAGAGGGATAACTCTTATCCCTTAGATAATTCCACAGTAGCTTAGGCAAGGTTTCTGTAGAATTGAAGACAAACAGTCAAAGCATTCCTTGATCCAAAAGAGATGCAACTGTTGAAAACAAACAATTTCTGTAAATGAAAATCCAAGAAAAATGATGCTGTAAGTAGGGAGAGGTGGGTCTTCTCAAAAAGAAGGATGAAGATACGCACATGTGATTTTAAAGTCTCATTTATTTAATTTGTTAAAGAAATTAAGATACATTAAATAGAATTTCTACAATACCAGTTTGCATTTCTAGCAAAGTTCATAATACATTCATAATAGCTAAAACCATTGCATTTTGTAAGTATTTTCCATTGCCTTTAGCATCTCTGGATAAGAATCTCACATCTAAAACAATGCTGAATCAGCCCTCACAACAGCCCTGTGAGGTAGAGTGTTACCTTCTCTCTACATAAGAGGAAACCAAGAAACAAAGTTTTAGGTCAGTGTACTAGAAAAACCATGGAGATTCGAGGAGCAGAATTCCAGTCTTTCACTCCTTGTACTGGGCTCCACACCTCGTGTCATCCTTCCCTGGAGAAAGGGGAGCAGCCACTGTTCTCCCTTCTCCCCACTTGCCTTGGCCTTGTACATCCTGATTTCTCCATCTCAGCTGATGCAGAGTGATCAGCACCAGCAATTTCTGCCTGAACTACACAGACAGAACAGGCCATGTGGGGCCCAGAACTCAAGGAGCTGGGAACTGACTGTGGGCAGTCACAGAGAACATCACAGTATCGAGTACCAGAGTCAGAATTTTGTCCTTAAGTTGCAGAACCAACACGTGGCCATTCTAAAGCAACTTTTGCAGAGGTAAAAGGACTCAGGAGTGCTGAAGCCTCGTGTGTGCAGGGAGCATCCCTGCCAGGCAGCCCTGGAGCAGAGAGGGTCTTTGCAGCAATGCTCACCCAGGGCAGACATGTTAGGTCTCTAAAGGAAACAAAATACCTGGTCTCTGTAGGGCAGACACCAAAGGAGGTCATATTGCAGAGCTTAGCACTGAGCTGAGGTAGAATCTGAGCAACTGAGGAACACAAAACACACCTGGATCACTACAGAGGAACTCTTCAACCAAACTGACCCTGAGCAGGCCACTGTGGTCCGGTGTTCTGCATGGGCTGAAAGGACAAATAGCTAAATTACATTGCAGTAAACTGCTCTGCTTTTTAACACAGCATTACATTGTAAGATAGCATCTTAGAACAGTAGATTTAAAATATATATTTAATTTTCATACCAGGGTCTGCTTGAGGTGAGTAAAGAACTTTTTTTCTAGTGCTACTCATACACACTGTGTCATCAGGAAGCAAGAATACAGTGAAAGCAATCTTTAAATCAGAGCTCAGCAAATGGTAATCAACAGATCAGTAAGGAAAATTTAAGTCCAGTTTGTCCAAAATTCTTGATTACTGTTTCCTCATGTATTAAATGAGACAAGTAGAAGTTGTGGCCATCAGCACTAGTAGATCACTACACAATTTCCACTTGATATCAAGTTGGATTTTAATGTCATTTTAATTTTATAGAGTTTCAGGTCTTGGATAACAACCTAGTTCACTCAGCTATCCCTTCTATTAAATAGTGCTGGTTAAAAAGATGCCATTTCTCCAAAGAATGAGCACTTCAAATAAAATAGAAAGCCAGAAGATTGTCCCCATCCAAGCAGAGGGTTCATGGAAATGTCTGTCTTGTGTGTTCCATGAGTGGTCTGTAGACCAGAGTTTCTGTTTAGAGTATGTCACATGTGGAAGCTCTTGGATATCTCAGGGCCACTGTCAGTTTTCTTCAGGCCTTGAAGGAAGCTCGAACAATTCTCCCCTTCAGAGGCTGAGGGGGGCGAAAGTTATTGGCCATTTGGATCCTCTGGTCTTCCTCAGCAGTGAAGAGCAGCATGCGGAATTTCTCCAGCTGGAAGTTCAGGGGAAACAATTCACTGCTCAAGGGGGCAATCAACAGTAATGTTTTTAAAAAAGGACTAAAAAGAAATAGTCAATATATTTTAATCCATTAATGAAACAGGTTCAAACAAAGCTCCTAGAGAGTATTAACAGAAATTAACAGAAGCCCTGAGGATTGAACAGGCCAAATAGTCAGAGACATTTAACTTAGCCTATTTGCAAATCAAAAGTCTTTGCCTGCTTATCCAGCACTGAATGCTACAATAACAGAGTATCAGAAATTTACCTGTTTTACAGAGATTCTTATGGGTTCTTTCAGCACTATCCATGTCACACTCTCATTAAGGGGTGGGGTTGTCAGAGAACCGAGGTATGTCCAATAATCTAGACTTGTGGGCAGGAGACATTTCGGGTTGAAGCCTCTAAACTGAGCTTTTGTTCCCTGGGAAAAGAAAACAGACTTGAAATTTATCCTTTTACTTTTAAGACCAGGTAAAATAACTTTTTTGAAAGAGAAGAAAATGTTAAACTAACATTAAAAATAGGGGAAAGGAAAATTCTGTAAAGGTTTGGCTGCCTTATAACTGTCAGCCAAAAGTAGATGGCAAGTGTGATCCCTAATGCTGGCTTACTGGACTTTGAGGTCTTGCACCATTCTCTCTACCAAAATTCAGCTCTTGTCACAGCAGGCCCAAAAATAATGCAGGAAGTGTATTCTGTATATAGTGTTCAGTGTGAGTACAGATAATATCATGGCAGAGTTCCTTGTTTCATTACTTTCTCATCTATTTTTGTTGGAAAATTTAAATCCTATCGTTATTGTCTGCTATGGTAAATACTGGCTTAAAAAAAAAAAAATCAAACCTTAGTCTAAAATTAGAGGAAGGGATACATCAACCAAAAGATTAGTAGAAATAGAAGGGGGTGCTGCCTAAAGTAGTGATGGCCTTCAGTACCACAGTCTAGAGCAACATTCTTCAGGCTGTAGGAGCATCCAAAAGGGTCTCAGTCACTCAGAAAACACCTCAGGAACAAACTCTGGACCTCAGTGAGATCATCCCTGCCAGAGCTCTGCAGCAAAGACAAACAGGCAGCTTCTACTTGTGCTAGCTGAGGCTCAATGGAAAAGGATTATTTTGCTGAGTCTAAGAGCTGAGTCTCAAGGGTCAGGGAGCTGGGGATTTTAGACTTCTAGGGAAAGGCAGAACCTCTGGATGACCAGTGGGGTCAGCATGGCCTTGTGAGGCACCTGAGATTAGGAAAAGAATATGAACTTTGGAGGGGGAAAAGAAGCTACAACTACAGTTATGTTCTAGTTATGGGAGGATCTGTGGGCGGGTGATTTTTCATTTTTGTCTCAAAGATGTACATGAGCATGATTTTTAAAGGATATCCCAGAAGCAAATTTAAAGAGCTTAGAACTTACTTTAAATTTTACCATGTACAAAGCATCAGTGAGTCTGTTCATACTGGCATGTTCTTTTCCAATCTAAAAGAATGGGATAGACAGGTTAAATAAGAAGGACTACAACTATGCTTTAATTAGGGGGTGCTTTCTTACTCAAATCTTAACATTCCTACCAAAGTTTTCAGCAATTTGCAATGCATTAATGCTTCCAGTAAGTCATCTGTTTTCCTTAAGCACTTCTTAAATATGTGGCATAGTCCTCAAACACTTAACAGCATAATGCTTTTTATCATGTAAACATGCTATTTTTGCAATTCTTACCTCCAAGAAAACACCAACTACTGCCAAGCCATCTGGAGCTGCTGCTGCCTCTCCAAATGTTGCATATTTTCTGGCATTCCAATGTACTAAGTGGAGCTTTAAAGAAAAATAACAAATAAGAATTAAATTAGTGATCAAAGTTATGAACATGGTTTCTCATTGATAGCACTAACAGCTGTCCATAACAGAACAGTTTTGTGTCAAAGGCATTGCTGGAAACATGAAGAAGAGCAATCCTTTGGACAGGTCCATGAGTGTGGGCAGGAACCCAGCAAGTTTTCTGTAACAGCCCACACAGGGGTGGCATGGCCAGGCTTTGGGAGTGGGAGGATACAGGGGCGGCTTCTGTGAGAAACTGCCAGAAGCTTCCCCAGCTCGTGATCACAAGGAAGGGACCAGGCTGGGGCAGCTCCTGAAGGACTGACTGCACCCATGGGAAGGACCAGGCTGGGGCAGCTCCTGAAGGACTGACTGCACCCATGGGAAGGACCAGGCTGGGGCAGCTCCTGAAGGACTGACTGCACCCATGGGAAGGACCAGGCTGGGGCAGCTCCTGAAGGACTGACTGCACCCATGGGAAGGACCAGGCTGGAGCAGCCCCTGAAGGACTGACTGCACCCATGGGAAGGACCAGGCTGGGGCAGCTCCTGAAGGACTGACTGCACCCATGGGAAGGACCAGGCTGGAGCAGCTCCTGAAGGACTGACTGCACCCATGGGAAGCTCTCAGCCTGCAGAAGCTCAAGGAGCTCACTGTCCCCTGTGGGAGGGACCCCACACTGGAGCACAGGAAGATGTGAGCAGCCCTTCCCCTGAGGAGGAAGGAGCAGCAGAGACAACCTGGGATGAGCTGAGCACAGCCCCCATTCCCCATCCCCCTGCACCACCCAGGGAGAGGTGGAGAAAGCTGGGAGTAAAGTTAAACCCAGGAAGAAAGGAGGGGTGAGGAGAAGCTGCTTTAAGATTTAGTTTTTATTTGCCATTATCCTACTCTGATTTGGTTGTTAATAGATTTTTTTGTTTTGCTGTGTCAGTAACTGGTGAGGGAGCTCTCCCTGCCCTTATCCCAACTCACAAGCCTTTCCTTATCTCCTTATCTCTCCTCTCCCCATCTAGCTGAGGAGGGCAGGGATGGCTGACCTACCCATGGTGAGCAAGGAATCAGAATCCTAATCCTGCCCCACTGCAGACAAAGTCATGTGACAGCATTATTTGCATAAAATAATCCCATCTGTGAAAACACATCCTTACCTCACAGGGAAAGGGTTTTCCATCAATGGTGTGCTCTGATCCCTGGCTGTGAGTGGTGCCCCAGTGGAAGTGGAACTGCTTTAGCCGGAATGGATTCTGAAAGGGCCCTCCACTGATTGCTGGGCAGAAGAACAAAAAAAAAAAAAAACAAAAAAAAAACAAACAAAAAAAAAAAACAAAAAAAAAAAACAAACACAGGAGAAGAAAGCTTAAACATTCTGCCTTTTTAGCTTCTTGCCAGAAAAAGTAACCACTGTTGGCACAACAGTGGAAAAAAGGCAGCAGCCTCTCCAAGCTGCCAGCATGGAAAAGATGCATCATCCAGGCATTTACGAAGAATGGATTTTTTTAACGGACAGCATCAAAACTCATTTGAAAAAATGTAAATTAAAACCACTCCGTGGCTACCTGTACAGAATTTGTAACTTTCTTGAAAGAGCATATTTGACACACAAAGATGTGGTAACCACCCTTATGGTTATGCCTTTCCTGTTAAACACAATAAATACAAGTGGAACAGGTGGAGCAGCCCTGGGGGAGGGATCTGGGGGTGCTGTGGGTGAGAGCTGGCCCTGCCCCAGCCCTGAACCCCCCCTGCCCTGGGCTGAGCCCAGCATGGGCAGCAGGGTAGGAGATTCTGCCCCTCAGGTGAGACCCCACCTGCAGAGCTGCCCCAGCCCTGGGCCAGCACAGCAAGGAGCTGGAGCTGCTGCAGAGAGTCCAGAGGAGGCACCAGGATGAGCAGAGGGATGGAGCAGCTCTGCTGGGAAGAAAGGCTGGCACAGCTGGGATTGTTCACCTGGAGAGAAGGCTCCAAGGAAACCTTACACCCTGAACATCAGGTAAGTATTTTCTTCTTACAGTATCTTTACTTTCAGTGGAGGTTATCTATATTCCATTTCCTTTAAATACCTGATCCCATAAAAGAGGAAATATAATAGCTGGTACTTCACATGACACCACTCAACCTCAAATCACCTTCTAAAGGTAAGGACATGCCAGAGACACTTCATACAACATTTAGAAATAACACCTATGCACAGATAAATGTTTAAGATGCCACCTATAGAAGATATTTTATCACAGCATCAGTAATCCTGTAATTTTATATGCCACCACATCTAATACACTTTGTCCAACAGACCTCAAGACCTGATCAGAGTCTCACATTAAGAAAATTAAAATTATTTTTAATATCTGTAAAGCTTGTATCCTCAGTGCAGTTCATAACATTTTATTTAAATGAGTAAAAGATGGGACTTGCACGGTGCTACCACATGTGCATGCTTCCAGCTGGCCTTTAAGCAGGAAACTGGCCTTGCCAAAGCAAAGGTTTTAATATTAATTAAGGATATAAATACTCCTAGTACTTTTTTCTAAAGTTAACAAAAGAATGCATCACCTGTCCCTAATACTTTAAGAAATTTAGCTATTATGGATTACTGTGAAAATTGTGTTGTGTCATTTATGCAGCGCTTTGAGTCACTAGATCTATTTCAACACAACTAAGAGCAGTTTAAACCATGTTTCCCACTCCTAGCAGTCATCTTCCTTGAAAAAGTGTTATTGAAACAAGACACGCTTAGTGTAGAAAGGGTCTCATTCCTGGCAGGTGCTCTGAGTCTGTGTCACTAAGTGCAGAGTAATACATGTTCTTAAACTTCTAAAGCTGAATAAAGTTCACTGTTTCACAGACACACTTCAGCTGAAAATTGCATTAAAGTAGCTAGCAAGCTAAGATAATACTTCCAGAGAGGTTTTACAAATTCTGTTTATAAGGTGGCATTCTGAAGAGATCTGTGCAGTAAAAGTGGAAAATGCTCACCCAGTCTTCTTTGCAAATTCAGTAAAGATAAGGTGCTTAAAAACTTGACCATCCCATTGAACAGGTTCTTAAATTCATTCCAGAAGAGAAATTTTAAAACAAGATTTCTGGAATATTAACCTCTACTCCTAATTTAGAAGGGCAGACAAGCCACTTCACAGAAAAAGCAATTTGTTTCCAAAATCAAGGTATCCTATTTAGCTTGCATCAATCAGCACACCCAAAAGGAAGATGAAATCAGCTGATAGGCTTACAAATTGTTCCAGTTCTTTTTGTTTTTTTAATGCACTCTTCCCATTTATCAGCTGCTTTATTATCTCCATTTGAATGCTCTTCCCTTACCCCCAGATATAAAAGCACAGTCCACCATGGAAACAGGCCTAAAGAAGAAATCAATCACTTAAAGAATTCACATTCTCTGCCAAGGGCTGAGACAAGAATAATGTACAACTGCAGACAGTCCAACATCCAAAGTCAGCTGCTACCAACTCAGAACCCAGGATGAACTGAAGATTTTCTAATTTCTGAAGAAACCAAAGTGCTACAAGTCAGAGAGGAAAAAAGAAAATGCAAGGTAACAGTAACCTGTCCCAGTACAAATTGGTGCAGTGATTATGATTATGATGACTGTGCTGCATGACCCAGCTCTGCTTATCCTCTTCTCTTCCCTGTGGGTGGGAGCTGGGCCCTGAGCCAGAGCTGGCACATGAGTTGGCATCTTTGATTGGGGTGATCACAAACCAGGGCCCTGAGGAGCTTACTTCCCTGCTCTGGGTGCTGGATGTGGTCTGGCAGTGCTGGAGAGATGCCCAGCAAAATTCAGTGTTCATCTAAAAGAAAAGGACTGCAATCAAATGTCTCATTTTCATGAGGCAAGAGCTTTTCCTAAGGAAGAAACACTTATTGATCTATGATATTGCATTGCTAGAGAGGCTCCAAGTGAAGACAAAATATAAATGGCTGCAGTCACATGCTTTGTTCTAAGCTGAAATTATACATCATAGAAGTTACTCCGTACACAATGCACGTAATTACTTCCCCCACTAAGTCCCAGGCTGGTGTTCTGAGTTAGCTGGCTGTGCTAGTCTCACCTGTCCTGTCATCAGTGTCCTCCAGCTCCACCATGACGGAGTGGCCGGTGTTGGAGATGCTGAGGGAGGTGCAGGACTCGTAGGAGAGGACGAGGGGCCGCAGGCTGGGGTCGTACACTGCCCGTGCGGAGTCGATGTCGATGGGGGACTGGCGGTTCCCTTGGGCAATGGGGTAAGCTTTGTGCCACTCGGAAGGGCCTTCAACAGCAAGCAAAGAAAGCAGCATTATTTCCTTCCCACCGTACACAGAATGGTCATTATGGGTTTGCAGGAGGCTCGAAATAAAGCTTGCTCAGCGAGAGTGACTCCAAGGTTTGGAATGTGAGAAATTAATTTAAATTCTAGGCTGGTGTGGTTTTATTAGCACAAGCAGGCTGCAACAAGATAGGGATTCAAATATTCTGGCCAGAACACACCGAGGAGATCATGGCAGAGACTGCTGTACCCCCATTCACTTGTGCCACTCTGTCTGCAGAGTCTGTAGTTACCTTGATAGGGTGTTCCAAGGTGGGTACAGGTGCAAACACTGACATGCACAAACACACTCCCCAAAGAAAAAGAATTTAATTCTCCCTGGGAAAGAGTGTAAAAGCTCCAGCAATTCAAATTAGATGCAGATGACTCAATCTCTTAGCTACTGACTATGCAGTTATTTTTAAAATAATTTTATGACTGCAGTAAATCTTTGAGACAGCTCCATTCTTCACTCATGCCCCTTATGGTATCTCTCTAACCTGAGTGAAGGATACAGGATGATAATTAATACTTTGGGACTTCCTGACCTCAATAGAGAGGGGGAAAAAAGCCCAATTTAATAGCATAACTCTGCTGCCAGAACTGGAAGATTCTTAAGCCATTTGAGATAACAAAAGCTTATCCATATCTAAGAATTCCTGTTTCTTATTGCTCATTTTCTCCTTTCTACTTTGCTGTGGTAGTGAAAGCAGCAATTAAATTCCTCTGCTGCTTCTCTGCATGAAGCATAACAGTAACAATTGTACTTCGGGATTCTCAAGAAGCACGTTTTAATTTGCAGCATTCTCCCTTACTGTCACAAGGGGAAGCTTTTTTTTAAAGCAAGCACAGGTATTTAGTGTCCTTGAGTTTACATAACACAACAGTGATCTATTACACTGTTACTTGGCTGTGACACTTTCTGCTTAGCTTATAAAATTATCTTATCTTTTCTCATCCTGCCTAGAAAGCAGATCTAGGAATTAAATGCTCTTACACAAGCTAAGGCAGTATCATTTGGCTCTCACAAGCTTCATAAGAGTACCCATGACTTTATTACTCCTAGCTACAAGCACACATACATAATGTTACATACTAGCACTAACCAGCTTCACTTGGTATTCAGACTTGCTTTCAGACTCACAGAAACTAAAGGAATTAATGTTAAGAAAGAGAATGGCCCCTGAAGGTTATACAAAGACTCTTGTTGGACACTCAGCAGCTAAAATAACTGCTGCAAGGAGAGAGACTCCAGCAAGCTATGCAATTGTCTCATTGGCCAGCACCAGCCACTTATCCCCCGTGTCTGTAAAGGATCCAGGCACTACACGACACTACTGTGGCAATCCTTCAGGAGCTGCACATCCCCCGTGCGCTGTGACACGCAGCCTTGGAGGTGGGAAGCAAAGGAGGAGGACTAAATTAAAAACTGTCAAATCAGAAAGCATAACTTGTTCTGTAAGAGATCTGATACTGATCTGTACAATTTATTGATGTACTAGACATACATAACATAAAGCTTATTTTATTCACTTTTATGAAAGCCTAGATATCACATTTCAGCAACTGCACAGAACCAGGAGATCTATTACTGCTCTACTAAATCTTCTTTACCTAACAGAATTGCTTTTGGAGAGAGACACAGGTAATCTTTTTTTATAACAGCATTTTGGAAAGGGACCCATCTGTAATATCTGCAGCCTGAAAAAAACCAAATCGTTCAAACTGCTTCCCTCAGTTTAGGAATGTTGATTGCAACACTGAAAGGCAGCAGATGTAAACTTGCACATCTTTTGGTGCCACTTTCTGGGTGCTACTGATTATCAATAAAGTAATTAATTACCTGCTGTATATACTTGATTCTTGCAGACATCAAAATGCAGGCAGCTCTGCAGGGCTCAGGCAACAGCTCTAGAAAGAAAACGAGTGGGGGAAGACAGAGAGATGCAGCACGGAAATGCCATAACCTACCGTCAGCCTGCCCATATCCCCAACTGTGGTGGCCAGTCATTTTGGGAGCTGCCCCTGCTTGGCTCCAGCTCCCTGAGCAGGGCACTGCTGCCTACCTGCCTTTATAGCGGCTCCCCGTGGGATAGGGTCAGCCCCTTAAAGATACAGAGCAGCCAAAGCAATTCCTGCAGGACAGGCAAAGTGCCCGTGTTCTCCTGCTCCAGCCTTGCTGCTCCTGCTCTGCTCTGCTCCTGCTCCTGCTCCCCCTATTTGCTAAGGCAGCACAGGTGAAGGAAAATGTAAAATTCAGATAACTGAAGTCCCAGGACTTAGAGAGAAAGCCAAACTGTGGATCAAATTCAGGAAAAAACATCAGTGTTTTCTCATTCTCTGCCCCAAGGAAGAAAAAGCCATAAGGTGCTCTGAGCATCAGGACAGTCGTGTGCAGGTGGGACCAGCCCTTCTCACATCTGTGTTCTTCAGAGGGAAACATCACTGCCTCTCTTCTGAAACCCTGCTGCCAGCTGCAAGAAAGGAATGGTGTTTTCACCAGATCTGTAATTAATCACAATTGGTGCTTAGATGAGATAGAGAACATTCTCATCTTGGAAAAAAACTTCTTGTGCTGCTTTTAAACAAGGTATAAATCAAACAAAGTAAGGATGAATTAACAATCTGATTTTAATTTTGCAACTTTAAAGGAACATTTTAAATGGACAAAATTAAAAGCGTGGTTATATTAGGGTCAGAACACAGCAGACTCCAGAGAAAGGAGCTGATCTGTGAAGCCTCAGTTACCTGGAATGATCCAGCAGTTGCCTGCACCCTGCCAAACCCATGGAGAAGCAACAATGAGACACCCAATCAGCAGCTGTAAAATGTCTTAAGACATCTCTGGGGCAAGGAAATAGGCTCCTTCATTGTAATTTTGTTAGCTCTGAGGAAATGATCTCTGTCAAGGCTACATTTTACGAACACATTGATTTTCACAAAGACAATAGCACACAAAAATAGGGATTCTTTTATTATGCAATTAAGAATATGGAAGGAATAAATCAATAAGAGCATTTTATGCAACTTTTATGTTGTGGTACTGCCTTGTAAGTATTAATTGGTTTTTTTTTCAGAAGGTTTCCATGATAGTCAGCTATAAAACCTTTAAGAGTTGCTGATGCCAGCTAAATCACTCACAGAGGGATGTAAGCTACTGTAAAGGTCTCCACAGGAGAGTTCTACCATGACTTACTCAGGTCAGCTCCTCAGTTTGTTCCTGTCAAGCTGCTGTGAGCTGCTCAGGTGCCTGGCACAGACACTGGGTACGGCCATGTCCCAAGAGTCTGGCACACAGGCCCTTGTGGGCACCCAACACTGGAATTAGAACCTTAAAATACTCACTCAGATGCAGAGTCAGGAAAGCTGTTCTAGGGAAAAGTACAAAAAATACCAACACAGCAGTGAAAAGAAATGGAAGAGGAATTTTGTTCATTAAAAGAGCAGACCATAAGCTGGGAAAGCCCACATGCAAGGCAGAGAATGCTGAGCAACTGTTTTCAAGAGAAACATCAACACTGGGCTCAGGTGAGCCCACAGGGCACTGAAGTGCCCAGCCTGCACTGGGCACCATCGACCCCTTCAGATTTTATCTTCTCACTCAAACCCACAAAGGTCTGTGCAGATCTGGATTACGAACATGTGGCACAGGAAGAGCTCTGAGACAAGTGAAAATATCCTGAAGGAAGCAGACTCCACAAAATGGAGGTTTAAATGGCTGGATTTAGAAAAGTGGAAAGGGGGAATGACAATACCTGAGGGGAAAGAAAAGAGAGCCTGAATAAAACTTTAGCTTGTAAAATGTATCATTAGTAATGATAGTCAGTGTGTACACGACAATTTTATGTGCTTTCAACCCAGCCAGCCTTCTTTCTTTATGAGGAAAATATTAAATTTTCCTTTAATATAAGGTAACAGTGCTGCTTATATAAATGTCATGTTATTCTGTAACCCTGATACCTCTGGATATTGGCTGACTCTAAGAATGGGTTTTACTGATTCTGTCCTCAAATTATCATTTATCACTTCAAAAAGTGCAGTCATGGTGTAATTCTGTTCTGTTTTACTAGTTTGAATCCAGGACAATTACATCACACTCGTGAGCTTATGGAAATGAGAACAACAGAGTGGTAGGTGCTCAAGGTGTGGATTTCTTCAATGCTGAGCTAAAAGTGACATGATTTCCACAAATTTCTCCTGGGCTCTTCACACCATGTCAGAAGTGTCTTCTTCACAGTGAGTGATGGGAAGACATAATTCCATTCACTACAGTGAGATGCTTCAAGCTGCCATAAAACAGAAATCTGTATTCCCCAGCCTTCTCACTTAGGGTTTTATTCCCCTTTGCCAGCAGTGATGAGAGAACAGAGCAGCACCCCAGGGCAAATACAGGGGGTCTTCTGAACCTGTCACCAGGTTGTGATACAGAACTAACAACAAATGCTGCAGGTTCCCCATCTTTATATATAGAATTAATTTTCTTTATTAGTTAATTGGAGCTCCCTTTATTAAAATTGCTATATAATTGCTATATATATAAGGACTATATATTATGGTTAGAAAACTCCAAATAAGATTGGAATGCTGAATTGAAGTTGGACATATTTAAGTTTTGCAGATTTGAGGAAACTGGGGATTTTAATCTCTAAAATGTCTCAAAAAAGGTAAAATACTACAGGTCTGGAATTGTTGGGAGGTTGTTGCACATGGAGGTGTCACTTGAGGATAATGCTTCTGATAAATATTACTGCATCACTGTGGGGGGGCAGAGCTGCCTTTTAAGGTATGTAAGATGAAGTAAGAATTATTTGGTTCCAAGGTGAATGGCTCAATGGCACTCTAAGTGTATTAAGTAACTTGGCAATTACATCTGCTGACATTATTAATAATGGTGACACATTTGAACAAGGTGTCAGGTGCCTTCTTTAATGCACCCCAGCATGTCTGGTGTGTCACTGCATGCCAACAAAACCAGGTTGGAAATCCCACCAGTTTGGGTGCAGGCTGCACACTGCAAGCCGCTCACGTACCATGGGTAGGAGCAGATGAAATGTTAAATAAAACATTCATCACTCCATAGCCTGTCTGTGGGCTCTTGACAGAGTATCTGTTTATCCAGGCAGCTCCTCTCTCCTCTTACACTGCCACCACAGATGCTGGCAGCTCCCACAGGGGGTTACTCTGAGCTGGCATCTGTTCTTTACATGTGTGCTAAAGGCAGTTCAAACGAACCCAGGAGCTGCACAAAAATACTCCACACAGTAAATATAAGCAGAACAGTGTACTGCCAACACTGAACAATAAAAAGCACAATCATTCCAGGTACTTTTTGTATTTTTTAGTATTTTATTTTATTTTAAAACAGACTGCCTACACTTTTTGGTTGACCACAGAAATTTCAACTTTTAAATTCTCAAGTTCTTCCCTGCAAACACAAAAATGTGATGGCTTCTGTATATATATTGACATATTGAGATTACACACATATGTACGTATATTGACACATTGAGGTCATATACATATATATGTACATTGATATATTGAGATTCTCATGCAGCCAGTGGAACTTTAGGAGCTGAAAGTGGTCATCCTTCTCCCACAGCTACAGAGATTTCTGAGAGTCATGAGATTTCTAAGGCAAAAACTCAGCTGGGAATCTCCTCCTGGCACTGGGGGAAAATGAAAACACGGTGCCAAAGTGAAGGGATTAAGAAGGAAAGGACAAAAAGGACATGCATATAGTTCACAGACTACTATGCAAGAGAAGAAGCTTGTAACAAACACGGGCCAAGATGGTCGAGGGGACAGAAGGAATTTATCAGGAACACTTGGGAAAATGGGGCAGAAAAAGGGGAATGGGGCACCTGGTTCTCTAGAACTTTCCCAGCCTTCATACACCATTTTTATATTACTTATTTTTGACTTTTAAAGCTATACACACTTGGCTGCCTTATACTAGGTATAGGAACTGCATTTTGGAACTAAGCCTGAAATATTAATTCTTGCAATTTATGGTTTGTCCAGATTAAGCAGTGTAGTAGAAAGCAAGAACAGGAGACTTCTTTTGATTTTGGGAAACAGAATTTTCCTGAAATCCAGCAATGGTCACTGGCATGACAGCAAAAGGAAATATTTACTGTGGCACAGCAAACAACAAAGCCTGAAAAATGAACTTTGCTGGAGATGCCGTGTATGAGAAACAAAAGAGGAAGCAGTGTTTTGTAGTACATCACCTGCAAGATGTAAACCAGTCCATGTAATAATGCACATCATTCCAGCAGATATACAGAAAACTAAAGTTACTGAAGAGAAGCAGATTAAAAGGATAATGGACTTTTTATATGGACTAACAAATCAGTGTGAACAATGCAGGTATTTCAGGACCTCTCTTTTGTAGTTGAAACTTAGTGGCAGAAATGTTGGTTGAAATCTTTTAAGGTGTTGAATATTGTTCTTTTTTGAACAACTGTCAGAGTCCAACCAATGCTGATCCTAGATGGAAAGATCATCATACAGAAGCACATAGGCACAACAGATTTCATATGTTCTTGTCTCCCTACTAAGCAGGAATAACGTGCAACATCTCTGCAAAATATATCCTACCAGATTTTTCTGACTGCAGGTACCTTCAGGGCTTCTGCCTTAGTCTGCCTGAAAATGCCTCAAAAGTCCATACAGAAAGTGCATCGAGAGATGCAGAGAAATGCCCATTTTGTTCATAAATTCTGGTAATAGCACTGTTGTCCAGATAAGTTGGATCCATTATTGTGCAACAGCCAGTAAGTACACACTTGAGAGAGACACTGATTGTCTATTTCAGAGTTGTTAAGCCTCATGCTTGGTAGTATTCCACAAATCAAGCCCAACTCATCCCAACTATTTGTACTTTTCCCTATTTATAAATTTTAGCAAACAAAGACATGAGCGTCCATTGGCTACAGGTTACATAGTTCTCTTATTCATTAGTATTCTCTCTTCTGTTGGATAATGAGTGTCTCGTTTCTCCTGCTAGCACTGCCACGCTCTCTCTTTCTCCTCCTCTGGCTCGCTACTCTCCTGTGTGCTGCTCCAGGAGTTGGTGCTCCTGACCGTCCCTGCCGCAATTCCCCTTTATCCGCTCGGAGCTGATTCCACACAGTCACTGAGTTGTCTTGGTTTGTTTCTTCCTTGTCCTCGTGGCCGCTGAATTCTGCATTCGTCGTGTATCGGTGGAAATCCTTCTCCCGAGCTTTGTGAGCCTCCCGCGGGGCTGAGATCATTGGAACATGTCCAGCCCCAAACCTTGACAAGGCAATTCTGCTGTCCAGGAAGTTGTGTTTCTAACAGCTGGACATCACTTAGAGCTTGTTGGCCGCTCTGTTTCACGGATTAAATCTCCCTCCTTGTTGATCAGGTTTGCAAGTTACAAAGATCAGACAGCAAAGAACATATTTTCTTAACAAAATTTTACATACTCCACATTTTAAGAGTAGTGCTGAGGCATAGTAGGATGTGATTAAACTCTCCATGAGCTCTTTTGAGTGGAATCCTGCTAGCACTGGGGTTCCCATGAGGGCTGGATTGCCAGTGGTTAAGCATGGAATGGTTTTTTGAAGTATTTTTTGTATGCCTCCTATTTCTCTTGTTCTCTGTTCTGGCTGTGTACAACGGACCCCGAGCAGAGGAGTAACATTACTTTAAACAATGGGTGGGTTGAGATGAGGAGGAAAGCTGCTGGGGGCAGGTTTACTCCTATTGTGACTATTATTAGGGCGAAATGATTTGATATGCAGACGGCCGGGTTTAATACAGTTTTCTCTGAGGCCTCGTGTGGCGGCAAATGGTGCGGAGGGGGTCCCCAGGAGCGGCACAGGGAAGGGCGGGGGCGGCGCTGGTGCACACGGGGTGGGTGAGAGTGAGTGAGGAAATTCCAGGCGCTACCGACCTTGCCGGCTTCAAGCCTCCGGCAGCGCAGGTGCTGCTGTCAGCCAGGGCCGAGAGAGGCAGAGAAGCGGCCGCTGCCGGGATACGGCCCGGGACTGGCACCGCAGCCAGGGCCGAGAGAGGCAGAGAAGCGGCCGCTGCCGGGATACGGCCCGGGACTTGCACCGCAGCCAGGGCCGCTCCTCAGGGCAGGGCAGGACCCGCCCCGCGCGTGCGCAGCGGGAGCAGCGGCCATGGCGCGGCCGGGCCGGGCCGGCCTCAAGGAGCAGCGCTACGACCGCCAGCTCAGGTACCGCGGGAGGGCACGGACCGGCACGGACCGGCTCCGACCGAGCGGGGAGCGGGGCCGCGCCTCCGGCGGCCCGAGGCGGACACGGGCCCGCTCGGCGCCGCGCCAGGGACAGGCCCCCGCGGCCGCGCCGGGCCGGGCAGAGCCGCGGGGAGCAGGAGCTGTGTCCGACCGCCGGGGCCGTGAGGGCTCTACCGGCACACGGACAGTGGATATGCAATAAAATAACAGTATAGATTTAGGGGCAAATATATATATATATATATATGTATGTATGTATATGCATACATAATTTTAAGTGTATACACTAAGGGGGATAGAGATACACGCACACACACACATATATATATATATCTACGTAGGTACTTATGTACGTTTTTATAAGATATATAAATTATTTGTATAAGTATATAATATATCTATATTCTAAATATTGATATTATGTATATCTCTCTGTATTTACATGAATATATAAAGGGGGGTGTGCTGAAGAGATGGAGCCGGGCTCTGCTCCGGGCCCAGCCATGGCCCCAGAGCCACGGGCAGGGCCTGAGCCCAGGAGCTGCCCCTGCCCAGGAGGCAGAACTGCTGCCCTGGGCAGTGCCAGCCCTGAGCAGATGGTGCACAGAGGCTGTGCAGTCTCCTCCCTGGGGACATTGCAGAGCCACAGGGACACACTGCTGTGCCCTGTGCTCTGGGATGGCCCTGCTGGAGCAGGGAGGTGGCACCAGAGCAGCCCCTGTGGGCCCCTCCAGGCTGATCCATTCTTGGGTTCTGTGAAAGGGCAGAAAAGATCTGAGTTACCAGGGAGGGGTAATGGCACCAGAGTTAGGACTGTCTGTCTGCAGTGCAGCTGTTAAGTTTCCACAAGGAGCTGCTGGAGAGGGTCCTGTGGAGGGCACAGAAAAATTTGGGATCTGGAGCACCTCTGGTGAGGAGAGACTGCTGGACCTGGTTGGCCCAGAGAAGACTGAGAGGGGATCTCATCAATGCATAGAAATATCTCAAAAGTGGGTGTAAGAGGGTGGGGCAAGACTCTTGAGTGATGCCTAGCAGCAGGACAAGGAGCAATGGCCATAAACTAAAACACAAAAAATTTCATCCCAGCATGAGGAAGAACTTGTTTTCCTGGAGGGGGCAGAGCCCTGGAGCTGATGCCCAGGGAGGCTGTGGAGTCTCCCTCTCTGGGACTTTCCAAACCTACCTGGACACACTCCTGGGTCACCTGCTCCAGGTGACCCTGCCTGGGCAGGGCTTGGACTGGGTGACCTCCAGAGGTCCCTTCCAACCCTAAAAATTCTGTGAGTTACTACCCCAGTGAAATCAGCAGGGCGTGTGACCCAGGACTGTCCCAGCCTGACCTCAGCCTCCGTGCTATTTTCTAGGGGTCTGAAGTACCAGACTCAGCAAGACTGATTTCTGTCTCTTGTGTGTTTTGATGAAATTTTTAAAAATACATATAAAATTCTATTATTTATTATAAAAGTTGGGAAAAACAGAATGTTCGGCATTAGGACAAAATTTGGGCAAGGACTGCTTTAACCCTTGCTGGTTTTTAAAATGTTAATGTTCCAAGAGAAAGAGGTGTGTGCATGCATATGGCGTAAAGTTGGAGAAGATGAAATGTCAGGGAAACTGCTCTTTGGAAAGTCTGTTTTCACAGTAAGTTTCCTTAAGGATGTTTATTTTGGGTAGTGCTGTTTAGGTCCTCAGCAGTGAATGGACAGCAGCATGCCATTTGTCTTTTTTATTTTTTGGTTGTTATTTGTTTATATTGGCTATGCAATCTGAAGTAAAATAGCTTCATTGCCTTTTGGTATCCCTCCCAATGCAGACTGTGGGGTGACCATGGCCAAGAAGCGTTGGAATCTGCCCATGTTTGCGTGATAAATGCAACAGCAACAGGAACTGAAATACTCAAAAACTTGGTGCTGCCAGGTCAGTAGGTATTGCTTCTGTCTCTTCTTTGTGATCTATCTGACAGCTTGATGATGCCAAGTTATTCATAGGAGGTTTTTTTCCCCCAAAGGTATTGGTTCGTTTACAATTGTCGATGGGAATCGAGTCTCTGGAGAAGATGTTGGAAATAAGTAGGTTTTTTATTGATTTCAGTTACAAATTGACAAGTGACAGCGTTTCATAGGTAGTTCCATCTCTATATTTGCTAAGAAGCCCTGTAAGATTCTTTTAAAAGCCACTCTGTGTTTCTCTAGGTCTTCTGTGGGTTTGGAGGTGGTGACAAAACAGCATGCACAGCATCATTTTGGTACTAGCTGCTAAATTATTTTACTTGCTGGGTTTGGACCTTACAGGTCTGTTTGTTTCACACAGCAAGTTTATAAGGACTCATTATTAAAATATTGAAAGTTAACTTGTTTGATGTAGTCTTGAGCTATGACCGTGCTAGTGTTTCAGTGTGGTTCAGTATATTTTCCCTAATTCTGGTGATGCACAAGACTTAATTTTACTAGTCATTGTGCAACTGTGACTGCTAGGCATCTGTTGTCTTTCATAGCTTTGAAGGGCTCTGTGCAGCAGGGGAAAATGTAAGAAAATGTCTGCAAATCCTGTAAAAATTATTTGAATACTGATTCTTGATCAAGCTCTGTTATGGTGTGCATAGATACCTACAGGGGTTATGTGAGGGGGAAGGATATTCCATTTTATGAGGAAATCAGTGCCAGTGAGTCTTTGAGTAGCCTGGTAAGAAAGAACCTGCAGCATGATCCTGCCTTCTAGAGAAGTTTGGCATGTCCTGTATTTCACATTTATGGCTTGGGAATTGAAAAGCTTTCTTAAGAAACTGTTTCTGAGGAGAATACAACAGTGATGAGAAAAAGCAGATTTAAAGGGGAAAGTGGTTTGTTGTGCATGAGAGCAGCATATTCTGCAGAACAAACTGTAACTTCAGTACCATTTTTTCTTCAGACTAAAAATTCACATGTAATTTTCTCTTGTCTCCTTTTCAGTTTCTTTCTACAAAAAAGCCATATTGGTCAGGTAAGGAGATAATAAATGTCAGTTTACATGTATTGAAAGCATGGAAATGTTGAGTATTTAAACGTGGTATTATGAATAATGCCAAAAGCATACGTGTATAGTTAAAGTTTGTTTATTCTTTAACAGAATTCCCCGTGTTTATTTTTAGTTGCTCATGAATGAGAAGATAAACTCAGTTGTGGCAAGATTGAATAGAAAAAAATGAAGAGCTTATGATTAAAATCTATGGAAGGATGAGGTATAAGACCATTGTGGTTGAAGGAGTTAAGCTAAGAGTAGAGAGGTGAATGGGGAAAAAAAAACCCACAAAAACAGAGAGTATGAGAGGCATAGATAACTCCTGCAAATTCTGTAATGAAACTGGAAATTAGGAAATAGCTGTCTCACAAGAAAATGCTCTCAAACGAAGTGCCTGCTATTTTGGGATGCATTTTTGCTTCAGATGAGCAAGGCTTGGAGTAAGGAGCCTTAGCTTATAAATGAGCTTTGTGGTGGGGTGTTTTCTGGGGTTGTTTTGTTGGTATTGCTTGGTTTGGCATTATGTAGTACTCATACACTGTGTAAACTACATTTCATTCTGATTGCTCTGAAACAGAATCGTGCCCAGAGTGCCATGGAGCTCTTGCAGGAATTGAATAGTGATGTTTCTGGAAACTTTGTTGAAGAGGTTTGTCTTCCTAAATTTGTACTATGTGTGTATTATACAGTGCGATAAAAACCTGAAATAACAGCTCCGTGTTGCTTTGTGATGTTGCAGTTTATATAGATTCAGGATAAAACAGCATTTGAGAAAGATAAATCATTTGTATGTATTTCAAACAAAAAAATCACTTCATGTATTTCAAACACTATTTTCTAACTTCATCTTAATTTTATAACTTTCACTTAACACTTCATATTCAGCAGACTTGCTCTGTGCTCAGAAATTTTCAGTGTTCCCTGACATTTTTTTTTCCCCCTGTTTAGAGTCCAGAAAAGCTTTTAGACAATGACCCTTCCTTTTTTAATCGGTTTAACTTAGTGGTTGCAACACAACTGCCAGAAAGGTAAGAATTACCTAAGATTGAATTTTTTCATTCAGTTGTAAAAGCAGGTTTATATTTATATATATATATATATATATATATGTGTGTGTGTGTGTGTGTCTGTGTATATATATGTGTGTGTGTGCATTTATGCACAGGCACTTCCTTGCAGAAAAACTTAAGCAGAACAGAACTCTGTCATTGTGAAGGAAAATTACAGCCAGTGATGGTATTTTCTAGAGACCTTTTTCCTCCTCTGATGGGAATTGCCTCTGCTCAAAGTTAGGACTCTGCAACACATGGATCTAATTCTTTATTTCTATCTCACAACTCATTGAAGCTTTTTATTTGATAGTTGGAGCATTTGGGAGGGTGGAATGAGACTTAAGTAAGGTAATGGATGAATATTTTTTCAACTCACTGTAATTTCCTGTATGAAATCGATCACCTTACATGCTTAGGATCATGATGATATTAGAGAAGTTTTCTGAGAGGGCTCTTTCACAGAGTAACTGGTGCAGGAGTTAACTTTATAGTTAAATGCTGTCTTCTGTAGATCTGAAAAAAGGATGTTTTTTCTTACAGTACATTGTTGCGCTTGGCTGAAGTTCTCTGGAATTCCAACATTCCTCTGCTGGTCTGCAGGACCTATGGGCTGGTTGGTTACATGAGAGTCGTGATTAAAGAACATACAGGTTAGAGGGTTTGCTGAGGTAAAGACTTCTCTGGAAGGTTTAAAGCTTCAATAACTTATGTCTCTTTGGGGTTTTTGTTTGTCTTTTTTAATCTTGTGACACATTTAGTATTTGTTAAGTCTGAGGTAGTTTGCATTCTTTTAGGAATGCATAGGGATTATGGACTGCAACAAATAGAACTGGAGATTATCCTGACATTATGGGTGACTTACACAGAACATTTACTTTGAGAATAAGTATATGATCACTGAAAGTAGCAGGTGATCCTGTATTTGTGTAGCTCTGTTTTGAAGACCAGACATAAAGCTGAGAAATGAGTTGTGTCATTTTTTCACAGTTGTTGAATCTCACCCTGACAATATGTTAGAAGATCTGAGACTGGACAGACCGTTTCCAGAACTGACAGAGCACGTTCAGGATTACGACCTGGAGCATATGGACAAAAAGGTTGGCGTGTGGTTTGCACTGTGCTCCCCAGGGCAGATGCAGATATACAGCGCAGGGATCCTGTGAAATGGCTCTTGGCAGATGACTCTGGTGCCAAGTCTCATCTGAATAGAATCAACTCTAGAATCAGTCACGAGGAACTATTTTTGCCTCTGCTCCAAATGTTGCAGTCTATTTAAATCTTAAGCAGGTGGGGGTCTTAGGAATCAAGGAGTATTCTTGGATAACTTGATCTTTTGTTAGATTGAATACCCCCTCACACCCTCTTCTGGAATTTGTTTTTTAATTTTTATAGTTAACCTACTGTTGCAGAGCTTTGCACAGTGGGTGTTTGTGCATAGCATAAGTTTCACTCCAGAAAAATACTGGAGAACTTGGCTCACCCTTTTTTAAATAAAGTAATAATAATTTGATAATTTCTTTTATAATACTTAGAGAACATTTTGGCTGAATCAAAATCTGGAACATGTCCTTTGTCTTTAGAGTAGTGGAAAGGATATTTGGAGTTTACATTAAAAATAAATTTTTAATTTGTTTCCTATTTTTTATCTTTTCTCAACCTGACAAAGATTTCTCCACTGTTCAATTACAGGACCACAGCCACACCCCATGGATTGTGATTGTAGCCAAGTATCTCACAAAATGGTTCAATGAGGTATGTTGCAAAACTTTGTTATTACTATTATTGGTCTCTCTTTTCTGAAGCAATTAATTGTTTTGGCAGTGTGTAACATTAAAAAAACAAGGTGGAATCATAAAAAGAAATTACTAATTGAAATACAAGTGAATGTGTGAGCATTGACAGACTCCTGGAGTTCAGCAGTCTGAACACAGTAAGCTTAGTAATAGGCATTTTAAAGACAAAAATCTCTTTGTGTTTTTTAAATTTAGAAAAGTGAACAGTTGCCTAAGAGTTACAAAGAGAAAGAAGCCTTCAAAGAACTGATTCGGCAAGGTAATCCATGTCCCAGGGGTCCCTTGTTCCCACTGGCAGAAATAGATACAAGGTGGTACCTGAAAAGTAATCCTTGGTTCTCTCAAGTTTAATTTATGAAAGATATGCTGGTATATACTGTATGATTCTTCTGCTAAATGATTGTTTTGTACAGGTGGATCTTTAGATGCCAGACTTGCTTATAAATGTTTGTTGTCAATTTTTTATCCTAAGATCCAGTGTGTTTTGATTTGGGTGGGAGCAAAGGCCTTAAGAGAAAATTCTGTTAAAAATGTTATAAAGAGGAAAGCAAATGGCTTTTGACACTGGAATTGTTATTCTGCAAGTATTGGGTGTGTCCATTTACCCATCGGACACTTGGTAATCATTCACCTCTGCTTGGCTAGGTTCTGTAGCACTAACTGCACTGTAACCAGTGTGTGAATGATTTCATTTTGCAGGGGTTTCAGTCCAATGCCTTTTTAGGGTGCTAAAATTCATGTGGCATTTTTAAGATCTATATGCGTTGTCTTAAATTCTCATAGAAAAACACCATTGACTGGATTTTTGGTATTTCCTTACTTGAAGATGGCCTGTGGGCAAGTTTGAAGAGGTCCTCATCCCCAAGCTGTGATAAGGAGCAGATCTGTAGTAATTACCTTTGGTTATGTCAGATTTATAGTGGAGGCCCTTTCTTGGGCTGGCTTGTTCTGTGGGTTCATAAGTATTTGCCAAATTTGATCCAAAAACCCCAGCAAAATATGACTGGCATGGGAAGGAGAGTTGAATTGTTAATTTAGTGCCTATGAAACTTCATTATGTCCTTCTTACACAAAAAACCCAGTGCTTTTGTGCTGAGTAATTTCTATTTAACATTTCAGGAAATTAAATCATATGCAGAATTTAGATGAAGTTAGCTTTATAATTACATCTGATCTTTTTTCTTGTGATTTATTTTTCATTTTTTTGCTGGTAGCAGATATGCCACAAGTACATCCACAGCCAGCTCTGTTGGTAAGACATAAATGATGAGATGTAATTCAAACAGTTGTGTTTTAATTTTTTTTTTCAATAAGGTATCCTAAAGAATGAAAATGGCACCCCAGAAGATGAGGAAAACTTTGAGGAAGCTATAAAAAATGTGAATACAGCATTAAATCGTACAGAGGTAAAATCAACATTTCTGTGATAAAATTGAAGCAATTTCAACTGCCTCATTTTCTCAGAATATATTATTCAGTTTTAGGACAGAAATTGCATTTGTAACATTTGTATTTAGCTAAAACAGGATTACTATAATGTTAGAACTGAAATTTTGTAGTTAAATAGACCTAGACTGGCTGGAAATGTAGCTTATGGAAATTCTCTTACTCCCTTGCTCTTGCAAGAAATCTGCATTTCCCTCCTGCAGACTTGAATTCGAGTCTAGAATGAGTCAGCAACCAGAGTGCATCAGTGAATTCTTGTCTGACTTCTACAGTTTAGTCTGTAAAAAACTCTGAAGGGCTGGGTACAATTGCAAGGATTTAGCAGTGAGAGGTGTGGCTGATGCTGATTTAAATACACTGGTGTGAGAGAAGCTGAGAGCACTTACTGAAATTGTGCTGTATTGAAGCCAGGGGCTGTACTAGTTACTCTCTATAGAACTGAAAGGCTGCATGGGACTCCTGATACAATAAATTCACTTCTTTCCTCTTGAAGAAACTTTCTACAAAATTCCCTTCATAAACTGGTTAAGCCTAAAAGCATTACAAGTGATGTTTTCATTGTTTCTTAAATAAGCCTGACCTCATAACTCATGGTTTAAAATTCAGCTCTGATTTCTTTAGTTTCTCATCTGGGGTAAACTGCAAAGACTACATAGGGCAAAAGCACATTTTATGATTCTTCTTAGATTATGTTCTTTTGTTTTGAACTGTGCTTGGATCCTTCCTTGCATGATGGTCATGTTAAGTCTCCCAAGGAAGCAGCAGGTGCTGTCATCCAAGCCACTACAAGACATGGCCCAGGATATTAATATTATTTGAGTTTATGTGGCAGACTGACCTGCAGCAGTTAAGGATTCTGACCAACACACTGACTTTTGTAGCCCCATTCCCCTTCCCTGGCCTTTTGGCTGCTCTGCCCTACCAGGCAGGGTGGGCAGTTACTGCTGCAGCTCTTTAAATCTTCTCTGTCAAAGATGGAAGTCAGATGAGATTTTGTTTGTGCCATTGATCTTGTTCAGAAGCATTGCCTTGCTCTTGGGCAGGGCTCCTGGTTGAAATGTGTCTGAGCAGCACTGACTGTTTAGGATTCAGAGATTTGCTGTGAAACTCTGAGGTCACTTGGAGTTGGCTCACCTATGTAGTGAGTGATGAGATAATTAAAGAAATCAAAAGTCAAAGAATTACCAACCCAATTTATTTATTTTCATAGATTCCAAGAGGCATTGAAGAGCTTTTTAATGATGATTGCTGCCTAAAACTAACGGAGCAGGTATGAGTAGTTAAGGATAAGACTTAAATGTAGAAAAAGCATTGTTAATAACATCTGTGTACATGACTGTGTCTCGTGCTTTTGTAGTCATCTTCCTTCTGGATTTTGGTTCGAGCTTTAAAGGAATTTGTGGCAAATGAAGGGCAAGGAAGCTTGCCTGTCCGGGGCACCATTCCTGATATGATGGCAGACTCCAGTAAATTCATCAAATTGCAAAATGTGTAAGTAGACAGCTCCTTGAGGGAGCTCACTACCATTCATGCGGCTTATATTTTGTCTTTATAATGTGAAACAACAAAAAAAAAAAAGAATGCCTTCAATGTGGAGTTGATGGCTTTCTGTTGTAATTATTTACCTCTTCATTATTACCAGATACCGTGAAAAAGCAAAGAAGGATACTGCTGCTGTGGGGAGCCATGCTGCTAAATTGTTACAGTCCCTGGGCAAGGTGAGTGCAAACCTATGGCCATTCTTTTAATGGAATTAAGTATCTGTGAAGTATCTGCTTTATTTATGAATTTGGTTTGATCGTATAAAAGTAAAATGCATACAGGGATATATTCTTTACAATTTAAGACAGGTTTTTTTTGGTACATTAGTAACTAGTTATTTCACAATAAATATATTAATATATATGTGAAAGCAGGAATTCTCTGGCCATTGTGTGTACTGGAATGCATATATTCTCTCTTTTAGGCACCTGAGTCTATTTCAGAGAGAGAATTGAAATTGTTCTGTGAGTATGCTTGGATTCTGTTCTGAGTTTATGCAAATGATCAAATAATCAAAAACTTTTGAATGATCATGTAGTTATTAAGCAGTAAGTCAATATTTGAATTTTTAAGTAAGTACTAAGTGGTTTGCATCCCTCATTTTCATGAGAAGTAGCAGATGTTCAGCATCTCTCAGGAGTGGGTCTGTAGAGGTTGGCTTTAAAATGATATATCTTTTCACTCCAAACAACAGGGAGCAGCTGCCCTCTGCTTTCTGTGATGAGTACCTTAGCACTCCTGTTCATGCTGGGCCATTGGTTTCAGAGTGTGGGGTCTGCAGACTTGAGGTAGTCTGAAAAGTTGTAACTCAGCTGATGGCACTTCAGGCTGTGTCTTTCCTGGGTGTGTACACATCTCCAGCAGCAGCCTGGCTGAGGCTCCGCAGAGCTGGAAAGCTCCCCTGTAAGCACAGAGCCAAGAGCATGCTGCCCTGCATTGGTAAAAGCATTTGGGAGCCTCCCAGTTGCTCCTTTTTCTGTTGTAATTGCAACCTGGGTTGATCCATAGCAATAATGCTGGAAAATGACCTTTTCCAGCTCATGGCTTTGTTGTTAAAATACTAATTGAGAACACATGAGGCAGTGTTTGTTAGATGTAGTGGAAGATGGAAAGAACCATGTTGATTTGCTGCCTGGAAGAGGGAAACATGGTGGCTGGACTGGTGAATTGCTGTGGTGTAGCTGTTACATTAACCCTGCAGATACATGGAGATTCCACATGAGCACGAAGGATTTCCCTAAAACTCTCCTGACTGTAGACCTAAAGGTAGTTAAACAGGCTTTTATTACTGCAAGCTGAGAAGAAACAGGGAAGTGTTGAGTGAAATGCTGTTGGGTTGTAGCCTTTCCCATGTCACATGGCAGTGAGACAGAGTTGTGGTGAGTGGTGGCACTGACGGGGCAATCTCTCCTTGTCCCCGTGCCAGGCAGCAACGCCGCCTTCCTGCGCGTGGTACGCTGCCGCTCGCTGGCTGAGGAGCACAGCCCCAACTCCTGCAGCAGGGATGCAATCAGTAAGTACTGCTGCTTGCCACAAACCTCACTGCATTTCCAACTTGGAATGGTTTGGTGAGGTAAAGGAAATATAAGGTACATGTTCTGTTGCATTATGCAGTTTTTTCATTTGGAATGTCACAAAGTCTTTGGTGAATTAAAATAAGTTCTTAGTATAAGGAATATGTCTCTCAGCTACAGTTGTGGAGATTTAGGTCTAGAATGTTGAATTTGATTTTGAAATTTCGAAAATGACCTTACAGATTGATGCATATTTCAACTTTTGTTTTCTTGTGGATTTTACTTGTAGGGCTCTATAAATAAAACCCTGGTTTTTTTTCAAACTTCTCTTTTCTGTACGTCAGTTATTTCTGACAGAGCTGAAAAGGTGCTTTAACCTGACCAAATTAAAAGAAATATCTTGACCCCTTTCAGTTTATCTCTTCAGGATGTGAACTAACAAACTAGTTACTTGAAATTGCTTTTTGCTTTTAATTGCCTTTTCTTTTTTCTTTTTTTTTTTCTTTTTTTTTTTTTTGAGCTGGATATAAGTAGTAGTTAGCATTTACAAAGACTACAGTGCTGTGTGGTAAGGGATTTAAGACCTGTATTATAATTACAGTCATTACAGATAATACTTAAAGCATGTGTTTCAAATCCTAAAATTATAACTAAGGAATAGCCATTTAAATTAAAGCAGCTGCCAGAATTGAAATGTGAGTTTCTTCACTGAATAGTTTATATTAAGTACATAAAATATGTTTTTTTCATAAACTTTGGAGGCAAAATTGTGTATCTGACAGCTGTTTGATTAAAGTTCTGTCATAGGTTGTATTCATTAAGGTTTCTTTCTACTGCAGATTTTACTATTTGTTTTCAGGGAATTCAAAACATTGCTTTTTGCATTCCGTCTGCACCAGCTAACTAGTTCTCTTGCTGTTTTCAGTTTCCCATATGGATAACCCTGACAGTGAAATAGTGTTGTACTTGATGCTGAGGGCTGTCAATAGGTTTTACAAGCAGCATGGCAGATACCCAGGTATGTTAATACCAGTTACTTCGTATCTTCAAAAATGTATAAAGTCCAATAGTTACTGTAGTTCAAGTTATAAACTGCAAGAACATTAGTTGTGGTTTTGTTTCAATAGTAATATCTCATTAATGGGTTGTTTGGACTATGAATCAGTTCAGCTATGCAGTTAATTGTCTATCATGAGAAGCATCAACAGAATATTCAATTATTATTTGTCTAGTTCTAAAACACAGTAATTGGCTTAAAAACTTTAGGAAAACAAAATAATTAGGCTGCCATTTAAACCCATTAGCTTTGACTGTGATGTTGCAGTTGTGTGATGAAACAGTTGATTTGTTTTCCAGGTGTCTACAACTACCAGGTGGAAGATGATATTAAAAAGCTAAAATCATGCCTTACTGGTTTCCTGCAAGAACATGGGCTGTCTGTAGTGGTGAAAGATGACTATGTGCAGGAGTTGTAAGTGTTGTTTTTGAGGTGTGGCTTTGGTGGTAAAACTGCCGGGCAGTTTGTGACTGTTCCTTTTCTGTGCAGTTGTCGCTACGGAGCTGCCGAGCCTCACGCTGTTGCTGCCTTCATGGGAGGTAAGGGTGACACTCCCAGGGCCACACAAACAGCAGCCTGCTCAGCCACAGCTCTGCTGCCTTAATTACTCTGAACTCTCAGAGCAAAGGCTGCAGTCACAGATGGCAGTAGGGCACAATCCTCCCTTCACTCTCCAGATGTGACCTCTTATAGTACATACAGAGTAAGTGAGTGCACCAAGGCTTAGAATCAGTAAAATAAATAAATTTCAAAAACAATAAACTCTTCAAGCTTAAAAATGTGTTAAGAAATGAAATGCTGGAAATAGGCTTAATTTTTTTAAAAAGAAAGTGATTATTATATAATTTTAAAATTAGTGCGGTACATATCTTATTTTAACATAGTACACATATGTTAAAGATCTATGAAATATAAGTAATCTTGGATTCTTACCTTCATTTGACCTGCAGATATATTTTAAAGGATGCCCCAAATTGATATATCGATTCACTTATCTTCTTTATTTGGCTTCATGCAGTGCTGAAGATTTTGTATTATATTCTGCATATGTAGGATTTTTTTTCTGATAAAGCAAAATTTGGTATACATAAAGGTAATTTCTGAAGAAGTTACAGAATGTTTCTTACTACAGGAAAACTCAGAGGGAACACACTGAAATGACCCTTCAGTTTATTTTGCAGTTAAATTTTACTTTTTTTTTTTTTTTAATTCAGCTTCTCAGATGAGACAGGTTGCAACTTGCATGGGTCTGTCTGCTCACCCGTTTTTATTCTGTGTGTCTGTACGTGGAGAGAAAGTGTATGCAAAGCTAACTTTTGAAGTAGCAGCTTTTTGATCTTTTATATTGGGAAGTACTGAAGGGCATTTTTGCCTCCTAGGAGATTTGTCAGGCACTTCTGAAATAATTCCAGTGTAGGGCCTTCTAGGTAAGTAACGTTATTTTACTGTTGTTTAAATACAACCTGCTAACTGCCTTCTGTTTTTTTTTTCTCTTTTGCAGGAGCTGCTGCACAGGAAGTTATCAAAGTCATTACAGGGCAGTTTGTAATTTTTAATAACACCTTTATTTACAGTGGAATGTCACAGACGTCAGCAACTTTCCAGCTGTAGGATAAGCTCTTGAATTCAATGCCTCCAGGCGCTGCTGCTGCTGCTGTATTTACAGTTTTTACAGTATTTACAGTTCTGTAAATATTGTGATGTTCTACCACTGACTGGACTGTTCTGTTCTGTATTACCTGCCAATTAAAGTTTCTTTATTTGTAATTATCTTCTTGTGTCATTATTGTTTCCTGAGGACAAATAAAAACATACTATATCCTGACAATTCTTTAAAATCTAGAATTTTTTGACTCATCTCTGAGAGAAAAAGGCAGTAGCTGGTTTTGGCAGGGTAAGTTGCATTTGCAAATTGGCTTATCTTGTTGGCAGCAGAACTGCATTTTTTTTAATAAAAAAGCTGCTCATCGGCTTGAGTGGGGAGGAGGCACAAAAGGATAAGAGAGGCTGGTGGAGCTCGCTCTGATGGTCTGAGGATCCAATGGTGGAAAGAACTGGAAGGTGAAATACCTTTTTTTGAGTTTGGGGTCATTAGGGAAAGGGAGTGTATGCCTAAAGCTCAGTTCTGTCAGCCATGTTCACCTAGTAAAAGGTTTTTCCCTGCACCTCTGTGTGTGGCCAATGCCAAGGGATGGCAGCTCTTTCTATTGTGGGGGCATTGCAGCCTCCAACTGCAGAGTATGCAAAGTGAGCTGCGCTGAAATGTGTTCTCTGGGGCTCGGTTTTGGGGCTGATCCTGGTTAACATCTTTATTGATGATCTGGAGGTGGAGATTGAGAGCACCCTCAGTAAATTTGCAGATGCCCAGTTGGGTGGGAGTGTGGATCTGCTGGAGGACATGAAGGCTCTGCAGTGAGACTTGGACAGACTGGATCAATGGGCCAAGGACAAGGGTGTGAGGTTCCACAAGGCCAAGTGCCACATCCTGCAGGTCACCAGCTGCCTCAGTGTGAGCCAGAGTGTGCCCAAGGGGGCAAGAGGACAATGGCACCTGGCCTGGATCAGCAGCAGTGTGGGCAGCGGGACCAGGGCAGTGCCTGCCCCTCTGTGCTGGGCACTGCTCGAGGGCTGTGTCAGCTCTGGCACCTCGGGAAAAAGGACATTGAGGGGCTGAGTGTGTCCAGAGAAGGGCAGCAAGGCTCCCAAAGGCTCTAGAAAACATGTCCCATGAGGAGTAGCTGAGGGAGCTGGGTTTGTTCAGTCTGGAGAAGAGGCTCAGGAGGGACCTCACCGCTCTCTCAACTCCCTGACAGGAGCGTGCACTGAGGGGGGGCTGCTCTCTTCTGCTGGGCCTGCACTGAGAGCCAGAGGAAGTGGCCTCACGTTGAGAGGAAATTCAGGTTAGACTTTAGAAAATAATTTTCACTGTTCAAGTGTTCAGGCCTGGGAATAGGTTGGCCAGAGAGGTGGTGGAGTTGCCATCCCTGGAGCTGTTAAAGAGGCCTCTGAATCTGACACTGGGAAATGGTTCAGTGGTTTAGGGTTTGCAGTGTCAGTGTTGGCCTGACGTTGAACTGATGGTCTTAAAGATCTCTTTCACCCCTGACGGTTCTACAATTCCAAATGCTTCTCGCCTGGCTGAGGGGAAGGCTCAGGGCTGTCCCGAGTCCGAGGGCGGCCGCACCCTGAGGCGCTGGGGCGGCGCTGCGGCTGCGGCGTCTCCTGAGGGGCGGGGCCGGGCTCTGCCCTCAGCTCCGCGAGATCCCAGCGCTCAGCCCGGCTATCCCATCTCTCAGCCCCCACATCCCATCCCTCAGCCCTCAGATCCCATCTCTCAGCCCGCAGATCCCATCTCTCAGCCCGCAGATCCCATCTCTCAGCCCTCAGATCCCATCTCTCAGCCCGGCTATCCCATCTCTCAGCCCCCACATCCCATCCCTCAGCCCTCAGATCCCATCTCTCAGCCCGCAGATCCCATCTCTCAGCCCTCAGATCCCATCTCTCAGCCCCCACATCCCATCCCTCAGCCCTCAGATCCCATCTCTCAGCCCGCAGATCCCATCTCTCAGCCCCCACATCCCATCTCTCAGCCCGCAGATCCCGTCCCTCAGCTCGGCGATCCCATTTATCCGGCCGCAGATCCCATCCCTCAGCCCTCAGATCCCATCTATCCGGCCGCAGATCCCATCCCTCAGCCCGCAGATCCCATCCCTCAGCCCGGCAATCCCATCCCTCAGCCCGCAGTTCCCACCCCTCAGCCGGACAGCGCTCGGCAGCGGGCACCCGCCTCGCCTCGGGGTCTGCCCGGAGCCACCCGCGCCACTGGATCACAGGTACCCGAGCCGTGCCCCGTTTCCCCCCTCGGGACTCCCCAGCCTTCCCACAGCAGAATGCAGCTGCTGTTGTTTCATCTTCAGACTGTTGCCTTCCAACCGCCCAATCTCCCCATCCCCCCCCCCCCCCTTTTTTTTTAAATTTTGTTATGTTCTTTCCCTCTTATATTTGGGCTGATCTGGGGTGCTTGCTAAGACTTCAGAGGGGAGCTCTGATAAGGAGCTGTAAATCACACACGGCCCATCTGAGGGAGGAGGATGCGAGGGAGCTGCAATAGGCCAGGACAGCCCCAAGTCCCGTTCCACAGCGTAGAGTCCTCACGGCCTCAGCTGCTGCTGTGGGGTTTGGTTTCCACAGGACGCCAACAACCCGCACTTCTCCCCTCTGGCCTTTGCTCCCTGGGTTTCGAGGGATAAGTCCTGCCCAGGCTGGCTGGTCTGCTCACCGTGCCAGCCATGTGCTCTGGTGCTGCTGAGCACACAGGTTGACAGATCTGCACTTCTCCAGGAGTGGTTTCTGAGGTTTGAAGCAATGTTACTGGGTTATTTTCCATACCTGATGGAGAAGAGTTTTAGATGCAACATTTGCCAGCTGTTTGTTGAAGCAAATCTAGTTGCTTGTCTTTCCACCTTGCTCTGTGATGCAGCAAGCGAGGTGAGCTGTTTGCCTCTAATTAATGTAGGCTGGCTTATCAATACTATTTTGTGTACCTTCTGTGGGTTGCAAAAGTAAAAAAGATCCAGGTAAAGGTCAAGATGTGTCCTTGTATGCATACAGTTTTAAACCCCTTGTGCTTCTTATATTGTATAATTGTATAAACATGTATTAAATTAAACTCTTCTGAAAAGCAATTAGCTCCAGAGCAAACTCATTTTTACAGCCTTCCTTTTGTTTGGGTGAGTTGTGTTTTTTCTTAGGCTGGCAGGGTGGTGGCAGTAGGACAAAAAGAGGTGAGGAAGGCTCGCAAGCTTTTCCTTGTTGTGGCAGGGTTGGATTTGCAGGAAAATGAAATGCATGTCTGTTATCACTTCTGAAAGGCTGCAGGGAGAGGAACTCTCAATTCTCAATCTCTAAGGGAAGCAGGAAAGGAATGGGGGCGATCAGTAACTCCCAAGAGAAAGCAGAACTGGCTGTCTTCATTAGGATGACAATGATTCTGCTTTGAGCCTTTGCTCCACTTGGAGAAGGAAAATGAATCCATTCTTAAGCTGCATTTGCCACTGATTTAAAGTTTCTACCTGGAGCGAAGTAATTTTTGGAGAAATTGTAAGAGGTTACTGTGATGCTTGCATCAACCTTCCCTGTTTGGGACTTGGGGCGTGTTTGAGGGAGCATCTTTGTGCCTCCAAAGCTGAATGTCACTCTGCTGCTCTGCTTTGAGGCTGCCCCGTGGGGTTTGTGAAGAAGCAATGCTGTGGGGTTTGGTGGGTTACATGGTTCATGTAATGTGCCAGTGTCTTTGGGGAATTTCAATGGGTTCTCCCTGTAAGGAACATGTCTCTGTGCTCACTGCCCTTGGTTTGATCAGTGCTGCCAGAACAATGCTGATGGTTTGGTGGCTCCTTGAGCAGCTGGAG
This sequence comes from Haemorhous mexicanus, assembly GCF_027477595.1. Classification (NCBI taxonomy): domain Eukaryota; kingdom Metazoa; phylum Chordata; class Aves; order Passeriformes; family Fringillidae; genus Haemorhous; species Haemorhous mexicanus. The sequence continues at coordinate 3,220,639 of NC_082352.1, read as the reverse complement.
GCCGAGTGTTTTAGAGTGTTCACCCCCTAAGTGACATGACTTGGTCTTAGTGCCAGTTGTTGGCTGATGGCAGAGTTGGCCACTCTGGTAAGGAAAGTTGGATCAGCTTTGTTGTGATCAGTGACACAGAGCAGGGGACATTCTTTACTGACAGTGCCCCTCAGTGGTAACATGGAGTGACCTGATTTCTGCAGAATGTCCACTCTCAAAAGCTGATAACCTGGTAGTTATAAATGCAGGGCTGTTATAAAATGCTGTATTTCCAAAGGAAAACTTTGCCATACAACAGTTAAACTGTGTGTGTGAGAGATGACAGAGTAAAAGCAGAAAAACTGGAAAAAGTGCATTTTAGAAAAATGATGCCATTTCTACTGCATCTGTTATAAACACTGCTAATCTGAACAGAACTGAAAACACTTTTTCCTTGCTGTTGTAGAACAAGAACAGAGATAAAACAAAAATGAACACTCAAAAGGTGCAGATAAATCAGTGTGGTAAGATATCTAATATAATTTGTTGTTATAATCTGCATCAGTTTTACAAAGTTTTAGTAGACTGTAGTGATAGGCCTGTTGTGGGGTGGTGAGCAGTTGGGAACACGTGCTTTTTCCTAGTTGCCAAATTTTGGATACTGTGTTGGATATGCAAAGGGTAGATCCAATGCCAAACCTACACACATAGTAAAACACACCACCACAAAGTCAATTTTTTTTTAATTTGCTAATATTTATCCGCATTTTTATTGTATTTTAACTTCTTTAAGAACCCTCGAACCTTGTAAGGGTTTACAGTAAACAACACCTTCTGTCACTGTTAGATATAATTATCAAGTAAGTCTTTTGATTATAGCCCAAAGACTAAGAAGCAGATTTTCCAGGTCTTTTACCCACCTGGGGCTGTCTGTAGGTGCCCAGAGAATATTTTCTGTTATGTCTCCACCCACCTGACTGAGGGCTCTGCTGCTGTGCTGCATGGTTTCTGTCTCCTGTACCTCAGTACCACGGAGCAGCCTTGTGCTCTTGGACTCTTTCCTTACTACTCCACAGATTTTCAACTGCACTCTGAATTTTATTTGCACTCTGAATGCTTGAATGGCTGTGTATTATTTACACTTAATGCACCTTGCAATTGTGAATTTAATATTTAGTAGTTTACATCAGACTTACTAAGAATTACTAGTAATGAAAGGCCAGAAATAGTAAAAGAAGGCTGCTACTGTGCAAAGGAAATCATGCTCAAATAACAAACTATGGACAGAAATATTTCTAGGTTTGTTGTTTGTGGCTGAATAGAAGTGATGTAGCTCCATTTTGGCTCACTCTTCCCTCTTTTTTAAAATACACATACACACTACATTTTGGACAGGTTTATTCTAATATTGACTTGATTAAGATATGGAAAATATAACATTCTTAATGAAGTTTTTTGTGTTTGCTCCTAGATATGAAAACATCCCAGTGGATGTTGCAGTTTTTTAAAACTCAGAGGTGTAAGTGGGGGATGATTCAGTTCATCTGAGATGGGTTACTGTCCCATTGTTGCTAAAATAAATACAGTGAAATTTAAACCCAACTGAAAATTAAAAATAAGATGCTCCAGCCCGTGCTGGGTAAGTAGAGCTGAGCTCTGGGCCTGGATCTGACCAGTCAGTTTGGATCCTGGCGTTAGGCCTATGCCTCAGTAATGAATTGTGTAGCTTTAGGAAGCTTTAGTCATTTAGAGGTGGAGCTGAACGGACGTGGTGTTTCTGCACAGCACACTCTGCTCTGGTTTGCTGGCCGGGTACTGCTCTCCTGATGAGGTTTTGTGTTTTCCACAGAAGGTTTGCAGAAACCTGTGATCCTGACGAGCCTGTGCTGTGGCCATGGTTGCTGTATCTCACACTTCTGCCATAAGAGCTTCAAATGGAAGTTCCCAAAAGTTGAAAAGCATCATCCTGCACTAGTTGTGGGGGAAGTTTCAGATCAGTTGGGTCTGACAGGACTGGGCCTCAGCGTGGATGCTCTAGCAGTGGTGTTGCCAGTGCCAGCAAGGGCTTGCCCCCTGCTCTTCTTATGGCAGATACTCTGTTGTCTTATTCAACTCTCTCTGGCTCCGTGCTGGAGCTGATAAAGGACGTGGAGAAACTCAGCAGGGATCTCCAAAACTTGCACAGTGCCAATTCATTCCTCAGATCTTCTGCCTCCTCTCCGTGGAGCACAGGCTGGGAGGATGGGCAGGGCTGGATTTGGGAGCAGCACAGGAGGCGTGGGGTAATCTGAGCTGTTCAAGGTGGAGCAGGGCAGGGCTGAGCAGGCCCAAGGCTTTGAGGGCTTTGTAGAGTTCCCTCAAAACCCAGGATTTTATCCTTGGATAATTCCTGTACACTCATGATCTTGTTTATTTTCTTCCAATTATTTTAACAAACAGCTGCCATGGGTGTTGTCTTGGCAAAGTATCACACTGTGTCAGAGCTGCTGAAGCTGCTGTCCAATGAGACACTGAGCACAGGAGAAAAAATCAGTATTATTCTAACAATTGGACACTGTACTGAAGTTTGTGGTAAGATCTGCTTTTTCTTTTTCCTGTCTGTCAGCTTCTCCTAAATTCTCATCCACTGACTCCTCCAGTGGTGTCACTTCATCAAGGCTGGGACACGATTGTTCTATTAAATAATACAATCTCAGTATGTGGACAAAAATGTCTATGTTCTATAACGTTCCATCTTTAAATTTCAAAGCTTGTTAGCAGGAAGTGTCTTTAGTAGCTTTGAAAAAGTAGACTAAATATGCAAGAATTCAGAGCTGGGCTTAGGTGTCACAGGGAATAATTAATCCAGACCTGAAAGCTCTGGACACAGAGCTTTCCAGGCCCAGCAAAAGAGTTCTCTTGAGCTCTCTTTTTCGTGGTCCTTGGCACATACAGCTTCTGTCCACTGCTTACAAGGCCAGGAATATTTGTAAAAGCCATGTAAGTGCATTGGTTTTCAGGAGCAAGAACCTGAAATGGTTTTGTCAAGTTACTCAGGGCTTGCCCAAGCATACCTGGTACAAATACAGCACTTCAGTTGGTGTTCTGTGGTAGTGCAAGCAAAGAGAAAGGGAAATTCATTTGTACTTCTGGTTTTTCTCATGTATGTTTAGAGAAACAAGAAAAAGGCCTTATGTTCAAAAATCCCGGTTGATTTTCATCCTCTGAGTGCCAATAACATGTTCAATAATTAGCTCAATAGGTCAGAAATTTATTTTAGCAGACATTTTTTCATGAAGAATTAGTGACACAAAACTTAATGGAAAATGTCTTTTGAATAGAAAAAATATTAAACAAACAGAAGAAAGGTTTCTCCTAAAATGTCAACACTGTCAAAATAAATATGTTAAAATTTTTTCTTTCTTTTTTTTAATTAAGTTTCAAGAAGAAAGAACTATGTTTAGCAAGTTATCAGTTATATGAATCCATATGGGAATGAGATCACAATAAAAATTCAGCTAATTACATAATAAATGAGAAGGAACAGATTGGCTAGACCAGGATTAAACTACTAATTTTATTTTGTTAAATATAAACCTTGAGATTTTGATATTTCTGCATCTCAGACCTCACAGAAATGTCACATATCTACTCCAAGAGCAGGTAATGGAAGAGAAGAAATACAGGAGTCATTATTCAAATGTTTTAGGCCACAATTAAATGAGTTTGGAACTCCGTTGTATAATTTGTCTCAGTCATCCTTCAGTTTTCTTACAGCAACCTGAGTTCTGGTCACATCATCCTGTGGGATGTAAAGCTCTCCTGCTGTCACTGCAGCAGGCTCGGGTCTGGAATGAAAATCTCTCTCTCTACAGAAACGTGCAGATAGCTGCCAGTGTTGGCCCCTACAATGGCTGTAAGGTGAAGGTGTGTGGGGCTGAAACCAAACCAAACCTTTACCTTGTCTTGTTCTAGAGGAGAACCAGCGTGAGCTGCTTCAGAACAATGGGCTGCCACTCATGATTCAGGTATTGACAGAGTCTCAGGACAAGGAACTCATCAAAGCTGCTACTTTTGTGCTGCAGAACTGCAAACAAATGAGTAAGCTTGCTGTGACTGCTTTAAAAAGGAGAGGGATTGTTTCCATCTCCGTGTTCTGCTGATTCCCCAAGGGATTTTAACAGTGGCAGCTTTGTAATTCTGTGTACTCCAAAAGATGTTTGTTTTCTGCACAGAAAGTTGCCTTTTTGTCATCAAGAACTGACTTAGGCAGAAAAAAGGGAAGTAAAAATTCCAAGAGTGTTGCAAAAATGCATTTGTGAAACCTCTCCACGTAGGGCCAGTTCTTAAAGCTTTCCCATCTCTAAATGGTGTGGAAAATACAAACATTGTCATTTAACACCCACTGGATACTCTCTTCCTGGGGATGTACCACTAGAAGGAGAGAATAAACCAGGAGATAATCAAGCCCAAAATCACTGTGTCTGCATTAATTTCTAATATTAAGAAATCTTGATCTTTTTATTCTAAAATAGGATGTATTTTTGGGTCCCCTGTTTTAGTTTTTTATTACTTATGTGTACAATCCCTCCCATGAAACACAGAGACCTTGTCCCCTAATCTCCAGCATGTGGAGGGTGTGCAGTTGGTAATTAGGAAAAACAAACAGGTATCTACATTTCTGTGCTGCAAGCACAACTGAGAGGTTTGTGTCAGATTGAGGAGGTGTGGAGATTGGTAGTGTCCATTAATATGGAATTGTTTTTTTAAAAAAGCAGAGACTCATACTGGTGAAGAACCCAGAATTAATTCAATGAAAAAGCTTTTTTTTTCCCACGGCATCATTGTGAAAACAGTTTATAGGAACTATAGTTGTAAGCTCACCTCTTGTAACTGCAGAGTATATTTCAAGTATGTTGACATTTATGTATAAATCTAAATTTTATAAAAATTGGTTTTTTGCATTAAATTATTGGGGCTGTCCCTCAGCATACTAAAATATAATAAATACTTTAAAAATGTTACTTGATAAAATTTTAAATATTAATGTTGTTTTGTATTTTATAAAGCTGAACAGTTGTCTCTGAATTTATATGATAACTCTTTAAATGTGAACAATGCAGAAGAATTGGATGTGCAAGTCAGAAAAAGATGTTTGCAAGACTACTGGAAGAAAGCAAAAGAAATTTTACACAGAAGAAACTCAATTGAAAAACAGGATGATGAGGTTGGCCTACTTACCAAAATAGTATAAAACTAACCACATCTTTCCAGAGTTTAAGGAGAAAATGAAAGTAAATCCTTTAGATAATTTCCATGTGAGCAAAAATCCCAGGAAAAAACGTTGGATTTGTGTGAAACTACAACCTGCAACTTTTATCAGTACTGCAGATCAGACTGAGTTGCAGGTGTGCAGAGAATGGAGGCATCCGTATTGTGGGAAGTATTCTTGTTTATTGTAACCCCAGATTTTCTATGAGATAGAAAAAGAAGTTGAGTTAATTTTTAATTGCTGGACATTCAAACCCATAATTTTAATATTTGGATGCATGAAATGCTCAGGGTTGTAAAGCTGTGGGAACTGATTTGCTGATCTGCCCCAAAGGGTGGATATTGTACATTCACTGGAATAAACATACAGCAGAACACTCAACATGACAACGTCAGGGGCAGAGCTCAAACTCCATCCTATTTCAAAAAGCAAGAGCAGCACACCTTTCAAATAAGGATAACCCTTTTGGGCATACTTTATATGACTTCCATCTCTTCTTTCTCCTTCTAGAATGATTCTTCTGAAAAAAAAAATCAGTTTTTTTTGGAGAGGAACTGTCTGCACTAAATGGGAAGATGTGAATTAGCATCTTCAGCTTTTAAAGGGAAACAACTGTTCTTGTGTATGTTCCAGGAAATCCATCTTTATTAAGATGGATTTAAGATGGATTTGATACTGCATACTTCCAGCCACTTAACACTGATTTAAATTACTGGGCTTTGAAACAGTGAATAATTCCCCCTGATCTCAGTGGAAACTTGAAGTGATCAGTGATGACTGCTCCCAAAGAGCCTATTCCCCATTTTATCCCAGAATGCCCAGAAATGAACCATATTAAACTGACTCATTCAGTGTGGCTCTAGAATGCTAGTGCTCTACATGGAGAAATATTTGGCCCTGACATAGGTGCCTTTATCACCACATTTTAAGCTTTCATAAATACTAACAGAGAGACTCTTCAGAAAGCACCAAAGTAAAGTCAGTAGTTCAAGCAACAATCTCCTTTGAAAATCAGTGCAATTTTTTTTAACTGAGTGTTTTAGTGTGCTTTTCTTGCCTGTGTAATTTTCTGCAAATTGCAATTTAAGTATTTTCCTTTTCCTTTTCCTTTTCCTTTTCCTTTTCCTTTTCCTTTTTCTTTTTCTTTTCCCTTTCCCTTCCTTCAGAATGTGTTAGTAGTAGAGGTAGGTAATGACTGAAGGAGTTGTGGAATGATACAGATTTTTTTTTCTCCCTTCTTTTCAAAATAATACATACTACATATAATAATTAAGTATGTTACTGTGCTGCCAGGTTGGTATGTTCTCATTTAATCCACTGACAGTCTGGTTTTCCTTTCCAACTTGAAGGATTGTTATAATAATTATTGTTTTATCTCTTTCAGGACATTATTGAGACTGGTAGAACAATGAAAGCTCTGCTTTCAAAAATAAAAGACAAGAAACCAACGATAGTAAAAGGTATATACCTGTAAGGTACAAGGATAAAGCCCCTAACTGACATCTTCAAATCATTTGGGTCAATAGGCAGTGTATGCTGACAGGTGCTTGTTTGGCTTGAAGTTTGGAGTGGGAGGAAGCAAATGCAGGAAGTAATCCTTATCCAGCTGCTGAAAAATTAAGTGTTTCTTAAAGTGGGAAATTTACCTGTGCACTACCATCTTCACTGCTCAAATTAATAAAAAAAGGTTTTATGGCTCTTTCCATGTAGTCCATGAAGTCTGATGCATTCCCTGTTTCTTACTTTATGTTTGAAGGAAATTCATCTCTTTCCATAGGTTTTCTAACACCACCTCAGTTGCCTCAATACTAGAATGACAGCACTCTGAAGATTTCTTAATACCCTCAACCATAGAGGTTTTCAGAATCTGAGTCTGTCAGCCCTGGGAAGATGACTTCAAGTAGCATTCTAGATCTGCTTTTAGTAGATCTCTAAAGAAATTGTGTGGAACATCCCTGTGTCTGTCAAGTAACCACAATGCTCTATAAAAACAGTTGCTTTAAGCATCAGTTATCCAGACAGTCCTTCTAGTGACTGTCCAGGAGGTTCTTAGTTTCTTCTGAAGTGCACAGGCAAAGCAAGAATAGATGTAATTTTGCAGAAGAAATTGTCCTTTTCTCCCTCCCTCCCCACTAAAATCATTACTGGCCACTTGGACATGCTTCCCCCTCTGTGCTGTTTGAGTGTGCTGAGGCATTGCTGCATGGAAGGGCGAAGATCTGAGACACGGGATTGAAGGGAACTGAATACAAAGTGGAGCCACTTGGACAGAAAGATCAGAGCCTTTGCTTCTCCCTCCACTTCAAGGCTGAACGCTGCTCCTTTCTGTGCAATCATCTCACTGTTTTCATTTAAGTGAATGATTTTAGACGCTTATGGGGAGGTGTGGGAGAATGGAAGTCTAGAGCTTAGGGCAAGGCATTTTAAAAACCAACCTTCTCTGCTCTGCCTTACAGCCTGCTCCTTAAAACGACATGTCAGAATCCAGGAAACAGACCAGACTGTAAGTATCGTGGTTTTCTCAGGTTTTTTTTTGGTTTTTTTTTTCTGTATTTTCCAAAGCAGTCCTGCAACTTCAATTCAGGCAGCACATCTGACAGCTGGCACATAACTTTCATGAAGGTCAAGAGAAATGGGGAGAAACCACATAAACAGCTAATGAACAGCTATGCTATCCTGAGACCTCGTGACCACCTTGTTTTTTTCCCCTGGTTGGCCTGAGTGCAGGTTTAGCTATTTGATATACAAATTTAGATAGCAGAAACAGATCAAACCTTAACTATGTTTGGCTTTGCTTTGACCCTAGAGGGCATTTGTTTTGACTTCACATTATTAAACTTGCCTTGTTTCCAAACTGAAAAGTCCTACTGAATCACAGTTCATCTACTTTCACTCAAGTAAAATCTCACTCCTTGTGTCCTCTCCCAGGACTAACTCATAACTAGGTTTTAAACAATTATTTTGTTAATAAAAATCATTCTCTTAACACCTTCATTATATTACTGACTCATGGGAATGGTTTAGATTCTAACCTCTGTCATCAATTTACAGCTCAGATTTTAAGAAAGCACCCTGAAGGAGATGATGCCTATTACTCTCAGCTCAAGTATGTGTTGAATACCAACTGTGCATTTCAAAGCTACTTACACCACTGAAGTATAAAAAGAACTGTATTTTCTTACAGATACTGGCTTTGAAATTCCAGATAAATTTGTGGTTGGATATGCTCTTGACACTAATGAAAAATTAAGTGTAATGCAATATAGATGCATAAGAAATGTTTGTGCTTTTTATAATTCTACTCCACAAGTCTCATGGCTCAGCCATGCTGCAGGACATCCTGAAGCCCCAGGATGGTGAGCAGCGTACAATCTGTGGCCCCATCTGAAAATGAAATCACTTGTCATTTGACTTGAATTGGATATTTGTCTGTCTCAGCTCAATCCTATGTTGCTCTTCTGTCACCAGGTCTTCAAAGCGGCCGTGCAGGCACTCTGTGTGAAGGTTTGCCACACACTCATGGATAACATGGCTGTAAGATCTCTCTTCCCTTATTCCATTACAGCTTCCTTAGGCTGCACAGAGTAGTAGACTTAGAAACATCATAAACTAAGAGGGTTGGTCTTTTTTCCCTCCTTTGTTTCCAAAAGTACTTTCTTAATTCTGATAAACTCAGAAAGTTTTTCCTTTCTAAGTCTTTCTACTAAGACAAACCAGTTCTGCTGAAGACACAGTCAATCTGTGCTATTGCTCAGCAGCAGGAGGTGTATGCAGTAATTTAACAAACCTAAGTTCTTTAGAATATATAATCCTATATATTACAGATAAACTTGGAAAGAATATTAGAATCTCAAGTTTACTGCAAGGAAACTTGCAACAATTACGGTTCTAGCGTGTTTTTATTAAAATGTTTGGAATATAACTGAAAATCAGTCTTGCATTTCATTCGAAGATAGAGGTTGATAAATATTGTAGGTTGGTTTTTCTTTTTTTTCCTTTTAGCACATCTGTGTTCTGAAAGAGAATGCAAAAGAGAAATACAGGATATCATAATGTCAGTCTTCTGGAGCACTAATTCCTGGCTGCTGATTAGGTGATAAACCATTACACCAGGAAATTACTTCTGCTCCTTGTGTGTCCCTAAGAACCAGAAGCTACCTGTTACTGTCCAGGACCTGCAGCTCGCTGATTCCCACTTGTACTATGCGCTGAACACCAACTGTTGAGACCCTGGGTTTTTCCCGTCGCGAAGGTGCAGCCCGGAGCTGGGGCCGAGGGTCTGGCAACGAGGAGCGTTGCCAGCGTGCACGTCACGTTCCGCGCCCCGGAGCGGATTCCTCCCCCTCCGCCCGGGGACCGGGGGGGCACCAGGGCTGGAAGGAGCGGGGATCGAGGCCCCCCCGACGTCACCGCCCCCGGCCCGGCCCCGACGATCGGGTGCTGCGGTTGCCGGGGAACCGCGGGCGCGGCCACAGCGGCTGTGACGGCGCCGCCGCCTCAGTTGCCGCAGAGCGCGCTCCGCGGTAGTTGTTCGCAGCCTGGGCTCGCGCAACGGCTGCGCTCAGCGATTTGACAAGTGACTTGTTCACAGGACATTGTGAGCTTTGGTCTCTGAACTCGCGAGCATTGGTCTCTGCGAGGGTGTACTGAATTTCATTTGAAGGTAAAGATTGACTGAAGTTGTACTTTTTGGTTTTGTCACATTTGTGCTCGGAAAGAGAATTCCAAAGGGAAATACAGGATGGGATAAGGCCAGTCTTCTGGCACAGCAGTTCAGTGGCATGTACAGCTGAGTGGATGCACTATATGGTCTACAGATTGTGCCTTTTTTTTTTTTTTTTTTTCACTGAAGAAATGCAGAATTTACTAAATGTACTATTCTATACCTTTTTTTCCTATAGCGATTACTTAAAGGTGCTTAAAGGTGAATGAGTTCTGTTCAAGTTTCAGTGGGTTGTTATGATCCAGTTATTAAAATTATTAGGGAGATGCCCCTGAATTAAGGTGCAAACAAGACCAATGTGCCAAAGTCAATAGTCTGGATTTTATGTAACAGTAAATGTGAAGAAGAGAGAGAGAGAGAAATAGAGAAGGGGGTTGGGGAGGGGAAGAGAAATATAGAGTGACAGTTTAAATAGAAAGTAGAAAGTATCACCATCGCATGGATCTCACTGGCATACCATTAAATCCTCTTCTGGTCTTCTCTGTGGTGAGGTGTCACAAAACATGAGACTCCAATGGATTAATGCAGATTTGGGCAAGGTGGGACTGCCCAGGTAGCTCCCTAGGGCGGGGCAAGTTGGACTCTGTCTCTTGCTACTTTCAAATAATATAAAATCTTTAGCACCAGTATACCCCTTTGAGCCTGCTGTGAATTGGGTTGTGGATTTTCAGATCTGTTGTGTTCCTTTGCATGCCATGCAGTCATCTGGTGCAAGGCCTCAGGAATGGCTCTGGGGGCACTCTGGAGGTCTTTGATGGGTTCTGACACCCCCTCAGCTGCCCCTGATGGGAATGTCCCCTGGATGTGGCCTTCTGGGGCTGGGGGGTTTTAGAGCTGAGCCAGTTTGTCTGAGGGAGGATGGGTGTCCACTGCCCCTTACCAGAGGTTGTGCCACACCCCAAAATTTCCTCCTTCCCCCTCTGTTGATGGGAGGTTTGTGTGCAAACCTGGCCTCAGCAGACGAGTCTGTGGCTATGACTTCCCCCAGCCTGAAGGCAGACAGAGCTGATTTTCAGGACAGCTGCTGCGTTTGGCTTTGTTGTGGATACATTTTTCTCCGTTAGCCTTGTTTAGTTCTCCCCAGACCTGCGATAACAGGACAATAGTGTCACCTTGATCTTGTCTCAAGTTCCCTTAGGTGGCTTAACTCACAGTGCCAAGTTCCAGTCAGGAGGCATTTTCAGGGAGGGCTGGGCTTCAGTGGTCTCAGCTTCTTTATTCAGTTTTGTCAGAATGGGCAAAAAGTCCTTTATAACAAAATTTAAGCCATTAGCCATAACATTCCAGTCTCTCACAAGTCCTGTGAGGAGCAGCTGAGAGAGCAGAGATGGTTTAGCCTAAAGAAGAGGAGGCCCACTCTAGCTATTTTTAGGTAATATTTAAGCTGCAGCTTTGTCTGTGCCAACTATTATTAATGTTCAGCTCTTTAGCTCCAGGTTTCAGTACGATCCATCTTTGAATTGCACAACATAGCCATATAGTTCAAATAAAGTCCAACTAGAGGCCTAAAAACACTAGCTACTTATGCCAAACAAGCACTCAACTACTTTCAAATAATATAAAATTTTTAGCACCAGTCTATCCCTTGAATCTGCCATGAATTGGGTTCTGGATTTTCAGAGTTCCATTGTTGTTCCTTCCAGTTTTGTTGAGGCATTGTCGCTCATCTGCGACATCCTCCCTTCAAAATGGCGTCTGGATTGCAAAAGAAGACACCAACACCTCGTCTTTTGACCCGGGAAATGCTGAAATCTTTTACTGTAAGTACCCACTGGAAACTGCCCTGGTGTCCCTGCTCTCCCTGCCCCTGTTGTCCAGCAGCACTGTGAAGCTGCAGACCCCCTCCCCAGCTCTTTGTGCCGTGCTGCTGTTGCTGGGGGCTGTCCTGGTGCAGTAGGGAACGCTGTGGGATGTGTCGGGGCAGTGGAAGCCCTCAGCATGGGCTTCTTTCCCTCTCCTTTGCCACAGGAATTCCTTCTGTCAGGATGGGCCCTCACCTGTGCTGCTCTGACCATCCTGCCCTTGGGCACCTGGGCATTTGGGGGGAAAGCTCAAACTCTGCCCAAAGCCCTGAGAGCCACGGCTGGTCCCAGCTGGAAGAGCTTCCAAAGCAGCTGTTCTCTCCCAGCTCCTGTGTGGGCACAGATCCAGCCCTGCAGGCAGCACTGGAGCCAGGGCCACAAAGGTCCCTTGCTGTCTGCAGCTCACTTGGCTGAAGATGTCCCACTGCTGAGGCTCTGTCAAGGAGATGCCTCTGTTTTCTTCTGTGGAGGGCTCTGTCAGCCCAGACAGAGAAAACAATTAATAGAACTAAAACTTGGACACATTCCCGTGCACCTCACTCTTGGTACGCCTTTGTTTTCTTGCATCTCTTGGACTCAGCCAGCAGTGCTGTCTCCTCACTGTGAGTTCTGAGTGTTGTGCAGGGATGGAGTTCAGGCAGTTCTGAGAGCTCCTCCCCACTCTCTGGAAAGGTCACTGCCTCAGTCCAATGGAACGCAAGAGGAAACAAATGCCCAAAGAGCAGAAATCCCCAACCATGTCCCATCCAATCATGGAGAGACTAACGGGACAGAGCCATGTGGTTGGAATATGTGTATTGCACTCTGTATTATTAATTTATTGGTGCTAGGTATTTCAGCAGGAAACTTCCAGGGCTTCCAGAACTGTCCTAGTGGCTGTGATCACAAGTTATTCACCAGTGCCACTTGTTCAAGAAAAGCCTTTCTGGACAAGCACATCTCTGAGGCTCTAGCTGGTGTATTTTTGCCTTTCAGCTGCTTCCCTCTAAGTTCCTGAGGGAGAAGCTTCTCGGCACAAAGAAGGAGGCCAACACTGGGAAGAGTATGCTGCCCAGAATTGGCCCACTTCAAGACACAAGTGAGGCTCGTCAAAAGGTAGCCTTTTCCTGCTCTTTTCCTTTCTGTTTAACATAAAGTTTGAAGAGGGTATGTGCTTCTGACAGGCTTGCCTCCAGGAAAATACCTCAGTGTGCAGGGCCTGTTGTCATTGCAAACTGCCAAGAGTCCTGATCTGCACTAAGCAAAACAAATAATCTCTGCTGAGGCTGCTGGGGTGTGCTGGAGTGTAGCTGCCATTGCTAACAGGGACACATTGCTGGGGACACAAAGGGACAACATTGCCATTTGCCATTCTCCTGCTGAAATAGCCTCCTCTTGCTTTGGTATGGTCACCATCAAATGCTCGGGACCACAAGATTCCCTCCAGAGTGGCAGCATTGACCTTTGAAGGCCGAGGACCTGTAGGAATTACTTTGGATTTAACAAAATGAATTAATTGCATTAATACTTGGAGTTGGAACAATGTGTTGGGACCTGGATGGGGTGTTAGATTTTGCAGGCTGCCAGGTGTAGAGGGGACTGGCCCTGGGCAGAGGGGAATGGATGTACTTTATCTGGATCAGTGCCTACTTAGAGGTGTGTTTAAATCTGCTTTTCTGGCAGTACTGGCTCAGTATAAAGCACAGTCCAGAGGGGTGGGGGACTGAGGTGGGCTGTTGAGCAGGAAATTGGCAGCAAGAGACGCATAACACACAGGAAATTGGCAGCTTGAGACATGTAACACACTGGTTAAGGATTGCCCTGGAGAGGGGCGTTGTGAGCACTTCAGGGAAGAGCACAACTGAGGGACAGTGTGCTGCAGCCACTCCCTTCGGCAGAATGTGTCTGCTGTGCAGTCACACGGGAGACCTGCTGGTGTCCCTGCAGTGACAGCAGTGTGGCTGGAGCAGGCAGACAAAGCAGGGGAGAGTTTTCTCAAAGCAATGTCTCTGCTCCAGAAGCATTTGCTGTTGTTGTCATGTCATTCCAGACGTGCCTCTACAATGGTATCAAATAAGATAGCAATAATTCCAAGAAAGCACCCATTTAAAGCTCATGGAAAAAGGAAATACCAACTCTACTTTGACCCAAGTTGCTGAGAAAACAACTGAACCTTATCCTCATTCAGCATTCACCTCATCCTCATTCAGCATTCACCTCACTTGTCTTTTTATTTTTGCGTTTCCCTGTGTTTGAAACACACTAATTTTTAAGTAAATTAAAGGGGACAAAATCATTGAAGCAAAAGAAAACAGTTTATTAGTAACTACTCAGCTGAGCCAGGTGTGTCTCCCTCGTGGAGAGCCAAGCACGCACACACCCTCCGAGAAAATGGCAATCTTTCTGTGCCCTTTACACCCGGCTGGGGCGGTCCCTGTCCCCTTTCCCATTGGATGTGTACTCAGGTGCTTCCATCCTCTACTGACCACCAACTTTTCTGTCCCCTCCCCTCTCGTCCTACTCCCTTTTGGTCAGGTCTTCAATCCCGTCCCTCTCACTGCAACACCCAACAAATCAACCTGAACAAATCCAACCACAAACAACACATGAAACCAACAAATTCCATTCTTTTGCTTAATAACATTTTGGCTTCAGCAAAAATCACCTCATCTCTCACACCTCCTCTGGTACCGTTCTCTTCCTACTGATGTCTAAGTTCTAGAGCAAAAAAGGTGTTTGCAGTTGTGTGGGCCTGGGTTTCCCTGTCTCAGAGTAAAGGACATCCCAGAATTGTTTCCCATGGAGTCTCCTGTAAATCCATGGGTTTTACTTACTCCATGAGTGCTCAGTCAGTGCCCCAGAGCTCTGTGACCACATGGGCACAGGGCTGTGCTTAAGGGAAGTGCTGCCTGGCATTGTGGAGAAAGAAACCTGGAGAAATACATGCCGAAGGAGCAGCTTGGCTTGAGCCTGCTCTAAGCTGATCAAGCAGTTCTCAATCAGCTCAGAGCAGAGGTTCGTGAGCTACTGTTTGCCCAGTATGGGCTGGGCAGATGTGCTCCCCAGAGTCTGTACTTTACTGGGGAGCGGTGTAAGGGATCCTTCATGAACCTTCCTCCCAGCAGCTGAACCTCTCCATGCTCTCCCTTTCCTCTCCAGTTGTTGTCAGGTCCTCCGAAACAGAGCTTGCTTGGGGTTTCCCCATCAGAGATGGTATTTCAGAACTTCGTCCCTCATGAGGTCTCTGAAATGGTGCTGTCTCTCATTAATAAGAACAAGGTAAGTGCTGGCACCTGGAGCTTTAACACTGTGCTGGAAGAGAACAGTGGTGTAATTTCCATAGTGTACAGCAAAGCAAGTTCTCTGCTACAGCACATGCAGAAGAAAATGTCTCAGCACCTTTATTCTGCAAGATGGTGGAAATCTTCCTGTGCTGGGAATTGTCCTATGATTTTGGCCATGCGTTGATGGTATCTAGCTCAAAGGAGTTTCCTTCTCTTGAAAGCTCTGGATTGATAGGAATGTAGAGGGCTGTAGAGTTCTTACCAGCTCTCATGCTTTGCCTCGAGTCTATATCACACCCTGTGTCTCCTTGGTTAATCTTGGCTCCTGGTAGGAATCTCTGCCTCTCTCAACCTGTTTGGCTCCCTCTGTGCAGCTCACAATCAAAGCTCAGGGGCTGAGTCTTCTGCACTTTGTGCTGGAATCACTTCTCATCAATGGCATTGGCACTGCAGGAAATGTGTTCTGAAAGAGCCCTGCAATCAGGCTGATGGAGCAGAAGCAGTGAGAGGCCTTTAGGTGCCACTTCAGGCTCTTGCTCAGCTTCATCCAGCTCTGCTCAGCTTTTCCAAAAGCAACACGGTGCTCTGCTTTCCCTTTGGAGAACCAGAGCACATCCAAAGCCATCTGCTCCTGGAGGTTTTCACCTTCACTTGAAGTAATTGTGATTGTTTTGTAGTTTCCCAAGACAGCTGAGAGAGAAAAAGTTGAAAAATGTCAGCAGTTGTGTTCCACTGTAAAGAGGAAAACTGCGACCATTTGAATTTCAGTCAGGGAAACATTTTCTCAAATGAGGCTTGTGCCAAGTGTGGGCTGGTGAGAAGGGACAGGAGGGAGTCCAAATCATCTGGTTTAGACTTTTGGAGAGCATTTTGGTGCTCAGGGGTTGATATCAGTGTGCTAGAAAATGCATGTTTGCTGTGTCTGTGAATGCCCGAGCGCAGAACCTGGCCTGCTGGCTGCAGGCAGGAATGCCCAGCAGCCCAGCCTGCCTGCACAGGCAGCAAGAAGCCCTGGAGAGCCAATACTGGCTTTCAGTACTGGAACCACACTGTCAGTCAGTGCTGGTCATGTTTCTCCAGGCAGAAAAGGCCTTTGAAGCCCATAGTCAACAGGCACAGCCTGTCTGTGTTTCTGTCACTTTTGGCAAGCTGATTGCTCTTATAGTTTTATGATTCTTCCTTGCTGCTTTACTGCCCATTTCAATTCTCTTTGTCATCTCCTTGTTTTAGGGATTGTCTTGCTGTGTTCCTTCTTTTGCCTTTCAGATTTGATTTTATTCCCAGTAAGACCACAGGGCTTGGTCGCCTCTCTGGCTGGTCTGCCTGCCTGACTGTATCCCCACAACATCCCTACCCAAAGCTGAAAAAGGGAATTTCTTTCTTCCCCCAGGATAATGTGCTGGTTTGCTTTCAGGTAGCACAATCCCCCTCTGGAACACGACAACTGCATGGCTGTGTGCAGGCAGAAGCCAGCAGGTTTTTTGGCTTTGTTGAATATGCAGATGACTTGGTTCAGGTGCTCTGACTCCATCCTGCTGGTGCTGATCTGCTCGGCCCTTCCTTCCCACCAGGCACTGCCCAACTGCCCCTGGCCAAAATGCTGGAGGCAGACAGAAGGGATTCCAGTTCAGCCTTGTGAATGATGTGCCTGTGCCTGCAGAGCTGAAAGTGCTTTGGGAAAGGGGCCAAGGAGGGATGACACCAGGGCACAGACAGGTCTCCTTTCGTCCTGTTTCCACAAGTGGCACAATCATCATTTCATGTCTTTGCTGCAGTTTCCTCAGATGGTGAAGGTCTCCATGGAGAGCTCACCTTACTTCCAGCTCATGTGCTCCAACGACGCGTACCGTGTGGTGCTGCCGGGCGCGTCTGTGCCTGTGCGCATCCGCTTCACCCCCGACGAGAACAAGGTGAGAGTGGAGGAGCCAAAGCACAGAATGATCTGCACAGCCATTGTTTTCCCTGCACTCTGGCTCCAGCCCATTGCATGCTGTGAGCTTGGCTCCAGGCCGTGGGCAGGCAGCCTGCAGCCAGTCACACCTTGGCACACTGCAGCCAGGCCTGACAGGCTCTGCTTCCCCTCGCTGCACATTCCTGAGCATTCCCAGGGGAAGATGCAGAGGGAACAGGATGGAAATGACAGAGGGCTGTTGATAGATGTTGGGCCATCTCTAGGTACAGTGGAAGGGGTTTCATTATGATGGAAAACACCAGAGGAACAAAGAGGTCAGAGAGCTTTCCTCCTTCCTGACTGCCAGCAGCTTCCCTGCTTCACCCTGGGCTGGAGCAAAGACGGTGCTTTTTCACCCCCTCTGCTCTCCAGCCTTGCAGCTGTGCTGTCCCAGAGCACAAGTGAGCATGGTACAGCTGCAGGGCCAGGGCAGAGGATGTGCTGTGCCTGTCAGCCCAGCCTGGCACAGGCACACTGGGCTCTGGGTGCCCTTGGTCAGCAGGAGGTTGCTGAGCTGCAGGGGACTGGGACACCTGCCTGAAGGAGCTCGTGCAGGGCAGGTACAAGCTGCAGGCAGAGCTGTGAGCCCAGAGCCCGTGGCAGTGACACTGCTGGGGCTCTGTCTTCATGCCTGTCCCTGTGCTTGCTCTGTCAGCTGGCACCCATCCCATGCCAGAGGTGCTTTTGTGGGGAGGTTTGAACAGCAGTGCTGAGGCCCTGACAAGTCTGATCTCAGTGCTGGGATCTGGAGGTTTGTTCATACAGAAGAGTTTGTACATGGCATGGAAGGGAGGAAGCCTTGCAGGGAAGCAAGGAGAGGCCCTTTCCAACAGCATCCTGCTACCTCTTGGCACTGTTCTTCTCCTAACTTGGTTGGAGAGGCAAAGTTAGAGGGGAGTTCTGAGCCATCTGATGTTTCTGCACCAGGCCAGAGGTGCAGGATCTCTTTGGGTGTAGCTGTTTTCTCATCTTCCTTTTGCTGCTTAGAGTCAGTTTAACACTTTATCCTATTCTCAAACAGTGGGAATATTGAAACCTAAAGAGGAATGTCCTGTGTTCCCTAGCTCCATGTTCCTTAGAAGGGACTTAGGAACTATTTCACATCTTTAAAATTTTGAGTAAAAATTATGGTGGCCTAGGGTAGTTCTCCATATGACCCAAGTGACACATGAGCTTAATGCCACAGAGACAGGCCTCGCAAAGTGCACTGGTGCCTTTAAAATGTGACATATTAGTAGAACTTAGTGTTCATTTTAGGGTGGAATAGGTAAATTGATGTCCTTGAAGGGTTATAGGAAATGTTTTTTCTTCTGCCATGGGGATGGCACTAAATGTCCTGTGCTGATCCACTGTCTTTTCCTGCAGAATTATTCCCACAAGCTTGTCTGCATCACTGCAAGGGAAAGGATCGTTGTGCCCATCCGGGCCATTGGTGCCCCAGTTGTCCTGGACTTCCCTGCCCAGCTGGACTTCTCGGTGTGTCCAGTCAAGTACAGCACCCAGAAGACTCTTCTGGTCCACAACACTGGTAACCTGGAAGCTCATTACCAGCTGAGCACCCAGAGGTGAGGCAGCTCATCTGTCCTTGTGCAAAACACCTTTGGGTGGTAACAGAGTTAGGAAAGAGCAACAAAAGGAACCAGAGCATTGCAGCTGCTGCCCTGCAGCCTGGCTGGAAGGGAGCAGGATGGATGGCATCTGCTCTTGCTTTCAGTGGCCTTGGAGCTTTCTCTGTCCCAGATTTCCTCAAGGGTGCTGGAACATGTTGGTAGCTGGCTTGCACCCTCCTGAGCACAAGCAGCTTCTGAAATGCTTTCTCAGCACTGTCAGACCCATTCTCTGGGAGGACAAAAGCATGTGGCTTTCCTGTGGTCCTCTCATGAGATGCCCAACATGAGCTGTGCTGCAGGCAGCCAGTGCAGTTCCTGTTACTTAAAGCTGATCTGATTTCCCCTGTCAGCTGAGGGCATCAGTCACCTCTTCTGTTCCATGATGAACCTTTGAAAGAGTTCAAAATTTCAAACAGATTATTTAAATCTCTGAATAAGGTTGTGCCCCTTTCATTGAGATTTCTTTTTAAATGCTTTGAGGTTCCTGTGTTTCTGCTGTTTTCTCTTTTTGTGTTGTGTTAAATGTTTGCCAAAAGATCATGCATTCTTCATTGGGAACGTTCATGAAGGTCAAGCTCCTCCAATGCCTCTCAATATACCACATGCCCATAGGTACCTGCACAGGTCTCAAGGAAATAGGAGACATTTAGTGAATATGTGAAAAGCAATTGGGCTGATTTAGAAGATAAAAGTATAGAATAACTTTTGCTGGAGGGGACCTCTGGAAATCATCTGAGCAAACACACTGCTAAAAGCAAGAGCAGTGTCTGGGGATTGCAAGGTGCCATTGGGAGATCTGGACCTGTCTTTAGATGCCATACAAGGAAACAAACATACCAATGGACCCAGTTAAAAAGCAGAAGAAAACCACCTATTAAAACCCCCTCCATCCCTTATCTTTTCTGCCTGTCAGGTGCAGTAGTGAGGATGGATCTAAGAGGATGAGAACTGTCTTAAGGAGCAGCTCACAACAGATAAAAGGCCAAAATTGAGCTTGCCAGCCCCATCTCTTGGCAGTGGTTTTCATTTGGTTATTACAGTGTCAGGGATATCTCCTTCACAGCTCTTCTGTGGGCTCAGGGAACATCTTAGTGCTGTTGGCTGAAATTCAGAGGAGTAGAGCTTGTGTCCTTGACTCTTGGGGAGCCAGGTCTGTGTGAGAGATGACTGCTACAGCAGGAACAGAGGAGTCTGGTGGGTACAGCCTGGGGATGTAGGAGATGCAGGGGCTGATTTGCACTCTGTTTTTCAGGCCTGACAGCTGAGTCCTGGACTTGGCTGGATCTTCTTCTTCTTCTGATAATTTGAAAATAAGGAGACACCTTCTTTCTCAGGCAAGCCCTGAAGTCACCCCCAGAAATATTATTTCCATCCTGCCATTTGAGGGCAGGAGCATGTAACATGGGGCAGCAATGGAAAGGGAATGGAATGGAAGGTAGTGTTGAAGCCTGGCCAGGGATTCCCCTAACTGGCAGCTTCTCTGTTCTGATGAAGTTTCTGGCAAAAGACTAAGGGAAGAATCCTGTGCCTTGCTCCCAGCAGGCACTGATCCCCCGAGCCCCAGCAGAGAGCTGCAGCAGGGCTGGCATCAGCCCCGGGGCAGATGCAGGAGCACATGCACTGATCTGGATCTGGGACTGCTGGGGCCTTGTCTTTCCTCCAAAGTCTCACATCCAGCACATAAACATTGCTGGCCCAAGGCTTCTCCACCAGCCAGCAGTGATGTTCTCCCCAGTGACAATGGGAACAGCTCAGCCTGTCATTGCAGCAAGAGGTCCTTCATGAGCTGAACCTCAAGCAAGTTCATCAGCTGTCACTACTGACATGAACAAAGTTCAGCTTGCCAGATTTTCTCTTTATTTTTGTGTGTGATACGTTCATCACCAAATTCCCCAGAACACACTTTTAAGTGACAGATTGTCCACCAGCAAAGCACCAAGGCCAGGAACTTTCCTCAGTGGGGCTGTAGAAGAGCACAAAGCCCAGCAGCTGCTGGTCAGAAGCACATTTCACCTGGGCTGTCCCTGAGCATCAAAGCAGAGTCTTGTGTTTGTCAGGCAAGAGCTCTTTACCTGGTGACCAATCCTGATTACTCCTGGTAAATCCAAAGTGCACCAACACACCTGCATAATTCTTTCCAACACATTGCACAGAGTTTGTCTGGTGGGCCAAGCAAACAATTACCAGCCTGCATGACAACCCAGAGTCCCAGACTGCATTGCTGGTAAATAGAGAGAAACCTCCTGTTCTGCTTCGTTGATGTGCTCCTGCTGATGGTGCTTCATTTAGCTGGGATTAGATCCTTCAGACTGTAAATGGCATCCTCCTTTTGGGTCTTGTTTCCATGTAGCTGTATTGCTCTAATCTGCTGGTGGTGTTGGTGCTTGGCACCAGTCAACGGTGGATGGGAACAGACTGCCACCATCAGTTTATCATCCCACTGTAAAACTTTCATACCTTCTCTCTGTGAGCTCTCACAGGCAGCTCATTGCAACACTGACTCCTTTTCTCTTTCTTCCTCATGGCCAGCTGACTCCTTCCTGTCCCTCACAGCACATACTAATCCTTACTGTCCCTAACACAACTGCATGACCCTTACACATCACAGCACAGCTGACAAACTCCAACTCTCCCCTTGACCAGCTAATCCACTATTTTATAACACCCACCCTCATTGCACCATCCTTATTGGACACAGTGATGACCTATTAAGAGCAATGCTGTTCTTACTCTTTGGTAGTTAGTACAGCTGCAACTCCTCAGGGGCGAGATTGCCTTCTGCACCATCTCTATTCTCTTACAATCCATCCTCCCACAATCTGCACTCTATTTGCACTCTTTCAGAGTTTTGACTCCTCCTTTTCTTAGAGCAGCTTTCATTGAAATGCTGATAAAATGTGCCCTTTTTAGGCTTAATGAGCATATTTTCAAGGTAAAATAAACCAAAGAACCACACTGCAAATTCAACAGTAATTATTCCTTGGTCTTCAAGGAAAAGTTCCTTCTCCCTGTCTGATTCCTAGGCTGTAATCTCACAGGACACATGGTGCTCTAACATTTGCATCTCTTCAGATGAGGTTTGTAGGCAGCAGGAAAAGAGAAATTCCTGAGGCAGTCAGTATCAAGTTGTGCATGCAGATAGCTCTGAACCCTCTCTGTGCTTGTCACAAACCATTCTCTGATGGGATTGCTGGCAGTTGGACCCTTGAGTCTCATTGCAGAGGGCTGGATGCAGAGTATGGGGGACATGAAGTAATTTTATCCCACAGGATCTTGTGAGGGCTGGATCTCCTCAGTGGTGGCCCAGTGGCTGTTTCTGATGCTGTCTGTTCTGGCTGTCTTCTGCTGCCTGTGCTTGGTTTGCTCCCTGCTTGCACAAGGGAGCTGCAGTGCAGAAGGAATCTCATGGCCAGATGTCCCTCCAGCCCTGATCCCTCTCTTTGTGTTGCAGTCCTTTCTCCGTGGTGCCGGCCACAGGAACTCTGGGCGCTGGTTGCACCATGCAGGTGACAGTGGGATTTCACCCGCTGACCAACGGTGACCATTGCGGGTCCCTGTGCTGCAAAACAGGTGAGTGCTGGGCCCTGCACGGGCACAGAACAGTTCTCCACCATGGCTCCCTCTTGTCCCATCTCCCTCTATTCCCTCTAGAGGTACCTCCCCTGTTCCAGATTTACCCCAAAGCAAACTGAGAACTCCTTGGTGTTTAGGGGCTTGATAAAACCCCCTCTAACAAGGGATTTTTTTACTCCTCTTTTGCTGGGAGATGCTGAGTGGAGGAAGGAGGAATCCTAATTCTCCACTACCAGGTGGCTATGCCTGGGTGAAGTTTTATTTCATTCCTGGGCAGTGTTGTGTGTGAGGTGTGAGGTTTCCATCAGACTTTCTCCAATGCAATGTATTTCTTGCACACCTCTGTCCCATATGCTGCTTCTCCATTGGCTTGCCACAGACCCTTTCTCTATGTTGCCCTCTACACATATATGTAGTTTCTGTCTAATAACATTTTCAGGCCCTCGAGTTCCTGGCTGGTGACAAGTCAAGACAAATTTTTCCTCATCCCCATTTCCCAGGTCGTTCATATGCTGTTGCCATCCTCTCACATCCCATTTGATTTCTAGACTGAGGAATCCCATTCAGTCTTCATAAAGAAGCTGCTCTGTAATTATTAATCTTTCCTTTGTCCCTTTTTTATTTAATTTAAATGCTCCAGCTTGGTTTTTGAGATCAGAACAATATAAAATATTTCAAGACTGATGTGGCTGTGGGTTTGGACAGGGAAATGATGATGATTTTCATGGTGTTCATTTTGTAGTGGTTTGTCGTATTGCAGAGCCAGGCTGGCTGTGTTTCCTCAGCTGTGTCACCTCTTGCTGTGGGCTGTCACTTCACTTGTTCCTCTGGGCCTCCTTTTGCTGCCCACATGCCCCCAGGCATGTTTGCTGGTCAGCAACAAGGGATCCAAGGGATCAGGAGAGACAGGAGTCTCATGGGATGCCGGGGGGGAGCCTGGGCAAGGCAGGACTGAGCAGGGCTCCTCAGTGTGATCTGAGTGGGTCACCAGAGCACATGGACCAATCTCCCTGTCCATACTGTCACCTTGGGGCCAAATCTCCACAAACACCCACAGAAATAAGGTGTTTAAGGAGCTGCCCAGGACATCCCCACACTCTACACACAGAGCTGTCAGGGTGTGATAAATGCACTGATCCACAGAGCTGCTAATGCAGCTAAAAGCTGTGACACTTTCTTCTGTGCCCTGTGGTTTGCTCTGTTCCTTGTGCTTCCATCAGCCAGTGAGCTGAGCAAAGACTCCCCTTTGCTTTGTTCCAGGGGAAGAAAGTATCCACACAAAGCTCCTTGGAGAAGCTGTAGATGTCGATGTCAGGTTGAGCACCAGTTCCGTGGACGTTGACAAGACTTTCATCACCATGACAAGACACAAAACCGTTTTCATTGAAAACAGGAGTAACATCCCAGTCCACTTCCAGTGGAAGGCTTTTCCTACAGAGGAAGATGAGAATGAAGAGAAGAAGAGGTTGGTTTGAAATATAGATTTCAGTGAGATACATGGCCCAAAACTGAAACTGATGTGTGGCTTCTAGGGGGTGTTGGTGCTTTTGAATGGTTTAGGCCAAGTAAACCATCCCTGGCACTAGCGTGAGTGTCCCTGGCCTTCAAGAGCTCAGCACTCAGCATTCCAGTTCCATTTATACTCTAATCAAGGATGGCATTTTAGGAAAGAAAGGTTGGTTGCAATGATTGGATTTCCTCAAGTTCTAATTGGGCTTTTGCCTCTCTACTTGGTATCATTCTTAAACAGTTCCTGAGTTGCCAGCCCCTCTTTCCAAAGTGATACATCCTCTTTTTTTCCCTTAGTTCCTTCAAGAGCTCCTTCCCCATCTGGGCTGGCTGTCTTCCCTGTCAGCTTGTCTTTCAGCACACAGGGACAGTTTGTTCCTGTGCCTTCAATACTTCTTTCTTGAAGTATGTCTGTTCTTCTTGGACGTCTTTGTTTTTAAGGGCTGTTTCCCAGGGTATTCTCCAGATCAGTCCCTTGAACAGGTGAAAGTCTGCCCTCCAGAAGACCAGAGTGGAAGTTTTGTTGATGCCCAATATTTGATTTCACCAAATATTGAGAACTCTATTATTTCATGGTCACTGTACCCCAGACAATGGTGAACAGATCAAGTTCATTTAGGGAACTAAATTCCCTAATTCATCATTAGGGAATCTCCTGGTAATATCCAGTATCTGGACTCAAGGGAGGTAGCACACTTCCCTGTGGAATGGATCTGGTCAATGTACATGGCCCTCAGCTCCCCTTAGAAGGGAGTCAGCTACTACCACTACCCTTCTTAATACTTGAAGCTGTGATCTGTCTGACCGACCAACTGGGAGACTCTCCAGACAGAATTTTTTCTTTACTGTCTTCTGCCTGACCCTCTGGAGCCAGGGCCTCATACCTGTTCTGTCAGGGTACCTGGGTAGGTGATGGGGGTCAGGACAGAATTTTATTAGCTCCCCAGTAGAGACCCATTTCCATTCCCCTCTGTCTCTTAGGTCTCCTCCTTCTGCCTGATCCCAAGAAGGGCAGGGCTCCTTGGTTCCTGCTGTGCTTCTCTCAGGGTTGGACGGGTATAATTCCACCAGTAAATTTATTTTTCGCTCTCCCTAATGCTCCTCAGCCTTTCCACTTCTTCCTTAAGCTCTGCCACTGGACAGAGCAGACTATTCAGCTGCTCACACCACACGCAGGTGTCTTTTGCACTAACCTCTGATATTAACACCAGGCTCAGACCCTCCCTGCAGCCAGGGGCCTGGACAGCTGTGTCCTTCCTGGGGGGTTCTCTTTGAGTTAGTACACTTCTGCTGGCAGCAGCAGCAGCAATGGCTTTTCATAATTTGTAAACCATTGCTGGGGGAAAAAAAAGGCAGAAAGAAGAAAGAAGGGGAAAAAAAAGGCTTGCACTTCACAACCAGCCAATGGACAAAATCCACTACACAAGGAGGGTGGGTCGTTGCACCCTTTCTTCTCAGCCTGCTTGTGCAAACTGCCAGGCAAAAACTGAAAATACACTGGGCCAAAACTGCTGGGGCAAAACTGCTGTGGCAAGCCCCTGTTTGCTGTGGGCCAGGTTGCTTGCACTCCCCAGAGCCATTTTAAATTGCTTGCAAAGGACCAGGAGATGGACCCTTGCCTGCTTGAATGGCTGGTGAGAAGGTTCTTTAGTGCCCTGGGCTTCTTGGTTTTCCACTGTTCTCTATCTCCTTACACAGCGTTTGACTTCCATACAAGCTCTGTGTGTTAGAAGAAAATCCCGTGACCTTCTCTGGCAACTTCCCTGGGCTGTTTATTTCCATTTTTTCCCACTTGCTTGCCTCAGCCTGGACCCCATGTGATCCACTTTCCCCTCAGAAGCAACTACGTTTCCCCAAAGTAAACTTCAACCTGATTTTGGTTTTGTGGGGTTTCTTCCAGTTTCATCTCTTTTTATGCCAGTTTGTGTCCTAGACTATCACCAGGACATGTTGTTCTTCCTTACTTCCAGTCATAGGAATGGTTTTAGCTCCAAGGCCTCTGTCCTGCTGTCAGAGAAGCTTTTGAAATCTTAAGAGCAAAGAGGACTTTTTAATGAGAGGAGATAGTGCAGGACCATTTCAGGACATTCTACTACCATGCACTGGGATGGGACCCAAAAAGCTCTGGATCATGAAAAGGTCTCTCCAGGAGTTTGCTGTCTCCCTCTTGCACAACAAAGTCCCTTCCCCTCTCAGAGCCTCTGTTTTCATGTATATAAAACCTGCAATGGCACTGAAGGGGTGTGGTGCCCGAATTCATCAGTTTCATTTGGAAGTGCTCTGCGATGCTCTTCTGAAAGGCAGAGGAAACAGGGCAGGTCCAAAATGGAAGAAACAAAGAGTGATGCTAGTAACATGTAGCTGCAAACCAGCTTCACCTCCCCTTCCAAGGGAAGTCCTGCTCCCTGATCTTTTATCTGCTTCCCCCAAGCAGCTCAGTGGTAGGAAATGCCACTTGAAGTGGCTGGTGGATTCTCCCTCAGTTTTGGCAGAGACTTTGAGCCTGAAGGTTCTCTTGAGGGCTGCTGGCTTTGGAAACCTCTCCCGAGCTTGCAAGTGTGGAGTAAAACTACCTGCTGTGCCAGTGAAGAAGTTATCCTCTGATCCATCTGGGACCCTTGTGGCTTGGGCTCAGCCTTTGCTGGGGAGCTGCTGCTGCTCCTCCCCAGGTGCTTTGCTCTCCTGCACTCACACTTCTCTCTGCAAATATGTGGCTTTATGAAAGCATCTGCTGGCCTTGTCTCTCCCTGGGGCTGCAGGCAGCGTCGTTTGCTGCACCCACTGACTAAGGTGCGGCTGGAAAAAATCAAGGAGGAGAAAAAAACAGAGAAGGAGAAGGGCTCTTTTGAAGATCACATTGCCCTCATGAGAAGCATGGTCCAGGAGAAAATGGCAAAGGTGCAAGAAGACTCCATGCTGTTCTCCAGTGACTTTTTTTTCATTGAGCCAATGGTAAGTGATAGCTGAGAGCCTCATTTTCCTCCTGCTCCTCCTGCTCCTCCTCCTTCTTTCTGGTGTGGCTGCAGAGCTCCCTGCTAAAAGCATTTGTGCCCTGCAGGCTCAGGGCAGGGCTGGGAGCCTGACAAAGCTGAGCTCTGCTGCCAGGCTCGAGCTCAAGGGCACTCTGTGTGTGTCCCTGCAGTGTCACAGGGAGCAGTTACTGTAGGTAGGGGCTCCCCTGACACGTGGGGTTCAGCAGAGGCTGTTGGAGCATTGCCAGCTCACACACTGACCTGAAGCTTGCCATGGTTCCCAAGCAAAAGGAGGCCAAATTCAGCCCAAGGTTAATGACAGAAATGCCAATCCCCTCGTGTAAGCACGCCTTGCACTATTTCTGAGTCTGCCTTCCAGTGTCCTCTGAGAGCCTGGACACCAGGGTGGAAGGGTGAAATGGGCCTTTGGAGTTCTCCTGCACACACGGACACAAAATCTTTTCCTTTTCTGTTTGTGCAAGCAAACTGCCACGTGCTCCCATCAACCAGAGCCCTGATTCTGAGTGCTGGCATTGTGAGAGATGATGAGTGTCTGGTGTCTGCACAGTGCAAAATCTCTTCTCATCTTGGAATAAACCCTAGAATAATGCCAACCTCTGCTTTCTTTCAAAACAGGTTAAACTAATATTTTTATTTCCAAGGAAGGGGATCATGTTCTCTTCTTGGTTACTCCCATGGCCCATCTAAGGCCAAGTGCACAGTGGCAGTTACATCCCACAGTAGCTGACAGCAGCATGATGTGACCAAGAACTTGTGTCAGAGTGGTAGGAATCTTGTGGAGAGTGGGAGCTGATCAGCTGAGCACTGAGAGCTTCCAGCGCTGTGTTGAGCTGGGTTTGGAGTGTTTCCTTGGGCTCCTTGTGTTGTTCACTCATCATTGATGCTCTAAACAAAGGCTTACAGGAGTGTGGTTGAAAACAAGAAACATGAAGTTTGAAGAGAAATGTTTTGCTGTCTCTTTCTGTTGTAGAAGGGAGAAATTGGGCCAAATTGTTTGGCTGAAATCAAGGTGACCTTCAAACCCTTAGAGGTACTAGGGTACCAAAGTATGGCTTACTGCGACATCTCAGGTACAGTCCTTCCCCCTGCTTCTCTCACCCACAGTGAAGCCATGGTGCAAGCCTGGGCTCCTGTGTAACTGCTGGGAAGAATCCCTGGTCAGCAGGGCAGTGCTGGCACATCCACCCTGGCCCTGCAGCTTCCAGGGTGTCGCCAGGGTTCAGGGCAGTGCTGGCACATCATCCTTGGCCCTACAGCTTGCAGGGAGTCTCCTGTGCAAGGCCAGGGCTCAGAACACCCGTGTCTGGCTTACTGATCCCAGAACAACCCAGGCAGCGCAGGGAGAAGTTTTCATGCCATGGCTTTGCCAACATTTTCTCAAAGGCCACAGAGCTACAGAGCAGAACAGCTTTAGTGAACAAGCACTAAGCCCCTCTAGAGACCTCCAGGATGGTCCATTTGACATGGATCCATCATCAGGCAGCAGGAGCTGAGTTAGAAATGGGCTCCCTGAGCCTGGATCACCTCCCACTGCCCTGACACCAGCAGACCAGAGGGGGCTGAGCCCCACTGAGCCCAGGGTGTTTGTAGAAGGAGCACTCTTGGCCAGCACCTGCTTCTGTCCCTGTGTGGGAATTGTCACCTTGCAGCTCTCAGTCTGTGGAAATAGAACACAATGCTGAGTGTCAGAAGTTGAGGAGTTTGACAACAAAGTCGTGTGCTACTGGTAGTTTGGTAATTGCTGCCTGGAAATTTGCTCTTTATGAGCTTTGTGCCTTCACTGAATGGATTTCAAAGCTTCTCTAAGTGCATGGGAAAGAAACCACAGAATTATACTATGTTCAGGATGGAATGGACCTTAAAGATCATCTAGTCCCCTCCCACTAGATCAGGTAGCTCTAAGCCCCATCCAGCCTGGCTTTGAACACTTTCAGGGCTGGTGCCTCGCCCCTGGGGAGTCTGCCCCACTGTCTCACCACCCCCACAGTAAAAAATTTCTTCCTAATATCTGACCTAAATTTCCTTTCTTTCAATTTATACCCATTACACCTTGGCTTGCCACGACAGGACATCAGAGATGTTTTAAACTCAGCAAACTGGTGGCTAAAATTGGAAACCAGCCAAGGAATGGGTTAGAAATTGCAAGTCAGTCCAAAAGGATATCTCCTGAGGGAAGAGAAGGGTCTATATCTTCTCCTGAAGCATCAGGAGCTGGTTGCATCCAGCTCAGAGTCAGGGACTAGCGCTGAGGCAGCCTGGAAAATGCAGTGTAACAGAGGGAATGATTGTACTGCAATGGACATCTCTCCCCAGGCCGTGAGAGCAGGCTGCCCTTGCGCCTCAGAGGGGAAGGCCAAGGACCCTTGGTTGAGCTCAGCTCTCAGACTCTGGACCTTGGGAACGTTTTTGTTGACACCTCCCACATGCTTGAGGTGAGCAGCAGGGGCTGGGGTGGGCCCTGATGGCTCCTGAGGCAGCAGCAAGCCTGCTGGAGCTGTGGAATTCCTGGCAACCTGGGCAGTTATGAGCAGGGAATATTTGATGCACTGCTCAAATCTGGGGGGTCAGAAAGGTGTGTCTGTTGTTCCTGAAGCCCCAGTCCCTGCTTTTGGGCAGCCTTCCCTAGGGATCAGCTGGGAGGCTTCCTGCACAACAGCCCCTTGACCCATGAAACCAGCACTGGCTCCAAAAGCTGCATGTTCAGAGGCTTTTGTGGCAGTGCAGACACAAGGCTCCTTTGGCCTGGGCTCTACAGAAGCAGCTGGAACAAACTAGCTGCCTTTGAGCTTCAGCCCACTGCAAACAATTTCCAGTCAAGTGTCTCCTGCTTATTCCTGGAAGTCACAGGAAAGCCATCCACCCTCCTGGCTTAGTGATGGCCCTTGCTAAAGGCTTGGGAGTTCTTTCCCTTGCTGACCAGTCCCTCACCACACTTTGGCCTTGGTGCATCTCTGACCCTAGAAAGAGAAGAATGTTCCTGGGAATAAAGCAAAGGATTTTTCTACCTATTTGCCTCCCCCTCCAGTATTGTCAAGTTTGCAAAAGAAAAAAAAAAAATCAAGAGAGAGCAACTGAAAGAGGTAGAAAAGGAGGCACTACATCATGCCAGACACTTTCAAAAGCTTGGCTGTGGAAGGGAAAGACATGCTGAACTTTCTTACCAAAAGATGATGCTGTCTATGCATTTTGATGCTGATGCCTCATAATCAATGTATTGGTTTCATGACAGGGGAAAAGGTGAATGAGCAGATGGTGCTGGTGGAGCTGTGCTAACTGGGGCAGCAGCAGCTCTGGGGGGATTCCCTGCACAGCTGCAATCAGCCCACGTTGTTCTCAGGGCCAGGTCTCAATGAGCCTGGTGATGCTGAGCAGAGGTGCACAGCTCTGTGTCCATGGGATCACCCCAGGGTGACTGCAGTTCTGGGGAGTTACCTCTGCTCTGCAGGAAAACCCAAAGGCAGAACTTGTCCTGTGATTTTTTTTTTGGCTGCTGCCATTCAGCAGCACAAAGCATCTTCTCCCTTTTCTGGGTGTTCATGGCATCATTAGACAATAACTCCCAAGAAGGGAAGGTTCCACATGTATTTCCACTTTGCTTTCTTGCTGCTGCAGGTGAAACTGATTAACAAAGGAGCTCTTGATGCTCCCTTCACCTGTATCCCCTCAACCACAAACGTGGGCTCCTGCTTCAAGTTTCTACCCAAGGAGGGCATCATTGCACCAGGTGGGATCCAGACTGTTCAGATCCCCTTCAAGGCCACCGTGTTGGGGACCTTTGAGGAAGAATTCCAGTTCAGTGTGACTGGAACTCCTATGCCTGCAATCCTGACCATCAGGTAAGGACCCTGAGAGCTTGTGGGCACATCTGTAGCTGTCTCTGGGACATCCCCCACCTACCTCATTTTGGGGTGGACCAGAGAAAAAAGATGTTTCCTGAGGTTCTAATCTTTGCTCTGATTCTGGCATTACCTTAGTGTGAGGATGCCTCCTGCCCTGGGTGGTACCTGGGAGCTGTAATGACTCCTCCCTGCAGGGATCTCCCTGTGCCTTGGGCCATGGCAGGCAGTGGGATGGATCAGCTTTGGGCAGCAGCTGCTCTGGGATGTCCCACCTGAACCCCCAGCAAGGCCCCCAGGGCTTTGGAGATGGGCCAGCCTGGCTGATTCTGCAGCAGCAGCAGTGCTTGTAAAAACTTGTGTTAATAATCCATGCCAGGTGGGCAGCAGCAGCCTCAGCTCACCTCTGCCAGCCCTGCTGGGGGGGACAAGCTGTGCTCCCAGCTGCTGTGCACAGAGTGCTCTGGTGCCTCCTTGGCACAGCCAGGAAAGGGCTGATTGGGAGTCAGGGAACTGCAGCAGGAACTGTCCCAAGGACTTGGGCATCCTCCTGGGGGGTGGTGCCATGGCAAGAGATAATCCTGGCCCAGCACAAGGGAGAAGGGCTGATCACAGGGGAGGCAGAGCTCAGTCCTCAGCACCACAGCAGCGTGAGGCCTTGTCCCTGGCAGCCTGAGCCATGTGCTGCTGGGATAATGTAGTGGGAGCAGGAGAGCTGATGCTGGCTGCTCTGCAGCTTTGGAGCTGGGCTGCTGCTGTTGGCAGGCACTGGCTCAAGGCAGTAAAGAAATGAAAGCAA
Source organism: Haemorhous mexicanus (assembly GCF_027477595.1). Taxonomy (NCBI): domain Eukaryota; kingdom Metazoa; phylum Chordata; class Aves; order Passeriformes; family Fringillidae; genus Haemorhous; species Haemorhous mexicanus. Next base: position 3,189,359 of record NC_082352.1, on the reverse strand, counting down.
TCTGCACTGGGATTATACCAATGAGATAAGGGAGATGCATTAAAAAGAACAATTAAGTTATTGCTTAGCAAAAGAAAAGTGGTGAGTAGGTTTGCCCATAGTGGAGAAACAAGTATGCTGGCTTTGTTTTTGGCAGAAAAATGCTGCTTTTTTATTTTGGAAATCACAGGGAACCTTTCACCATCAAATAATTGATTCTCCTCTGTGCCTCCCCCAAAGTGGTCATGGGGTGTTTCTGCATAAGCAGCTTTCTCCTTGAGCAAGGGCAGGTGTCTCTTGTTGAGATGTGCAAAGCAGAGCCAGGGCAGTCCTGTGAATACAACAGAAGGCCCAGGTCACTGCTCCTTGAGTTTGAACCAAAAGGCAGAGTGGGCATTGATTGGCAGCAACCATGAAATCAACTCGTGAGTGTTGTGCAGCTCCAAGTGCTGATTTCAGTGGGTGTTGGTGACTTTTGGAGTCTGTCTGCTGAGTTCAAGGACAGCTGAGGTGCTGGGCTGGATTCAGGACACCCTGGTTTGGTTGTTGAAGCTATTGCTCTTGGCTGTGCCAGCTGGTGCACTGCTGACAAGCTGGTCCTCTCCTCTAGGATTCATCTGTTCACTGTGTAGAACTGTTGCTGCTCTTTTCAGAAGATATTTGGGGCTCCCCTGGGTTTATGTCTCAGAACTCTGTCTGTAATGATTGTGTGGGTCAAACTCTCCTGAGAAAGCTCCTCCATGGGAACAGCAGTTACAGCTAAGAAGTAGCAAAGCAGGAAAGTACAGAAGTTTGTTAGGACACCTTTATGTCCATCACTTTACAGATGGGGAAACTGAGGCACAGAGCCATGTTCTGGGTGTGTTCAGGGTCCTTTGTGGGACCACCAGCAACTTGGGGGCTTTTCCTGCCTGCCTGTGCCCAGAGCCCATCAGTGGCTGTTGGCTGCTGGCCACTTGGCTTTAGCTGCCTCCTGTGCACGGGGCCCTGTGCTGAGCCCATGGGGCTGTGTTGGTTGGAAGCCCAGGGTGCCCTGAGCCCAGGTTTTGTGCCCCTGAGCCAGGACAGCCGGCCCTTTGCAATTCCTTTAACCGAGCCATTTCCTGCTCTGTCCATGCAGGGGCAGCGTCTCTGGACCGAGTTTACAGTTCGATGTCGATGAGATCAACTTCGGTGAGATCTCCTTTGGTGAGTGTTCCCTGGGCTGGGATGCAGCGTGAGGGATCTGTGCCTTCCAACAGAAAAGCATCCCTCACTCATGGTCTGCCACAGCAGCCTCCTCAGGGTGTGAACTGCAGGGCTGCTGGTGCCTCAGGTAGCGTTTTGCCATTGTGAGATCAAATAGAACTAAGGAACAGAAAGTCAGTATTTTCTGGCGTTTCTGTCCTGTTTTAAAAGACAGATGTCTGCCAAGGAAGGTGGGAATCTATCTAGAATGGAAAGAGGACCCTCTCCCTCCAAATTATTATACTTTTGAAATTACAGGGCTTCCAGGCAAAAAATATGGGAAAAGAAATTACATTTCTTTACTAGAAAATATCAGGACAGCACAAACAAGAACACAATACCAGGAATTTCCAACCTGCCAAGTAGTGTTTTTCCCCTTTGGTGTAGTTGTGATCACAGGCAGGAGGAGCTGTGGGGGTCTCGGCAGTGCGGAGCAGCAGCAGGCAGGAGCAGGGCAGGCAGGCAGGGTCGATGGCAGCGCTGAGCTGCAGCCAGGGCAGTCCCGGGGCCAAGCACACAACCTCCCGCAGCAGCAGCGGCCGAGCTTCGATCCCCAAGGGGGAGGAAGGGAAGCTCCGCTCCCTGCCCGAGCTCAGCTCCCACTGCACGGCCGCCCACGGCATCACGCCCCAACTCCCAAAAAATCCCCAAACGGAAAAGCCCAGCCCTGTTGCAGCCTGAATTGCTGCTAGTAAAGTCCAGGGTAAAGAAGCAAACAGGGCCTTTGCACAATATCCACAGATGTTTTATTCAGCCGCGCGGTGAGATGTTCAGGTCCCAGCACACACGCGTGGAGAGGCCAGCTTTCACTCTCTCGGGGCCTGGGGGCTCACCCTGGTCTCGGGGCAGTACAGAGATAAGAGCCAGTCAGGGAAATGGGAGGGAGTGGCTCAGGAACATAGGGACAGACGGGAACAGGGGAAGGAGCCAAGGGGGTGTAACTTAGGAGAAGCCCCCCAGGGCCTCCACACACCCCCAAGGCCAAAACCCCCCCAAAACCCCTGTCCCCCTTCCCAGACCAAGGGGAATATTCACTATGAAGTCTAAACCCGTAATAATGAAGTTCATGAACTTTCTAAGAAAACTAATTGCCCTTCCTGAGCTGCTTCTTCCCCACCCTGCATCACCACCGAGGCACTTGTTAAGTTGCCTTTTGAGCAAACGAAAGAAGAAAGGCAACAGATGGAAATATGGTTCTGAAACAGGAGATTGATCCTGCTGAATCCGATTTCATTCCTAAGGTCTCTCCAGCTGAAGGCAGCTGTTGTATCTTTGCTTCTTTGTAACTGTTGATTGTTGTCTGCATGTGCTGAGCTCAGTCTCCTTTGAGGTTTTGACATCTGGGTTTGTCCTTTTTGTGCCTCTCCTGCCTCCCTGCTGGAGTCACTGCTGGAGCTGGCAGTGGTCACTTGGATGGGCCCAGAGAAGCTCTGGGCTGCGCCTGAAGTTGTTTTTTCTCCCCATCTGTGTTCCAGGGACTGTTGGTGAGCAGGCCTGGGGAGAAGTCTCCTCCCCACAGAGCTGGCCAGCCCAGCCAGGTGTGCACTGCAGAGCAGGTTGTGGCTGCTCTGCGGGCTCTGCAGGACATCCCCACCATGAGTGGCTGTATCTCTGGCTTTCCAGGATGGAAAGCAAATCTCAGAGCTAAAGTGGGCTAAACCCTTGCAGGCAGCAATCCCAGTGAGCAGCATGGCTGTGATGTCCCTGTTTGCTGGGTGAGGTGGGACCTGATTCCTAATTGCTAATCTCAAAGCAAGGCTTGGGTGTGCCCCCAGCTGAGTGGGCTCTGAGCTGTCCCGTGCTCAGTCGGTTTGGCCCAAACCACGAGATGCCTAAAGGATGCTGCAGAGAGAAGCTGCACTAGGGTGCTTTGCCTCATGTTCTAGTTCCTGATTCCATCCTCACTTTCTTTTGCTGTAGCGTCTTCCCAGTGACAACTCACTGTTTGTATATCTTGAAAACTGTGAGAGTGTTGGCAGACTTAACAGGGAATTTGACAGCTTGAATTCTCAGAGTAAATGCTGGGTCTGGGTGCACACCCATCACTGAGAGATAAGTGGTGCTGGTTTGAGGCAGATGAGGGAGCACTTGCAGTGTTGAGCAGGGCTAGGAGGGGGCATTTTCAAGGCTGCAGTCTGGAATTAGTGTCAAAGGGAACTAAGTGACGATTAATTCCTCACGCAGCTTCTCGGTGGGCTGTAGTTCAGATAATAAAGAGCTAAACTCTAATCCCACTTTCATCCTGCCAGGATATTCACCCCAGGATCATGCCATCATGGGTGCCTGACTGGATATTTGTGTCCTTTGCCAGGCTTTCCCTACACCCAGTGCTGTCGCCTCACTAACATCTCCTCAGTGCCGCTGACGTTCCAGCTCCGCATGTCGGACGATGGCACACAGCCGGCTGTCGACAGCATGGATCAGATCCGCAGGCACGGTGATCCATCCTGGAGGAAGGGAATCCAATTTTATGTGGAGCCAAAGGAGTTCACAATGAATCCCAGCCGAGGGACCATCCTTCCCCAGGGACACCAGGACATCGAGGTACAGCCAGAGTCCAGCCCCAGACGCTGCCGCACCAGGGCTGAAGCTGCACTGGAGTGTGGGAGGGCTTCAGCTCTGGTGCCAGCTTTGAGCATGGTGGGAGGGAGAGATCTGCACTGCTGGGAGGCCTCTGCTAGCTGGGTTACTTTGGATGTTCCTCAAGGAGCACTGTTTGGTTTCCAAAATCATCTGCTGAGGTCACATACCATATGGTCAAGTACTGAAGCCATTCTTGTGTTTTTGAGAGCGATTGATTTGATTGCAAGTGGGCAGAGCAAGGATGAGGGCAGAAGGTGGCTGTTAGAGAGATGTCATTGTATAAAGCAGTTAGCCTTTCTTCTTGGTCTCATTTCCCCCCTTCTGGGGAGCAGAATGATTTGTGTTCACTGCAGGAAGCTCCAGTAGAGACAAAAAACTGTAGCCATGAACTGCCCAGCACCTGCTGGGCCACACTTTGCCCTCCGCTTCCTGCTGTAAAGCTGAACTCATTCTGTTCAAGTCAGCAGATTTCCTCTGTGTTTATGTAATTGTCAGATGAAGAATTGGCCCCTTAATTTGAATACAGTGGTGCATAAAGCTTTAGTCTAATGTTTTAATGTAACTGACCTATGACCTGATAGCAAGGTGTGTTTAACACATCTGGTATTGCCAGAAGGCTTTTGCTACTCTCAGAGACTGTGCTCTACACATGGAGCAGCAGAAGAATTAAGGCAAAATCTGCCCTTTCCTTACCATGAAACAAGAACTGGAGGATATCACATGTGGGTAATGAGGTTTTGTAAGGAAGAATTTCCTGTTCTTCTCTTCCACCAGGTGACCCTGTGTTCCAACACTGTGATGGATTTCCGCCGGAGGCTGCTGGTGGACCTGGAGGGCATTGGCCAGGGAGTGGCAAAACTGTTCATCACAGCCAGGTACCAGCCCTTGCCTGGCCTCCCCCAGCCCCTGCCTTGCACAGGCTTTGCTGGCTGCAGCTGCCAAGGAGAAGTGCTGCTTAATGGCCTCATGTTGTGCCAGCTGGACATGAGAACAGCAGGGCTTGGGCAGCAGCCTGTGGTGAAAAGCAGCCCTGCTCACAGCCCAGCACGGTCCTGGGCCCTCTTCTAAAGGGACCAGGAATGGTATCATTTCTTGGCCTGGGTTTTGGTGCTTGAGGTGCAGCAAATTTCCCAAGGGCCTCCTCTCCTTCTGCCTGCAAGAGGTGGAGTTGTGCTGGTTGCAGCCACCATGCATTGGTTTGGGACACACCAGGCAGCCTGCTGAGAGTCAGGGTCTCCTTCTGCTCATGAGAGCACATGGCAGGGGAAAGTGGCTCACAGCAAGAGTGGTGAGGGCAAGATCTTATGAGGGGAAAGCAGCCCTTGATGTGGCAGGTCAGCTCTAGTTTTTCTCCTTCCCTCTGCTTCCCATTTTGAGCTTTAACGTTCTCAGACTTAAACCAAAAGTCGTTGTTGCTGCAGCAGAATTCCATCCTGCTGTGCTGCTGTGGGTGTCAGTTGAATGCCCAGAGGGATGCAGCTCCCTGGTGCTGTTCCCTGTCCCAGGCAGAGCCATCCAGTCAGTGCCTGGGCTGCCATTTTCTAAAGCAAGAGGAACTTGTCAAGCAAGGGGACAGTCAGTGCATGGAGCTGTGGAGTGAAGGACCAAGGGAGCTATAGGACCTGGGAGGGGGTGATCAGCCACTCTGGAGGGCAGCTGGTGTCTCGTGCTCTCCAGGGCTGGGGTAAAGAGCTGAGTTCTCAGGCAGGGTAACAGCACCATGGGAGAGAAGAGAGTCATTTTTCCTGAGACACCAGAGCTGTGTGTTCCTTGAGCCTTAGTGAGCCCTGATCCTTGTTGGGAAGGCTCGCCCAGGGCTCGTGGATCACTGGGACTGTGACAGGAGTCCTTGCAAGCCTTCTTGGGCAAAGGAGGGGCTGAGGCAGCTGTGGCACAAAGTGCTCTGCCTGGGGCACTTGGCAGCCTCTGGGTGCTGCCTCTCAGGGTTTGCCCCTCCTTGACAAGACCTGTTTGAGTGGGAAGACTTAGAAGGCAATTTATCACTGTAGGGCTGTTAAATATCTATTTGATAGTGACCAGTGTTATGCTCCATTTTACAATCTTTGGGGGTAAATGTTCTCCATTCTCTCAGTATCTCTGATTCCCTTGGGATCATCTCTTTGCCCAGATGTCTCGTTCCTGAGCTGCGAGTGTACCCTGAAATCCTGCTCTACGATGAGTGCCACCTGAAGGTGCCCTACGAGAGGAAGTTCCTCGTTGCAAATAACACCGACCTTCCTGGCTGCTATGGGCTTATTCCCCAGGTTTGGCATCACATCCACTTCCTCCTGTCAAATATTATTGAGGAGATTATTGGGGGAAAAAAGGGTTTGGATAAGGCCTTGCTGATTTCTATTCAATCTTAAAGATCTGCTGAGAACAGGATCCTACCCGAATGTAAACTTGAGGAGGCAGTTTAACCTCCTGAGGAAACAGTTAATGTTCTAGTCTAGTCTTCATGGTGTTTTCCTGTGGGAGATCTTAGAGGGTTGTGAAAAGCTGCTGCATCCACAGACACCAATGCCTGTGCTGGCAGCCTCCTTGCAGCATCCCCTGGGAGTGCTAAGCCTCCAATTCTTGCATCTTGTTTGTGCCTTTTACCTTTGTCCTGGGGATTTTTAAACATGAGTGTAATTTGCTGTTGCGGTGGATGTTAAGGAGTTTAAGGTTTCTTCAGAGGTCCCTCTAAAGTTGTATTTGGTTCTGTCCCTTCCAGAAACGCAAGGAGAACTCTCCTGTGCTCTACTCCAGCCCCAAGCCCTGTGGGATAGTCCAGCCTCACAGCTTCGCAGAGATCCCAGTTGTGATCGAGGTGCAGACATTAGGGGAGCATCGCACCAATGTTCTCATTGGCGTGTTCGGGGATGAGAGAAACCCACGGGTGAGTGCAAGGGGAGCTGTGTGCCTGTGGGCAACTGCTCCTGGCAGGGGGCACAGGGACAGGGATTCTTCTGGGGAAAACAGGCACAGGCTGCTGTGGAGAAGGACAGGAGGGATGGGTGGCACAAACAGCTCATGCCTCATAGGTGGTAATCTCAGTGTCTGACACAGAAGGTAGTTCATCTAAGCTGGAATTAAGGATTATTTTAGTTAATTAATCTTTAATGCTACTAATTTTGGAAACATCTGTTTTAAAATGTCATCTCTCTGAGCACAAAAAAGGAAGTCAGAAGACTTCTGGGAACCTTGAGCTTTCTGTAAAAGAAAGGAAAGCTGGCATTTGAAGATTGGTTGGAGAAGGATTTAAACTTAATATTAAAACATATGGAAATGAGGATGCTAAATTCCCTGGATGGCACCAAACATCTGAACCTGGGCCATTGTGGCACTGTATGTAAACCAGTCACCAGGAAGGACAGACAATGCAAGCTGTGCCAGGACAGGCAGTGCAAGCTGAAGTTTGACAAAACAGTTGCTTTCAACCATCAGTCTGCTTACCCTAAAGAGGAGGGTTTCTCCCCACCAGAATAACCAGTTGTTTAACTGTCAGCCTCATCTTAACTAGAAATTCCTTGCAAAGCTTTTAGCTTTGGGCCAATAATTTGTGGTTGGAATGTTTCTTATACCTTAATCCTTTTTCATTTGGAGGTGCATATGTAATTTTTTTATTTTTCCCAAAAGCCTAGCATTTCAGCTGTAGAGTGGAAGCAGTCCCTAAAGAAATAACTTGAGTGGGGTTGAGCTATTAAAGTTCATTTAGCTTTCCCTGTTGTGGTATGATTTGGGGTTTTTTTGAAATCTTTCTTGCCTGCTTCCTGGAACAGAGAGTAGAATTACGGAGCTCTGGAAAGCTGGCAGAAATCTACCCAAGCACAAGGCTGATAGAGTTTGGCAAGATCCCAGCACTACAGCCTACTTCACGCAGCTTTACCCTCTTCAACGAAGGTCTCGTCCCTGCAGACTTCAGGATGGAGGTCGTAAGTATCTGTGGGGCTGTTTTTCAGGGAAATGGACTGGTCAGTAGCAGCCATGACTTGGTTTTTATAGGCAAGATATCCATATTGCCCTGTGTGAGAGGAGGCAGGATACTCCCAATATTCCATCTGAGCAAGGCAAGAGGAACCTGGTCTGGAGTGGTTTTAGATGGGGCACCCCTCAGTGAAGTCAGGTGCAGAGATGTTGGAGCAGAAATTAATCTGGATTGTGTTGACAAGTTCTCCCTTAATTTTACAGAAGGTCTTTAGCTTTGTGTGTCACATTTTTGGAACTCTGCAATCAAGAGAAACCTGTGGTCCTTTGCTCCCCAGAGCATGGATTTCACTGTGGCTTCCTTGTCCATCTCCATTTGCTTTGTGCCACACTGCTGTTAATAGTAGAGAGCAGGGTGTGAGGTCTGTCCTCAGACTGCTTGTGGGGAGGCAATTTTCACACCTCCTGTGGGTCAAGCCAGCTGGGCTGTCCACACAAAGACAAGTGTGGGGGTTGTGCACCCCCCCCAACCTGGGATCTCTGTGCTATTGAAGAGCATCTTTGGGGACCAGCTGCAGAGAAGGGCTGTTCAATATGTGGAGGCTGCATAGGGCAGAAGGAGCTGGGGCTGCTCCCCTGGCAGGGGGAGCAGGGCTGGTGCAGCCAGGAAGGGCTGGGCCTGGGGCTGAGTGGGATGTCTGCTGGAGGGGGAGATCTGTGAGGAGCTTGAGGTTTGTTCTTTTTCATGCTGGCTGTGTTGAACTTGTGGAGCTGGTTAAAACCTGTACTAAGGACTTGTTTGTGTCTGTGGGTAAAGCGTCAGGCCATGTGGGAGAGTCCAGCCACAGCCTCCTGGGCCAAGGAGGAGGGGTGTGAATTTCCTCTTGCTGCTTTTCCAGCTGTTTGGGAGATAAATGTAACCTTAAAGTCAGGGATTTTTCCAGGAGAGCTTTTCCTGACTCCCACAATGGAGTTGTGCTTTCAGCCTCTGCAGGGAGCAGTGCACCTTGGCTGGGTGGTCATGGTGTGTAAAGGCTGGGTTTCACATGCTCCTACCAGGGTCAGACCTGCAGAGCTGTGTCTGTACAGCTGTGCTGGTGCAAGGCCTTTCCTCCCTCCTTCGGGCAGCTTCTAGCTCTCTTGCCCAATCTGTGAAGTCCATGAGAAAGCAGATGACAAGAGTTCTTGGGAAGAGTGGGCCATGCCCACAGAGCACATGCATCCAGTTTTCTTTCTGCTTCCTGCTTTCCTGCTCTGCTCTAACCATTTGGAGGTGACTTTTCCAAAGCAGAGGGCACTGGGGCACCTCTTTACAGCTGATGATGGGTGGGGAGTGAGGGCTTCAGTCCTTTAGGGGATGTTGAGAAGCACTGATGGCCCCTTGGGAAAGAATAGTTTGGTGTTGGGGTTTTGCACAACTGGTTTTGCAGAGGTATTCTTCAGGCTCTCAGCAGTATCTTCCAGCTGTGTGGTTTCTGCGGTGGGATTTGAGCAGTCCTGCCTTCCTCTGGCCTTGAGCCTTTGTGAGAAGCCAGGAGAGAGAAAGCAGCTTTCCTTGGCACACACTCCAGAGAAAGATGGGGAAGGAACACTCTCCTGAGGATAAGCATCCCTTGGGTTGGGCAAAACTGGGTTAATTAGGTGAGTCTGTTAAAGGAGGGGAAAATACAGGATGTAAGAGCTCTGCTGTTGCCCAATACTGTGTTTTGGGGATTTTAAGCCTTTGATTTTTATCATCCCCTCTTTAGTCTTTTTTTTCTTGTACCCCACAAGACACCAGGGTGTATGGTTTCCTAAATGCAAATTATGCTTGTCCTACAGGCTCGCAAACCCCACTGCTGTGCCATTGAACCCAGAGAAGGAGTGATCCCTGCTGGGGGTGAGGTGCCTGTGTCTGTCACAGTAACCCTGGATGACACGGGGCCTTTTGCTGTCCCTGTCCAGCTGTTCATTGGGAACAGCCTCTGGACCGCCTTCGGGCTGGTGGCTTTGGGCACTGGCACCACGGTTGTCATAGACAAGCCATTCGCCCCGGAGCTCAACCTGGGATACCAATTCAGGTAGGAGATCTCTCCACTCCCACCTCTCCTCCTGTCTCAACAAGGAGCAGTTTTGCTGTAGTCCTTCAGGCAAGGTCTTCTTCAGTGTTCAAAGCCCTGACTCCTTCCCTGAAGGCAGAGATTCCTTTAGAAACACGTGATGGCCAGTTGAGAGTTGTTAGACACCTTCAAAAGCCACTGACAGGGAAACCAGTTGCTAAATTGCCACTGAATTGTCTTTAGTTCTAATACACTGATGTCCTCACTTGATCAAGTAATGAGCTCATAGGCTCCCCCAGAGCAAAAGGTTCCTGAAATGGCGCCCGGATGAGGCAGTCCCTCCCTCCGTGTGGCTGAGGGACCAAGGGAAGGTGGCATCAGACCCTTCCCTTCCAAAATGGCAAGCAGGGGCCTCGGGAGCAAAGAGACAGGAGGGTGACACCCCCCACTGGCAAGGCAGGAGCCCACAGAGCAGTTCCAGAGGCAGATGGAAACTCTCTGGTTTGTGCGGGGTCTGCACCGCCGCTGCTGCCGCTTCCTCGTGCTGTTCAAGGGCTCTGCTGCTGCCCTGCTCTGCCCAGGACCTCGCTCGACTGCCAGCAGAGTTGGCAAAGTTCACTTTCAGACAGTTTCTAATGCAAAATGAAGTTTCTACAAATGGCTAGCAGTGCAAAACCAAAGCTACTACGAATGAGAGAGGCTCTGCTCCCCCGCTGTCCTCTCCTGGAGCAGGCAGATGATTTTTACCTGCTGCTGGGGTCATCCAGAAACTGCCTCCGAGCCGGCTTTTAGAAATGTCTGCAATCATACCCCCACACACAAAGTCCCCAAGTGCAGGATCTCAAAGATTCACTTACAGTTTCAGGCACAGATTAATACAAAATACAGCAACAGTATGAATCAGCCCAGAACAAACATTTTGGAGGAAAACACCACCTCCTGTTAGCCTCACCTGGAAAACATTATATTACCATTATAAACATATTTCCCTTTGCAATAATAACATCAAAAGGGCACCTTATCAGACACTATTTCTGGTCCACATTAAGAGCTGGAAATGTAGACAGTCTCCAAGCAATTAACACCTCAGGTTGCTCACTGGGAGCAATCTGATGACCAGGGAAATAGCAGATTTTGCATCCTGCCTTCTATTCTAGCCTCGTTCCCAGTATTCATCAGTTCAGAGTAACAAACAAGGGCCACCACTTCTATCAGCTCTTCTGGAGTGTGGAATGCTACAGGCCACCTGAGCAGGAGGGCCAGAGTGTCTCAGCCCTCAGCAGCTCCCAGGATGATTCCCAGAGCCCCGAACGTGCCAGCCCCGTGTTTGGGCTGGAGCCAGTGTCGATGGACCTGAAGCCAGGACAGTCTGAGGACATGGTGCTGCGAGGCTTCTCCCACATCCCACAGGTGAGGTCCCCACCACGGGCTGAGCCTGTGGAACCATCAGATCCCCTCCCCTGGGCTTGCTCCACAGTCCCTTGGCATTTGCCTGGGGAAATGAACAGAGGCCTTCAAGAAACTGATGTAAGACCACACGTTTCTGTGGCAGCACCAGCTGATTTCCTTGCTGGCCACCATCAGACCAGCTAAGGCTTTATTGTGATTGCACAGCTACCAAAACCCAGTGCTGCTCCCAAAGCAGGGATGGAAGGAAGTATTGCTCTTTTGGGGCAAACAGTACTGCATGCTTAGTCAGCAAAGAAGGGCAGAGAAATAGGTTACACTTAGACTAAGAGCCCAAAAAGAAAGTGAATTAAACAAGTGCCAAGTGATTTATCTGGGGTAAGCATGGAGTAAAACAAAAGCCATGTGAAGGTAGGGAGAATCTCACAAGTGCCTTTTGTGGTTATTGGGGTGCAGTGATACAATTGAGCACAGAATAAATAAGCTGCATCACTGGAAGAAAAGGGGGCAGTGACCATAACTCTGTGGCAGGAGTAGGGCCTGGGGTGGGTGGTGGGTGCTGAGCCAATGGAGGAGGGCATTTGCTGGATGAAAAGGGGGGAGGAAGAAAAGGGGGCAGTGACCATAACTCTGTGGCAGGAGTAGGGCCTGGGGTGGATGGTGGGTGCTGACCAATGCAGGGCATTTGCTGGATGCCCTGCCACCACCTACTGCTGACAAGTGACTCTTGCATGCAGGAGGTGCACGATTATGTGATGTGTGAAGCTGTCAGTGGGATAACCAGGAGGACAGAGAAGATAATAGAAACAGTCCTTACCTGCAAGTTTATTCACCCCTCTATAGAAGTGTCAGCCAGGCAATTCTCTTTCCTTGTGAACAAGGTAAGTCTGGCTTGCATCCTGGCATTTAACAGCATGGCTGAGGGGGTTGTGTGCTTTTGTTAAAGCCCCTCTTTACCCTTCCTGAGGCACTTTGTAAAGTGAGTGAAGATGCTTTTAGAGATGAGACTGGTATTTAATTTCCCCAAAGTAAAATTGCAGTTACAGCTGCACTGCCAAGGGGGATCATGGCCACTTCCAGAGAAATGCCAATTTCTCTGCTCACTGTAAAGGGAGGTTTTGGAGGATGCTCCAAGGCATGTTGATGTCTGTACACCGATGCTGTAGGGATGCTGGGAAAAATGGAGATTCCTGTGAATTCCTCAGGCTGACAAGGAAAAACCCATCATCTCCTGTGTCTCTTTGCCATCTGCTGTTGGCATGGATGTTTTATGGGATAGTTATATAGTACAGCTCTGTGCATTTCCCTAAGTCTTACCTGCTTCAAAGGACCCCAGACATCCTGAAGCTGCAGTGATAACACTGAGGCAGAGCAGGTGCCCTTTAGTCTCTGGATCCCAGCTCCAGCATGACCTTTCCCTCCCCTGAAAGTTGTCTGAAAAAGAGAAGATGTTTCATCCTTTGGTTTCCGTAGTTTCAGACCCCTCTTGTGGTTTCCAGGCTTCCCCTGAAGTACAGAATCCCCCCTGGAACAGGCAGTTCAGATATAATTTAGGATCTTTTCAGCTCTCTCTGATTCTACCTGCCACACACACAAACTGATTTATGGCATACTAGGGCATAGCACCTGTTTGATATGAGTACATGCAGAACTAGCTTCCCAAAGTCTCTGGTTTCTCTAAACCATGCAGGAAGCCCAGCACAGTGCATAGACAGGAAGGAAGAGCCTGGGCTTTTCTGAGGCTGCTAGAGCCTGTAAGGCTGTGAGAAATGACTGTATGTGAGTGAGGACCATCTAGTGCTGTTCCGCCCAACGGAAAGACAAAACTGGAGACAAATGGGCTGGATTCCCATTCTGCTTTAGATCTTGTTCAAGCAGCCACCTCCTCTCAGGAGCCTATTCCCTCATCTGTACGTGGGAGTGTTTCCCTGGCCCCCAGATGATGCTGTGGTTTCTAAACATGAAAAGCATCTGCTATAAAGAAAAACCTCCTGGAAGGGTAGAAACAAATAGAAAGGGTAAATAGAGATGTATGCACTTCTGGGGCTGAAGAATGTGAGATGCAGCAGAAGCAGAAGAAGGTCTGTGGCTAGTTGAGGCTGGTTTTCCTTATCTGTTTTTCCTTATCCTGTTTCCATAGAAACCCAGGGATGTCCTGACTCTGCAGTACCAGCCTTTGGCTTTAAAAAACACCTGCCTGCTGCCACTGGACCTTATGCTGGACTTGGAGCAGCCATTCCTGGTCTGTGATGAGGACCAGCAACCCCTCCCAGATGGCCAGGTGAGCAGCCCTGGACTCCTCCAGTGGGGTCTGAAGAGGAGGGATGTGGTGGTGCCTTTCTGTTGGGAGATCCTTGAGTCAAGAAGTTTATTCTGTAGCATCAGCAGTGGGCTGGCCTGAGCTGCATCAGCAGAGCTGCTGAAGGAATCAAAATAGTATCTGAATTGAGGAGATCCATCCTGGCTTTAAGGCACAGGGAGAAGGGAGCAGGCAGCTGGGTCTGGGTGAGCCATGCAGTAAAGGTGTCTCCTGGAAAGCATGCCAGCTCTCCAGCAGCCTCCCCCTTGTATTGGGGCTGAGCACAGAAATGGGAGCCTGAGGGAATCCTGGACTGGACTGGGGTGCCTGCAGACAGACTCCTGCTGTAGAGAAATGAACCATGAACTGAGAATCCAATGCTGGGGTCATTTTGAGCATTTACTGTTTCATGCTGTCAGACCTTGGGGCATCATGCCACAGGGTTGATTAATTACTGCTCATCTCCTTGCAGCCTGTGAGAGTGGGTGTAGGGGAGACCTGTCATCTCTACGTTGCATTTGACCCAGCTTATGAACTGGATTTTAAGAGCTGGAAAAAAGAGAAGATTCTGAACATAGACATGGTCAGGGGCCATCCTTTTGTGGAGCGTATCGTCCTTCGGGGAGAAGTGCACTTCCCAAATCTCCAAATCCAACCCAGCACCCTAAAGTTTGGCTGCATCGTGGCTGGCACTAAAGAAGTGCGTTCTCTGGAGATGACCAACTGCAGCTCCCTTCCCGTGGAGTACCACTGGACATTCCATTCCAAGAGCCAGGTTTACAGATTGAGGTATGTGCACCTTTGCCCTCTCCTCGAAGCTCTTCTTCCTGGTGTCCTGCTTGTACTTGGCAAAGAAGAAAGCTGTTTGCCTAGGATCTGACAGACTGCTTCTGACTTTTTCTTGTGCAAATAACACTGACCAGCTGTGCTCAGGCTGGATGCTCAGGGAATAGGTTTTCCACCAATTTGGTGCTGCGTAGCCCCCACAGTGGTTTCCCCTGGGAAGGAAAGCTGGGGTGAAAGCTGCTTTCTCAGACCTCTGTGGCCTGAGGCAATGTTCACCTTGATGAAGGGCTCCTAGTCCCAGCTCCCACAGTGCTGCTGGAGGCCTTTCTGGCCCCTCTGCTTTGGGATGGGTCCTCTCTGCAGGAGCTGCTCTCTGCTCCTTGCCTTCCTCCCTTGCATTGTGCTGGAGGATGCCCAGAAAGTCCCAGCACCAGACAAAGAGCTACTTAGTGCCTGGGCTGATGCTGAACAGCCAGCTAACAGCCTTCCCTTTCCTTCTTTGCTGAGACAACTCCTTTACTGCCACGATGATTTCTTTCCCAGGGGTCAGCTTTCAGTGGACACCTCGGATTCTTCACTCCCTTTTTTTGTGACACTTGTTACTCATTTTGACTTTTCCTCACTGCAACATATCCCTTATGGGTTCTGTACTGCTTGACAGCAGGACTTGTTCATCACATGATCTCCTATCCCTGCCTCCTAGAGAGTTTCTACTTTAGAGTGAAAAATGTCATTGTCTGGGCACCGTGGTCCTGGGAAGTTGCCTCAAACCATTCATTAAAACTAAAGACAGTGGAATAGATGAGTAGGGATCTCTTGGGGGTTATGATGAGAGAGCCAGAAAAGAAACCCAGCCATAGATAACAAGCTACAAAGCCAAAGACAGTGATTCTTTGGGGAGCAGGTCATTGCAGGCCCTGAATGCCTGTCTGGGAATAGAGCATCCTGGCGGTGGCGTTTGACTGTGGGGAGCGCTTGCAGCTCAGCAGGGTGACAGGCAGGCACGGCTCAACGATGTCCCTCACGTGGCATTAGAAACACAAGCAGAGTTACCCTGAGCACCTGCTTCTATTTAAAATGGGGAATGTGACCTGAGTCACCTGGGAGTGTTGGAAAATGTCAACCAAGCCCCCCCAACACTGTCAGGGAAACATTCCTGATAAACCCCTGGTGGAGCTGCAGAGTTTCTGGCGTTGGGCACTGGGGGGGCTGTGCTGGCTCCTCAGTGGCCAGGTCTGCCTCTTGGTGCCTCAAATCTCACCTTTTTGCTTGCCTTCTCTGTCTTTTCTGCTCCCACCGTGCTTTTTGCCTTCCCACAAGGTGTTAATCCCTGTCCTCTGTAGTTCCTCAATGGAAGCAGTTGCAGCTGCTGCACCACTGCTACCTTGGTGTCATCCCTGGGCTACCTTTAGAACAGAGCTGCTCCAGCCTGGATTGGGAAGGGCTGGATCAAACCATCTCTCAGTTCAACATGCCAGCACCCAGCCAGGGGCTGCATCCTGACCAGGAGCTGCTGGTGCAGGTGTCCCTCCCTCCCACTGCAGGTCCCTGGTCATAGTTATGTTATATTCCAGATATGAGCTTTCCGCACCTAAATTCCAACCCAAACCACCAAAGGAGAAGAGAACCAGTTTGGAATCCTCAGTATCTCGAAGGAGACGCTTCAGGATCAGAAAAGAGGAGCCAGTCACGGCCCTGAAAGAATCGCAGGATCCTGCCCAATCTTCAGGAGCAGAGGTAGATTTTCTTGTCCACCCAGTGTTTGTGCTGTCTCCCCAGCCTGCCAGCACCAAGTCATGCTTGTGCTGCCGACCTCCCTTTTTGCTGCCCTGCTGTCCTGTGTCCTGAGGGCTGGTCAGGCAGCAGGGCCAGTGGCTGGACATGGGGTGAGTGGGAGGGAGAAGTAGGAGAATTTTCCTTGGAGAAGCTCACTCCTACAGGCCTGTGCTGAGTGTGGGATTTTTTGCCTTGTTTTCTTCACAATGTAAGATGAGGCTTTTATCATGGTAAGACTTCCAGCTTCCTTCCCAGAGCAAGCTCTGATGAGTCCTGATCTCCATGTACCCTCTTCCCAACCCAACCCAGACTACCTGTGTGCAGGTCTCTGCTTTCACCCAAGAGCTGGTGTTGGTGGCCCTGAAGCTGTCTTATAAACTGAGACTTTGCAAAGTGGCTGTCTCTTCCTCCTAGCATAGAAAATGGCTTTGTTTTCAGGTGCCACCAGAAAGCCGTGGACGGTATTACATCCCACTAGGGCTCGTGGGAGTCAAATCCCCCATGGATGTACTGCACACTCCCCTCGAAGTGGAGGAGGTAAGAGGGAATCTGTCTCACTTGCACATTGTCAGTGTGGCTGGAGCTCCCAGTGCCACTGGTGGCCCTCAGCATTGGCCACAGAGGGGCCTCATGTCCCTCCAGGCCCATCACAAAGTGCTGCTGAAGCAACTGGTTGTTGGAGAGGCCGTGCAGAATACATTGTAGGGCTGCCCAAGGATGCAGCACCTATGGAGGGCATTGCTTCCCCTGGACCTCATCTCATAGGAAATTTTTGCAGGAGCTTTTGCTGAGGCACCTTGAGAACGCAGCATATATTTCAGAGAGAAAGGGGAAAAGCCTCAGGAGTCAGATGAGCTGGGCTGGAGTTTTTCTCTGAGCTCCCTGAGCTCCAAGAGCTCTCACTCTGTGTGTCCACCTTTTCTAAAAGCAGTAAGAAAGGCTTTTTAAAGGCAAATCATGCATCAGAGAGAATTTCTACTGGCAGGAGACATTTACTTTAATGTAGTGTATTAATTAATGCATTGATCTGTGAGTATGGGAGAAGATTTTCCTCATGGTCCCTTCACTGGTCAGTGGCACAGATGCAGGATAAGATTAGGATGATTCTGGCAGTGTTTAGGGAATAGGCCCCTCTGGCTACAGCTGCACTTTGCTCCAAGATGCTCTTCTGCATCCATTTCCACGCTTAACATCTCAATCTCTTCTGTCCTCCATCCAGGTTTTCAGTATCGCGCCACTGTCAGGTGTGCTGCGGCCAGGAGAGAGCCAGCAGGTCTCCTTCACCTTCTCTAGCGGCTTCAACACCATCTCTGATGTCATGGCACTGTGCCACGTGGAGGGAGGCCCCACCTACGAGGTGGTGGTGACCGGGGAGACCTCCTGTGTCAGCTACTCCCTGAGCCCCCGGGAGATCGACTGTGGCTCTCAGGTAGCACACACATCCCCTGGCACAGCTCCTTGCCTTGGTGGGTTCCTGCCCACCTCGCTCCAGGGCTCCCTCCCCTTCCCAGCCCCTTTGTTGGCTCTGGGGCTTGGAAGTACAACCTTTGGGGGACACATCTGGCATCCAAGCTGGTTTAAAATGGCCATCTCCAACCCTCTCCACAATGCTGGGAATGCCTCTTTTCCAGGGTACCTAAGACTGCCTCCTGAGGCAGGCAGGGTCCCAGTGGGGCTGCTCTGAGGGATGTGTCCCTGAGACATCCTTCTGCTAATCCGCCCTAAAGCCTGACCTCCAAGGAGATGCTCTTGTCTAAAGCTCTTGCTTAATCCACACAATAATCAAGGGAAGAAGTTGGGCTTCCTGTCACTACAGTTGGAGAGACTGTCCCAGCATAATCCCCACTTCACTCTTTTCCAGTTGAAAGCCCACAGATATTTCCAACTGCTGGCCCTGTCTGTGTTGCCCTGGGTGACTCCCTTGTTGCATGTGTGTTGTTTGCCAATACTGGCATGCAGGTACCTTTTCTTCTGGAATGCCTCAGTGCTGTCTCTGTTTCTCCTGGCTGTTGGTGACTCCTCAGAGTGCAGAGAGCCCATGTCCCCTGGTTCATTTATTGCTGGCCCTCACATGGTTGTTACCACACCTCTGTGTGCTGCCAGAGCTCCCTGGTCCTGTACAGGTGCCCTGTGCTTGGGGCTTCCCCAGGTTCCCAAGTGCCCTTGTCTCCTCCGTGGTGCCTGCTCCCATGATGTGTCTGCTTTCAGCCCCAGGAGAGAGGAAGGTGATTCCCAGCAGCAGCCCTAGGTCTGTAACTTCCCTCTTCTGTGCCTTCTCTCCAGATGTTTAACGAAATTCATCACAGCAAGGTCACTCTGGAGAACACTTGCAGGAGTGAATTCAGCTGGGTGCTAAACCCTAGCACTGCCGACCAGCAGCTGCCTGGAGTGTTTCTGGTCAACCCCACCACTGTAAGTAGCACAAGTGACTGACCCCAGCCCTGTGTCAGGTGCTCCGGGAGAGTTTTAAAGGGAAAAAAGACAGGGTGGGGAAGGAGGAAAGAAGTCGGAGGGGAAAACCCCAAACCCAGCCATGAGAGAGACAGAGCTGTAAGCCATTTTTGCAGGGGCCAGAGAAGGTCAAACAAGTGCTCTCCTGACAGACTCCCCCACGGCCTTGGCTGGTGGGTGGCTCTGCTGTCACAGGGCAGACGCCGGTGGGAGACACAAGTGTGTTGGTCATTGTCTGTCCTGCTGTAAGGGGAGCAGAGGAGAATTCTTTTTGATAGATTTCTCAGATGAAAATAAGGCACAAATGCGGCGTTATATCTGAAGACTGTTTATTGGTAAAGAAAGGGTATGGTCCCGACCAGAAGGGGATAGAAAAGAGAGCGAGAAAGAAAATGAGAAACGGAGAGAGCAACAGAGGACAGGGACAGAGCGTCACCGCTAGAGCCCTGGGGCGCTCTGTCGGGTCCTGCTCGGCACATGGAGCAAGTGTGCTGCCAGCCGCACCAGCGTGCGTGCTGCCGGGCGGGGCCGGCTGTCCCGCGGGCTGCGGCCGGGCCGGGCTCAGCAGCCGCGGCTTGTCACGGTCAGGACGCGGCTGCTCCCTCGGGGAAGCAGCGGAGCACTGGGTTGCCGTGGTGAGCCGGGAAGCGGCGACAGCAGCGTAGACGGACAGGGAGGAAGAGGCTCTGCAGGGATCTGGACCCTGCGGGTGCTCCCAACCCAACAAAATAACAAGAATGGCAGGGGAAAACGTTAACTGCTTGTATATTCTAAGATTCCTTCCGTAACTCAGCCATTTGAGGAAGACGGTCAGACGGGAAAAATTTTCCTGGGCTTCGCGGTCTGCCCACCTCCAAGGGGGAGGTCGCTTGCAGCCCCCCAGACAGGGAGGTGGCCTGCATTTTCTCCTTGCGATCTCCTTTACACGTGGCATGTGTAAAGGCTCCCAGCACGTCTACAGCCCCTATAGTAATTTTTCTCCCCATGTCAGAAAGTAGATTTATAACATATCTTGTGGCATAACTTAAAATTTAATTGGTTGCTCACAGTCACTCTGGGGACCCCGACGGCTGAGATCTCAGGCTGTGCTGTCACTGGAGCGTTTCTGAGGGTCACCTTACCCAGGCTGTGTGGTCACATATCCCTTTCTAGGCTTGCTGCTCCCTGCCTCCTCCAGCTTTGTTGCTGTGCAGCAGCTTTGTGGGGCAGTGAGGGGGCCAGGGAGCAGCGGGGCTGGAAGAGCAGGGAGAAAAATTTGCAGCATCCCATCGCTGTCCAAGCTTCTCAGTCCTGCCTGGATGTCTTTGAGCCGAAGCAGCACTCCTGCTTTTTTCCCCTCCTTGCAGTGGGAAGAGGAAGTGTTTGACTTTCCCATTTTTTCATGCCTGTCTCCTACAAGGGATGAGAGGAGCTGCTGGCCCTGCTTAGTGCGGGGACTTCCTTTGCATAGCAGCAGCAGAAGAGCCTTTTTTTGATGAGGCGGGCTCTTGCTGGGAGAAGGCAAACCCCATCAGCAGCAGGGCTGTGCTCACATCGGGCTGTGCTCACATTGGGCTGTGCTGGGGCTGCAGCCTTATGAGCCATGGGGAGGACACACGGCACCCCGGGATCAGATGCTTGACTTTTTGGTCACAAGGAAGGTAGAAGGTTTGAAAAATGAAGGCCACTCCTCAGTTAAAATTTAAAGAACATTTAATAGGAGACAATGGGGGACAAAGCAGAAGTAACAGTGCTGGGTGCTTGGCTTGGGTGCTTAGCCAGAGGCACAGACCAGTCAACACAGCAACACCCCTTATATACCCTGTGTATTGCATCAGCCTAATCTATATCTACAAATGCTTATATATATTGAAATATTTTAACATAGTTCCTCCTCCCTCCCGCCTTTTTGGAGCATCTGCAGTTGTCCTAGTCCTGGTCATTTGTTACTTTTTGACGCATTCAACGGGTTTCCATTCCTTCACTGGTTAAATGTTAGTATTACAATAACTCTTCACCAACATTGGTATCACAACACAACATTTGCATTAAAAGAACTCTAAACTTTAGCAAAACTTCTTTTACAAAAGTCAACACTATAAAACACATAGTATTTACTCTAACAGTTGTGAAAGCCAACACTGTAATGTTTATCACGAGGGTGATATGGTCTGATGGTTTCTTCTAGATGAGAACCTGTTTCCTCAGCCTTTCTGTCCCCTGAGCCATCCCCATCAAACACTCTGATGCATTCCTCCCTCTTCTTCTGTCCCTGCAGGGCTCCATTGCACCTGGTGAGAAGCAAGTGCTGGAATTCTCTTACATGCCAGGATTACCAGGAGCTTTCAGCAGGACTTACCAGCTTAAAGTGGGTGACCTGGACCCGGAAAATATTTGTCTGAAAGGAGAAGCATCCTTTCCAATGATCTGTATGAACCTGCCCTGGAACATCAAAGGTGGGCACTGCCTGTCTGCCCCCAGGAAGGGCCCCTCTGGTTTTGTTCCCTACCATATGCCCATAGGGCAGCTCATGCTCCCCTCCAGCAAGCCTGGAGGATTGCAGGACTGCCAGACCAACTCAAGCCCCCTGGTTGCTTCATGAGTCTTGAGCAGAGGATCCCACGTGGGCTTTGTCCCAGGAATCAGCTTGCCAGCACATCTGGCAGGGTCCTGAAGGGTGATGGCTAGAGTGAAAGGCTTGGGAAGGCTGCAAGAGAGGCTGGCAGGGCTTCTGGCAGGGTTGGATATGTGTGACATTGCAGGGGATGAGATGCTCCTCTGTGGGGGGGGAGATGGGTGGGAGCAAACATGAGGATTCAGAGAGGAGCAGCAGCATCCACTTTCCATAGATGGCTTGAGGGATTTCTTTCTGGAAGAAACCAGTGTTGGGAGGCAGGGACTTCCAAGCTTAAATAAGACTGGCACTTTGCTCACACTTCTCTTTTGTGGATGTTTTCTTCCTTCAGAAAATGAAAAAGATGAGAAGCCTCTGACACAGCTCGTAAAACTCGCGCAAGAACACAGTCAGAGGAAGAAATCCGTTGATCGGAAGAAGACTCAAAGCCTGAAGACTGGGACCTTGAAGTCTCAGACCCAAAAAACTCGGACTGCAAAGAGTCTGAGTCCGAAGACTGGGAACCTGAATCCTGATGTGCTTGACTCTGGCATTGCAGTAAGAACAGCTGCAGCCTTCTTTGGCGCATGCCACCCTCTCCATGTCACCTGAACCCCTTGCAGCTCACAGCAGCTCCCCAGTGCCCTGATGACACCTGGGACCTCCCTGCCCACTTCCAACCTTGTGTCACCTCAGCATTGTCCCTAGGGCTGCCACTCTGGTCGTGGTCTCCTCTGGGGCTGCACCAGCTTCCTGGCTACCCCAGGGAGAGATCCTGAAGGCCATGCTCCAGGGATGGAGTTGATGGTGCTTTGAAGGAGATGCAGGTCATTGCTGGGAAGTTTGTTGGTCCCAACCCAAGCTCGGACAGATTTACAGACCTTAACAGCAGCTGCCTGATTGTGGCCTGGGGCTGTGCTGGTGGTGCTCATCTCCAAGAGGCACCAGCTTGGTCCTGGTTCCTTTTCAAGACAGTTTTTGTCCAAGCTGCCTTGGTACTGACTGGGGGCAGGCAAGTATCTGGAGCTCTGGAAGGTTCCTGGCTTGTCTGTCTGCCTGGCCAGATCAGCTTTGCTTACAGTGTCTGGGCAGGCAAAGATGCTGGAGTTACTTCTCTGGAGATGAGGTCCTGGCTGAGGGAGCAGGAGGTGTCACAGGCACTGAGCAGCCAGTCAGAAGGACCCCACACCCCCTCCCAACAAGAGCGGGTTGGGATCCTTTCTCAGGTACAAGCTGGGCCTTGTGAAGGACCTTTGCTAACCAGCCCCTGTCTTCCCTTTCCTTAGCCAAACACTCAGCAGATAAACACGGTGAAGACGCTGATTGAGAAGGCTGCTCTGGAGATGCAGGAAAAGCTCACACCCCATTCCCCAGAGAGCAAGTTCCCTGACAAAGAACTGTGCCAGAGCCTTGTCAAGTGAGTAGGGACTCCCATCCCCATCTCCAAGGTTCCCCGTGGGGAATACCCAGCCTTGTCCCCTTCTCCTGAGAGCTCCTTGTGTCTGCAAAGCTGGGAATAGCCTGGACTCCAGAAAGGGTCTGGTCCTGGTGGCTGTGACACGCAGCATGTGAGCAGTGGAGTGTCCTCCCTTCCCCAGCCCCCCGCTGAGCTTTGGACTGCTCAGCTCCCCCCAGGTTCTGTCCCTAGAGCTGGGGGAGCCAGTGCAGGCCTTCAAGCCCTTCCAGACAGCACAAATTCTGTTCCTGCTGACTAGCTCTGAAAGAAACAACTCCCAGCTGGTGTCTTGGTTCCAACTAACAGAGCACACTAAACAAAAGGAGAAGGGAACTGCACATGTCAGCAAACCCTGTAAAATCCAAGGTCAGATGGCTTAAAGCCTGGTGGGATGGCACGGCTTGGTCCATCCCTTTGAAACATCATGATGCAGCACAAGCACGGGAGCTTCAATTCAGAAAGAAGATGCTCTGCAGAACAGATCATGTGATCTGGCTGCAGAGCAATGGAGATTTCTTGTGCAGGCAAATCTTGTTCCTAGGCCCCAAAGCAATTTCAGGCTCAGGCTGTATACTAGGCTAAGCAGTTTGATTGAGAGCAGTGGAGACCTAGTGTACTCACTTACACTGGGTTTTCATGGCAGAGGAGCTGTGGCCAGTGTCCATTTTAAACTTATTTTCAGGTACCGTTTACTAGTGGTAAAAAACCTAGGACCTGCACTCCTGACTTCCCAAAGTCATTGCCAGGTGGTCAGGCCATGGGTTTCATGGGCTTGAGCTGAGTTTTTACAGCAGTGAATAAAGAAATAGCCACTGTATTTGTATCCTCCATCCACTTGGGTGCATAGCCAGGCTGTGGTTTAAGGACTGTCCTTAATCTTCCTTGCAGAGTTGAGCTGCCTGAGTATGTCCTGGACATGGGCACTGTCCGTAAGGGTTTCACTGAGAGAAGCACTCTGGAGATCACCAACCCTGGGCAGATCCCAGTGTCCTTCCAGATCGATGTATCTGTCCTGCAGGACACAGGTAAGCAGTGCTGGAGACACTTCTGTGGGCTTGAAGGAGGTGTCTCAGACAGATTAGCTAAAGCCATTGAACTTGGGGAGGTTTCTGAGCTTTTTCTTCTCAGTGCCTCTGCAGGGAGCTTTAGAGGCAGAACTATCCTGGCCAGCCATGCCCAGGGACCTGGCCTGCCTGTGACAGCCCTAATGCTCCTGTACAGAGGCCAGATGGGCTCATCACCCTGGTCACCTCTCAGCATATTCAGCCCTTGGATCCCATGAGTATCAAGTTTCTTTGGGCACTCTGTGGGCTTATTTTGCCATCCAGCGGGGTCTGATGTGTTTTGGAAGCGCTTTTTTTGGAGTTCACACTGTCACAGCACCTGTATTCAGCCTTTATTGAGGAAACAGCCTGTGAGATCCTCTGGTGGATCAAAAGAGGTTTCCAAAAGAGGCCTTGAGGCAAGGCTGCCCTTCCATCACACAGTGGCTCACTGTGTCTGAGGGGTGTTCAGGTGCACTCTTAAGTTTTTGTCCAGGTCGCAGCACGGCGTGGGGCTTTTGCCAGACCTCTCAGCCAGGACACCTGTAAGGTCTTAATGTGCTTATGACAAATTTTGTGTTTCCTGTGTATCTCAGCTGCTTTGTGTTCATCTGTTCAAGGTTTCAGCGTGGAGCTGGACCAGGTGCAGGGCCTGCCCCACAGCCACACCAGGACGTTTGACGTGCGCTTTGAAAGTATCCGGCAGCCACGGGGTGACGTGGATGTGCTGCTGCCCATAGAGGTACCACAGCTCTTGGGGCAGGCAGCAGGCTGGGCACAGCAGCAGATGTCACCTGCACCCTCTGCTGAATTCTCTGTCCTTCTCCAGGTGAAAAAAGGCCCCACATATAACATCCGTCTGCGTGCCGCTGTGTCTGAGCTGTCACTCGAACTCTCCAAGAACACTCTGCACTTCTCTGCTCTGCTCGTTGGGCAGTGCCAGGTTGAGACAATCCAGCTCTACAACTGGTTCCGAGTACCCTGCCGATGGTCCATCAAGCCTGTTCAGAAGGTAAAGCCCAGGCCCATAACTTCTTGGTTGGGTTTTCTTTGTGATTCTTGCCATTTCTGCTTCTGTGGCTGCCTGAGCACTTGGGTCTATAGCGTGTTTGAGGAAGCTTCTGAGGGTCTAGATTAAGGCTGGTTTGCCTGGACCTGTTCCATTAGCGGATGCTTTGCTTTTCTGCCATCTTCACCCATTCCTCCTCTTCCTCTGAGCACAGTAGTTCCCTATCTGCCTGCCCTGTCTACAGGTTTTCCCTCCAGCTGTAGGCTATGGGAGCCACACTTGGTTTGGCTGTGGGTGCTCTCAGCACTGTGTCAGTGTCTCGGAGCATGAGGAGACCTCACACAATTGGTTTCTGTGCCCAGAACAATCAGCACATGTACATGACACCAGCCGTACATCAGAAGCAGCAGGCGCTGGAGGATGAGCCCTGTCCCTTTGAAGTGAAGCCTTCCAAAGGAACCCTTGGTGCAGGAAGGTGGCAGAAGCTGCAAATCACATTTACACCCAAGGAGGAGGTGAGATTGGCAGATGTCAGCCCAGGAGGTCTGTCAGGGCTATCTGGAAATGAGGGCCTGGTGCAGAGAGTGTGGTAGGAGCTCTGCCTTCACAGGCAGCTTTCTGCAAGCCCTGTACTCTGCGTGGCTCAGTTCACCCCACAGAGCACTCCCGTGAGATGTGCTTTGAAATGCCCACAGGGAGCTTGCACAGAGAGCCCAAGGGCTTGGAGGCTGCCCCTTGGCACATGGGGGGGATGTGCCCAACTCCCCCCAGCCTCCCCCTTGCCTGGCTGCATTTGCAGCTGCCACACTCGGTGCAGGGCAGCTGCCCGCTCACAGAGGATAATCCTGGAATGGCCAGTCTGGGCTCACCCTGCTGCAGGACTGACAGACCAAACAGCCACCACACACCCTCCTGGGCATGGCAGGACAGGCACTTGTGGTGATGTGCTGCCAGCAGTCCCTGGGGCTCTGGCCTGCCTGCACATTCCCGTGCAGCTGGGGATTCAGCTCAAAGGATGGAGCATTCCCAAAAGTGGTTTGCCTGTGGCCGCTGGGTCTCGGAAACTGGCAGTGTGTCCCAGCACGGACACAAGTGCTTCTGTGCCCACACACAGTCCCAGGGATCTTTTAATTGCTCAAGAAATGTAACCATCTTGTGTCTGGCTTGGACCAGAGCCTAACACTAAGCAGAGATGCTGACCCTTACTTCTGGCCAGCAAGAGCTCATTTGCCTGGAGTTGGCGTTTGCCTGATGCAGCAGTGCCAGGACTGTGTCTGGACACTGTAACCCCGATGGCCCCTCCCATGAGCATTGCACTCCTGCAGGACTAGGTGAAAACGCCTGACAGTCCATTGTACATCCATGTGATACCAAATACCCAGTTACAGTGCACACCAAGATTCATCCCAGTTACTCAGACCCAGACTACTACAGATGCTCTAGTCCCTAGCATAAGTAAATATCTGGTTTGCATTCACCTTGGAGGGACTGATAACACCCTGACCTTGGGGCAAGCATTGTTGTATTTGGGGTCCTGTCACCTGAGACTTCTTGAAAGAGTTTCCTGCACTTTTCTCTTTACAGAGGTCTTACAAGAATGAGCTGGAGCTTAACATTAATGGGAGCAGCAATTGCTTAAAGCTGCAGCTCTCCGGACAAGGTCTGGAGCCGCGGTTGGAGTTCAGCCCTCCAGCACTAAAGATGGGATGGATGCTGGTGGACAGCACTGGGGTGGAGGCCACAGTGGTGGTGAAGAACCCATGCAACTTTCCCATTGAGTTTTACTCCCTGGATTTTGATGAGCAGCACCTTGAGAAGAAGAAGGTGAGAAGGCAGGTCTGGTCCCCATGTACATGCTGCCCAAGCTTCACAGCACGCCAGCGTTGCCAGGCTTGTGCCAGGGAGATGGAGGCAATCCCCAGGGCAAAGCCAGCTCTGCTGACATACTGTGGGAGGACCTAAACGAAGTAGTTTGTGTTGTGTTGCGTTGCCGTGCTTGGACATCCAGGTCACAGATCCGAAGACCTTGACTGGGGAGATCCTGAGGGATGGGAAGCTGCCAGCGGAAGACCAGGTAAAACCCTGCAAGGCCCAGATCTTGAGCTTGCCATGTTTGTGGGCCCTGGAGCATTGTGTCCCCCCCCCAGGTGCTAATGGCACAGAGCCTTGTCCAGACCCCTGATGATGTTCCACAATGACTCTGTAGCATCTATGTGAATGGGGAGGTTATCACCATCCCTCAGATGGGCAGGAAATGGGCGTGCTCTGTGTCCAAGTATCCCATCTATTCAGAGTCTCCCAGCCTGGAAATCATTCTAAATGGTCCCAGGACAGGGCAGCTCATGGTCATTGTTTTCTTCAGCTGAGTCACTTGGGAGAGGTTTCTCTCCCGGTCTGGCTTGTAGCTCTTGCATCTGCTCTGGAGCCTGCTCACCCCACTGGGCATAACAAAGCACTTGTACATCATATAAGTCAAAAACCCCATTGCCAAAAGCTCAGTGCCTTTAAAGAAGGAGTTGTGAGGATGAAGGTGACAGAAGTATAAACAGGATTTTCTCTTCTGTTTTAGATGCTGGAACATCTGGGACTGCATCCCGACAGCCCTCCCCTTTCCCCTGCTGCTGTGCTCTCCAGTGTCGAGTACCCAGAGAAGCGGCTGGGCTCTGCAGAGCGTGTGCAGGACAATCTGCTGGGTGCTCCAGTGGTGCCAGCACTGAAGGTGCCAGGGCAGGGACCGGGTTGCATGGGGGGCATGGGGGACAGGTTGGACGGAAAGGGATCATTGTGGAGAGGTAATGAAGATGTGGTGGGGCCCCATGTCTGCAGGTCTCCTTTCTGTCAGGGATGGGACAAAAGAGACAGCTCTGCTGGAGACAGAGCAGTTCTGTAAGACAAGAGGTAAAAAATTACTTAAAACCATCAACCTTGTTTGAGGAGAGGGTCTTGCATAAGAAGGGGCATCCTAGGCAAAACAAACACCAGTAAGGAAGACCAAGCCCATGGGCAGGTGGACTTATTTATTCTTTCTGTTGGTGAACAAACCCCCATTTTGCTTTCCAGAATGGGGATGTCTCAGGGCTCACCTCTCCCTCCCTTTTCTCTCTCCCCTTAGGCCAAGGCCCCAGATGCAAAGGGCAGTTCTGCCAAGGGCCAACCAAAGACGGGTAAAGCAACCAGCAGAGACAGATCTGTAAAGGAGAAGCAGATCTCCACACGGAGAACAGAAAGTTCCCGCGCCTCTTCTGCAACAAGATCCAAAAGTACGCTGGAAAGGGCCTCAACCCCCACAGTATTCCTCAGGTGAGCCTCACGGGAGGAGGTGATGTCTCTACTTCTTGGTCCTCTTGCCAAACAAGGTCCATCATTCCCAGCTCCACAGTGACCCTGTGCCAGTGCCTCATGGGATGGCGAGTGCACCCTCCTTGTTTCGTTTGCTCCTCAGCAATGTCTGAAGCCTCCTCTTTAATTGCCAGGCTTAAACAGTACCGGTGGATAGTGCCTGCCCAGGGTGAGGTGGAACTGAAGGTCAACTTCTTCGCCAAAAAGCCAGGGAGGTTTGAGCAGACACTGAGCTTTGAGCTTGTGCCATCAAAGCGCCAGTACAAGCTGCCCTGCAGTGGCACTGGCCTGTACCCCAGCATCAGCCAGAACCCACGGTAAGGCTGGCCCCTGGCAGCCTCCCACACCACAGCTGCTGCTGAACTCACAGCCAGGGCTGGGCAGATCATACTGCCTGAGGCTGCCCAGCACCTCTTCCTGTGCTGGGAGCTGGGAAGGCAGATGGTACCTCAGCCACCAGGAAGGGTTATGGCTTTCTGACTACATTTCCTACTTGGAGCATCTCATAGCTCCTCCTTCCCCCCTTTCTCTGCCCAGGGTGGTGTTTCCACAGTGGAGGGCGACCATGAAGGAAGGTGAAGTCATCTTCAAGGAATATGTTGAGAGCACAAAGCAATTCCACTTTGGACCGCTGCTGTGTGGGAGATCAAGAGAGTGGTATGTGCTCCCTGCTGGGCCTTGTACTTTTCTGGACATGCCTGGAGAGACATGCTTTCCTGGTGGCACAATCCAGGGCAGTCCCTGGATCAGTCCTGGGAGACACATAGGTTTGAAGGACCACAGATGTGAACTTGAGCAGATAAGAGGCAAATGAGCTTTGGAGGAGCTGCTCTGCCTACTCCGTGGCTGCCTTGGTGACCAGAGCCGCGTGCTGCCGCCAGTCCAAAGGTGTTAGACGGCAACTTCTGTCCCCCTCCACATCTCAGCTTCACCCCTTAGGAAATGAACTTTATGGTGGCTTTTTAAGTGCTTTGAGCTCTGCAGGTAGCCTGATCAAGCAATTATTCTGTAGATGGTTTTGTAAAACTTTCATTCATCTGTAATTATATAAGACTTTATTATTAACCTGCCAATGGGTGTCGGGGGGAACGTACAGCAGGAATTACATTTTCCTGTAATGACATTGCATCCCAGCTGCTGGATAAAATCTGCCTAAACACTTGGCCATTGAAGCTATTGTATATTTCTACTTTTACTGTCACTAGTTTTTTTAATAGGATTTAAGTTCTTGTCTCCATAGGAACTCTGGAGGGTTAGGTCTGTTTAGACAATCCAAGGAAATGAAACTGAAATAGTTTAAAAAAACCACACGATCTTTAGCCAGGTAGATGGGTGGTTTGGGATTTCTGTTTGCCTCTTTAGCCCTTTCACTCCGAAGGAATTTCCACACCTGAGAGAAGGGTCATTTGTTACCTTCTTGCATTCCTCTTGGGAATTGATGCTTTATATTTCTTTCTCAGACTTTGAGCTAACCCATGAAATCCAAAGCAGTTTCATGACTTTTATGAGAGAGATTAGCTAAACTCTTTTTCCAAAAGCCTTTCTTTATACCCTGCAGGGAAGGCACCTCAAGAAAGAAGGGGAAAGAACCCGTGTGCCTGCTGTACTGTTATTTTTCTAGGCACCCTTGAATTTATGTTGTATTAAAAACTCTCAAAGTGGCCTGAGCATCATCAGGCTTCTGGGGTGGAGGCACCAAGTCCAGGTGTAGCAGACACGGGGCTTGCTAGAGTCCCTTGGAGGACAGAGGCCTAGAGATAAGAAAATGCCAAGTCATAGTAACTAAGCCAGAAGCCCTCTCTCTGGTCCTCCAAGACCTAAGCATATTTCTCTGTGACCCCATAGGTTACTTTCCCCTAACCCTTACAATTGGACAGTTTCTGATCCCTTCTACCCCTATATAAGGGGCTACTTTAGCCCATTCTGGCTAGAAGAGCTGTCCCTGGAACCCTTCACGGACCCCTCAATAGACCCTCGCTGTGGAATCTCCGAGGCCTCTCCTCTCTCTCTCACCGTCTGCTTGCCTGGAAGCCACTGCTAGCCGAGAGCGCCTTTAGCAAGCTAAGAGCTGAAAACTATAAAAGAGCTGAGATCACTAAGAGCTGGCTATCACTTAAGCTTGCTAAGGTAGCTGTGGCTATAGAGCAGTTCGTTTTTCTGGACACCCAGCCTCCAAAAGGCTGAGCTGTCCGGCCTGAGCCTGCCTGCTCGCCTGGGAAACAGACCCTGCAGAAACCCAGCTGTCCAGCTAGAAGTAGCCCCTGTGGCTTTCATCCAGGGGAAGGCATCAAAGTACAGCAAGGATCCTTGCCATGCCTCTGACTGGGATCCATTTCCCTCACTTGTTTGTTAGAGCAAGGTCTTCCAGCATTGCTTCCTCGGGTGCACATGGTGCTCTCCTAGGTGTGTGGCAAAGGTAACAGTCTTTTCAGCCTTTTCCCCTTTTGTTGACAGGTACAAGACCCAGAACTGTCCTGGCAACTCTGAAAATATAACCATCTTCAACAACTCCCCCACGGACGTAAAGGTCCGATTCTCCTTTGAGAATGCTGGGGAAGCAGATACGTTCCTTTTGAACCCTCCCCGCATGACACTGAAACCAAAGGAGAAGAAGGTAGGAGAAGGGCAGGTAGAGCAGGCACCACAGAAGTGCCCAGGGGCTGCTTCTCCTGCTCACACACAGAGCTCTTCTGATTTCTTCCTGTGGGACCATGTGCAGGAGCTGACCATTTGGGCATACCCCACTTCCCCTGGCTTCCTGGAAGACAAACTCGTCTGCAGCATTGAGAAGAACCCGAACCCAGTGGTCTTCAGCCTGTGCTGCTATGGGGTGGGCATGAAGATGGAGGTCAGCACCCGGGAGCTGTCTTTTGACAAACTGCTTCTGCACAGGTCAGTCATCCCACAAGCAATCCAAAACTTGTGACAAAGAGAAAACGTTTGACTCTGGTTTCTGGGGCATGGATGGAGCTGCCCCAAGTTGCATTCAGTGGCGAGGCCGGTGTGACCATCCAGCAGCTAATGCCAAGTGCCTTCCTGTCTCTGCAGGACTGACTGCAGGACCTTCGTCCTGAAAAACAACAGCATGCTGCCCATGGCCTGGCAGCTCCGTGGGCTGGATGACCTTGTTGAGAACTTCTTCTTGTCACAAAATAATGGCATCCTTGATCCCCGCTCAGAGTTTGAAGTGACACTGCATTTCAAGGCTGAGCAGATTGGCAGCATTGAGAAGACCCTCCGACTAGAGGTGAGAGGGACTGTGGCCTGCCTGGCAGAGCAGGGCATAGTGAGCAGCCATGTGCTGCTAGGGACAGAGTCAGGAAGAGCTGCACCCGCCAGACACAAGGGTGCTGTGACCCCAACTTCTGCCTCTACACAGCATTTGCCAGAACGTGCAGTGCATCCACATCCCCCCAGACAGGCAGACACTGCATCCTGAGCCTGTACCACAACCACCTCGTCCCTGTGAATGGTTGAAGGTTGTTGTCTGGTTGTACAGACTGCAGCGTGATCTCTGTATTCCTCCTGGACTTTGTCTGAAGCTCTTGCATAGTACAACAAACTCTCCCTGTGGGATTTTGTTCCCTGGCCCCCTGTTTAGGGGCTGCCCTTCAGACAGGGTGCTAGGTGATTTGGGAGGGTTGTCAATGCCACTGCTCTGAGACACCTCATACTTCTTGTGGTTGTTCTTACACCCCTGTGCCTCTCAAGGATGCTTTAGCAGCAGCATTCCCTGCTGTAGGAGTGCAGAGTTGGGCTGATAGGGTTTTTTACTGCAGCAGAATCCCACTGGGACAGCCCATGAGAGGAACAGGTTAACAAAGCTTGGGAGTCCGCCAATGGTTGTGAAGCCAGGGAGGCCATAGGGAAAGCAGCCAGCAGAGACAAGGACTTTACAGGCTGTCTACCAGCAGAATAATCTGAACAATGTTTGTTTCTTGCTGCCTCAGGTTTCAGATGCAGAAAACATCCTGGGGGTTGTTCAGACAGAAAACATCAAAATCTCTGCAGAGGTCTATGATGTTTCTCTGGGCATTGACATGCCTGAAGGTCAGTGGATGCCTCCCAAACAAAGCAGTCCAGGTGCACTGCATTATCTTGGGAGGTGGGCAACCAAAGCACTTGATGGGATGGGGTGGGATGGGACAGCATGCAAGGAAGGCACGGATACGTAAAGCACATACTCTGCAAGCTGCGTGGAATAAAGCGTTGTCAGGGCTCTGACAGCCCTAAGTCTTTCCCCTCTGAACTTTGAAGTGTGCAGCTTCATGTGCAGATTGGATTTGGGGGCTTTGAAACAACAGTGATGTGAACAGGCAACGCCCACAGGCTCAGTGCAGCATATAAAGTAATTGGATTTGTGCTTGGGAGTGAGGAAATGGGAGCCGAGCTCTTTTGCTACTAAGCCTGCAGATACTTTGGGTAAGAAGAGAAAGGGCAGACAAGTAGTTGGAAAACACTTTCAAGAATGGAAACTTGCTGAAAAGGGTTTTGCACCGAGACCTCCATGTTGCTTGTGAGCTGGTGTATTCTGCAGCAGCTCACAAATACTGTGTTTGACCTCACGCTGTGGATTTTCTGCAGGTGCAGATGGAAGCTTGGAATTTGGAACAATTAATGTCCTGGATAAGGTGAAGAAAGTCCTGAGTCTAAAGATCAAAGGGATATACAGGATTGAGTACAGGTGAGTCCAGCTGCCTGGTAGTGAGCATTTCCCAGGCCTTCATTCTCCCTCTGTCAATGGCTAGAACCTGTTTCCATGCTGGCTACCTCATGGTATATACAAAACCTGGGCTCTCTGATCTCAATTATTTTACCAGAGAATTCAGCCACAAACCAGCAGTTCTTCACAGCTCAGCTGGAGGCCAAAGGAGAGCCCCAGAAATTTCAGCCACTGAAATGCTGAGATTCATTGCCGTTCTTTGGTGGTCACCTCCTTCCTTTCTCTTTCTGAGACTCTGTAAAGAAGTGAATGAAAAATTTTTTGCAGTAATCTTGTGATTGTCTGCACTCTCTGTCAAGATCCAGGATTCCCTGAGCAGAGCTGGACTCTCCCTTTTTTTTCTGGTCCTATGCAAAGTCCTGGCTGTGCTGGTGGCACCTGTACTTGTAACTGCAGAGCTCTCCTTCCTTCCCTTTCTCCCCAGGTTCACGCTGAAGGGTGCAGGTCCCAGGATGCAAGACTTGGCATCCTACTTCACCGTTACACCTCAGTCGGGCATGGTGAATGCCTCCCACCCTGATGCGAGTGTTGAGATAATCTTCCACCCCACAAGTGAAATCCTCCTCAAGAACATACCCATCC
The DNA here is from genome assembly GCF_027477595.1 of Haemorhous mexicanus. Lineage (NCBI taxonomy): Eukaryota > Metazoa > Chordata > Aves > Passeriformes > Fringillidae > Haemorhous > Haemorhous mexicanus. The sequence goes on along the minus strand of NC_082352.1, from coordinate 3,156,158 downwards.
TGTACTGCCAGGTGAGCTGCCTGGGCCAGGCTGTGTTATCACACGGTGTTTTGGGAGCGTAAACAGGATAGGTTTCTAATGGGAGGAGGGCTTTACTGGAGAATCCTCTCTCCTACGTACACAAACAAAGTCTTTCAGCACCATTTGGGAGGCTTCCTAAGTGGAGCTGAGACTCTGGCCGGCGTCTTTATTGTTTACCATCCTTCCTGTGGACACAGGTGATAGATGCCAGCTCAGGTGAAGGAGGCCAGGCTGTTACCAACATCCCAATAAGAGTGTCGGCCAAAGCCGAGTACAGCAAGTACAGCATTGTGCCTGCCTCACCCACCGACTTTGGAGCCATGATCAAGGGCACCAAGAAGAGCCGGACTGTTGTGCTGAAGAACAACGGCACGCTCAGCTTCAAATTCCACATCCGCCGAGAACCCAAGCTTGCATCTGCATTGGAAAGCAAAAGGTATGAGAAGCCCTGCACCACCCTTCCTGTCATACACGCCACAGCTGGTATGTGGCAGGCAGCCAGGAGACTTGGGCTATCGTCCATTTGCGTCCCTGGCTTGGGGAGAGGGAGCAAAAAAACACCTCAGTATCCCCATGTATAGTACAAAGCTGGTGACTGAGCTGCTCAGTCCAGCAATAGGAGCTGCTGGCTGCTCTCTGGGAGCCATCAGGAGCAGGAAGGCTTTCCTCTGTGAGGAGGAAGGCCAGCTTTGGCCTTTGAGGCAGGGGAGCTCAGCATGACAGATACCTCTGTTTTCTCCTCTCAGTTCAAAGCAAGGGGAATCTGCTCCATCAGCTAAAAAGCGCTCAAAAGGAAGGAAATCAGGCTCCTCGACACAGGTGGGTGACTCCTGCTGCCCTGCTGCTGCTGCAGGGGATGTGAGAAGATGCTGCTGTGCCCAGGCTGGGGCTCATCGCCATAGGGTGGGATGTGGTCTACAAGACCAGTATCTGCTCAGTGCTACTGACAGTCCTGTACTCTGGCTGTGACCTGGAGTTATGGGGTCAACAGAGGGGAGCAGGTCCTGTGTTTGGTAGCTGCTAGCCAGCATAGGTCTGTGAACACCTCAGAAGCAAAAACATCCCCCACTGAACTCCCAGTCCACAGAGCTCAGACATTACTTTTTCTTCTTCCCAGTCCCCTATCTGTCTCCCATCATTTCTCACAGCTATTTCTGCTCTCCTGTATTACCTCTGAGGTTGAAGGATCACAGCTACCACGTTCATTCTTTACACTCCCAACTCCTTTCTCTCTGCCACTTGGGACAGGCTTGCAGCTCCTCTTGGCTTGTTGCTCTCAGCCTGGGGCTACCTTTGGGCCATGGAGTCATCCTTCCCTGCCCTGGGACTGGCTGCTTGGGCCCATCTGGAGGCCAAGGCAGGACGTACTCTTTACTGGGGTGCTCAAGGCACAGCTATTAGCCATCAGCCTCTCCTGGAACTTTTTCTGCAGGGTCACCTCAGGCTTGGCATGTTCACAGTGTCCCCCTGCTCCGGCTCCGTCCATCCGTCGCGCATGCAGTTGATCAAAGTGGAGTGCCTCGCAGAGCAGGAGGGGACATGGGAGGAGCAGATCTACATTGACATCATGGACAGAGACCCCACAGACAATCCCCTCGGCATTCCCTTCACCCTGATTGTCGAGACCTGCGTCCCAGGTACATACTGCCCACAGTGCCCTTGGTCACACTTGCTGCTGATCAGCACCTCAACTTGCTGCTTGGATAGAGAGGCACGCTAGCCTTGGTGTCCCACCTTAAAATCCTCAGAGGTTCCAGCCCTCTTCAAGTCCACCAGTTCACTCATTATCCCTCCCAGGCTGGGAGGGATGCATGGAAGGATAAAAGGAAAGCAGTGCTCTCTAAGACTGAGGTTGACTGGGCTCCATCCTCACAGCCAGCTCCCCCACCCAAGGCTGGGTTTAGCAGTCACCCGGGCAGAAAGGGCTTATCGAGCCTTCTGAGAGGCCAGCAGGGTCTAGACAAATTCATCAGGGAGGCTTCTCCGTGCTCATCCCTCTGGTGTGTCCACAGGACTTGTTGAGAATGTCACGTCAATCTTCAAGGAGTATCCGATCTGCAGCAGCGCCGACCTCAGCCACCAGCTGCAGTCGGTGAAAGGCACGGGCCTCTTTGTCAGAGATGAGAATAGATTCATCTTCAGCAAGGTTCAGGTTGGGCAAGAGGCAGAAGCCCATTTCAGTATCTGCAATGCTTGCCGTCTGCCATGTGACGTGGCCCTCTCCATCAAACCCCTGCCTGGAGAGGTAAGAACAGGAGGCCAAGGTGGTGGTTGCCCTCTAAGGGCTGTGCGAGTGCCTGTTTTGTTCTCCAGATGCATTGTTGCCTGTGGCCCAGACTAGTCTAGCTCAGTGCAGGTCAGACTGCAGGGGAGAGCAGCAGAGCCAGGGAACAGTTGTGTAGAATTCTGCATGTCTCAGGAGAGGTTTGGCTCACACCTCTGGGTCTTTGGTGGGAGAAGTGAATCCTTCTGAAGCTCTCCTGGAAGCACACGCAGAGAGGGGCTGTTATGAACTGACATGTCAGGGCTCAAAGCAGAGCATCTCCTCAGGCTCCCTGGCTTTTCCTTCTCTTTGAAGGCCAGTTCTGGGTTATTTGCAGAGTCTTCCACGCAGTGCCCATCTCCCATATAGGCTGGGGCAGCCTCCTGCACTCAAACACCCAATGCTTTAGCACAAGGTCAGCATTCCCCGGGAGGATGGGAGCCTGCCCGGGGAAGCAGGAAGAAAGACACAATGTCTGGGGCTGTTCTCAGTAATGCATTTATGAATAAAACTGTGTCATGTTGAAAGGTGTTTTCTCCTAACACTGCTCTCTGGGTTCCCCCAAGGAACAAAGCCTTATCAACAACATTTTCAAGCTGGATCCAGTCAAGATGTCCATTCGTGGCTCGTCCTCTGCCGTTGCTACGGTGACCTTCACTCCGCCAGACAAGCAGAGCTACGACTGCACCTTTGAGGCTTCCCTTGAGATGCCCAAGGGGTAACTGACCCTGTGAAATATTGGGGGAGGCCTCACTGATAGCTGCCTCTCTCTCCCCTGGGAAGGCACAGGCCTCTTGTTAGCTGTAATGCTTTCAGTAGCCTTAGGCATGAGATGATCTGGGAGTAACTCTTAGAGTAGAAAAATGAGGCTGATGGTTTATTCTGTATGAAGAACTGTCAAGACAGGGAAATACTAGGTAGCCAACTGGAAGTTACCCAGATGTGCTGCAGCTGACCTGGGCGTTTCCACGGACAAAGGTTTAGAAGAAGCGGTTTCTGTGCCAGCAAGACAGCAGTCACATTTTCCTCTTTGCTTCTGTAAAATTAAGTGATCCTCTGTGGTTCCCTGGCATTCATTAGGCTATTTTATGTGAGTGATTGGAGCTGATATGAAAGAGGAGCCCAGTTCCTCTGCCCTGGGACCTGTGTACTGGGGCTTTGACCTGCCCTTCCTCAACCCTTTAGTGGCTGAATTGGAACAAGACAAGTCCAATTGCTAATAAGCAATTGCTTTTTTACTGTTCTTGGAAATGATCTTTACTGATGGTGACAATGATTTATTTCTGCCTTCTTGCTTTTGTACTGCTTTCGTGCTGTGCCTTTGCTTGTTTCATAAGTCTCATCTCACTGCAGCAAGGGGATTTGCCATATCTCATCTGGTGCCTCCTTATTTACCTGCTGTACTGCATAATTCAATTAAATGAAATTATTTTTAACTGTTATTGTGGAAGGCTCTGGCTCTTTGGAGCAGATTCCTCTTGTGAATGGTCCTGAGTGGATTGGGAAGAGGCTGGTGGGGGCCTGTGTTTTGTGGGGTACAGGAGTACCAGGCAGGGAAAACACTGTAGGTGGGTGGCCCTTGGTGCTTCGCTTGCCCAGTGGGAAATGGGTTAGTGCCAGCTGAAATTGTTTCCGCGCCTCTCCTGCAGCTCTGTGGAAGTGAAACCCCAAATCCTGACCTTCACCATCAGTGGGAAGGGGCAGGAACTGCCGGTGACAGTCGTGCGCCCAAGTGCTCGCAGCAAGAGGGAAATAGCCGTGCTGCGCTTCAAAAGGCTCCAGCTGGAGGATACAGAGATGCTCCCCCTGGTCATCCGTAACAACGGCATCAAACCTGTCAAGGTGAGGAGCACCTGCTCAAGGAAGGATCTGGTTGGGAACAAAGGCTTGTCCCACAGGGGAAGGGTCCCAAAAAACATGGCAGACCTGGGAAGAGGTGTCTCCGTTGAGCCCGAAATGACGCAAATTCACCAGGAGACTGAATTGCAGAAGTTTAATACAAAAAGCTCTCTCTTTTTATAGACAGGTTTGACACATTCTTCTTGATTGGCTAATTAACAGAAACGTCTTTCTCACAAACAATCCTTGAGAAGAACAGAAAAACAGAGTAGAAAAACACCACCTGCAGGTCATTTATACTAACAAGTTATCATCGTTTCTACAACTCCCTAAAAAGTCTCACAAGTCCACTGTGAGAAACTAATGTCGTTTCTTGCTCTCTGACCAGGCTGTCAGCCACAGGGAAGAGGTGTCAGAAATTCTTTTTAAGCGTGTAGCTGACATCTCCAAAAAGGGAGTTCTTGGAAATTTTCCATCCAGTCCTTTTTCTTTAAGTTGAACACAAGAAAGGTGGTGGAGTATTTTCCTGTCTCTCAGGTCACCTTTTGTTCTCATGAACATGTGTGGTTTCCCAGTTCCATAGATTGTATTTAATCCCAGTTTACTATATTTTAAGTAAACTTAGTTGTGGTTTAATCACACTCTGCTCATTACTTTCTGTCCTGTGTGGTTCTGTGTCAGTTCTATCCAGATGCCTCTGAACACCCTTTTTTCTCAGCTGGTTTGACTTAACTTTTGTGCTAAGTGCTGTTTGTAGTGGGAGAGGTGCTGGGCTGCCATGCGGGACCAGCAGCACTGTGGTGTCAGTCTCTGTGCCGTCCTGTACTCACACCAGCATCATTGTGCTCTGGCTTCCCTTTTCTCAGTTTATGTTACACCTGGAGGATGAGCATGGAGTGTTCTTGTTGAAAGGCAGGGCCTCCACATTCAAGACATTCCAAACTGGAAATGTGGAAGGGGACTCCGTCAGAAACGGTAAATTCATTAACCATGAAGTGTGATCATGCAGAGGGAAGACGTGTGCCCTGCTCTTGGCTTCTCTGAGCAGCAGCCAGGTGTTAGGCACAGTTTCATTCTTTGGGCTCTCTGTCCCCCAAGCTTTTCTTGGGGGCTTTTTGCAGGGTCTTCTCCTGGCAAGTTGTAGGAAGTTGTTCTGTTCTTCTAGACGTGGTGGGTTGAGTTGTGGGGGACTGTCACTATCTCAGTGGACCCTCTGAGGCATTTGCTGCATGTGGGAAGGTACCAGCCTGAACAGACACAGCCCTTGAGCACACAGCCAGCCAGCAGAAGCCAAAAGCACTCTTTGGCTGAGCTTGGCATATGGCTGGAGCTGGCTGGAAGTAGATGGAATGAGGGCTGGGCATCAGCCTGAGGTTAAGCTGCTTAAGCGGTGCTGTAACTGGAGGTGGCAGTCTTGTGAACATAGGAAGAGGGTCTGGAACCACTGTGGGTAGAATCTGTGCTTAGAAGGCAGCTGGTTTCACCTCTTATTCCTCATCTATCCTATGGAAATATTTCCTCAGTACAGCTGTATTAATTAACTCTGATTTCCATTGCTGTGCAGAGAGCAAGCCCGCAAAGCAGCCTTTCTTTCTTCTGCGTCATGGGCAATCGGCAGAGTTTGATGTCATTTTCAAACCCACCCTGGCTCAACGTCTGGAAGGGAAGATTTGTCTGTTAGTGGGGGACTCCCGCCTGACCCTAACCGAGCTGGTGGGTGAAGGCCACATGGATGAATTCACCCTTGATGGGTTAAAGGAAGACCCCCAGGAGAGGAATGCCAAGAGCAGTCTAAAGAAAGACATCATTGATGGTAAGAGAGGAGAGGCTGCCAAGGTGGAGCAAGGAAGAGGACAACGTCTGATCACGTGTGTCCTCCCTCTAGCCAGGCCTGGGCTGTCACCCATGGGACTTGCCGGCCTGTGGGGGTGGCAGCCATGCATGCAGAGCAGTGAGTGCTGTGCTGCACATCACTGGCTTAGGGGTGTGCCAGGGTGTTTCCCTGAAGGTGGTGGGATGGGGAACTGCCTGGGGAACTCCCTCAAGAGGGAGGAAGGCTTGGAGTAAGGAAGCATTGAACATAAAGGTGTCTGTGCACGTGAGGAGGCAGGTGGAGCTCCCTGCATGCTGAGATCCCTTGCTCTCCTCCTTTACAGCTGTCAGAGCAAATCACATCCAGTTTGGGCACTGTCCTGTCGGGAAGCGCTGCCGCAGGACCTTCACCATCACCAACCACACCCGTACGCAGTTCATGCGCTTTGTGTGGGACGCAGATGCCATATTCCAGTTCTCCCCCAAGGTGAGCATGGACTGCTCTTCCTTTCCCCATTGCTCAAGCTCCTGGTGTTCCCAGGAGCTGGCAGGGAATCCTCACATGCCACTGATAGCCCATTCCAGTGCCACGCAGGAGATGCAGTCCCTGGCTTGGCTGGACCAAGGCAGCCAGCCTTGCTGAAAAGGCTTCATGTTATGGGAGGTGGCACCTTCTGTTTATACTTTTGTCTGTCAAATTTCACATAAATCCTCTCTGAGGTGCAGATTCCTGGCACAGCTGTTCACCACATCAGTCCCTTTTGCTGTCAGGCCTGCCTTTGGCAGTGCTTCCAGTTTGGTCCCGACTCCCTCCCTGATTCTCCCTAGGTGGGACACCTCCATCCTGGCTGTGCCAAGGGCATCACAGTGACCTTGAAAGCAGATGTCCCAGGCACCTTCAGGAGGCGCCTTGTGAAATGTAAGGTGACCAAGATCAACTTCAAGCGGCCACGAAGGAAGGTTCCAGACTGGGATGACCAAATGTGCATTGTGACGTGGAAGGATATCCCCAGGAAAGACCTGGCAGCCAGATGGTTTAAAAAAGAGAGGGTAAGAAGCAGAACAGCAAAGAAAGGCAATCCAGCTTTTACAGAAAGAACCACCATAGCACCATCACTGCTGGCTGAGCAGCTCCTGCTTCCTCTGACATTGGACAGCCAAGAGGTTCACCAGCAGTGCATTCCAGGGGAGAGGTGGATGCACAGTGACCAGATACACTCACACAAGATGGGGAAGCCTTTTGACAAGAGACCTTTAGCCACACTCAACTATCAGGCTGTGCCACAAGCACAAGTGTTGCAGCCCATGTTGAATGGAAGGCAATGCTTTATGATTTTATCCCATTTTATGGTGTTTGAAATCTCTTCATCTCATGTGGTGCCTTTTCACCAACAAGGAGTTAAGTCTGCTGCACTCTGTCTCTTCTTTTAAAGTGGAGAGAAATACACTTCTCCTGCATATGCTGGTGAACTCCAAGTTTTGTCTGCATGGATACCAGAGAATTTGGTTGTGGTCTCTGTATTGTGTGGGATATCTCTTCATGAAGTAGCCCAGGCACTGTATGACTATGGAGGAGTCCAGAGAAGGACCATCTCCAGAGACTCTTGCTTTTATTGCCATTATTGCCACAAACACTCATCGTGGGTGAAGGTTCTTTCTGGGTTTCTGGACCATTTTAAGGCCTCTAAAAACCATCCTCTTTTCTATCAGAACATCTGCGGTTGAAGACTTTCCTAGTGAGATCTTTCACACCCCAAAATGCCCATCCCCAGCTCCCAGCAGCGTGGCTGTTGCTCCAGACATGACATCTGGAGAGCACTTACCCCTAAGACAAGAAGGTGCTCTCTAGAGCTCTTCAGTCTCCATCCACAGAGCTCCAGCAGGGGAACTTATCCCTATTTTGAGACCTGCTGGATTTATAGGGGACAGGAAAAAAGCCAGTCCCTCTACAAGGTTGAAGTACAGGGACTAGAACACAGCTATAGTCTCCATGGGGATATTAACAGCTGTGGTAGTGATCGCTTGGATCAGTCGGTAGAACAAACTACCGAGCAGAACACTCCCAATTTTGTCATCTTTCCAGGGAAGTAAAAGTGAATGGTCCTTTCTAGTCCCTTAGGAGGCTGATCTTGGAGGCCAGAAGATTCCCTTCTCAGCCTGACCTTCTGGGCTCTGCTTAGTGATTTCTCCTTCCTCTGTTTGCAGGTGGTCGAGACAGTCCCGGAACCAGCTCACACTGTGCTGGAGAAGAGCAGCCAGGAGGCTGAGGTGTACCTCAGTGCCATTGTTTTCTACACCCAGTTCAAACTGAGCACAACCGTGGTTCAGTTCAAGGATACCTCCCCCTTGCAGACAAGGATAGCCACGTGAGTGCTGGAGGCCAGGCAGGGCCCTGGGGACAGCAGCTGACCTTGCCCAGGGCTGGCCCAGGGCCTGCTTGCCAGAACTCTGCCCCAGCCCAAACCAGCACAGGCCCATTTATGTGCACACAAAGCCAAGCAGGTGGAGGTGCTCAGGAGAGCCTCAGTGCTGCCACACCTTTCTGCTGAGGACAGCCATGGCTTTGCCCTCACTGCATGTCACCTGTCCTCATCTGCTCAGGAATAAGTTTGCAGTCAAACCAAGACCTAAAGTCCAGAGTAAGCCCCTTAGCTTCAGTGTCCTGGGTACCATGTTGGCCCTTTCCTCTTAAACTTCCAGGCTTTAAAATACTTTTTTGGGCCACCTGGGACAGCAATCTGAGCATGGCAGGGTTGCCTGGGGTAGAAGATGCTCCTCAGCAGAAAGTGGTACCAGGAGTCCATCAGACAATGTTACTGTACTATTTCCTTTATATTTATTGGACATTTTTTTTATTCCTCCTTCTGGCTTTTCAGTTTCAGGCTATCCAACACAGGGAAGGTAGCCCTGGAATACTCCTGGGAGGAAGCTGAAGACAGTGAAGCAGTGAAGAAGCAATACTCATCTGCTCTGATGCGTAAGGGCATTTCACTTGGTAGCTGAGGGCCTGGGGAGAAGACTCTGCCACTTCACTCCAAAACATGAATTGCTCTTTCATCCTTGCCCACACGTCCACTTTCATCAGCATCTTCCCAGCTGCAGCCGGAGAGTTTTTGTCCCTATCTGCTGTTCATTCCCTTCTGTTCTTCCTCTGCCACTTCTGCTCTGCAGAGGAGCTGAGCCAGGCTCTGGGGAGAGCCACGTGCTGGGTGGACTGGGAAGGACTGGGAAGGGGGACATCAGGGACATCTCAGACTCTTTGAAAAGTCTGAGACTGGGAAAAACAATGGTGTAACAAGTGAGCTGACCTGTAGCCACTGTCTGTGTGCAGTTCCCCACTCCAGGGCAAATGCAAAGTCACCGTCTAAAACCAACTCTCCTGCTTTGGCACAGGAGTTTGTGCTGCATGCAGAGACCCTGCTCCCAGATGCTCTATTTCCTGCTGAAAGTAATTGGCCAGAGATGCTCCAAGTGCATCCCAGCTCTCCTCCAACTACCTGCAGTGGGAGGCAGAGTTGCTGGCGCTCCAATGACAGGATTTTATCTTTGAAAGGTGTCCTCTTCCTCTCTGCAGGTCATTTCCTCTCCTCTGAAACTTTAAAGCGTTGCAGAAAGATGCTGCATCGTTTTGGGTGGCAGCCGGATCGTCCTTTTGAAACTCAATCTTCTGGGCTGCAGCTGCTGCATCAGCTGGCCAAGCGGCTGCAGCAGCAGCAGGATTCTGAGCAGCAGCAGCAGCAGCAGCCCGAGCAGCAGGACCATCCCAAGCTGTGCCGCTCAAGGCGTGTTGGTTCCGCCCTGGAAATCCTGCCAGATCCCTTCCATGACCTGCCACTGTTCTCCATCAAGCCCTGCCACGGCATCATCGCCCCTGGCCAGAAGCAGGCCTTTCAAGTGCGGTTCTCCCCAAAGTGTGAGGGGACGTTTGAGACCACCCTGCAGTGCAGGTGGGAAACATTTAGCACTTGTCAACTCATGCTTTTGATGGGTATCGCTGGGGGATCGCAGGGTGGGACAGGGTGGAAGGGACCACAGTAGATCATCTGGTCCCACTTCCCTGTGTAAGCATGCTCATCCTAGTGCACATGGCACAGGGTTGTGTCCAGAGGGCTCTGGAATAATTCCAGTGAGGGACACTCCACACCCTCTCTGGGCAACCTGCCACCTGCACAGGAAAGAAGTTCTTCCTCAGGTTCAGGTGGAATTTCCTGTTCGGGTTCTGCCATTGCCTCTTGTCCCATTGCTGGGCACCACCAAGCAGAGCCTGGTTCATCCCCTAATACCCTCCCTTCAGTCCCTCTGACTGGGATGAGGAGGTGAGCCTGGAGACAGGCAGCCCCAGAGAGGCGGCAGAAACACCCACAGGAGCAGAAAAAGATCATCTGGCCTTGGTAGGGAGACACTGGGAAGGTTGCAAAATCTGGAAGAAGAGATCCAGGAACCAGCAAGTCCCTAGCTCTGCTTTCTTTTGGGACAAGCAAGGCCTGCTTCTCTACATGGAACCCTGAGTGCTGTAGTTGGTCCCCAGGCACTTTACTGGTCATGTTCCTGCCCTTGCACCTCTGCAGCTTCCATGCAGCGAGTACATTTGTTTAATTTGCTGCTCGCTGCTTGCACAAGGAAAGGATGCAGCAAGCTGCAGAGCAACTGGCTGAGAATGTCTGTCTGGCTAATACCAGTCCCTTTCTTCCTAGGATTCCTAACATGAAGCCAAATCAGAAGATGAAGCAGGTGATTGTGAAAGGCAGAGCCCGGGAGCAGAAGATTCTTGATAAAGCAGAGAGAGAAAGGCCAGGGAGCCAAGGATCAGGGGCTCTGGAAACCAGCACCTAAGGGGCAGCATTTGCGTCAGCTGGAGTCTCCTGAAGGAACCAGCAACATCGTGCCTTCTGCTGCTCATGGTCTCCCACCCTTCACCAGAGACCTCTGCAGCTACTCTTCTGAGCTCCAGTGAACACCTCAATCTTACCTTTAATTACCTAGGTTATTGACTGGTTATTATATTGATAATTAATTCATGATTGTCAATAAATTGTTAATCGTTAATAAATTGCTAACTGTCAGCTTGTCTTGGTTTAAAAGACAGGTGTCTGCAGGACCTCTGTGGAATGGGGAATGTGACCTCCTTCTCTCCAAATTATTATAACTTTGAAATTAAGGGGCTTTCAGGCAAAGATAAGGGAGAAGTTCTTTGCCAGTATGTACAACAAGGCAAACAAACAACAATGCTGGCAGCAAAAACAAACAGAACCAGATACCCAACCTCAGCCTTCCCTTGGCTGCAGGCACTTTCTTTTTGGTGCAGTTCCAGTCACAGCTGGACTGGGAAAGGGAGGCAAATAATGAATAAAGCAATTGCTACAGAAATTTTATTTAAGGAGTAAGGAACCAAGGAATACTCTGGAGAGCTCAAGCACTATGTGATCAATTCTGAAGAACTTATTGCTGTGAGGGAGTCTCTACAGTAGCCAAATAGTGACTGGACAATGCTCAAGTTGTTAAATAAGTAATGAGAAAACACCCTAGTGAGGGAAGAGCCCTAGCCCTTAGACCCTTTCAAAATATGCAAATAGATTACACTGATTTCCCCAAAATACAGAGATGGAAATATCTTCTTGGAAGAGTTGATCACCTCACCCACTGGTAGTCTTTGTTACCTCAACTGCAACTACCTCCAAAGTGGCTAAGATGCTATTAGAACAAATCATTCCCAGATATGGGATAACTGAAAGAATGGACTAGATAAGGGAACACACTTTACTTCAAAAATTGTGCATTCTATGTGTTGTATTAGACATAAATTGGGAATTCCATACCCCATGGCACCCTCAAAGCTCTAGATGTGTGGAGAGAATGAATGCTATCCTTAAGAACCATATTACCAAATTAATTTTTGAACCAGATTAGCATTATTACGGATCAGAACTGCTCCAAGAAAGGACATGGGAGTTTCTCCCAATGAAATGTTAGTTGGGTTACCTTATCTGGGAAGGGAGGAGGGGTTGCCAGTGGCTGAAACGAATGACTTACATCTCAAAAATTATTTGCAGGCAATTGCACTTTCTCTCACGGATCTTAGAAGAAAAGAGTAGTTACCCCAAACATCACCTCTAGACTTTCTATACACCAGGTAAAACCAGGAGATTGGGTTCTAATAAAATCTTGGAATGATGATACCTTAACAGCAGCATGGAAGGTCCCTTTTAGGTACTTTTAACAACTGAAACAGTTACCAGGAGTGCAGAAAAGGAGTGGTTGGTCTAACTCCTCTCAAGTCAAAGGGCCAGTGGAAACTCCTCTGCAAATTTGGACAGTGGTACAAGGAGATTGTGGTGGAACCTGGTGTGTTTTGTTCATGTTCTGTTCACTAAAGGGCTAAAGATAGAGGGAATAAAACACTTAGACCTAAAACCAAGTGTAACCAAAACCGCATACAATCACAAGTATATTCTTGCTTAATAAATGCTTGCTCAATAAACCATAAGTTCTAGAATTTTAGGTATGACCACTAGAGGAGGAGGAGTCGACCGGAGGACAGCCGGGGAGGACTAGCAGCCTTCATCAGACAACGACCAGCAGAGGAGGACCCCTTAGCACCAAGAAGACACATGGGCAGAGAACTTTCTGGACCCGTCCCCAACGAGAAGAGATACAGTATAAAAGTTAGACTGGATCGAACAGTGGGTGGGCAGTCCTTGGCGAGCGGAGGCTCCCCTGTCGCCCAGCGCTGATTTTGCTTATGCCTTGCTTGCTGTAATTAATAAATTCCAATTGGACTAAGCTTATTGGAGTTTGCTTCAATTCATAACAAGATAACCCTTCAAAGTTAATATTCAAAAGATGACTTAATAGTAAACAATCATGGGCAAGACTGGACTGACCTCTGTATTTGCCACCAGAAAGCCTTTTGCTCCACTGTGGGCTGCAATCCCTTGGGTGTTGAGCAGTGGAAATAGAAGTCAAACCAGACCTTGACTAAAGAGGAATAGGAAATGATATTCTAAGACTCTGGAAATTGCTGGGCGGAGTGTCATGGCCTCTGTGCTTCACCTCTATATCCCTGCAGTGTGCTGTTCTAGGGCACAGAGCTTGGGAAGCAGGAGCGAAGGTAACCTTTGATGCTACAGTTAAAATCTGAGGTTTGCATCATCCCAGCAAGCACAGAGGAACTGCTATGGAAGGCACTGCACACAAGTGTATCTACATCCGACTTTAGTTGAGTTGGAAGAGAACTATGGACAGCAACATGATCCCAAAGCTCAGGAACTTTTAAACAGACTGAATTTAACACCAACCTAATAAAAGACTGATTCATCTTCTTTATAACTACTTCACAAAAGGAGCCAGTTTGTAGAGTAATTACAAGCGACCCCCAATGAAGGAAATGACTGGCATCTGACTCCAAGGCTTCGGAATGCTGAACACTTGCTTTATTAAAACTATACTATTTTACATTACAACTATTTAAAGAGAGATTACTATACTATCATACTTACTACTAAGAATACTAAAGAATACTAAAGAAAACTCATGACTCTCTGCCCGAGAGTCAGGACACAGCTTTGACTGATTGGCCAAGTGTTGCGGTGTGATTTCAGGATCTACCTCAGAACTTCGGGCCCCTCCCCTGATAATTTCCTGCCAGGTGTGTCAGTCACCTCTCCTTCCCCCTCCCTTGCCCCCTGCTGAGTGCTGTCTGTCAGTCCTGGCATTCCAGAAGGGCGTGGAGTGATTGGGCAGATTCGAAGGATGCCCTCTACCTCTGGGGGGGCATTAGGCCATCCAGGTGTCCTTTGTCCCTTAAGAGCTGCTCTCCTGTACCTGGTTGGTGGCTTCCTAGTCCTTCCCTCCCCCTCTCCCCAGGGTTAAGAGAGCCAGCAACCACGTGGTTCAGGAGTTCTGTTGGAGCTGGTGCTGGATTCAGAGGCCTGTGGGCCAGAATAAAGCTCTGGATTGAAACCCTCCATCAGAACCGACTCCTTTCCTTCACCATCGCTTTAAAGCTTCTCCACCAGAGATAAACCCGAGGAGCAGACCCTGTTATGGGGGAAAGCTCCATCCTGCAGCCATTGGAGCTCCTGCATGCCTGGACTTGCCTCAAAGCACACAGCTGCAGCACCCAGCTGGCCAAAAGTGTCTCTGGGGTGAAAACACCACAGTTGCCATTTTTTGGTGCAGCAGCGAGGGCCAGACAAGCTCAGGCAAATCCTGGCTGGCTATATTGGAAATTACTCCAATAGCCAAGGAAACAAAACAATCCTCAGCAGAATCCAATTACCAAATTCCTTCAGATAATCAATCTTCCAACACATTCCACCTGTGCACAAACACAGGAGCAGGAAATGAGGTAAGAATTGTTTTGATCGTTCTTTGCTTCTCTCACAGCTTCTCTCTGTTCATAGGGCATGTGAATACCACAAGTTTGTGCTGACCAGACAGAATAATGAAATCAAGTGCTTCAGGTAAAATGGATGATACAAGGAAAGGGTGGATTGTGAGAAGTGAGGTGATATTTTACTGAAGCCAAAAGGTTATTAGCTAAAGAATGAAAGGTGTTGGTTCTATGTGTTGTTGTTTGAATTGTTTGGATTTGTTCTGGTTGGTTGGTTGAGTGTTGCCATTGGCTGGGGGGGGGGGGGGTTGAAGAAGTGACTAAAAAAGAAGTAGGATGAGAGGGGAGGGGACCATAAATTTGCAGATGATACCAAGCTGGGAGCATGTGTCAATCTGCTGAAGGAGGGCTCTGCAGAGGGACCTGGACAGGATGGATAGATGGGCTGAGTCCAATCAGATGAAGTTTAACCAGTCCAAGTTCCGAGTCCTGCACGTTGGCCTACAAATTGACTGGGGACAGAGTGGCTGGAGAGTGCCCAGGCAGAAAGGCACCTGGGGGTACTGGTGGACAGCAGGCTGGACATGAGCCAGCAGTGTGCCCTGGTGGCCAAGAAGGCCAATGGCTCCTGGCCTGGATCAGGAATGGTGTGGCCAGCAGGAGCAGGGAGGTCACTCTGCCCCTGTACTCAGCACTGGTGAGGGCACACCTGGAGTGCTGTGTCCAGTCTGGCCCCTCAGTTTGGGAAGGACGTTGGGATGCTGGAACACAAACCCTGTGAGGAACATCTGAGGGAGCTGGGGGTGCTCAGCCTGGACAAAAGGAGATCAGAGGTGACCTTACCACTCTCTACAACTCCCTGAAAGGACAGTTGTAGTCAGGTGGGGGTCAGTCTCTGCTCCCAGGCAACAAGTGACAGAACCAGAGGGCACAGTCTCAAGCTGCGCCAGGGGAAGTTTAGGTGGGATATTAGGAAAAAGTTCTTCACTGAAAGAGTGATGGCACACTGGAATCGCCTGCCCAGGGAGGTGGTGGAGTCACCAACCCTGGACACGTTTAAAAAAAGACTAGATGTGGCACTCAGTGCCATGGTTTAATTGATGAGGAGCTGTTAGGTTATAGGTAGCACGAGATGATCACACACAATGATCACACACAACCTAATTAATTCTGTGATTCTGTGAAAAGTTGGTGGTCGGTAGAGAACGCAAGTTCCCGAGTACCCATCCAATGGGAAAGGGGACAGGGACCACCCCTGCCAGGAAAAGGTATAAAAAGAAACCATCTTCTCAGAGAAGGTGTGTGTTCGTCTCTTGGGGAAGGGAGACACACCTGGCTCAGCTGAAGCATATAAAGAGGTTTTACTAATAAAGAGGTTTTTTTTTGCTTCGACAGTTTCTCCCAATTGAATTGTATCCAAAAGTTAGTGCATTTCTAACACCATGGAGGAGGAATAAGGTGATCTTTAAGGTCCCTTCCATGTTCTATGGTTCTATGACTGGTCACGAAGGCAGCACTTTCACGGTCCTCCTCCCGCTGCGAGCCGCTCCATGCCGGGGTTCAGGCGGGACGGGACGGAACCGGTGGAGCCGCCGCATGTCTGGGGCAGCGCGGCCCCGCAGCTCCCGGCGCAGGGACCGGCCCGGAGCGGGAAGGGAAAAGGGAAAGGGAACGATCGAGCGCTGCCTGGCGGAGCCGCGTCCCTGCCGGGCCGGGGGCGGTGCGGGGCGGCGGAGCGGGAGGAGCCGGGCCCTGTCCCTGCCCAGGGGCCGCGGGGGATGAGCGGGGCGCGGCCGGAGGGTGCCGGTGCTCCGCTCTGCCCGCCCCTGGGCTCATGGAGCAGGCCCGGCACCGCCTGAGGGACTTCGATGTCGGGGACAGGTTCTCCCGCTTGCCGCTGCCCAGAGCCGCCGTGCTGCTGCCGCTGATGGTGCGAGGGGGGCGGCTGCAGCTGCTGCTCCCCGTGCGCTCCCTGCAGGTACCGGGGGCTCCGGGGGGCGCGGTCCTTGCCGGGAGCCAGCGGCGTGCGCGCTCCCGCCATCTGCGCGCCCCCAGTGCCGCCCCTCGATCCAAGGGCACGGCCGGCAGGTTTTACACTGCCGTGACTCCGAGTTTGCGTGCCAGGAACATGCCGGGATCCCGGAAACCCGTGACAGGAAATTATCATTTGCACAGTCGGCAAGGATTGCTTACTTAAATAAGGAAACCGACCCTGGAGCGCAGCTTTATTAAATGAGGTTTTTCAGTCTGCAGTTAATATTACTCTTCTCTCCCTTTAGTGCATAAAAGGCAACAACCCAAGACTGCCAGAACTCTTTCTCCAGCATTTTGTTTTCTATTACAGCTCTGGTTTTCCATCCCTGTGTCACATCAACTGCCTGTACTCAGGAATTACTTTTTTCCGTTGCTGGGTCTTGCTTAAAAATCAAATAATCACAGTAACATCGCTGTTAAATTGATTGTAAATGTGTTTGTTACTGATCCATGATGCACAAGCCTACTACTGGAATGTATTTAAAGGCGTCTTAGAAATAACTCACTTTTTGATACAGTCAGGAGGGGACACAGTCTTTGCAGTAATAACTAAATAATTTAATTTGTAATGAGCCAGCTGAGTCGGGTGCGTGTCTCCCTCCCCAGAGGTGAAAACACACACACACACTTTGACAGAACGGTGATCTTTATCCCCTTTCGAGGCTGGGCTGGTCCTGTCCCCTTTCCCATTGAATGGCTACTCAGGAACTCAGGCTCTACCAACTCTTCTGTCCCTTCCCTTCTCATCCTTCTTCCTGTTCTGGTCATGTCTTCAACCCAGCCCTCTCCCAGTTCTCAACAACACTCAACCAATTAAACAAAACACACCCTAACTATAGACAACAACAGATAGGAAACAGAAAAAGGCATTTCCATTCTATTGCTCCATAACCTTTTTGGGCTGAAGCAAAATGTTATTTTCTCTCTCACGGGTACATTATTTAATTGTGTCTTTCAAAAGTTTCTGCTCTTATTTTAATCTTGCTCTACAAGTTGTCTGTCCAGATTCATCTGTCAGTCATTTATGTAAACAAGATGATGCAAAATGTGAACTTTGACATACTCAAGCAGAAGTTTTTGTATGAATTACACAACGCTGTCCAGGTACAGGGGTTTTTTTGATAGTGAGGATTTATGGATTAGCAGGGGATAGCCTCAGTGTTTTCTTAGGTAGCTCCTCTTGCCAAGGCATGTTTCTTCTGGTCTGCAGAATCCTTAACCACCATTTCTAGCTTCTTTGACTGGAAAGATAAACATGAAGGGATGCTGCAATACCAACATGCATCTGTGTGGATCCAATAAGAAACAAAAACCTTGTTCTATTTAACACTAGTACTCCTTTACATTCTAGCTGAGAAGATCACCAGGGGAAGTGTGTTTTCCAGGAGGCAAAAGGGAAGCCACTGATAAAGATGACATTGACACTGCTCTCCGAGAAGCTAAAGAAGAAGTGGGTCTTCAGCCAGAGAAGGTGGAAGTCATCTGTAGGCTGATGCCTGGAATTGATAAAGTAAGTCAGCATATCAGTACAGAATAAGTTTGGGTGCTTTTCTTTTGTGTGGTTGGCAGTGACCTTTTCAAACCTGGAACTGCCAAGAGGCGCCGCTTCTTCGCGTGCACAGCCCGTGTGTCCAGCAGAGCCCAGGAAAGGGCTCTGGCTCAGGGTTTGGTGTTTGTGAGAGCAGCTCTGGGGCACCATCAGTGGCTCTGGAGCCCCCCACAGACAGCGCTGCCCTGGCAGGTCCAGCAGAGAGCCGTGAGCGCAGTCACGGGGCTGCAGCGAGTGGGTGCTGAGCAGACAGGCTGAGGGAGGTGGGCTTCCCCAGCTGGAAGGCTACCAGGGGATTTGGCTGCTTTCTTCTCCTGGGGTGTCAGAGAGGGGGCAATACCAGAACTCTTCTTGAGGCAATGGACAGAGCAGCAGCACGGACATTTTGATGAGATGCAAGAAAGAAATCCTCTTCACCATGAGGTCAGCCCAGAAGTGGGGCAGATGTTCCTGACAGGCTGCATCATCTCCACCCCTGGAGCTGTGCAGAGCTCGCTCACCCAGGCAGGGTCACAGCAGGCTGCTGCAGCCTCACAGCTGTCTCGTGTGGTGTCTGCTGACTCCAGGGCTGTGCAGACAGAGAGGGAGCACCAGAGGGGATGTGCGCTGGGGTTGTGTGCATCATCTTCCTCTAGCAGGGAGACTCCCCGAGGTGTCTTTGGAGTGTGGGTCACCGTTTGTAAATTACAGGTTCTCAATTTCAGTAGCAGAGTTCAGTGTTACATAGGATCAGTTTTCCCACAGAACAGAGGAATTGCTGCTTCTGAAGACTATTTTTGTTCACCAGGTAGCACATTATTACTATGCATCCTGTTCTTCTATCTGATGGCAATATCCTCTCCCCATTAAAAAAGGAAAAAACTACTTTTGAAATTGTACTGCAAAAAGCTTTATTTAAGCTTTATTTAACTTCTTAAATTATAATTTTTGTACAGATAACCTTAAAATCACATAGCTCAGAGGTAGTGTGTCAAAAGGATCAAATTTTCCCTGTTTTCCAGCCAATTACTTCAGTCAGTAGGAGAGATGGTGTGGGGTTTGAACCATGAATATTGTACATGTCAGATGATACTCTGGCTCCTCAGTACATACATTCCAGGTGCTTCTGACTTGGACGGAGTCTTTCCAGACTTGAATCAAATACCACAAACACTGTTTTGCTCTTCCTCCTTTCTACAGGACAGTGGTCTTTGTTAGTGTGAATAAACAGAACTAGCAATGTATCCTAGAGAATTTTGGTGTTCCCTTGATGCAAGGTATGATTTCAGTGATTTTGCCTTCCCATGGAAGAAAGGATTACATTTAGAATTAAAATGTCCATAAATAAGGTGTTTCAAAAATTGTTACATTTTATGGCTAAATACATTGCAATAATATTTCTGTACCTTTAGAAAAATACTTCCATATTCTGGAAAATTCGTATATCCCGGGAAAACAATACAGAAATGTGATGAATGATAGGGAAAATCTGGATTAAAATCAGAATTAGAAAATGTCAATAAGGAAGAGCCATGGGAAAGCAGGCATGCTTTTTTACTTCTGTAGCAAACTGGCAAGCCTTTTTAACTGCTCTATGATTATACAGGATGAACTGAGTATTTGTTATGTCATTTTTGAGGAATACAAAAATATGGGTTCAAATTCTTCAAGTCAAATTACATAGCTTGCCATTAGGGGGACTAAATTGCATTGCAGTTGAAAATAGTTCATAGGCTTCTTGTACTCATTTTGTAACAATGAAATGTTTTTTTTGAGTATGAACATTTTTACTTGGTACAAGCATAAGTGTTTGAGGGTTTTGTTGATTGTTAAAAATTTACTTATTTAATGGAGGTTTTTTTCTCTCTTTTTAGATGAATAACTTGGTGACACCAGTTGTGGGATTTATAGAGGATACATTCCAGGCCACCCCTAACCCAGATGAAGTGAGCGAGGTTTTTCTTGTGCCTTTGGAGTACTTTGTCAAGCCCTTAAATTACAAGACCTTCTCTTATAAAACCTCCTCAGGTCACTCAACTCGCGTACACTGCTTCATATACCATGACCAGGAACATAAAAGGTCATTCAAGATATGGGGACTGACTGCACACTTTGCTGTATTTCTTGCTCTTGTAATTTTTGGAGAGAGACCTACCTTTGAAGTGGATTATGATCTTGACAACTTAATTTCATCCTCTGAGAATGACTTTATTAATTTATATGCATCTGTACATGAAGGAAAGAAGAGTAATCTGTGACGACTTGGTCTGGCAATTTATTTATTTTGAAAGAGGAAAAAGGAGGTTGGTTGATTTCCTTTGTACCTATTTTCTGAAAGCTACACTTGAATTTCTTTGGAATTGGGAACTTCAAGATGACAATCTCTAACTAGATTAATACAATTTTTAATCTAAGAGTTGTGAGAAGCACACAATATTTTTTGTGGAACAGACTTTGAAAAGGTCTGTTTCAGTTCCTTCTCAGTTTCAGTGCCTTTCTTCTATGTGATCAGAGATACTTTCTGTGCTTTGCTTTGTCTAGAATGAGATAATACTATTTGATGGAATTTGTGTCTGAGTTAACCTATGAAAACTTTTGGGGATCTGTCTGCCTCTTACATGTGCCATATGTGGACAACATGATCCATACAGTCTTGTGTGATATCTCTGAGCACTTACAGAATGCCCAATAAAAATACAAAAGGTTTCAGGGGCTTTCACAATCTTGTTTTGTTTTGCTTGGGCTTGTAGAGGGAAGAGGGCAGGCCAATATGTGCAGTGAATTGTGGTTAATTTAACATTTCTCACGAGGCAATTCCATAGGCTGTGGAAAACAGGATACAGGCAACAGGACTGAAGTTTGTCCTTCACCATCTGTTACCAAATCTCACTCAGCTGCTGGCAGGAGTCTTCTCCAGGAGAGGACAGTGGAGGTGAGGATTCACGAGGACAACCCACCAAATACAGAACAACAGAGAGGGGTTCAGAACCTGCAAAACAGCCCCTGGAGAATCGTCAGAGACCGACAGTGCACAGCAAGAGCCTCTGAACATGGCATGACCGAATGCTCCAGCCAAAACCACACTGTAACCTGAAGACAAGATACAGCAGTATAAATTTGAGTTGAGAGGTTGTTAGGAAGATTAATCCACAAACACCAGAGGTTTATGTCCAAAAAGGAGGCAGAGGAGTCCTTTTTCTTTATTTGAATAAAGGGAGAGGCCATGGGGCATTCCCCTGGGGTCTCTCGAATTTTTGGAGGATGCAGCCTCCCTTTTTATCCCAATTTTCCAGCTACATTTCCCTTCTCTCTTTCCCCCTAGGCTGAGGTACTTGAGAGGTTCAGACTTCCCAATATGCCTGATCCCAAAGATTTCCCTCCAAGGTATAACCCTCCCTTTTAATTTTTAATTCTTATGGAATTTAGGGGGTTTTCTTCCTTATTGTTTCTTTCATCTTTCAATGTCTAATTTCATTTATCAGCAAACCTAAAGCTTATTTGTAAAAGCAAATATCTTTTCCCAATCATCAATCAGTGGAATCCTTCCCATTGCTTCTTTTATCTCCCAGTGCTACTTTTATCTACTAGCAGACCCACAGCTTGTTTGTAAAGACAAATCTGCCATTCCTCTCAAAATCAATTACCATGATAGCACAATCTGGCAAGTAAGTGATCACAGCTAGAAATCCCCATTCCTTGGCACAGCTGGCACGTGGGCAGTTAGTTGGGAGCAGGAGAGCTGCAAAAATGGGTGCTGTGGGGGTGCTCCTCTTGTTAAACTCAGAAGCAAAGTGGCACAAGATGGAGCAGTGATTTTCACTTTAGAATACCTTTGCCTTTGGGAGTGCACCTCACAGAGGATGCTCTTCTGGAGTCTGAAATCCCATTATTGATGGGAAAGCGTCCAGAAGGTAGAGGAAGAGCATCAAGCCAAGCCTTGCAGGGTTCCCTGGAATCTGGCAAGGAGCACGTGCTGAAAGGCTCATGCCACCCTCCTCCTGGGTCACTTGAGCTCCTTGCATGCCCCAGCAGGCTTCCTGGTGCCTCTGACTGCAGATCCAACTAAGATCCAGTCATGTCCAGAGATAAAATCCTGAAGTAGCTCCACAGGTGCTTTGTTGCTTTCTCCCTGCGAGTTCTGCAGTTCCAAAGTCTGTAAACCTGCAGGTTTCTAGCCAAACCTGCTCATTTTATAGCCCTTTTGACCTGCTTATATTTTATACTGCATTGACAATGTTTAGACACTATATTAGCCATAAGTTTAGGCATAAGGATCCAAGGTAATGTGTTTGCTATCAGACTGTCATCCATGACCATCATCAGGGTGTCACTGGCTTCATGATAGGGGTTGAGTATTAGCTGTCCAATTCCAGTGGTGAAGGACATGGTGGGACTTCAAGGAGTGGTTAAGGCTGGCTATAAAAGCTCCAGGTGCTTCACAGAGGTGGAAAGAATCCAGTTCTCTGTCCTGAAAAGCTTCATCTGGGAGAAGAAGACTAGAAGAAGAACACTGCATAGGATGACATGAAATTTGCACCATGCATGGGCAGAGAGCTCAGCCTTCACAGATTTCTCCTCATAAGACATAATTTTCCCTGCTTTATTGGTAAACAAGGTGTGCCACTGCCAATCCTCGAGGTTCTTATCGCTCAGTAGGTTCTTCAAAGAGCTTCCTAGTCTCCCTTGGTCTTCTCAAGGTTCGTCTTCTGAAGATTTATTTGGATGATTTAGTTTCTTTATCCTCAGCTGAAATCTCAAGGCTGGCAGTATCACTGGAGAAGAAACCACGTCTTTCCTGTCATACAGGTGTAGAAATTGCCTTTTTTTTTTTTAATAATATTTTTTTCCACTTAACCTCTGTATTCCAGAACAGGAGATAAATGCTTTGTGGAATCATAACCAATAAAAAAAGTAAATGAGGGCTATCATGAATAAAGCCATTTGGAGATCACAAAGTTCACCAGTTCAGTTGCCTTTCTTGCCATTTACACAGCAAATGAAGAAGAGTTTGCTGGTGCTTGGCCCTTCACTGACTCTGAATATTCTGCTCACTTTATAGGTATAAACACTTGAATACAAATATTTCTCTCAGTCACAAAAGAGAACACACCACAAGCTCTCCAAATTCAGCAAGTGGCCCAGAAATCTTATAATCTCATTATGGCAGTACCTATCTGAGAGCTCCATGTATGGAGGATGGGCTGGCCACAAGCAAAGGCAACTTTGGGAGGGAGCACAGCTGCTACTCCTCCAATTTCCCAAGTGGGAATAACCCTCCCACCTCTTCCACCAGAACCAGTGTGCTGCTGGGGGAGCCCCTCAGCTGAAGAGGCCCTGGGCAGATGTTGGACACTAGCCTGTTCAGCTGTGACAATCATGACTCCATCAGAGACTCCATGACCATAGATGGCGATGATGATTCATCCCTTTCCTTTTCTTCTTCCTCTGGGATTTTTTCTTCTTCTTGCAGTATCTCCTCCTCTTCTGAAGGAAAAAATGATCCATAAATAGAAGACAGGCACATTGCCAATCCTATTTAAGCTGAGAAGTCCCACTTCCCTAACACTGGCCTCTCCCAGAAACAATGGATGCTGCTGCTCCTCTCTGAATCCTCATGTTCACTCTCACTCACAGGGGATCATGTCATCCCCTGCAATGCCACGCACATCCAACCCTGCCAAAAGCCCTGCCAGCCTCTCTTACAGCTTTCCCCAGCTTTTCTGCCTAGCCATCATCTTTCCAGGCCTGCAACAATGTGCTGGCAAGGTCCTGGGGAAAAGCCTCAATGGACTCAACTGCTCAAAACTCAGGAAGCAACCAGAGAGGCCAAAGTGTTGGTCTGTCATCCCTGCAACTTCCAGACTTGTGGAGATGGGTGTGAGCTGCCCGATGTGCGATGGTAGGGGGAAAAACCAGGGGATCTTCCTGGGAGACAACAGATAGTGCTCACCTTCCAACACCTTGGGGACGTTCTTGGTAACCCTAGGGAAGGTCCCCTTTCCTTTCAGGATGATTTCTGCTGGTTCCAGATAAGCCACTTGGACCTGGAAAGTCTTGTGGAAGACTCCTAGCTCTCCTGGCAGATAATAGACTTTCAGCACTTGCTTCTCGCCGGGTGCAATGGAACCCTGCAGGGACAGGAGAGGAGGAAGGGACTGCATCAAAGCTTTGATGTGGCATGGCTCAGGGGACAGACAGGCTGAGAAGACGGGTTCTCATCTAGAAGAAACCATCAGACCACATCACTATCTACCTTCCTTGTGCCCAAAAACTTGCACCTCCAACCCTGGGGTGCAGTGTGTCCTCCTGAACTCTCACAAGGCTGCAGCCCCAGCACAGCTGTGGGGTTTCTCCTCCCCAGTTTTTTCCTTTAATTCTCTCCTGGGCCGCCTGACACAGGGCCAGAGCCATGGACTTGTGCTACTCACTGTGCTGGGCACGACCATGGGCACACCAGGCAGAGGCTTTGCTGCAGTGCCAGTGCTGGAGTTTGGCACCATGTAGGGGAATTCCATAACCCCGGTGTTCCGCAGGGTGACTTCTGCTTTGAGGACTTTGTTAAACACCTGGGGAGAGGACAGAGGAGTGAGAAGTTACAGATGTTAAACACCTGGGGAGAGGACAGAGGAGTGAGAAGTTACAGATGTTAAACACCTGGGGAGAGGACAGAGGAGTGAGAAGTTACAGATGTTAAACACCTGGAGAGAGGACAGACGAGTGAGAAGTTACAGATGTTAAACACCTGGGGAGAGGACAGAGGAGTGAGAAGTTACAGATACTGATGCTGGCAGTCTCCTTCCTCTTTCATGGCGTTGAAAGCACACAGCCACAATGCAACCACTCAACTACAGAGAGGTGGTAAAGCCATGTAAAGGCCAGTAATAAATGAACCAGGGGACCGGGTCCTCTGCACTCTGAGGGGTCACCAACAGCCAGGAGAAACAGAGGAGGTGGCACTGAAATGTGTGAGATGAAGCCAAAAGCTTATCATGTTAAAGAATGAAAGTTGTTGGTTCTCCATGTTGTTGTTTGTGGTTTGGATTTGTTCAGGTTGGTTTGTTGGGTGTTGCTGTGAGCTGCCAGAGGAACGGGGTTGAAGACCTGACCAAAAGGAAGGAGGATAAGAGGGGAGGGGACAGAAAAGTTGGCATCAGAGAGAGTGGAAGCTCCCTAGTACCCCTCCAGGGAGAAAGGGGCCAGGGACTGCCCCAGCTGGGTACAAAGGGGATAGAAAGATTGCCTTTTCGTTGGAGGGTGTGTTTGCTCGTCTCTGGGGGCAGGGAGACACACACCAGGCTCAGCTGAAGCACTACTAATGAACAGTCTTGTTTTGCTTTGACAACTTTGTCCCCATTGAATTCTATCTAAAAGTTAGTGCCTTTCTGAGAGGCATTCCAGAAGAAAAGGCACCTGCATGCAAATATTGGCAAGAAACATACAGGTGACAAGAGAGACACACAGGACAACACAGGCAGTGCCAGCAACTAGAAGTATCTTGGACTTTAAAGTGAAAAGAAGTAAAGTGGGGATTATTCTGGGACATTGTTTTCAGCTACTGAAGTGACTGAAAGGCCAACTTCCTCCCTGGATTATTCTGTGGATCAAGCAAGAGCATTTGACAAGAGCATCTCCTTGGAGCTCAGCTTTAGGAGCCGATCAGTGGAGGGATGTCTCAGGTGCATTGAAGAGGACAGTGTCATGTCCCTCAGCCAGGGGGAAGGGAGGAGAGGGGTGGGGATGGCCATTTTAAACCAGCTTGGATGCTGACATGTCTCTCAAAGGTTGTACTCTAAGCCCCAGAGCCAGCAAAGGAGCTGAGAAAGGGAGAGAGCCTGGGATTGAGGTGGCCATGGTGCTGAGACAAGGAGCTGTGCCAGGAGCAGCCTGTGGTACCTGCAGCCCCCAGTCAATCTCCTCCACGTCCAGTTGGTAGCTGGGGCACGAAGCCTGCCCGGTCAGCACCACCTTGTAGGTGGGGCCTCCCTCCACGTGGCACAGCGCCGTGACACGGGCCACGATGTTGGCAAAGCCAAAGAAGGTAAAGGTGACCTGCTGGCTCTCTCCTGGCTGCAGCTCACCCCACAGTGGCAGGACATCAAAAGCCTGGAGGGAGAGGAGGAGAGATCGAGATGTTGAGAGTGGAAATGGATGCAGAAGAGCAGCTGTGTCAAAGTGGAGTCATAGCTGGAGGGGCCTATTCCCCAAACATAGCCAGAATCATCCTAATCTCATCCTGTGTCCATCCCACTGACTAGTGGAGGGACCATGGGGAAAATCTCCCATAATCACTTTTCCATGAGTATACACTACATTAAAGCCAACTGGAATGTCTCCTGGCAGCAAGAAATTCTCTCTGCTGCAGAACTTGTCTTTGGAAACCCTTCTCAATGTCTTCAGAAAAACAGGAGACTTGGAGGTGGGAGCCCTTCGAGCTGGGGGAAGGCTCATCTGACTTCTGAGGCCTTTCTCCCTCTCTCTGACTTATGTGCTGTTCTCTCAAGCTGCTAGAGCCAAAGTTCCTAGAAAAATGTCCTGTCAACCACCTGATGAGGTAAATGGGAGCAATGCCCTCCACAGGTGCTGCATTGGGAGCATCCTGGGACAGCCCTGCAAAACGTCCCACATGGCCTCTCCAGTGACCACTTGCTTCATCAGAGCTTTGTGATGGACTTGGAGGGATGTGAGGCCCCTCTGTGAGCAGTGCTGAGGGCCACCAGTGGCAGTGGGCCTACAGTACCTCTTCCCACATTGGATACATGGATATGAGACAAATTCCCACTTACCTCCTGCATTCCCACCTTGGGGTGCTCCATCTCTGTCAACCGACTCAACGCCCGCATCCTCACCGGCGTCTGAGACTCCCCAGGAGTGGATGAGAGCACCTGGAGAACAAGCACCACGGGCTGCAGTGAGCTGGCTGGTCTGAGCAAGATCACTCTGCTGCAGGCTCCAGCACCTCACCACACCAGGAGCAGCTGAAAAGGGACCTGGGCACAAATCAAGTGTGAAAATGTCCAGGCCATCAGACAAGTGCGGGTCCAAGCCCACCCACAGATGAGACCTGGGCTCCATCTGCACTTCCTACATCAAACTTGCCTGAGGGAACTGGGTGTCCCCAGCACTCAGGCAGGGAGGGTTGGAACTACATAATCTCTGAAAGTCCCTTCCAAGCCAAACCATTCCAGGATTCCAGGATGGCCACTTGAATTTCCCTGGTTTACTTGTGTATACATGGCAACAACCAGGAAATAAAGATGATTTTGTGCTTCTCTTTGAAAACATTCAGCCATAGTGTTCATTGCACCTATAGGGCTTTGTTTCTCCTGATTCAGAAAAACTGTGCAGTGTTTAAACAACTGGTATTTGTGTGTGAGCAGGTACAACCATTCTCCATAAACTTAATGCCAACACTGGGCTTTTGAGAAACTCTTCTGCTTCCTTACGTATTTTTTTTATTGCCCCATGAGCAGCTTCTGTTCCCCCTAATGCAGAACAAGGGGCCACTTCCCACTCCAAAGTAGTAATGCTCACCAGGCAAGTTGGCAGATCAAAGGCCTTTTTCCTTGTTTGGAGGAAGAGACAGTGACTTTGCAAAGTCTTGCTTTATAAAAGACAGCTCTGGAGCTGTCAGTGCAATACCAGCTTTTGGGTGAAGGCAGAGATGTGAGCACTCTAGCTGGGTTGGGAAGGGGGTTCGTGGAGATCAGGACTCTTCATGGACTGACACACATTGGAGGCTGGAAGCCTTCTCATCATGATGCAGATAAAGACCTCATTTTACACTGTAAAGAAAATAAGCCAAAAAATCCCAAACTCAGCATAGGTCTGTAGGATCTGATTGAGCTTCTCTAAGCAACACTTTCCTATTTCTGCCTCCCCAGACACCCCATGTCCAACTGCCACTTTCAGAGCACAGGACAGAAGGGCAGCAAAAAGGGAGGCTGGCACAAGTATGATTTTTTTGGTGGCAAGTTGAGGAGGCAAAGCAAGTGGTAGGTGCGCAAGAAAATCCACCTCTGTTTCCAGGGAATGCTCTGCATCTGCTGGCTCCTGATCAGAGTCCTCTTGAGCAGGATCTTCTTGAGCAGAATCCTCCTGGTCAGGATCCTCCTGGTCAGGATCATCCGGGGTAGATCTTCCAGGGCAGAATCCTCCTGGGCAGAATCCTCCTGGGCAGGATCTTCCAGGGCAGGATCTTCCAGGGCAGAATCGTCCTGGGCAGAAACCTCCAGGGCAGAATCCTCCTGGGCAGAATCTTCCTGGGCAGGATCTTCCAGGGCAGGATCTTCCAGGGCAGAATCCTCCTGGGCAGAATCCTGCACTGTTTCCGGGGTTTCGGTTGGCTCCTCCACACTTTCAGTCCTGTAGTATCTCCATGGAAACACTCCCTTCCTCTTTGATGACTGTGGTTTGAATTTAGGTGGTGAAGGGATGAACCTGGAAAATAACATAACTACGATGGTGGACCTGTAGTGGGAGAGAGAGGTGCCTGCAAGAGCAGCTCCTCCCTGCAATGCAGCCCCTGGCTGGGTGCTGGTGTGGTGAGCTCAGTAAGAGCCACTCCAAAACCAGGCTGGAGCAGGTCCATGCTCAGAGCAGCACAGGGATGATGCTCGTACCTTATGGTGTTCACCCGGCTGTCTGTCAGGAATGACCGGGGTAGTTGACGTGTCGTGGGCTGCAGTTGGTCATCTCCATGTGCAGAACTTGTTCTGTGTCATTTATGATGCAGCCAAAGTCCACAGCCTCGGCCTGGAGGTGGAGATTTGGGAAGTAGACTTCTCCCCGAACAGGGATCTTCTCCACATGAGGATGCTCCATGAAGCGCACGCTGAAAACCTTCTTTGCCACCCAGCTATTCAGATTGTCTTTATAAGCTGGGTTAAACTGGATCCAGAGACGAAGTTCCTCCCCTACATCCACTCTCACAGGCTGCAAGGACAGGAACAGTAATTAATCACCTCTGGGATGATGTCCCAAGGTCTTGACAGCAGGAAACAGTAAACATTCAAAGTGTGACCCCAGCATTGGATTCTCAGTTCATGGTTCATTTCTCTACAGCAGGAGTCTGTCTGCAGGCACCACAGTCCAGTCCAGGATTCCCTCAGGCTCCCGTTTCTGTGCTCAGCCCCAATACAAGGGAGTGGCTGCTGAAGAGCTGGCATGCTTTCCAGGAGACACCTTTACTGCATGGCTTTCCTCGATCTGCTTTCCTGTTTCCCTCTCCTCATGTTTTAGAGCCAGCATGGATGTTACCAATTCAGATAAGATTTTGATTCTTTCAGCAGCTCTGCTGATTTGGTTCAGGCCAATCCACTGCTGACACTATAGAATAAACTTCTCAACTTGAAGACCTCCCAACAGAAGTGCACCACCACATCCCTCCTCCTCAAACCCCACTGAACAAGCCCACAGAGGCTCACCTTGGAATCTGCAGGGAGGGGTCGCTTGTGCACATTGCAGATCAGGAATGGCTGTTCCACATCCAGCACAATGCTGAGTGGCAGGGAGCTGGTGTTTTTTTAAAGACAAAGGCTGGTGCTGCAGTGTCAAGACATCGCTGGGTTTCTACAGAAACAGGAGACAAGGGAAAGCAATGTCAAGTGCCATAGACCTCCTTCCCCTTCCAATGCATTTCACATTTTTCAACACCAAAAGTGCATATATTTCTATTTACTTCCAGCCAATTTAAGAGTTGCACCTTTAAATGCCAGGATGGAATCTAGTGACTTACCTTTTCCACATGGAAAGTGATTGCTCTGGAAGACATTTCCACAACAGGGCAAATGAAGTTGCAGGTGACATCCACTTGCATGATCTGCTTCTTTGCTGTCTCTTTCCCCACCACAGCGTGACACAGCAGCTGCTCCTTCACCTCCTGCATCCAAGATTCACTTGTCTCCCAGTGCATGCTGGCAGGCCCAACACCCCACACTGGCTTGTCACCCACCCACGGGCCCTATTCCTGTCACTTATTATTAGGGACTGTAATTAGTCTCTGCTCTCCTCAATGGCTCTCTTTTCTTCTGTGCTGCCACCTATTTATTCTAAATATCTGTGCCCAGGGGTCCTGGAGCCAGGGAATGCATACCAGACTTAGCTGGCAGCTTCTCTGCAGAGTTTCATTTCCCCTGGAAAGAAAGGTCCAGGTAGGAGAACGCTCCCAGACTCTGCTGAAATCTCCCCTATGAGTTGCTCTCCAGGGGTACTGCAAAACCTGGCTGCCCCTGGGACACCAGGGCTGGCTGAGAGACTGGGGCAAGCAGGAATAGGAAAGATGACCAAAGTCAATTTGTCAATTCTGATGAACCCTGGGAACAGTTTCCTGCCTGGATGGACATCGCACTGATCATTAGAGCTGGCACACTGCGTTTTCCCCCTCCAGGACTCATAGCTAGAGCAGCCCTGTGCCCATGTTTGTCTTCAGAGGAAAAGCAATGCTACTCCCAGGCACTCCTGCCATTCCCAGGGCTTTTGTTTTACTCCCTGGATAAAGGGTTTTTCCCTCAGAAAAAACACTTGACAGTAATTTAATTGGCTTCCTGCCTGGACTTCTAGTCTAAGTGCAACTTCTTTGCCCTGCTCTTCCTTTCTGCCTCAGCACATGACACAGGTAAGCAGTGTTTGCCCAAAGGAGCAGTACTTCCTTCAGCCTGTATTTTGGGATCAGCAAGTTGGGTTTATGGTAGCTAGGGAAACACAAAAGAGCCTTAGCAACTGATGGTGGCCAGCAAGGAAAGCAACTGGCATTAAAAATGTTTCTTGAAGCCACTTGCTCCTTTTCACAGGTAAATGTCAAGGGGCTGCAGAAGCAGCTGCAGTGGAGGGGATCTGATGGGGAAGGCTCAGCCCTTGGCAGGGGCCTCACCTGGGCAGTGCTAGAGCAGCCTTCCAGCACCATGGCCACAGTCTGGCCTGGCCGCAGGTCCACCTGCAGCAGCCACAGCTTAAACACGGGGCTGCCAGGTCTGGGGATCTGGGAAGCATCTTTGCTTTTGGGGCCACAATGGCCAGGGGGACGAGTGCAGCGCTGGAAGATGCGGAAACCTTCTGTGCTCCAGTACAGCCGCTGGGGGCGTCGTCCTCTGTTTGTCACCTGGGCTGCTCAGTTTTGCTTCCCAGGGAAATGGGCCGGCAGGTGTGTTCAGGGGCCGGTGCCCCGGAGTGGATGGCTGCCTGCTGGAATTGCGCATTGCGCAGAATGCCTCCCAGACCCCAGCTGCCACCACTGCCAGCTCAAGCTGCTTTGATAGTGCCAACTATCAAAGGGCAAGGTATCCTTGAAGGTATCCTTGAACTGAACCACAACTGGGCTCAGTTTGAACTGGACAAGGACAAGGACAGCCATGTGAGTGCTGGAGGCCAGGCAGGGCCCTGGGGGCGGCCACTGCCTTTGCCCAGGGCTGGCCCAGGGCCTGCTTGCCAGAACTCTGCCCCAGCCCAAACCAGCACAGGCCCATTTATGTGCACACAAAGCCAAGCAGGTGGAGGTGCTCAGGAGAGCCTCAGTGCTGCCACACCTTTCTCCTGAGGACAGCCATGGCTTTGCCCTCACTGCATGTCACCTGTCCTCATCTGCTCAGGAATAAGTCTGCAGTCAAACCAAGACCTAAAGTCCAGAGTAAGCCCCTTAGCTTCATTGTCCTGGGCATCACGTGTGCCCTTTGCCCTTCAACTTTCAGACTTTGAAATCCTTTTCTGAGTCTCCCAGGATAGAAGTCTGAGCATGGCAGGGTTGCCTGGGGAAGAAGATGCTCCGCAAGCTGCCACCACTAGAAGCTATGGCTGGTTTGACAGTGCCAAATGCCGCCTGGAAACTGGCACCAGGACCCTGGGCTGGTCAGTTTTGTTTGCCTGGCATAACGGCCTGAAATGTTGTGCAGGGGTCTGAGGCCCAAAATGGCTGGCTGCCTGCTGGAATTCCGCATTGCACAGGATGCCTCCCAGACCCCAGCTTCCACCAGTGCCAACCTGGACTGGTTTGATACTGCCAAGTGCCTCCTGCAAACTGCCACCAGGAACCTGAGCTGGTATGTTTTGTTTCCCAGGGAAATGGGCCAGCAGTGGTGTTCAGAGGCCGGTGCCCCGGAGTGGACGGCTGCCTGCTGGAATTCCGCATTGCGCAGGATGCCTCCCAGACCCCAGCTGCCACCACTGCCTACTCAAGCTGCTTTGATAGTGCCAAGTGCCTCTTGCAAACTGCCACCAGGAACCGGCACTGGTCAGTGTTGTTTCCTGGGGAAAAGGCCTGAAGTCTTGTTCAGAGGCCTGAGGCACAAAGTTGCCGGCCGCCTGCTGGAATTCCGCATTGCGCAGGATGCCTTCCAGACCCGAGCTGACGCCACCCGAAACTCCAGAGGGAGGAAGGCTTGGAGCAAGGAAGCATTGAACATAAAGGTGTCTGTGCACGTGAGCGGGCAGGTGGAGCTTCCTGCATGCTGAGATCCCTTGCTCTCCTCCTTTACAGCTATCAGAGGGAATCGCTTCCAGTTTGGGCACTGTCCTGTTGGGAAGTGCTGCCGCAGGACATTTACCATCACCAACCACACCTGTCACCGGTTCATGGGCTTTGAGTGGGAGGCAGATGACCCATTCCAGTTCTGCCCCAAAGTGAGCATGGACTGCTCTGCCTTTCCCCATTGCTCAAGCCCTGTCCTGGTGTTCCCAGGAGCTGGCAGGGAATCCTCACATACGAGTGACAGCCTGTGGCAGTGCCACGCAGGAGATGCAGTCCCTGACTTTGCTGGGCAGAGGCTGCCAGCCTTGCAGAAAAGGCTTCATGTTATGGGAGGTGGCACCTTCTGTTCACACCACTCCCAGAACCAGCTCACACTGTGCTGGAGAAGAGCAGCCAGGAGGCTGAGGTGTACCTCAGTGCCGTTGTTACTTTTGCTCAGTTCAAACTGAGCCCAGTTGTGGTTCAGTTCAAGGATACCTCCCCCTTGCAGACAAGGACAGCCATGTGAGTGCTGGAGGCCAGGCAGGGCCCTGGGGGCAGCCACTGCCTTTGCCCAGGGCTGGCCCAGGGCTTGCTTGCCAGAACTCTGCCCCAGCCCAAACCAGCACAGGCCCATTTATGTGCACACAAAGCCAAGCAGGTGGAGGTGCTCAGGAGAGCCTCAGTGCTGCCACACCTTTCTGCTGAGAACAGCCATGGCTTTGCTCTCACTGCATGTCACCTGTCCTCATCTGCTCAGGAATAAGTCTGCAGTCAAACCAAGACCTAAAGTCCAGAGTAAGCCCCTTAGCTTCAATGTCCTGGGCACCATGTGTGCCCTTTGCCCTTCAACTTTCAGACTTTGAAATCCTTTTCTGAGCCTCCCAGGATAGCAGTCTGAGCATGGCAGGGTTGCCTGGGGAAGAAGATGATTCTCAGCAGAAAGTGGTACCAGTCCATCAGACAATGTTACTGTATTATTTCCTTTATATTTATTGGACATTTTGGTTATTCCTTCTTCTGGCTTTTCAGTTTCAGGCTATGCAACACAGGGAAGGTAGCAATCCAAAACTTGTGACAAAGAGAAAACGTTTGACTCTGGTTTCTGGGGCATGGATGGAGCTGCCCCAAGTTGCATTCAGTGGCGAGGCCGGTGTGACCATCCAGCAGCTAATGCCAAGTGCCCTCCTGTCTCTGCAGGACTGACTGCAGGACCTTAGTCCTGAAAAACAACAGCATGCTGCCCATGGCCTGGCAGCTCCGTGGGCTGGATGACCTTGTTGAGAACTTCTTCTTGTCACAAAATAATGGCATCCTTGATCCCCGCTCAGAGTTTGAAGTGACACTGCATTTCAAGGCTGAGCAGATTGGCAGCATTGAGAAGACCCTCCGACTAGAGGTGAGAGGGACTGTGGCCTGCCTGGCAGAGCAGGGCACAGTGAGCAGCCATGTGCTGCTAGGGACAGAGTCAGGAAGAGCTGCACCCGCCAGACACAAGGGTGCTGTGACCCCAACTTCTGCCACTACACAGCATTTGCCAGAACATGCAGTGCATCCACATCCCCCCAGACAAGCAGACACTGCATCCTGAGCCTGTACCACAACCACCTCGTCCCTGTGAATGGTTGAAGGTTGTTGTCTGGTTGTACAGACTGCAGCGTGATCTCTGTATTCCTCCTGGACTTTGTCTGAAGCTCTTGCATAGTACAACAAACTCTCCCTGTGGGATTTTGTTCCCTGGCCCCCTGTTTAGGGGCTGCCCTTCAGACAGGGTGCTAGGTGATTTGGGAGGGTTGTCAATGCCACTGCTCTGAGACACCTCATACTTCTTGTGGTTGTTCTTACACCCCTGTGCCTCTCAAGGATGCTTTAGCAGCAGCATTCCCTGCTGTAGGAGTGCAGAGTTGGGCTGATAGGGTTTTTTACTGCAGCAGAATCCCACTGGGACAGCCCATGAGAGGAACAGGTTAACAAAGCTTGGGAGTCCGCCAATGGTTGTGAAGCCAGGGAGGCCATAGGGAAAGCAGCCAGCAGAGACAAGGACTTTACAGGCTGTCTACCAGAAGAATAATCTGAACAATGTTTGTTTCTTGCTGCCTCAGGTTTCAGATGCAGAAAACATCCTGGGGGTTGTTCAGACAGAAAACATCAAAATCTCTGCAGAGGTCTATGATGTTTCTCTGGGCATTGACATGCCTGAAGGTCAGTGGATGCCTCCCAAACAAAGCAGTCCAGGTGCACTGCATTATCTTGGGAGGTGGGCAACCAAAGCACTTGATGGGATGGGGTGGGATGGGACAGCATGCAAGGAAGGCACGGATACGTAAAGCACATACTCTGCAAGCTGCGTGGAATAAAGCGTTGTCAGGGCTCTGACAGCCCTAAGTCTTTCCCCTCTGAACTTTGAAGTGTGCAGCTTCATGTGCAGATTGGATTTGGGGGCTTTGAAACAACAGTGATGTGAACAGGCAACGCCCACAGGCTCAGTGCAGCATATAAAGTAATTGGATTTGTGCTTGGGAGTGAGGAAATGGGAGCCGAGCTCTTTTGCTACTAAGCCTGCAGATACTTTGGGTAAGAAGAGAAAGGGCAG
Source organism: Haemorhous mexicanus (assembly GCF_027477595.1). Lineage (NCBI taxonomy): Eukaryota > Metazoa > Chordata > Aves > Passeriformes > Fringillidae > Haemorhous > Haemorhous mexicanus. The sequence continues at coordinate 3,121,299 of NC_082352.1, read as the reverse complement.
ACAAGTAGTTGGAAAACACTTTCAAGAATGGAAACTTGCTGAAAAGGGTTTTGCACCGAGACCTCCATGTTGCTTGTGAGCTGGTGTATTCTGCAGCAGCTCACAAATACTGTGTTTGACCTCACGCTGTGGATTTTCTGCAGGTGCAGATGGAAGCTTGGAATTTGGAACAATTAATGTCCTGGATAAGGTGAAGAAAGTCCTGAGTCTAAAGATCAAAGGGATATACAGGATTGAGTACAGGTGAGTCCAGCTGCCTGGTAGTGAGCATTTCCCAGGCCTTCATTCTCCCTCTGTCAATGGCTAGAACCTGTTTCCATGCTGGCTACCTCATGGTATATACAAAACCTGGGCTCTCTGATCTCAATTATTTTACCAGAGAATTCAGCCACAAACCAGCAGTTCTTCACAGCTCAGCTGGAGGCCAAAGGAGAGCCCCAGAAATTTCAGCCACTGAAATGCTGAGATTCATTGCCGTTCTTTGGTGGTCACCTCCTTCCTTTCTCTTTCTGAGACTCTGTAAAGAAGTGAATGAAAAATTTTTTGCAGTAATCTTGTGATTGTCTGCACTCTCTGTCAAGATCCAGGATTCCCTGAGCAGAGCTGGACTCTCCCTTTTTTTTCTGGTCCTATGCAAAGTCCTGGCTGTGCTGGTGGCACCTGTACTTGTAACTGCAGAGCTCTCCTTCCTTCCCTTTCTCCCCAGGTTCACGCTGAAGGGTGCAGGTCCCAGGATGCAAGACTTGGCATCCTACTTCACTGTTACACCTCAGTCGGGCATGGTGAATGCCTCCCACCCTGATGCGAGTGTTGAGATAATCTTCCACCCCACAAGTGAAATCCTCCTCAAGAACATACCCATCCTGTACTGCCAGGTGAGCTGCCTGGGCCAGGCTGTGTTATCACATGGTGTTTTGGGAGCGTAAACAGGATAGGTTTCTAATGGGAGGAGGGCTTTACTGGAGAATCCTCTCTCCTACGTACACAAACAAAGTCTTTCAGCACCATTTGGGAGGCTTCCTAAGTGGAGCTGAGACTCTGGCCGGCATCTTTATTGTTTACCATCCTTCCTGTGGACACAGGTGATAGATGCCAGCTCAGGTGAAGGAGGCCAGGCTGTTACCAACATCCCAATAAGAGTGTCGGCCAAAGCCGAGTACAGCAAGTACAGCATTGTGCCTGCCTCACCCACCGACTTCGGAGCCATGATCAAGGGCACCAAGAAGAGCCGGACTGTTGTGCTGAAGAACAACGGCACGCTCAGCTTCAAATTCCACATCCGCCGAGAACCCAAGCTTGCATCTGCATTGGAAAGCAAAAGGTATGAGAAGCCCTGCACCACCCTTCCTGTCATACACGCCACAGCTGGTATGTGGCATGCAGCCAGGAGACTTGGGCTATCGTCCATTTGCGTCCCTGGCTTGGGGAGAGGGAGCAAAAAAACACCTCAGTATCCCCATGTATAGTACAAAGCTGGTGACTGAGCTGCTCAGTCCAGCAATAGGAGCTGCTGGCTGCTCTCTGGGAGCCATCAGGAGCAGGAAGGCTTTCCTCTGTGAGGAGGAAGGCCAGCTTTGGCCTTTGAGGCAGGGGAGCTCAGCATGACAGATACCTCTGTTTTCTCCTCTCAGTTCAAAGCAAGGGGAATCTGCTCCATCAGCTAAAAAGCGCTCAAAAGGAAGGAAATCAGGCTCCTCGACACAGGTGGGTGACTCCTGCTGCCCTGCTGCTGCTGCAGGGGATGTGAGAAGATGCTGCTTTGCCCAGGCTGGGGCTCATCGCCATAGGGTGGGATGTGGTCTACAAGACCAGTATCTGCTCAGTCCTACTGACAGTCCTGTACTCTGGCTGTGACCTGGAGTTATGGGGTCAACAGAGGGGAGCAGGTCCTGTGTTTGGTAGCTGCTAGCCAGCATAGGTCTGTGAACACCTCAGAAGCAAAAACATCCCCCACTGAACTCCCAGTCCACAGAGCTCAGACATTACTTTTTCTTCTTCCCAGTCCCCTATCTGTCTCCCATCATTTCTCACAGCTATTTCTGCTCTCCTGTATTACCTCTGAGGTTGAAGGATCACAGCTACCACGTTCATTCTTTACACTCCCAACTCCTTTCTCTCTGCCACTTGGGACAGGCTTGCAGCTCCTCTTGGCTTGTTGCTCTCAGCCTGGGGCTACCTTTGGGCCATGGAGTCATCCTTCCCTGCCCTGGGACTGGCTGCTTGGGCCCATCTGGAGGCCAAGGCAGGACGTACTCTTTACTGGGGTGCTCAAGGCACAGCTATTAGCCATCAGCCTCTCCTGGAACTTTTTCTGCAGGGTCACCTCAGGCTTGGCATGTTCACAGTGTCCCCCTGCTCCGGCTCCGTCCATCCGTCGCGCATGCAGTTGATCAAAGTGGAGTGCCTCGCAGAGCAGGAGGGGACATGGGAGGAGCAGATCTACATTGACATCATGGACAGAGACCCCACAGACAATCCCCTCGGCATTCCCTTCACCCTGATTGTCGAGACCTGCGTCCCAGGTACATACTGCCCACAGTGCCCTTGGTCACACTTGCTGCTGATCAGCACCTCAACTTGCTGCTTGGATAGAGAGGCACGCTAGCCTTGGTGTCCCACCTTAAAATCCTCAGAGGTTCCAGCCCTCTTCAAGTCCACCAGTTCACTCATTATCCCTCCCAGGCTGGGAGGGATGCATGGAAGGATAAAAGGAAAGCAGTGCTCTCTAAGACTGAGGTTGACTGGGCTCCATCCTCACAGCCAGCTCCCCCACCCAAGGCTGGGTTTAGCAGTCACCCGGGCAGAAAGGGCTTATCGAGCCTTCTGAGAGGCCAGCAGGGTCTAGACAAATTCATCAGGGAGGCTTCTCCGTGCTCATCCCTCTGGTGTGTCCACAGGACTTGTTGAGAATGTCACGTCAATCTTCAAGGAGTATCCGATCTGCAGCAGCGCCGACCTCAGCCACCAGCTGCAGTCGGTGAAAGGCACGGGCCTCTTTGTCAGAGATGAGAATAGATTCATCTTCAGCAAGGTTCAGGTTGGGCAAGAGGCAGAAGCCCATTTCAGTATCTGCAATGCTTGCCGTCTGCCATGTGACGTGGCCCTCTCCATCAAACCCCTGCCTGGAGAGGTAAGAACAGGAGGCCAAGGTGGTGGTTGCCCTCTAAGGGCTGTGCGAGTGCCTGTTTTGTTCTCCAGATGCATTGTTGCCTGTGGCCCAGACTAGTCTAGCTCAGTGCAGGTCAGACTGCAGGGGAGAGCAGCAGAGCCAGGGAACAGTTGTGTAGAATTCTGCATGTCTCAGGAGAGGTTTGGCTCACACCTCTGGGTCTTTGGTGGGAGAAGTGAATCCTTCTGAAGCTCTCCTGGAAGCACACGCAGAGAGGGGCTGTTATGAACTGACATGTCAGGGCTCAAAGCAGAGCATCTCCTCAGGCTCCCTGGCTTTTCCTTCTCTTTGAAGGCCAGTTCTGGGTTATTTGCAGAGTCTTCCACGCAGTGCCCATCTCCCATATAGGCTGGGGCAGCCTCCTGCACTCAAACACCCAATGCTTTAGCACAAGGTCAGCATTCCCCGGGAGGATGGGAGCCTGCCCGGGGAAGCAGGAAGAAAGACACAATGTCTGGGGCTGTTCTCAGTAATGCATTTATGAATAAAACTGTGTCATGTTGAAAGGTGTTTTCTCCTAACACTGCTCTCTGGGTTCCCCCAAGGAACAAAGCCTTATCAACAACATTTTCAAGCTGGATCCAGTCAAGATGTCCATTCGTGGCTCGTCCTCTGCCGTTGCTACGGTGACCTTCACTCCGCCAGACAAGCAGAGCTACGACTGCACCTTTGAGGCTTCCCTTGAGATGCCCAAGGGGTAACTGACCCTGTGAAATATTGGGGGAGGCCTCACTGATAGCTGCCTCTCTCTCCCCTGGGAAGGCACAGGCCTCTTGTTAGCTGTAATGCTTTCAGTAGCCTTAGGCATGAGATGATCTGGGAGTAACTCTTAGAGTAGAAAAATGAGGCTGATGGTTTATTCTGTATGAAGAACTGTCAAGACAGGGAAATACTAGGTAGCCAACTGGAAGTTACCCAGATGTGCTGCAGCTGACCTGGGCGTTTCCACGGACAAAGGTTTAGAAGAAGCGGTTTCTGTGCCAGCAAGACAGCAGTCACATTTTCCTCTTTGCTTCTGTAAAATTAAGTGATCCTCTGTGGTTCCCTGGCATTCATTAGGCTATTTTATGTGAGTGATTGGAGCTGATATGAAAGAGGAGCCCAGTTCCTCTGCCCTGGGACCTGTGTACTGGGGCTTTGACCTGCCCTTCCTCAACCCTTTAGTGGCTGAATTGGAACAAGACAAGTCCAATTGCTAATAAGCAATTGCTTTTTTACTGTTCTTGGAAATGATCTTTACTGATGGTGACAATGATTTATTTCTGCCTTCTTGCTTTTGTACTGCTTTCGTGCTGTGCCTTTGCTTGTTTCATAAGTCTCATCTCACTGCAGCAAGGGGATTTGCCATATCTCATCTGGTGCCTCCTTATTTACCTGCTGTACTGCATAATTCAATTAAATGAAATTATTTTTAACTGTTATTGTGGAAGGCTCTGGCTCTTTGGAGCAGATTCCTCTTGTGAATGGTCCTGAGTGGATTGGGAAGAGGCTGGTGGGGGCCTGTGTTTTGTGGGGTACAGGAGTACCAGGCAGGGAAAACACTGTAGGTGGGTGGCCCTTGGTGCTTCGCTTGCCCAGTGGGAAATGGGTTAGTGCCAGCTGAAATTGTTTCCGCGCCTCTCCTGCAGCTCTGTGGAAGTGAAACCCCAAATCCTGACCTTCACCATCAGTGGGAAGGGGCAGGAACTGCCGGTGACAGTCGTGCGCCCAAGTGCTCGCAGCAAGAGGGAAATAGCCGTGCTGCGCTTCAAAAGGCTCCAGCTGGAGGATACAGAGATGCTCCCCCTGGTCATCCGTAACAACGGCATCAAACCTGTCAAGGTGAGGAGCACCTGCTCAAGGAAGGATCTGGTTGGGAACAAAGGCTTGTCCCACAGGGGAAGGGTCCCAAAAAACATGGCAGACCTGGGAAGAGGTGTCTCCGTTGAGCCCGAAATGACGCAAATTCACCAGGAGACTGAATTGCAGAAGTTTAATACAAAAAGCTCTCTCTTTTTATAGACAGGTTTGACACATTCTTCTTGATTGGCTAATTAACAGAAACGTCTTTCTCACAAACAATCCTTGAGAAGAACAGAAAAACAGAGTAGAAAAACACCACCTGCAGGTCATTTATACTAACAAGTTATCATCGTTTCTACAACTCCCTAAAAAGTCTCACAAGTCCACTGTGAGAAACTAATGTCGTTTCTTGCTCTCTGACCAGGCTGTCAGCCACAGGGAAGAGGTGTCAGAAATTCTTTTTAAGCGTGTAGCTGACATCTCCAAAAAGGGAGTTCTTGGAAATTTTCCATCCAGTCCTTTTTCTTTAAGTTGAACACAAGAAAGGTGGTGGAGTATTTTCCTGTCTCTCAGGTCACCTTTTGTTCTCATGAACATGTGTGGTTTCCCAGTTCCATAGATTGTATTTAATCCCAGTTTACTATATTTTAAGTAAACTTAGTTGTGGTTTAATCACACTCTGCTCATTACTTTCTGTCCTGTGTGGTTCTGTGTCAGTTCTATCCAGATGCCTCTGAACACCCTTTTTTCTCAGCTGGTTTGACTTAACTTTTGTGCTAAGTGCTGTTTGTAGTGGGAGAGGTGCTGGGCTGCCATGCGGGACCAGCAGCACTGTGGTGTCAGTCTCTGTGCCGTCCTGTACTCACACCAGCATCATTGTGCTCTGGCTTCCCTTTTCTCAGTTTATGTTACACCTGGAGGATGAGCATGGAGTGTTCTTGTTGAAAGGCAGGGCCTCCACATTCAAGACATTCCAAACTGGAAATGTGGAAGGGGACTCCGTCAGAAACGGTAAATTCATTAACCATGAAGTGTGATCATGCAGAGGGAAGACGTGTGCCCTGCTCTTGGCTTCTCTGAGCAGCAGCCAGGTGTTAGGCACAGTTTCATTCTTTGGGCTCTCTGTCCCCCAAGCTTTTCTTGGGGGCTTTTTGCAGGGTCTTCTCCTGGCAAGTTGTAGGAAGTTGTTCTGTTCTTCTAGACGTGGTGGGTTGAGTTGTGGGGGACTGTCACTATCTCAGTGGACCCTCTGAGGCATTTGCTGCATGTGGGAAGGTACCAGCCTGAACAGACACAGCCCTTGAGCACACAGCCAGCCAGCAGAAGCCAAAAGCACTCTTTGGCTGAGCTTGGCATATGGCTGGAGCTGGCTGGAAGTAGATGGAATGAGGGCTGGGCATCAGCCTGAGGTTAAGCTGCTTAAGCGGTGCTGTAACTGGAGGTGGCAGTCTTGTGAACATAGGAAGAGGGTCTGGAACCACTGTGGGTAGAATCTGTGCTTAGAAGGCAGCTGGTTTCACCTCTTATTCCTCATCTATCCTATGGAAATATTTCCTCAGTACAGCTGTATTAATTAACTCTGATTTCCATTGCTGTGCAGAGAGCAAGCCCGCAAAGCAGCCTTTCTTTCTTCTGCGTCATGGGCAATCGGCAGAGTTTGATGTCATTTTCAAACCCACCCTGGCTCAACGTCTGGAAGGGAAGATTTGTCTGTTAGTGGGGGACTCCCGCCTGACCCTAACCGAGCTGGTGGGTGAAGGCCACATGGATGAATTCACCCTTGATGGGTTAAAGGAAGACCCCCAGGAGAGGAATGCCAAGAGCAGTCTAAAGAAAGACATCATTGATGGTAAGAGAGGAGAGGCTGCCAAGGTGGAGCAAGGAAGAGGACAACGTCTGATCACGTGTGTCCTCCCTCTAGCCAGGCCTGGGCTGTCACCCATGGGACTTGCCGGCCTGTGGGGGTGGCAGCCATGCATGCAGAGCAGTGAGTGCTGTGCTGCACATCACTGGCTTAGGGGTGTGCCAGGGTGTTTCCCTGAAGGTGGTGGGATGGGGAACTGCCTGGGGAACTCCCTCAAGAGGGAGGAAGGCTTGGAGTAAGGAAGCATTGAACATAAAGGTGTCTGTGCACGTGAGGAGGCAGGTGGAGCTCCCTGCATGCTGAGATCCCTTGCTCTCCTCCTTTACAGCTGTCAGAGCAAATCACATCCAGTTTGGGCACTGTCCTGTCGGGAAGCGCTGCCGCAGGACCTTCACCATCACCAACCACACCCGTACGCAGTTCATGCGCTTTGTGTGGGACGCAGATGCCATATTCCAGTTCTCCCCCAAGGTGAGCATGGACTGCTCTTCCTTTCCCCATTGCTCAAGCTCCTGGTGTTCCCAGGAGCTGGCAGGGAATCCTCACATGCCACTGATAGCCCATTCCAGTGCCACGCAGGAGATGCAGTCCCTGGCTTGGCTGGACCAAGGCAGCCAGCCTTGCTGAAAAGGCTTCATGTTATGGGAGGTGGCACCTTCTGTTTATACTTTTGTCTGTCAAATTTCACATAAATCCTCTCTGAGGTGCAGATTCCTGGCACAGCTGTTCACCACATCAGTCCCTTTTGCTGTCAGGCCTGCCTTTGGCAGTGCTTCCAGTTTGGTCCCGACTCCCTCCCTGATTCTCCCTAGGTGGGACACCTCCATCCTGGCTGTGCCAAGGGCATCACAGTGACCTTGAAAGCAGATGTCCCAGGCACCTTCAGGAGGCGCCTTGTGAAATGTAAGGTGACCAAGATCAACTTCAAGCGGCCACGAAGGAAGGTTCCAGACTGGGATGACCAAATGTGCATTGTGACGTGGAAGGATATCCCCAGGAAAGACCTGGCAGCCAGATGGTTTAAAAAAGAGAGGGTAAGAAGCAGAACAGCAAAGAAAGGCAATCCAGCTTTTACAGAAAGAACCACCATAGCACCATCACTGCTGGCTGAGCAGCTCCTGCTTCCTCTGACATTGGACAGCCAAGAGGTTCACCAGCAGTGCATTCCAGGGGAGAGGTGGATGCACAGTGACCAGATACACTCACACAAGATGGGGAAGCCTTTTGACAAGAGACCTTTAGCCACACTCAACTATCAGGCTGTGCCACAAGCACAAGTGTTGCAGCCCATGTTGAATGGAAGGCAATGCTTTATGATTTTATCCCATTTTATGGTGTTTGAAATCTCTTCATCTCATGTGGTGCCTTTTCACCAACAAGGAGTTAAGTCTGCTGCACTCTGTCTCTTCTTTTAAAGTGGAGAGAAATACACTTCTCCTGCATATGCTGGTGAACTCCAAGTTTTGTCTGCATGGATACCAGAGAATTTGGTTGTGGTCTCTGTATTGTGTGGGATATCTCTTCATGAAGTAGCCCAGGCACTGTATGACTATGGAGGAGTCCAGAGAAGGACCATCTCCAGAGACTCTTGCTTTTATTGCCATTATTGCCACAAACACTCATCGTGGGTGAAGGTTCTTTCTGGGTTTCTGGACCATTTTAAGGCCTCTAAAAACCATCCTCTTTTCTATCAGAACATCTGCGGTTGAAGACTTTCCTAGTGAGATCTTTCACACCCCAAAATGCCCATCCCCAGCTCCCAGCAGCGTGGCTGTTGCTCCAGACATGACATCTGGAGAGCACTTACCCCTAAGACAAGAAGGTGCTCTCTAGAGCTCTTCAGTCTCCATCCACAGAGCTCCAGCAGGGGAACTTATCCCTATTTTGAGACCTGCTGGATTTATAGGGGACAGGAAAAAAGCCAGTCCCTCTACAAGGTTGAAGTACAGGGACTAGAACACAGCTATAGTCTCCATGGGGATATTAACAGCTGTGGTAGTGATCGCTTGGATCAGTCGGTAGAACAAACTACCGAGCAGAACACTCCCAATTTTGTCATCTTTCCAGGGAAGTAAAAGTGAATGGTCCTTTCTAGTCCCTTAGGAGGCTGATCTTGGAGGCCAGAAGATTCCCTTCTCAGCCTGACCTTCTGGGCTCTGCTTAGTGATTTCTCCTTCCTCTGTTTGCAGGTGGTCGAGACAGTCCCGGAACCAGCTCACACTGTGCTGGAGAAGAGCAGCCAGGAGGCTGAGGTGTACCTCAGTGCCATTGTTTTCTACACCCAGTTCAAACTGAGCACAACCGTGGTTCAGTTCAAGGATACCTCCCCCTTGCAGACAAGGATAGCCACGTGAGTGCTGGAGGCCAGGCAGGGCCCTGGGGACAGCAGCTGACCTTGCCCAGGGCTGGCCCAGGGCCTGCTTGCCAGAACTCTGCCCCAGCCCAAACCAGCACAGGCCCATTTATGTGCACACAAAGCCAAGCAGGTGGAGGTGCTCAGGAGAGCCTCAGTGCTGCCACACCTTTCTGCTGAGGACAGCCATGGCTTTGCCCTCACTGCATGTCACCTGTCCTCATCTGCTCAGGAATAAGTTTGCAGTCAAACCAAGACCTAAAGTCCAGAGTAAGCCCCTTAGCTTCAGTGTCCTGGGTACCATGTTGGCCCTTTCCTCTTAAACTTCCAGGCTTTAAAATACTTTTTTGGGCCACCTGGGACAGCAATCTGAGCATGGCAGGGTTGCCTGGGGTAGAAGATGCTCCTCAGCAGAAAGTGGTACCAGGAGTCCATCAGACAATGTTACTGTACTATTTCCTTTATATTTATTGGACATTTTTTTTATTCCTCCTTCTGGCTTTTCAGTTTCAGGCTATCCAACACAGGGAAGGTAGCCCTGGAATACTCCTGGGAGGAAGCTGAAGACAGTGAAGCAGTGAAGAAGCAATACTCATCTGCTCTGATGCGTAAGGGCATTTCACTTGGTAGCTGAGGGCCTGGGGAGAAGACTCTGCCACTTCACTCCAAAACATGAATTGCTCTTTCATCCTTGCCCACACGTCCACTTTCATCAGCATCTTCCCAGCTGCAGCCGGAGAGTTTTTGTCCCTATCTGCTGTTCATTCCCTTCTGTTCTTCCTCTGCCACTTCTGCTCTGCAGAGGAGCTGAGCCAGGCTCTGGGGAGAGCCACGTGCTGGGTGGACTGGGAAGGACTGGGAAGGGGGACATCAGGGACATCTCAGACTCTTTGAAAAGTCTGAGACTGGGAAAAACAATGGTGTAACAAGTGAGCTGACCTGTAGCCACTGTCTGTGTGCAGTTCCCCACTCCAGGGCAAATGCAAAGTCACCGTCTAAAACCAACTCTCCTGCTTTGGCACAGGAGTTTGTGCTGCATGCAGAGACCCTGCTCCCAGATGCTCTATTTCCTGCTGAAAGTAATTGGCCAGAGATGCTCCAAGTGCATCCCAGCTCTCCTCCAACTACCTGCAGTGGGAGGCAGAGTTGCTGGCGCTCCAATGACAGGATTTTATCTTTGAAAGGTGTCCTCTTCCTCTCTGCAGGTCATTTCCTCTCCTCTGAAACTTTAAAGCGTTGCAGAAAGATGCTGCATCGTTTTGGGTGGCAGCCGGATCGTCCTTTTGAAACTCAATCTTCTGGGCTGCAGCTGCTGCATCAGCTGGCCAAGCGGCTGCAGCAGCAGCAGGATTCTGAGCAGCAGCAGCAGCAGCAGCCCGAGCAGCAGGACCATCCCAAGCTGTGCCGCTCAAGGCGTGTTGGTTCCGCCCTGGAAATCCTGCCAGATCCCTTCCATGACCTGCCACTGTTCTCCATCAAGCCCTGCCACGGCATCATCGCCCCTGGCCAGAAGCAGGCCTTTCAAGTGCGGTTCTCCCCAAAGTGTGAGGGGACGTTTGAGACCACCCTGCAGTGCAGGTGGGAAACATTTAGCACTTGTCAACTCATGCTTTTGATGGGTATCGCTGGGGGATCGCAGGGTGGGACAGGGTGGAAGGGACCACAGTAGATCATCTGGTCCCACTTCCCTGTGTAAGCATGCTCATCCTAGTGCACATGGCACAGGGTTGTGTCCAGAGGGCTCTGGAATAATTCCAGTGAGGGACACTCCACACCCTCTCTGGGCAACCTGCCACCTGCACAGGAAAGAAGTTCTTCCTCAGGTTCAGGTGGAATTTCCTGTTCGGGTTCTGCCATTGCCTCTTGTCCCATTGCTGGGCACCACCAAGCAGAGCCTGGTTCATCCCCTAATACCCTCCCTTCAGTCCCTCTGACTGGGATGAGGAGGTGAGCCTGGAGACAGGCAGCCCCAGAGAGGCGGCAGAAACACCCACAGGAGCAGAAAAAGATCATCTGGCCTTGGTAGGGAGACACTGGGAAGGTTGCAAAATCTGGAAGAAGAGATCCAGGAACCAGCAAGTCCCTAGCTCTGCTTTCTTTTGGGACAAGCAAGGCCTGCTTCTCTACATGGAACCCTGAGTGCTGTAGTTGGTCCCCAGGCACTTTACTGGTCATGTTCCTGCCCTTGCACCTCTGCAGCTTCCATGCAGCGAGTACATTTGTTTAATTTGCTGCTCGCTGCTTGCACAAGGAAAGGATGCAGCAAGCTGCAGAGCAACTGGCTGAGAATGTCTGTCTGGCTAATACCAGTCCCTTTCTTCCTAGGATTCCTAACATGAAGCCAAATCAGAAGATGAAGCAGGTGATTGTGAAAGGCAGAGCCCGGGAGCAGAAGATTCTTGATAAAGCAGAGAGAGAAAGGCCAGGGAGCCAAGGATCAGGGGCTCTGGAAACCAGCACCTAAGGGGCAGCATTTGCGTCAGCTGGAGTCTCCTGAAGGAACCAGCAACATCGTGCCTTCTGCTGCTCATGGTCTCCCACCCTTCACCAGAGACCTCTGCAGCTACTCTTCTGAGCTCCAGTGAACACCTCAATCTTACCTTTAATTACCTAGGTTATTGACTGGTTATTATATTGATAATTAATTCATGATTGTCAATAAATTGTTAATCGTTAATAAATTGCTAACTGTCAGCTTGTCTTGGTTTAAAAGACAGGTGTCTGCAGGACCTCTGTGGAATGGGGAATGTGACCTCCTTCTCTCCAAATTATTATAACTTTGAAATTAAGGGGCTTTCAGGCAAAGATAAGGGAGAAGTTCTTTGCCAGTATGTACAACAAGGCAAACAAACAACAATGCTGGCAGCAAAAACAAACAGAACCAGATACCCAACCTCAGCCTTCCCTTGGCTGCAGGCACTTTCTTTTTGGTGCAGTTCCAGTCACAGCTGGACTGGGAAAGGGAGGCAAATAATGAATAAAGCAATTGCTACAGAAATTTTATTTAAGGAGTAAGGAACCAAGGAATACTCTGGAGAGCTCAAGCACTATGTGATCAATTCTGAAGAACTTATTGCTGTGAGGGAGTCTCTACAGTAGCCAAATAGTGACTGGACAATGCTCAAGTTGTTAAATAAGTAATGAGAAAACACCCTAGTGAGGGAAGAGCCCTAGCCCTTAGACCCTTTCAAAATATGCAAATAGATTACACTGATTTCCCCAAAATACAGAGATGGAAATATCTTCTTGGAAGAGTTGATCACCTCACCCACTGGTAGTCTTTGTTACCTCAACTGCAACTACCTCCAAAGTGGCTAAGATGCTATTAGAACAAATCATTCCCAGATATGGGATAACTGAAAGAATGGACTAGATAAGGGAACACACTTTACTTCAAAAATTGTGCATTCTATGTGTTGTATTAGACATAAATTGGGAATTCCATACCCCATGGCACCCTCAAAGCTCTAGATGTGTGGAGAGAATGAATGCTATCCTTAAGAACCATATTACCAAATTAATTTTTGAACCAGATTAGCATTATTACGGATCAGAACTGCTCCAAGAAAGGACATGGGAGTTTCTCCCAATGAAATGTTAGTTGGGTTACCTTATCTGGGAAGGGAGGAGGGGTTGCCAGTGGCTGAAACGAATGACTTACATCTCAAAAATTATTTGCAGGCAATTGCACTTTCTCTCACGGATCTTAGAAGAAAAGAGTAGTTACCCCAAACATCACCTCTAGACTTTCTATACACCAGGTAAAACCAGGAGATTGGGTTCTAATAAAATCTTGGAATGATGATACCTTAACAGCAGCATGGAAGGTCCCTTTTAGGTACTTTTAACAACTGAAACAGTTACCAGGAGTGCAGAAAAGGAGTGGTTGGTCTAACTCCTCTCAAGTCAAAGGGCCAGTGGAAACTCCTCTGCAAATTTGGACAGTGGTACAAGGAGATTGTGGTGGAACCTGGTGTGTTTTGTTCATGTTCTGTTCACTAAAGGGCTAAAGATAGAGGGAATAAAACACTTAGACCTAAAACCAAGTGTAACCAAAACCGCATACAATCACAAGTATATTCTTGCTTAATAAATGCTTGCTCAATAAACCATAAGTTCTAGAATTTTAGGTATGACCACTAGAGGAGGAGGAGTCGACCGGAGGACAGCCGGGGAGGACTAGCAGCCTTCATCAGACAACGACCAGCAGAGGAGGACCCCTTAGCACCAAGAAGACACATGGGCAGAGAACTTTCTGGACCCGTCCCCAACGAGAAGAGATACAGTATAAAAGTTAGACTGGATCGAACAGTGGGTGGGCAGTCCTTGGCGAGCGGAGGCTCCCCTGTCGCCCAGCGCTGATTTTGCTTATGCCTTGCTTGCTGTAATTAATAAATTCCAATTGGACTAAGCTTATTGGAGTTTGCTTCAATTCATAACAAGATAACCCTTCAAAGTTAATATTCAAAAGATGACTTAATAGTAAACAATCATGGGCAAGACTGGACTGACCTCTGTATTTGCCACCAGAAAGCCTTTTGCTCCACTGTGGGCTGCAATCCCTTGGGTGTTGAGCAGTGGAAATAGAAGTCAAACCAGACCTTGACTAAAGAGGAATAGGAAATGATATTCTAAGACTCTGGAAATTGCTGGGCGGAGTGTCATGGCCTCTGTGCTTCACCTCTATATCCCTGCAGTGTGCTGTTCTAGGGCACAGAGCTTGGGAAGCAGGAGCGAAGGTAACCTTTGATGCTACAGTTAAAATCTGAGGTTTGCATCATCCCAGCAAGCACAGAGGAACTGCTATGGAAGGCACTGCACACAAGTGTATCTACATCCGACTTTAGTTGAGTTGGAAGAGAACTATGGACAGCAACATGATCCCAAAGCTCAGGAACTTTTAAACAGACTGAATTTAACACCAACCTAATAAAAGACTGATTCATCTTCTTTATAACTACTTCACAAAAGGAGCCAGTTTGTAGAGTAATTACAAGCGACCCCCAATGAAGGAAATGACTGGCATCTGACTCCAAGGCTTCGGAATGCTGAACACTTGCTTTATTAAAACTATACTATTTTACATTACAACTATTTAAAGAGAGATTACTATACTATCATACTTACTACTAAGAATACTAAAGAATACTAAAGAAAACTCATGACTCTCTGCCCGAGAGTCAGGACACAGCTTTGACTGATTGGCCAAGTGTTGCGGTGTGATTTCAGGATCTACCTCAGAACTTCGGGCCCCTCCCCTGATAATTTCCTGCCAGGTGTGTCAGTCACCTCTCCTTCCCCCTCCCTTGCCCCCTGCTGAGTGCTGTCTGTCAGTCCTGGCATTCCAGAAGGGCGTGGAGTGATTGGGCAGATTCGAAGGATGCCCTCTACCTCTGGGGGGGCATTAGGCCATCCAGGTGTCCTTTGTCCCTTAAGAGCTGCTCTCCTGTACCTGGTTGGTGGCTTCCTAGTCCTTCCCTCCCCCTCTCCCCAGGGTTAAGAGAGCCAGCAACCACGTGGTTCAGGAGTTCTGTTGGAGCTGGTGCTGGATTCAGAGGCCTGTGGGCCAGAATAAAGCTCTGGATTGAAACCCTCCATCAGAACCGACTCCTTTCCTTCACCATCGCTTTAAAGCTTCTCCACCAGAGATAAACCCGAGGAGCAGACCCTGTTATGGGGGAAAGCTCCATCCTGCAGCCATTGGAGCTCCTGCATGCCTGGACTTGCCTCAAAGCACACAGCTGCAGCACCCAGCTGGCCAAAAGTGTCTCTGGGGTGAAAACACCACAGTTGCCATTTTTTGGTGCAGCAGCGAGGGCCAGACAAGCTCAGGCAAATCCTGGCTGGCTATATTGGAAATTACTCCAATAGCCAAGGAAACAAAACAATCCTCAGCAGAATCCAATTACCAAATTCCTTCAGATAATCAATCTTCCAACACATTCCACCTGTGCACAAACACAGGAGCAGGAAATGAGGTAAGAATTGTTTTGATCGTTCTTTGCTTCTCTCACAGCTTCTCTCTGTTCATAGGGCATGTGAATACCACAAGTTTGTGCTGACCAGACAGAATAATGAAATCAAGTGCTTCAGGTAAAATGGATGATACAAGGAAAGGGTGGATTGTGAGAAGTGAGGTGATATTTTACTGAAGCCAAAAGGTTATTAGCTAAAGAATGAAAGGTGTTGGTTCTATGTGTTGTTGTTTGAATTGTTTGGATTTGTTCTGGTTGGTTGGTTGAGTGTTGCCATTGGCTGGGGGGGGGGGGGGTTGAAGAAGTGACTAAAAAAGAAGTAGGATGAGAGGGGAGGGGACCATAAATTTGCAGATGATACCAAGCTGGGAGCATGTGTCAATCTGCTGAAGGAGGGCTCTGCAGAGGGACCTGGACAGGATGGATAGATGGGCTGAGTCCAATCAGATGAAGTTTAACCAGTCCAAGTTCCGAGTCCTGCACGTTGGCCTACAAATTGACTGGGGACAGAGTGGCTGGAGAGTGCCCAGGCAGAAAGGCACCTGGGGGTACTGGTGGACAGCAGGCTGGACATGAGCCAGCAGTGTGCCCTGGTGGCCAAGAAGGCCAATGGCTCCTGGCCTGGATCAGGAATGGTGTGGCCAGCAGGAGCAGGGAGGTCACTCTGCCCCTGTACTCAGCACTGGTGAGGGCACACCTGGAGTGCTGTGTCCAGTCTGGCCCCTCAGTTTGGGAAGGACGTTGGGATGCTGGAACACAAACCCTGTGAGGAACATCTGAGGGAGCTGGGGGTGCTCAGCCTGGACAAAAGGAGATCAGAGGTGACCTTACCACTCTCTACAACTCCCTGAAAGGACAGTTGTAGTCAGGTGGGGGTCAGTCTCTGCTCCCAGGCAACAAGTGACAGAACCAGAGGGCACAGTCTCAAGCTGCGCCAGGGGAAGTTTAGGTGGGATATTAGGAAAAAGTTCTTCACTGAAAGAGTGATGGCACACTGGAATCGCCTGCCCAGGGAGGTGGTGGAGTCACCAACCCTGGACACGTTTAAAAAAAGACTAGATGTGGCACTCAGTGCCATGGTTTAATTGATGAGGAGCTGTTAGGTTATAGGTAGCACGAGATGATCACACACAATGATCACACACAACCTAATTAATTCTGTGATTCTGTGAAAAGTTGGTGGTCGGTAGAGAACGCAAGTTCCCGAGTACCCATCCAATGGGAAAGGGGACAGGGACCACCCCTGCCAGGAAAAGGTATAAAAAGAAACCATCTTCTCAGAGAAGGTGTGTGTTCGTCTCTTGGGGAAGGGAGACACACCTGGCTCAGCTGAAGCATATAAAGAGGTTTTACTAATAAAGAGGTTTTTTTTTGCTTCGACAGTTTCTCCCAATTGAATTGTATCCAAAAGTTAGTGCATTTCTAACACCATGGAGGAGGAATAAGGTGATCTTTAAGGTCCCTTCCATGTTCTATGGTTCTATGACTGGTCACGAAGGCAGCACTTTCACGGTCCTCCTCCCGCTGCGAGCCGCTCCATGCCGGGGTTCAGGCGGGACGGGACGGAACCGGTGGAGCCGCCGCATGTCTGGGGCAGCGCGGCCCCGCAGCTCCCGGCGCAGGGACCGGCCCGGAGCGGGAAGGGAAAAGGGAAAGGGAACGATCGAGCGCTGCCTGGCGGAGCCGCGTCCCTGCCGGGCCGGGGGCGGTGCCGGGCGGCGGAGCGGGAGGAGCCGGGCCCTGTCCCTGCCCAGGGGCCGCGGGGGATGAGCGGGGCGCGGCCGGAGGGTGCCGGTGCTCCGCTCTGCCCGCCCCTGGGCTCATGGAGCAGGCCCGGCACCGCCTGAGGGACTTCGATGTCGGGGACAGGTTCTCCCGCTTGCCGCTGCCCAGAGCCGCCGTGCTGCTGCCGCTGATGGTGCGAGGGGGGCGGCTGCAGCTGCTGCTCCCCGTGCGCTCCCTGCAGGTACCGGGGGCTCCGGGGGGCGCGGTCCTTGCCGGGAGCCAGCGGCGTGCGCGCTCCCGCCATCTGCGCGCCCCCAGTGCCGCCCCTCGATCCAAGGGCACGGCCGGCAGGTTTTACACTGCCGTGACTCCGAGTTTGCGTGCCAGGAACATGCCGGGATCCCGGAAACCCGTGACAGGAAATTATCATTTGCACAGTCGGCAAGGATTGCTTACTTAAATAAGGAAACCGACCCTGGAGCGCAGCTTTATTAAATGAGGTTTTTCAGTCTGCAGTTAATATTACTCTTCTCTCCCTTTAGTGCATAAAAGGCAACAACCCAAGACTGCCAGAACTCTTTCTCCAGCATTTTGTTTTCTATTACAGCTCTGGTTTTCCATCCCTGTGTCACATCAACTGCCTGTACTCAGGAATTACTTTTTTCCGTTGCTGGGTCTTGCTTAAAAATCAAATAATCACAGTAACATCGCTGTTAAATTGATTGTAAATGTGTTTGTTACTGATCCATGATGCACAAGCCTACTACTGGAATGTATTTAAAGGCGTCTTAGAAATAACTCACTTTTTGATACAGTCAGGAGGGGACACAGTCTTTGCAGTAATAACTAAATAATTTAATTTGTAATGAGCCAGCTGAGTCGGGTGCGTGTCTCCCTCCCCAGAGGTGAAAACACACACACACACTTTGACAGAACGGTGATCTTTATCCCCTTTCGAGGCTGGGCTGGTCCTGTCCCCTTTCCCATTGAATGGCTACTCAGGAACTCAGGCTCTACCAACTCTTCTGTCCCTTCCCTTCTCATCCTTCTTCCTGTTCTGGTCATGTCTTCAACCCAGCCCTCTCCCAGTTCTCAACAACACTCAACCAATTAAACAAAACACACCCTAACTATAGACAACAACAGATAGGAAACAGAAAAAGGCATTTCCATTCTATTGCTCCATAACCTTTTTGGGCTGAAGCAAAATGTTATTTTCTCTCTCACGGGTACATTATTTAATTGTGTCTTTCAAAAGTTTCTGCTCTTATTTTAATCTTGCTCTACAAGTTGTCTGTCCAGATTCATCTGTCAGTCATTTATGTAAACAAGATGATGCAAAATGTGAACTTTGACATACTCAAGCAGAAGTTTTTGTATGAATTACACAACGCTGTCCAGGTACAGGGGTTTTTTTGATAGTGAGGATTTATGGATTAGCAGGGGATAGCCTCAGTGTTTTCTTAGGTAGCTCCTCTTGCCAAGGCATGTTTCTTCTGGTCTGCAGAATCCTTAACCACCATTTCTAGCTTCTTTGACTGGAAAGATAAACATGAAGGGATGCTGCAATACCAACATGCATCTGTGTGGATCCAATAAGAAACAAAAACCTTGTTCTATTTAACACTAGTACTCCTTTACATTCTAGCTGAGAAGATCACCAGGGGAAGTGTGTTTTCCAGGAGGCAAAAGGGAAGCCACTGATAAAGATGACATTGACACTGCTCTCCGAGAAGCTAAAGAAGAAGTGGGTCTTCAGCCAGAGAAGGTGGAAGTCATCTGTAGGCTGATGCCTGGAATTGATAAAGTAAGTCAGCATATCAGTACAGAATAAGTTTGGGTGCTTTTCTTTTGTGTGGTTGGCAGTGACCTTTTCAAACCTGGAACTGCCAAGAGGCGCCGCTTCTTCGCGTGCACAGCCCGTGTGTCCAGCAGAGCCCAGGAAAGGGCTCTGGCTCAGGGTTTGGTGTTTGTGAGAGCAGCTCTGGGGCACCATCAGTGGCTCTGGAGCCCCCCACAGACAGCGCTGCCCTGGCAGGTCCAGCAGAGAGCCGTGAGCGCAGTCACGGGGCTGCAGCGAGTGGGTGCTGAGCAGACAGGCTGAGGGAGGTGGGCTTCCCCAGCTGGAAGGCTACCAGGGGATTTGGCTGCTTTCTTCTCCTGGGGTGTCAGAGAGGGGGCAATACCAGAACTCTTCTTGAGGCAATGGACAGAGCAGCAGCACGGACATTTTGATGAGATGCAAGAAAGAAATCCTCTTCACCATGAGGTCAGCCCAGAAGTGGGGCAGATGTTCCTGACAGGCTGCATCATCTCCACCCCTGGAGCTGTGCAGAGCTCGCTCACCCAGGCAGGGTCACAGCAGGCTGCTGCAGCCTCACAGCTGTCTCGTGTGGTGTCTGCTGACTCCAGGGCTGTGCAGACAGAGAGGGAGCACCAGAGGGGATGTGCGCTGGGGTTGTGTGCATCATCTTCCTCTAGCAGGGAGACTCCCCGAGGTGTCTTTGGAGTGTGGGTCACCGTTTGTAAATTACAGGTTCTCAATTTCAGTAGCAGAGTTCAGTGTTACATAGGATCAGTTTTCCCACAGAACAGAGGAATTGCTGCTTCTGAAGACTATTTTTGTTCACCAGGTAGCACATTATTACTATGCATCCTGTTCTTCTATCTGATGGCAATATCCTCTCCCCATTAAAAAAGGAAAAAACTACTTTTGAAATTGTACTGCAAAAAGCTTTATTTAAGCTTTATTTAACTTCTTAAATTATAATTTTTGTACAGATAACCTTAAAATCACATAGCTCAGAGGTAGTGTGTCAAAAGGATCAAATTTTCCCTGTTTTCCAGCCAATTACTTCAGTCAGTAGGAGAGATGGTGTGGGGTTTGAACCATGAATATTGTACATGTCAGATGATACTCTGGCTCCTCAGTACATACATTCCAGGTGCTTCTGACTTGGACGGAGTCTTTCCAGACTTGAATCAAATACCACAAACACTGTTTTGCTCTTCCTCCTTTCTACAGGACAGTGGTCTTTGTTAGTGTGAATAAACAGAACTAGCAATGTATCCTAGAGAATTTTGGTGTTCCCTTGATGCAAGGTATGATTTCAGTGATTTTGCCTTCCCATGGAAGAAAGGATTACATTTAGAATTAAAATGTCCATAAATAAGGTGTTTCAAAAATTGTTACATTTTATGGCTAAATACATTGCAATAATATTTCTGTACCTTTAGAAAAATACTTCCATATTCTGGAAAATTCGTATATCCCGGGAAAACAATACAGAAATGTGATGAATGATAGGGAAAATCTGGATTAAAATCAGAATTAGAAAATGTCAATAAGGAAGAGCCATGGGAAAGCAGGCATGCTTTTTTACTTCTGTAGCAAACTGGCAAGCCTTTTTAACTGCTCTATGATTATACAGGATGAACTGAGTATTTGTTATGTCATTTTTGAGGAATACAAAAATATGGGTTCAAATTCTTCAAGTCAAATTACATAGCTTGCCATTAGGGGGACTAAATTGCATTGCAGTTGAAAATAGTTCATAGGCTTCTTGTACTCATTTTGTAACAATGAAATGTTTTTTTTGAGTATGAACATTTTTACTTGGTACAAGCATAAGTGTTTGAGGGTTTTGTTGATTGTTAAAAATTTACTTATT
Source organism: Haemorhous mexicanus (assembly GCF_027477595.1). Lineage (NCBI taxonomy): Eukaryota > Metazoa > Chordata > Aves > Passeriformes > Fringillidae > Haemorhous > Haemorhous mexicanus. The sequence goes on along the minus strand of NC_082352.1, from coordinate 3,100,760 downwards.
TAATGGAGGTTTTTTTCTCTCTTTTTAGATGAATAACTTGGTGACACCAGTTGTGGGATTTATAGAGGATACATTCCAGGCCACCCCTAACCCAGATGAAGTGAGCGAGGTTTTTCTTGTGCCTTTGGAGTACTTTGTCAAGCCCTTAAATTACAAGACCTTCTCTTATAAAACCTCCTCAGGTCACTCAACTCGCGTACACTGCTTCATATACCATGACCAGGAACATAAAAGGTCATTCAAGATATGGGGACTGACTGCACACTTTGCTGTATTTCTTGCTCTTGTAATTTTTGGAGAGAGACCTACCTTTGAAGTGGATTATGATCTTGACAACTTAATTTCATCCTCTGAGAATGACTTTATTAATTTATATGCATCTGTACATGAAGGAAAGAAGAGTAATCTGTGACGACTTGGTCTGGCAATTTATTTATTTTGAAAGAGGAAAAAGGAGGTTGGTTGATTTCCTTTGTACCTATTTTCTGAAAGCTACACTTGAATTTCTTTGGAATTGGGAACTTCAAGATGACAATCTCTAACTAGATTAATACAATTTTTAATCTAAGAGTTGTGAGAAGCACACAATATTTTTTGTGGAACAGACTTTGAAAAGGTCTGTTTCAGTTCCTTCTCAGTTTCAGTGCCTTTCTTCTATGTGATCAGAGATACTTTCTGTGCTTTGCTTTGTCTAGAATGAGATAATACTATTTGATGGAATTTGTGTCTGAGTTAACCTATGAAAACTTTTGGGGATCTGTCTGCCTCTTACATGTGCCATATGTGGACAACATGATCCATACAGTCTTGTGTGATATCTCTGAGCACTTACAGAATGCCCAATAAAAATACAAAAGGTTTCAGGGGCTTTCACAATCTTGTTTTGTTTTGCTTGGGCTTGTAGAGGGAAGAGGGCAGGCCAATATGTGCAGTGAATTGTGGTTAATTTAACATTTCTCACGAGGCAATTCCATAGGCTGTGGAAAACAGGATACAGGCAACAGGACTGAAGTTTGTCCTTCACCATCTGTTACCAAATCTCACTCAGCTGCTGGCAGGAGTCTTCTCCAGGAGAGGACAGTGGAGGTGAGGATTCACGAGGACAACCCACCAAATACAGAACAACAGAGAGGGGTTCAGAACCTGCAAAACAGCCCCTGGAGAATCGTCAGAGACCGACAGTGCACAGCAAGAGCCTCTGAACATGGCATGACCGAATGCTCCAGCCAAAACCACACTGTAACCTGAAGACAAGATACAGCAGTATAAATTTGAGTTGAGAGGTTGTTAGGAAGATTAATCCACAAACACCAGAGGTTTATGTCCAAAAAGGAGGCAGAGGAGTCCTTTTTCTTTATTTGAATAAAGGGAGAGGCCATGGGGCATTCCCCTGGGGTCTCTCGAATTTTTGGAGGATGCAGCCTCCCTTTTTATCCCAATTTTCCAGCTACATTTCCCTTCTCTCTTTCCCCCTAGGCTGAGGTACTTGAGAGGTTCAGACTTCCCAATATGCCTGATCCCAAAGATTTCCCTCCAAGGTATAACCCTCCCTTTTAATTTTTAATTCTTATGGAATTTAGGGGGTTTTCTTCCTTATTGTTTCTTTCATCTTTCAATGTCTAATTTCATTTATCAGCAAACCTAAAGCTTATTTGTAAAAGCAAATATCTTTTCCCAATCATCAATCAGTGGAATCCTTCCCATTGCTTCTTTTATCTCCCAGTGCTACTTTTATCTACTAGCAGACCCACAGCTTGTTTGTAAAGACAAATCTGCCATTCCTCTCAAAATCAATTACCATGATAGCACAATCTGGCAAGTAAGTGATCACAGCTAGAAATCCCCATTCCTTGGCACAGCTGGCACGTGGGCAGTTAGTTGGGAGCAGGAGAGCTGCAAAAATGGGTGCTGTGGGGGTGCTCCTCTTGTTAAACTCAGAAGCAAAGTGGCACAAGATGGAGCAGTGATTTTCACTTTAGAATACCTTTGCCTTTGGGAGTGCACCTCACAGAGGATGCTCTTCTGGAGTCTGAAATCCCATTATTGATGGGAAAGCGTCCAGAAGGTAGAGGAAGAGCATCAAGCCAAGCCTTGCAGGGTTCCCTGGAATCTGGCAAGGAGCACGTGCTGAAAGGCTCATGCCACCCTCCTCCTGGGTCACTTGAGCTCCTTGCATGCCCCAGCAGGCTTCCTGGTGCCTCTGACTGCAGATCCAACTAAGATCCAGTCATGTCCAGAGATAAAATCCTGAAGTAGCTCCACAGGTGCTTTGTTGCTTTCTCCCTGCGAGTTCTGCAGTTCCAAAGTCTGTAAACCTGCAGGTTTCTAGCCAAACCTGCTCATTTTATAGCCCTTTTGACCTGCTTATATTTTATACTGCATTGACAATGTTTAGACACTATATTAGCCATAAGTTTAGGCATAAGGATCCAAGGTAATGTGTTTGCTATCAGACTGTCATCCATGACCATCATCAGGGTGTCACTGGCTTCATGATAGGGGTTGAGTATTAGCTGTCCAATTCCAGTGGTGAAGGACATGGTGGGACTTCAAGGAGTGGTTAAGGCTGGCTATAAAAGCTCCAGGTGCTTCACAGAGGTGGAAAGAATCCAGTTCTCTGTCCTGAAAAGCTTCATCTGGGAGAAGAAGACTAGAAGAAGAACACTGCATAGGATGACATGAAATTTGCACCATGCATGGGCAGAGAGCTCAGCCTTCACAGATTTCTCCTCATAAGACATAATTTTCCCTGCTTTATTGGTAAACAAGGTGTGCCACTGCCAATCCTCGAGGTTCTTATCGCTCAGTAGGTTCTTCAAAGAGCTTCCTAGTCTCCCTTGGTCTTCTCAAGGTTCGTCTTCTGAAGATTTATTTGGATGATTTAGTTTCTTTATCCTCAGCTGAAATCTCAAGGCTGGCAGTATCACTGGAGAAGAAACCACGTCTTTCCTGTCATACAGGTGTAGAAATTGCCTTTTTTTTTTTTAATAATATTTTTTTCCACTTAACCTCTGTATTCCAGAACAGGAGATAAATGCTTTGTGGAATCATAACCAATAAAAAAAGTAAATGAGGGCTATCATGAATAAAGCCATTTGGAGATCACAAAGTTCACCAGTTCAGTTGCCTTTCTTGCCATTTACACAGCAAATGAAGAAGAGTTTGCTGGTGCTTGGCCCTTCACTGACTCTGAATATTCTGCTCACTTTATAGGTATAAACACTTGAATACAAATATTTCTCTCAGTCACAAAAGAGAACACACCACAAGCTCTCCAAATTCAGCAAGTGGCCCAGAAATCTTATAATCTCATTATGGCAGTACCTATCTGAGAGCTCCATGTATGGAGGATGGGCTGGCCACAAGCAAAGGCAACTTTGGGAGGGAGCACAGCTGCTACTCCTCCAATTTCCCAAGTGGGAATAACCCTCCCACCTCTTCCACCAGAACCAGTGTGCTGCTGGGGGAGCCCCTCAGCTGAAGAGGCCCTGGGCAGATGTTGGACACTAGCCTGTTCAGCTGTGACAATCATGACTCCATCAGAGACTCCATGACCATAGATGGCGATGATGATTCATCCCTTTCCTTTTCTTCTTCCTCTGGGATTTTTTCTTCTTCTTGCAGTATCTCCTCCTCTTCTGAAGGAAAAAATGATCCATAAATAGAAGACAGGCACATTGCCAATCCTATTTAAGCTGAGAAGTCCCACTTCCCTAACACTGGCCTCTCCCAGAAACAATGGATGCTGCTGCTCCTCTCTGAATCCTCATGTTCACTCTCACTCACAGGGGATCATGTCATCCCCTGCAATGCCACGCACATCCAACCCTGCCAAAAGCCCTGCCAGCCTCTCTTACAGCTTTCCCCAGCTTTTCTGCCTAGCCATCATCTTTCCAGGCCTGCAACAATGTGCTGGCAAGGTCCTGGGGAAAAGCCTCAATGGACTCAACTGCTCAAAACTCAGGAAGCAACCAGAGAGGCCAAAGTGTTGGTCTGTCATCCCTGCAACTTCCAGACTTGTGGAGATGGGTGTGAGCTGCCCGATGTGCGATGGTAGGGGGAAAAACCAGGGGATCTTCCTGGGAGACAACAGATAGTGCTCACCTTCCAACACCTTGGGGACGTTCTTGGTAACCCTAGGGAAGGTCCCCTTTCCTTTCAGGATGATTTCTGCTGGTTCCAGATAAGCCACTTGGACCTGGAAAGTCTTGTGGAAGACTCCTAGCTCTCCTGGCAGATAATAGACTTTCAGCACTTGCTTCTCGCCGGGTGCAATGGAACCCTGCAGGGACAGGAGAGGAGGAAGGGACTGCATCAAAGCTTTGATGTGGCATGGCTCAGGGGACAGACAGGCTGAGAAGACGGGTTCTCATCTAGAAGAAACCATCAGACCACATCACTATCTACCTTCCTTGTGCCCAAAAACTTGCACCTCCAACCCTGGGGTGCAGTGTGTCCTCCTGAACTCTCACAAGGCTGCAGCCCCAGCACAGCTGTGGGGTTTCTCCTCCCCAGTTTTTTCCTTTAATTCTCTCCTGGGCCGCCTGACACAGGGCCAGAGCCATGGACTTGTGCTACTCACTGTGCTGGGCACGACCATGGGCACACCAGGCAGAGGCTTTGCTGCAGTGCCAGTGCTGGAGTTTGGCACCATGTAGGGGAATTCCATAACCCCGGTGTTCCGCAGGGTGACTTCTGCTTTGAGGACTTTGTTAAACACCTGGGGAGAGGACAGAGGAGTGAGAAGTTACAGATGTTAAACACCTGGGGAGAGGACAGAGGAGTGAGAAGTTACAGATGTTAAACACCTGGGGAGAGGACAGAGGAGTGAGAAGTTACAGATGTTAAACACCTGGAGAGAGGACAGACGAGTGAGAAGTTACAGATGTTAAACACCTGGGGAGAGGACAGAGGAGTGAGAAGTTACAGATACTGATGCTGGCAGTCTCCTTCCTCTTTCATGGCGTTGAAAGCACACAGCCACAATGCAACCACTCAACTACAGAGAGGTGGTAAAGCCATGTAAAGGCCAGTAATAAATGAACCAGGGGACCGGGTCCTCTGCACTCTGAGGGGTCACCAACAGCCAGGAGAAACAGAGGAGGTGGCACTGAAATGTGTGAGATGAAGCCAAAAGCTTATCATGTTAAAGAATGAAAGTTGTTGGTTCTCCATGTTGTTGTTTGTGGTTTGGATTTGTTCAGGTTGGTTTGTTGGGTGTTGCTGTGAGCTGCCAGAGGAACGGGGTTGAAGACCTGACCAAAAGGAAGGAGGATAAGAGGGGAGGGGACAGAAAAGTTGGCATCAGAGAGAGTGGAAGCTCCCTAGTACCCCTCCAGGGAGAAAGGGGCCAGGGACTGCCCCAGCTGGGTACAAAGGGGATAGAAAGATTGCCTTTTCGTTGGAGGGTGTGTTTGCTCGTCTCTGGGGGCAGGGAGACACACACCAGGCTCAGCTGAAGCACTACTAATGAACAGTCTTGTTTTGCTTTGACAACTTTGTCCCCATTGAATTCTATCTAAAAGTTAGTGCCTTTCTGAGAGGCATTCCAGAAGAAAAGGCACCTGCATGCAAATATTGGCAAGAAACATACAGGTGACAAGAGAGACACACAGGACAACACAGGCAGTGCCAGCAACTAGAAGTATCTTGGACTTTAAAGTGAAAAGAAGTAAAGTGGGGATTATTCTGGGACATTGTTTTCAGCTACTGAAGTGACTGAAAGGCCAACTTCCTCCCTGGATTATTCTGTGGATCAAGCAAGAGCATTTGACAAGAGCATCTCCTTGGAGCTCAGCTTTAGGAGCCGATCAGTGGAGGGATGTCTCAGGTGCATTGAAGAGGACAGTGTCATGTCCCTCAGCCAGGGGGAAGGGAGGAGAGGGGTGGGGATGGCCATTTTAAACCAGCTTGGATGCTGACATGTCTCTCAAAGGTTGTACTCTAAGCCCCAGAGCCAGCAAAGGAGCTGAGAAAGGGAGAGAGCCTGGGATTGAGGTGGCCATGGTGCTGAGACAAGGAGCTGTGCCAGGAGCAGCCTGTGGTACCTGCAGCCCCCAGTCAATCTCCTCCACGTCCAGTTGGTAGCTGGGGCACGAAGCCTGCCCGGTCAGCACCACCTTGTAGGTGGGGCCTCCCTCCACGTGGCACAGCGCCGTGACACGGGCCACGATGTTGGCAAAGCCAAAGAAGGTAAAGGTGACCTGCTGGCTCTCTCCTGGCTGCAGCTCACCCCACAGTGGCAGGACATCAAAAGCCTGGAGGGAGAGGAGGAGAGATCGAGATGTTGAGAGTGGAAATGGATGCAGAAGAGCAGCTGTGTCAAAGTGGAGTCATAGCTGGAGGGGCCTATTCCCCAAACATAGCCAGAATCATCCTAATCTCATCCTGTGTCCATCCCACTGACTAGTGGAGGGACCATGGGGAAAATCTCCCATAATCACTTTTCCATGAGTATACACTACATTAAAGCCAACTGGAATGTCTCCTGGCAGCAAGAAATTCTCTCTGCTGCAGAACTTGTCTTTGGAAACCCTTCTCAATGTCTTCAGAAAAACAGGAGACTTGGAGGTGGGAGCCCTTCGAGCTGGGGGAAGGCTCATCTGACTTCTGAGGCCTTTCTCCCTCTCTCTGACTTATGTGCTGTTCTCTCAAGCTGCTAGAGCCAAAGTTCCTAGAAAAATGTCCTGTCAACCACCTGATGAGGTAAATGGGAGCAATGCCCTCCACAGGTGCTGCATTGGGAGCATCCTGGGACAGCCCTGCAAAACGTCCCACATGGCCTCTCCAGTGACCACTTGCTTCATCAGAGCTTTGTGATGGACTTGGAGGGATGTGAGGCCCCTCTGTGAGCAGTGCTGAGGGCCACCAGTGGCAGTGGGCCTACAGTACCTCTTCCCACATTGGATACATGGATATGAGACAAATTCCCACTTACCTCCTGCATTCCCACCTTGGGGTGCTCCATCTCTGTCAACCGACTCAACGCCCGCATCCTCACCGGCGTCTGAGACTCCCCAGGAGTGGATGAGAGCACCTGGAGAACAAGCACCACGGGCTGCAGTGAGCTGGCTGGTCTGAGCAAGATCACTCTGCTGCAGGCTCCAGCACCTCACCACACCAGGAGCAGCTGAAAAGGGACCTGGGCACAAATCAAGTGTGAAAATGTCCAGGCCATCAGACAAGTGCGGGTCCAAGCCCACCCACAGATGAGACCTGGGCTCCATCTGCACTTCCTACATCAAACTTGCCTGAGGGAACTGGGTGTCCCCAGCACTCAGGCAGGGAGGGTTGGAACTACATAATCTCTGAAAGTCCCTTCCAAGCCAAACCATTCCAGGATTCCAGGATGGCCACTTGAATTTCCCTGGTTTACTTGTGTATACATGGCAACAACCAGGAAATAAAGATGATTTTGTGCTTCTCTTTGAAAACATTCAGCCATAGTGTTCATTGCACCTATAGGGCTTTGTTTCTCCTGATTCAGAAAAACTGTGCAGTGTTTAAACAACTGGTATTTGTGTGTGAGCAGGTACAACCATTCTCCATAAACTTAATGCCAACACTGGGCTTTTGAGAAACTCTTCTGCTTCCTTACGTATTTTTTTTATTGCCCCATGAGCAGCTTCTGTTCCCCCTAATGCAGAACAAGGGGCCACTTCCCACTCCAAAGTAGTAATGCTCACCAGGCAAGTTGGCAGATCAAAGGCCTTTTTCCTTGTTTGGAGGAAGAGACAGTGACTTTGCAAAGTCTTGCTTTATAAAAGACAGCTCTGGAGCTGTCAGTGCAATACCAGCTTTTGGGTGAAGGCAGAGATGTGAGCACTCTAGCTGGGTTGGGAAGGGGGTTCGTGGAGATCAGGACTCTTCATGGACTGACACACATTGGAGGCTGGAAGCCTTCTCATCATGATGCAGATAAAGACCTCATTTTACACTGTAAAGAAAATAAGCCAAAAAATCCCAAACTCAGCATAGGTCTGTAGGATCTGATTGAGCTTCTCTAAGCAACACTTTCCTATTTCTGCCTCCCCAGACACCCCATGTCCAACTGCCACTTTCAGAGCACAGGACAGAAGGGCAGCAAAAAGGGAGGCTGGCACAAGTATGATTTTTTTGGTGGCAAGTTGAGGAGGCAAAGCAAGTGGTAGGTGCGCAAGAAAATCCACCTCTGTTTCCAGGGAATGCTCTGCATCTGCTGGCTCCTGATCAGAGTCCTCTTGAGCAGGATCTTCTTGAGCAGAATCCTCCTGGTCAGGATCCTCCTGGTCAGGATCATCCGGGGTAGATCTTCCAGGGCAGAATCCTCCTGGGCAGAATCCTCCTGGGCAGGATCTTCCAGGGCAGGATCTTCCAGGGCAGAATCGTCCTGGGCAGAAACCTCCAGGGCAGAATCCTCCTGGGCAGAATCTTCCTGGGCAGGATCTTCCAGGGCAGGATCTTCCAGGGCAGAATCCTCCTGGGCAGAATCCTGCACTGTTTCCGGGGTTTCGGTTGGCTCCTCCACACTTTCAGTCCTGTAGTATCTCCATGGAAACACTCCCTTCCTCTTTGATGACTGTGGTTTGAATTTAGGTGGTGAAGGGATGAACCTGGAAAATAACATAACTACGATGGTGGACCTGTAGTGGGAGAGAGAGGTGCCTGCAAGAGCAGCTCCTCCCTGCAATGCAGCCCCTGGCTGGGTGCTGGTGTGGTGAGCTCAGTAAGAGCCACTCCAAAACCAGGCTGGAGCAGGTCCATGCTCAGAGCAGCACAGGGATGATGCTCGTACCTTATGGTGTTCACCCGGCTGTCTGTCAGGAATGACCGGGGTAGTTGACGTGTCGTGGGCTGCAGTTGGTCATCTCCATGTGCAGAACTTGTTCTGTGTCATTTATGATGCAGCCAAAGTCCACAGCCTCGGCCTGGAGGTGGAGATTTGGGAAGTAGACTTCTCCCCGAACAGGGATCTTCTCCACATGAGGATGCTCCATGAAGCGCACGCTGAAAACCTTCTTTGCCACCCAGCTATTCAGATTGTCTTTATAAGCTGGGTTAAACTGGATCCAGAGACGAAGTTCCTCCCCTACATCCACTCTCACAGGCTGCAAGGACAGGAACAGTAATTAATCACCTCTGGGATGATGTCCCAAGGTCTTGACAGCAGGAAACAGTAAACATTCAAAGTGTGACCCCAGCATTGGATTCTCAGTTCATGGTTCATTTCTCTACAGCAGGAGTCTGTCTGCAGGCACCACAGTCCAGTCCAGGATTCCCTCAGGCTCCCGTTTCTGTGCTCAGCCCCAATACAAGGGAGTGGCTGCTGAAGAGCTGGCATGCTTTCCAGGAGACACCTTTACTGCATGGCTTTCCTCGATCTGCTTTCCTGTTTCCCTCTCCTCATGTTTTAGAGCCAGCATGGATGTTACCAATTCAGATAAGATTTTGATTCTTTCAGCAGCTCTGCTGATTTGGTTCAGGCCAATCCACTGCTGACACTATAGAATAAACTTCTCAACTTGAAGACCTCCCAACAGAAGTGCACCACCACATCCCTCCTCCTCAAACCCCACTGAACAAGCCCACAGAGGCTCACCTTGGAATCTGCAGGGAGGGGTCGCTTGTGCACATTGCAGATCAGGAATGGCTGTTCCACATCCAGCACAATGCTGAGTGGCAGGGAGCTGGTGTTTTTTTAAAGACAAAGGCTGGTGCTGCAGTGTCAAGACATCGCTGGGTTTCTACAGAAACAGGAGACAAGGGAAAGCAATGTCAAGTGCCATAGACCTCCTTCCCCTTCCAATGCATTTCACATTTTTCAACACCAAAAGTGCATATATTTCTATTTACTTCCAGCCAATTTAAGAGTTGCACCTTTAAATGCCAGGATGGAATCTAGTGACTTACCTTTTCCACATGGAAAGTGATTGCTCTGGAAGACATTTCCACAACAGGGCAAATGAAGTTGCAGGTGACATCCACTTGCATGATCTGCTTCTTTGCTGTCTCTTTCCCCACCACAGCGTGACACAGCAGCTGCTCCTTCACCTCCTGCATCCAAGATTCACTTGTCTCCCAGTGCATGCTGGCAGGCCCAACACCCCACACTGGCTTGTCACCCACCCACGGGCCCTATTCCTGTCACTTATTATTAGGGACTGTAATTAGTCTCTGCTCTCCTCAATGGCTCTCTTTTCTTCTGTGCTGCCACCTATTTATTCTAAATATCTGTGCCCAGGGGTCCTGGAGCCAGGGAATGCATACCAGACTTAGCTGGCAGCTTCTCTGCAGAGTTTCATTTCCCCTGGAAAGAAAGGTCCAGGTAGGAGAACGCTCCCAGACTCTGCTGAAATCTCCCCTATGAGTTGCTCTCCAGGGGTACTGCAAAACCTGGCTGCCCCTGGGACACCAGGGCTGGCTGAGAGACTGGGGCAAGCAGGAATAGGAAAGATGACCAAAGTCAATTTGTCAATTCTGATGAACCCTGGGAACAGTTTCCTGCCTGGATGGACATCGCACTGATCATTAGAGCTGGCACACTGCGTTTTCCCCCTCCAGGACTCATAGCTAGAGCAGCCCTGTGCCCATGTTTGTCTTCAGAGGAAAAGCAATGCTACTCCCAGGCACTCCTGCCATTCCCAGGGCTTTTGTTTTACTCCCTGGATAAAGGGTTTTTCCCTCAGAAAAAACACTTGACAGTAATTTAATTGGCTTCCTGCCTGGACTTCTAGTCTAAGTGCAACTTCTTTGCCCTGCTCTTCCTTTCTGCCTCAGCACATGACACAGGTAAGCAGTGTTTGCCCAAAGGAGCAGTACTTCCTTCAGCCTGTATTTTGGGATCAGCAAGTTGGGTTTATGGTAGCTAGGGAAACACAAAAGAGCCTTAGCAACTGATGGTGGCCAGCAAGGAAAGCAACTGGCATTAAAAATGTTTCTTGAAGCCACTTGCTCCTTTTCACAGGTAAATGTCAAGGGGCTGCAGAAGCAGCTGCAGTGGAGGGGATCTGATGGGGAAGGCTCAGCCCTTGGCAGGGGCCTCACCTGGGCAGTGCTAGAGCAGCCTTCCAGCACCATGGCCACAGTCTGGCCTGGCCGCAGGTCCACCTGCAGCAGCCACAGCTTAAACACGGGGCTGCCAGGTCTGGGGATCTGGGAAGCATCTTTGCTTTTGGGGCCACAATGGCCAGGGGGACGAGTGCAGCGCTGGAAGATGCGGAAACCTTCTGTGCTCCAGTACAGCCGCTGGGGGCGTCGTCCTCTGTTTGTCACCTGGGCTGCTCAGTTTTGCTTCCCAGGGAAATGGGCCGGCAGGTGTGTTCAGGGGCCGGTGCCCCGGAGTGGATGGCTGCCTGCTGGAATTGCGCATTGCGCAGAATGCCTCCCAGACCCCAGCTGCCACCACTGCCAGCTCAAGCTGCTTTGATAGTGCCAACTATCAAAGGGCAAGGTATCCTTGAAGGTATCCTTGAACTGAACCACAACTGGGCTCAGTTTGAACTGGACAAGGACAAGGACAGCCATGTGAGTGCTGGAGGCCAGGCAGGGCCCTGGGGGCGGCCACTGCCTTTGCCCAGGGCTGGCCCAGGGCCTGCTTGCCAGAACTCTGCCCCAGCCCAAACCAGCACAGGCCCATTTATGTGCACACAAAGCCAAGCAGGTGGAGGTGCTCAGGAGAGCCTCAGTGCTGCCACACCTTTCTCCTGAGGACAGCCATGGCTTTGCCCTCACTGCATGTCACCTGTCCTCATCTGCTCAGGAATAAGTCTGCAGTCAAACCAAGACCTAAAGTCCAGAGTAAGCCCCTTAGCTTCATTGTCCTGGGCATCACGTGTGCCCTTTGCCCTTCAACTTTCAGACTTTGAAATCCTTTTCTGAGTCTCCCAGGATAGAAGTCTGAGCATGGCAGGGTTGCCTGGGGAAGAAGATGCTCCGCAAGCTGCCACCACTAGAAGCTATGGCTGGTTTGACAGTGCCAAATGCCGCCTGGAAACTGGCACCAGGACCCTGGGCTGGTCAGTTTTGTTTGCCTGGCATAACGGCCTGAAATGTTGTGCAGGGGTCTGAGGCCCAAAATGGCTGGCTGCCTGCTGGAATTCCGCATTGCACAGGATGCCTCCCAGACCCCAGCTTCCACCAGTGCCAACCTGGACTGGTTTGATACTGCCAAGTGCCTCCTGCAAACTGCCACCAGGAACCTGAGCTGGTATGTTTTGTTTCCCAGGGAAATGGGCCAGCAGTGGTGTTCAGAGGCCGGTGCCCCGGAGTGGACGGCTGCCTGCTGGAATTCCGCATTGCGCAGGATGCCTCCCAGACCCCAGCTGCCACCACTGCCTACTCAAGCTGCTTTGATAGTGCCAAGTGCCTCTTGCAAACTGCCACCAGGAACCGGCACTGGTCAGTGTTGTTTCCTGGGGAAAAGGCCTGAAGTCTTGTTCAGAGGCCTGAGGCACAAAGTTGCCGGCCGCCTGCTGGAATTCCGCATTGCGCAGGATGCCTTCCAGACCCGAGCTGACGCCACCCGAAACTCCAGAGGGAGGAAGGCTTGGAGCAAGGAAGCATTGAACATAAAGGTGTCTGTGCACGTGAGCGGGCAGGTGGAGCTTCCTGCATGCTGAGATCCCTTGCTCTCCTCCTTTACAGCTATCAGAGGGAATCGCTTCCAGTTTGGGCACTGTCCTGTTGGGAAGTGCTGCCGCAGGACATTTACCATCACCAACCACACCTGTCACCGGTTCATGGGCTTTGAGTGGGAGGCAGATGACCCATTCCAGTTCTGCCCCAAAGTGAGCATGGACTGCTCTGCCTTTCCCCATTGCTCAAGCCCTGTCCTGGTGTTCCCAGGAGCTGGCAGGGAATCCTCACATACGAGTGACAGCCTGTGGCAGTGCCACGCAGGAGATGCAGTCCCTGACTTTGCTGGGCAGAGGCTGCCAGCCTTGCAGAAAAGGCTTCATGTTATGGGAGGTGGCACCTTCTGTTCACACCACTCCCAGAACCAGCTCACACTGTGCTGGAGAAGAGCAGCCAGGAGGCTGAGGTGTACCTCAGTGCCGTTGTTACTTTTGCTCAGTTCAAACTGAGCCCAGTTGTGGTTCAGTTCAAGGATACCTCCCCCTTGCAGACAAGGACAGCCATGTGAGTGCTGGAGGCCAGGCAGGGCCCTGGGGGCAGCCACTGCCTTTGCCCAGGGCTGGCCCAGGGCTTGCTTGCCAGAACTCTGCCCCAGCCCAAACCAGCACAGGCCCATTTATGTGCACACAAAGCCAAGCAGGTGGAGGTGCTCAGGAGAGCCTCAGTGCTGCCACACCTTTCTGCTGAGAACAGCCATGGCTTTGCTCTCACTGCATGTCACCTGTCCTCATCTGCTCAGGAATAAGTCTGCAGTCAAACCAAGACCTAAAGTCCAGAGTAAGCCCCTTAGCTTCAATGTCCTGGGCACCATGTGTGCCCTTTGCCCTTCAACTTTCAGACTTTGAAATCCTTTTCTGAGCCTCCCAGGATAGCAGTCTGAGCATGGCAGGGTTGCCTGGGGAAGAAGATGATTCTCAGCAGAAAGTGGTACCAGTCCATCAGACAATGTTACTGTATTATTTCCTTTATATTTATTGGACATTTTGGTTATTCCTTCTTCTGGCTTTTCAGTTTCAGGCTATGCAACACAGGGAAGGTAGCAATCCAAAACTTGTGACAAAGAGAAAACGTTTGACTCTGGTTTCTGGGGCATGGATGGAGCTGCCCCAAGTTGCATTCAGTGGCGAGGCCGGTGTGACCATCCAGCAGCTAATGCCAAGTGCCCTCCTGTCTCTGCAGGACTGACTGCAGGACCTTAGTCCTGAAAAACAACAGCATGCTGCCCATGGCCTGGCAGCTCCGTGGGCTGGATGACCTTGTTGAGAACTTCTTCTTGTCACAAAATAATGGCATCCTTGATCCCCGCTCAGAGTTTGAAGTGACACTGCATTTCAAGGCTGAGCAGATTGGCAGCATTGAGAAGACCCTCCGACTAGAGGTGAGAGGGACTGTGGCCTGCCTGGCAGAGCAGGGCACAGTGAGCAGCCATGTGCTGCTAGGGACAGAGTCAGGAAGAGCTGCACCCGCCAGACACAAGGGTGCTGTGACCCCAACTTCTGCCACTACACAGCATTTGCCAGAACATGCAGTGCATCCACATCCCCCCAGACAAGCAGACACTGCATCCTGAGCCTGTACCACAACCACCTCGTCCCTGTGAATGGTTGAAGGTTGTTGTCTGGTTGTACAGACTGCAGCGTGATCTCTGTATTCCTCCTGGACTTTGTCTGAAGCTCTTGCATAGTACAACAAACTCTCCCTGTGGGATTTTGTTCCCTGGCCCCCTGTTTAGGGGCTGCCCTTCAGACAGGGTGCTAGGTGATTTGGGAGGGTTGTCAATGCCACTGCTCTGAGACACCTCATACTTCTTGTGGTTGTTCTTACACCCCTGTGCCTCTCAAGGATGCTTTAGCAGCAGCATTCCCTGCTGTAGGAGTGCAGAGTTGGGCTGATAGGGTTTTTTACTGCAGCAGAATCCCACTGGGACAGCCCATGAGAGGAACAGGTTAACAAAGCTTGGGAGTCCGCCAATGGTTGTGAAGCCAGGGAGGCCATAGGGAAAGCAGCCAGCAGAGACAAGGACTTTACAGGCTGTCTACCAGAAGAATAATCTGAACAATGTTTGTTTCTTGCTGCCTCAGGTTTCAGATGCAGAAAACATCCTGGGGGTTGTTCAGACAGAAAACATCAAAATCTCTGCAGAGGTCTATGATGTTTCTCTGGGCATTGACATGCCTGAAGGTCAGTGGATGCCTCCCAAACAAAGCAGTCCAGGTGCACTGCATTATCTTGGGAGGTGGGCAACCAAAGCACTTGATGGGATGGGGTGGGATGGGACAGCATGCAAGGAAGGCACGGATACGTAAAGCACATACTCTGCAAGCTGCGTGGAATAAAGCGTTGTCAGGGCTCTGACAGCCCTAAGTCTTTCCCCTCTGAACTTTGAAGTGTGCAGCTTCATGTGCAGATTGGATTTGGGGGCTTTGAAACAACAGTGATGTGAACAGGCAACGCCCACAGGCTCAGTGCAGCATATAAAGTAATTGGATTTGTGCTTGGGAGTGAGGAAATGGGAGCCGAGCTCTTTTGCTACTAAGCCTGCAGATACTTTGGGTAAGAAGAGAAAGGGCAGACAAGTAGTTGGAAAACACTTTCAAGAATGGAAACTTGCTGAAAAGGGTTTTGCACCGAGACCTCCATGTTGCTTGTGAGCTGGTGTATTCTGCAGCAGCTCACAAATACTGTGTTTGACCTCACGCTGTGGATTTTCTGCAGGTGCAGATGGAAGCTTGGAATTTGGAACAATTAATGTCCTGGATAAGGTGAAGAAAGTCCTGAGTCTAAAGATCAAAGGGATATACAGGATTGAGTACAGGTGAGTCCAGCTGCCTGGTAGTGAGCATTTCCCAGGCCTTCATTCTCCCTCTGTCAATGGCTAGAACCTGTTTCCATGCTGGCTACCTCATGGTATATACAAAACCTGGGCTCTCTGATCTCAATTATTTTACCAGAGAATTCAGCCACAAACCAGCAGTTCTTCACAGCTCAGCTGGAGGCCAAAGGAGAGCCCCAGAAATTTCAGCCACTGAAATGCTGAGATTCATTGCCGTTCTTTGGTGGTCACCTCCTTCCTTTCTCTTTCTGAGACTCTGTAAAGAAGTGAATGAAAAATTTTTTGCAGTAATCTTGTGATTGTCTGCACTCTCTGTCAAGATCCAGGATTCCCTGAGCAGAGCTGGACTCTCCCTTTTTTTTCTGGTCCTATGCAAAGTCCTGGCTGTGCTGGTGGCACCTGTACTTGTAACTGCAGAGCTCTCCTTCCTTCCCTTTCTCCCCAGGTTCACGCTGAAGGGTGCAGGTCCCAGGATGCAAGACTTGGCATCCTACTTCACTGTTACACCTCAGTCGGGCATGGTGAATGCCTCCCACCCTGATGCGAGTGTTGAGATAATCTTCCACCCCACAAGTGAAATCCTCCTCAAGAACATACCCATCCTGTACTGCCAGGTGAGCTGCCTGGGCCAGGCTGTGTTATCACATGGTGTTTTGGGAGCGTAAACAGGATAGGTTTCTAATGGGAGGAGGGCTTTACTGGAGAATCCTCTCTCCTACGTACACAAACAAAGTCTTTCAGCACCATTTGGGAGGCTTCCTAAGTGGAGCTGAGACTCTGGCCGGCATCTTTATTGTTTACCATCCTTCCTGTGGACACAGGTGATAGATGCCAGCTCAGGTGAAGGAGGCCAGGCTGTTACCAACATCCCAATAAGAGTGTCGGCCAAAGCCGAGTACAGCAAGTACAGCATTGTGCCTGCCTCACCCACCGACTTCGGAGCCATGATCAAGGGCACCAAGAAGAGCCGGACTGTTGTGCTGAAGAACAACGGCACGCTCAGCTTCAAATTCCACATCCGCCGAGAACCCAAGCTTGCATCTGCATTGGAAAGCAAAAGGTATGAGAAGCCCTGCACCACCCTTCCTGTCATACACGCCACAGCTGGTATGTGGCATGCAGCCAGGAGACTTGGGCTATCGTCCATTTGCGTCCCTGGCTTGGGGAGAGGGAGCAAAAAAACACCTCAGTATCCCCATGTATAGTACAAAGCTGGTGACTGAGCTGCTCAGTCCAGCAATAGGAGCTGCTGGCTGCTCTCTGGGAGCCATCAGGAGCAGGAAGGCTTTCCTCTGTGAGGAGGAAGGCCAGCTTTGGCCTTTGAGGCAGGGGAGCTCAGCATGACAGATACCTCTGTTTTCTCCTCTCAGTTCAAAGCAAGGGGAATCTGCTCCATCAGCTAAAAAGCGCTCAAAAGGAAGGAAATCAGGCTCCTCGACACAGGTGGGTGACTCCTGCTGCCCTGCTGCTGCTGCAGGGGATGTGAGAAGATGCTGCTTTGCCCAGGCTGGGGCTCATCGCCATAGGGTGGGATGTGGTCTACAAGACCAGTATCTGCTCAGTCCTACTGACAGTCCTGTACTCTGGCTGTGACCTGGAGTTATGGGGTCAACAGAGGGGAGCAGGTCCTGTGTTTGGTAGCTGCTAGCCAGCATAGGTCTGTGAACACCTCAGAAGCAAAAACATCCCCCACTGAACTCCCAGTCCACAGAGCTCAGACATTACTTTTTCTTCTTCCCAGTCCCCTATCTGTCTCCCATCATTTCTCACAGCTATTTCTGCTCTCCTGTATTACCTCTGAGGTTGAAGGATCACAGCTACCACGTTCATTCTTTACACTCCCAACTCCTTTCTCTCTGCCACTTGGGACAGGCTTGCAGCTCCTCTTGGCTTGTTGCTCTCAGCCTGGGGCTACCTTTGGGCCATGGAGTCATCCTTCCCTGCCCTGGGACTGGCTGCTTGGGCCCATCTGGAGGCCAAGGCAGGACGTACTCTTTACTGGGGTGCTCAAGGCACAGCTATTAGCCATCAGCCTCTCCTGGAACTTTTTCTGCAGGGTCACCTCAGGCTTGGCATGTTCACAGTGTCCCCCTGCTCCGGCTCCGTCCATCCGTCACGCATGCAGTTGATCAAAGTGGAGTGCCTCGCAGAGCAGGAGGGGACATGGGAGGAGCAGATCTACATTGACATCATGGACAGAGACCCCACAGACAATCCCCTCGGCATTCCCTTCACCCTGATTGTCGAGACCTGCGTCCCAGGTACATACTGCCCACAGTGCCCTTGGTCACACTTGCTGCTGATCAGCACCTCAACTTGCTGCTTGGATAGAGAGGCACGCTAGCCTTGGTGTCCCACCTTAAAATCCTCAGAGGTTCCAGCCCTCTTCAAGTCCACCAGTTCACTCATTATCCCTCCCAGGCTGGGAGGGATGCATGGAAGGATAAAAGGAAAGCAGTGTAAGACTGAGGTTGACTGGGCTCCATCCTCACAGCCAGCTCCCCCACCCAAGGCTGGGTTTAGCAGTCACCCGGGCAGAAAGGGCTTATCGAGCCTTCTGAGAGGCCAGCAGGGTCTAGACAAATTCATCAGGGAGGCTTCTCCGTGCTCATCCCTCTGGTGTGTCCACAGGACTTGTTGAGAATGTCGCGTCAATCTTCAAGGAGTATCCGATCTGCAGCAGCGCCGACCTCAGCCACCAGCTGCAGTCGGTGAAAGGCACGGGCCTCTTTGTCAGAGATGAGAATAGATTCATCTTCAGCAAGGTTCAGGTTGGGCAAGAGGCAGAAGCCCATTTCAGTATCTGCAATGCTTGCCGTCTGCCATGTGACGTGGCCCTCTCCATCAAACCCCTGCCTGGAGAGGTAAGAACAGGAGGCCAAGGTGGTGGTTGCCCTCTAAGGGCTGTGCGAGTGCCTGTTTTGTTCTCCAGATGCATTGTTGCCTGTGGCCCAGACTAGTCTAGCTCAGTGCAGGTCAGACTGCAGGGGAGAGCAGCAGAGCCAGGGAACAGTTGTGTGGAATTTTGCATGTCTCAGGAGAGGTTTGGCTCACACCTCTGGGTCTTTAGTGGGAGAAGTGAATCCTTCTGAAGCTCTCCTGGAAGCACACGCAGAGAGGGGCTGTTATGAACTGACACGTCAGGGCTCAAAGCAGAGCATCTCCTCAGGCTCCCTGGCTTTTCCTTCTCTTTGAAGGCCAGTTCTGGGTTATTTGCAGAGTCTTCCATGCAGCGCCCATCTCCCATATAGGCTGGGGCAGCCTCCTGCACTCAAACACCCAATGCTTTAGCACAAGGTCAGCATTCCCTGGGAGGATGGGAGCCTGCCCGGGGAAGCAGGAAGAAAGACACAATGTCTGGGGCTGTTCTCAGTAATGCATTTATGAATAAAACTGTGTCATGTTGAAAGGTGTTTTCTCCTAACACTGCTCTCTGGGTTCCCCCAAGGAACAAAGCCTTATCAACAACATTTTCAAGCTGGATCCAGTCAAGATGTCCATTCGTGGCTCGTCCTCTGCCGTTGCTACGGTGACCTTCACTCCGCCAGACAAGCAGAGCTACGACTGCACCTTCGAGGCTTCCCTTGAGATGCCCAAGGGGTAACTGACCCTCTGAAATATTGGGGGAGGCCTCACTGATAGCTGCCTCTCTCTCCCCTGGGAAGGCACAGGCCTCTTGTTAGCTCTAATGCTTTCAGTAGCCTTAGGCATGAGATGATCTGGGAGTAACTCTTAGAGTAGAAAAATGAGGCTGATGGTTTATTCTGTATGAAGAACTGTCAAGACAGGGAAATACTAGGTAGCCAACTGGAAGTTACCCAGATGTGCTGCAGCTGACCTGGGCGTTTCCACGGACAAAGGTTTAGAAGAAGCGGTTTCTGCGCCAGCAAGACAGCAGTCACATTTTCTTCTTTGCTTCTGTAAAATTAAGTGATCCTCTGTGGTTCCCTGGCATTCATTAGGCTATTTTATGTGAGTGATTGGAGCTGATATGAAAGAGGAGCCCAGTTCCTCTGCCCTGGGACCTGTGTACTGGGGCTTTGACCTGCCCTTCCTCAACCCTTTAGTGACTGAATTGGAACAAGACAAGTCTAATTGCTAATAAGCAATTGCTTTTTTACTGTTCTTGGAAATGATCTTTACTGATGGTGAAAATGATTTATTTCTGCCTTCTTGCTTTTGTACTGCTTTCGTGCTGTGCCTTTGCTTGTTTCATAAGTCTCATCTCACTGCAGCAAGGGGATTTGCCATATCTCATCTGGTGCCTCCTTATTTACCTGCTGTACTGCATAATTCAATTAAATGAAATTATTTTTAACTGTTATTGTGGAAGGCTCTGGCTCTTTGGAGCAGATTCCTCTTGTGAATGGTCCTGAGTGGATTGGGAAGAGGCTGGTGGGGGGCTGTGTTTTGTGGGGTACAGGAGCACCAGGCAGGGAAAACACTGTAGGTGGGTGGCCCTTGGTGCTTCGCTTGCCCAGTGAGAAATGGGTTAGTGCCAGCTGAAATTGTTTCCGCGCCTCTCCTGCAGCTCGGTGGAAGTGAAACCCCAAATCCTGACCTTCACCATCAGTGGGAAGGGGCAGGAACTGCCGGTGACAGTCGTGCGCCCAAGTGCTCGCAGCAAGAGGGAAATAGCCGTGCTGCGCTTCAAAAGGCTCCAGCTGGAGGATACAGAGATGCTCCCCCTGGTCATCCGTAACAACGGCATCAAACCTGTCAAGGTGAGGAGCACCTGCTCAAGGAAGGATCTGGTTGGGAACAACGGCTTGTCCCACAGGGGAAGGGTCCCAAAAAACATGGCAGACCTGGGAAGAGGTGTCTCCGTTGAGCCCAAAATGACACAAATTCACCAGGAGACTGAATTGCAGAAGTTTAATACAAAAAGCTCTCTCTTTTTATAGACAGGTTTGACACATTCTTCTTGATTGGCTAATTAACAGAAACGTCTTTCTCACAAACAGTCCTTGAGAAGAACAGAAAAACAGAGTAGAAAAACACCACCTGCAGGTCGTTTATACTAACAAGTTATCATCGTTTCTACAACTCCCTAAAAGGTCTCACAAGTCCACTGTGAGAAACTAATGTCGTTTCTCGCTCTCTGACCAGGCTGTCAACCACAGGAAGAGGTGTCAGAAATTCTTTTTAAGCGAGTAGCTGACATCTCCAAAAAGGGAGTTCTTGGAAATTTTCCATCCAGTCCTTTTTCTTTAAGTTGAACACAAGAAAGGTGGTGGAGTATTTTCCTGTCTCTCAGGTCACCTTTTGTTCTCATGAACATGTGTGGTTTCCCAGTTCCATAGATTGTATTTAATCCCAGTTTACTATATTTTAAGTAAACTTAGTTGTGGTTTAATCACACTCTGCTCATTACTTTCTGTCCTGTGTGGTTCTGTGTCAGTTCTATCCAGATGCCTCTGAACACCCTTTTTTCTCAGCTGGTTTGACTTAACTTTTGTGCTAAGTGCTGTTTGTAGTGGGAGAGGTGCTGGGCTGCCATGCGGGACCAGCAGCACTGTGGTGTCAGTCTCTGTGCCGTCCTGTACTCACACCAGCATCATTGTGCTCTGGCTTCCCTTTTCTCAGTTTATGTTACACCTGGAGGATGAGCACGGAGTGTTCTTGTTGAAAGGCAGGGCCTCCACATTCAAGACATTCCAAACTGGAAATGTGGAAGGGGACTCCGTCAGAAACGGTAAATTCATTAACCATGAAGTGTGATCATGCAGAGGGAAGACGTGTGCCCTGCTCTTGGCTTCTCTGAGCAGCAGCCAGGTGTTAGGCACAGTTTCATTCTTTGGGCTCTCTGTCCCCCAAGCTTTTCTTGGGGCCTTTTTGCAGGGTCTTCTCCTGGCAAGTTGTAGGAAGTTGTTCTGTTCTTCTAGACATGGTGGGTTGAGTTGTGGGGGACTGTCACTATCTCAGTGGACCCTCTGAGGTATTTGCTGCATGTGGGAAGGTACCAGCCTGAACAGACACAGCCCTTGAGCACACAGCCAGCCAGCAGAAGCCAAAAGCACTCTTTGGCTGAGCTTGGCATATGGCTGGAGCTGGCTGGAAGTAGATGGAATGAGGGCTGGGCATCAGCCTGAGGTTAAGCTGCTTATGCGGTGCTGTAACTGGAGGTGGCAGTCTTGTGAACATAGGAAGAGGGTCTGGAACCACTGTGGGTAGAATCTGTGCTTAGAAGGTAGCTGGTTTCACCTCTTATTCCTCATCTATCCTATGGAAATATTTCCTCAGTACAGCTGTATTAATTAACTCTGATTTCCATTGCTGTGCAGAGAGCAAGCCTGCAAAGCAGCCTTTCTTTCTTCTGCGTCATGGGCAATCGGCAGAGTTTGATGTCATTTTCAAACCCACCCTGGCTCAACGTCTGGAAGGGAAGATTTGTCTGTTAGTGGGGGACTCCCGCCTGACCCTAACCGAGCTGGTGGGTGAAGGCCACATGGATGAATTCACCCTTGATGGGTTAAAGGAAGACCCCCAGGAGAGGAATGCCAAGAGCAGTCTAAAGAAAGACATCATTGATGGTAAGAGAGGAGAGGCTGCCAAGGTGGAGCAAGGAAGAGGACAACGTCTGATCACGTGTGTCCTCCCTCTAGCCAGGCCTGGGCTGTCACCCATGGGACTTGCCGGCCTGTGGGGGTGGCAGCCATGCATGCAGAGCAGTGAGTGCTGTGCTGCACATCACTGGCTTAGGGGTGTGCCAGGGTGTTTCCCTGAAGGTGGTGGGATGGGGAACTGCCTGGGGAACTCCCTCCAGAGGGAGGAAGGCTTGGAGCAAGGAAGCATTGAACATAAAGGTGTCTGTGCACGTGAGCGGGCAGGTGGAGCTCCCTGCATGCTGAGATCCCTTGCTCTCCTCCTTTACAGCTGTCAGAGGGAATCGCTTCCAGTTTGGGCACTGTCCTGTCGGGAAGCGCTGCCGCAGGACCTTCACCATCACCAACCACACCCGTACGCAGTTCATGCGCTTTGTGTGGGACGCAGATGCCATATTCCAGTTCTCCCCCAAGGTGAGCATGGACTGCTCTTCCTTTCCCCATTGCTCAAGCTCCTGGTGTTCCCAGGAGCTGGCAGGGAATCCTCACATGCCACTGATAGCCCATTCCAGTGCCACGCAGGAGATGCAGTCCCTGGCTTGGCTGGACCAAGGCAGCCAGCCTTGCTGAAAAGGCTTCATGTTATGGGAGGTGGCACCTTCTGTTTATACTTTTGTCTGTCAAATTTCACATAAATCCTCTCTGAGGTGCAGATTCCTGGCACAGCTGTTCACCACATCAGTCCCTTTTGCTGTCAGGCCTGCCTTTGGCAGTGCTTCCAGTTTGGTCCCGACTCCCTCCCTGATTCTCCCTAGGTGGGACACCTCCATCCTGGCTGTGCCAAGGGCATCACAGTGACCTTGAAAGCAGATGTCCCAGGCACCTTCAGGAGGCGCCTTGTGAAATGTAAGGTGACCAAGATCAACTTCAAGCGGCCACGAAGGAAGGTTCCAGACTGGGATGACCAAATGTGCATTGTGACGTGGAAGGATATCCCCAGGAAAGACCTGGCAGCCAGATGGTTTAAAAAAGAGAGGGTAAGAAGCAGAACAGCAAAGAAAGGCAATCCAGCTTTTACAGAAAGAACCACCATAGCACCATCAGCTGGCTGAGCAGCTCCTGCTTCCTCTGACATTGGACAGCCAAGAGGTTCACCAGCAGTGCATTCCAGGGGAGAGGTGGATGCACAGTGACCAGATACACTCACACAAGATGGGGAAGCCTTTTGACAAGAGACCTTTAGCCACACTCAACTATCAGTCTGTGCCACAAGCACAAGTGTTGCAGCCCATGTTGAATGGAAGGCAATGCTTTATGATTTTATCCCATTTTATGGTGTTTGAAATCTCTTCATCTCATGTGGTGCCTTTTCACCAACAAGGAGTTAAGTCTGCTGCACTCTGTCTCTTCTTTTAAAGTGGAGAGAAATACACTTCTCCTGCATATGCTGGTGAACTCCAAGTTTTGTCTGCATGGATACCAGAGAATTTGGTTGTGGTCTCTGTATTGTGTGGGATATCTCTTCATGAAGTAGCCCAGGCACTGTATGACTATGGAGGAGTCCAGAGAAGGACCATCTCCAGAGACTCTTGCTTTTATTGTCATTATTGCCACAAACACTCATCGTGGGTGAAGGTTCTTTCTGGGTTTCTGGACCATTTTAAGGCCTCTAAAAACCATCCTCTTTTCTATCAGAACATCTGCGGTTGAAGACTTTCCTAGTGAGATCTTTCACACCCCAAAATGCCCATCCCCAGCTCCCAGCAGCGTGGCTGTTGCTCCAGACATGACATCTGGAGAGCACTTACCCCTAAGACAAGAAGGTGCTTTCTAGAGCTCTTCAGTCTCCATCCACAGAGCTCCAGCAGGGGAACTTATCCCTATTTTGAGACCTGCTGGATTTATAGGGGACAGGAAAAAAGCCAGTCCCTCTACAAGGTTGAAGTACAGGGACTAGAACACAGCTATAGTCTCCATGGGGATATTAACAGCTGTGGTAGTGATCGCTTGGATCAGTCGGTAGAACAAACTACTGAGCAGAACACTCCCAATTTTGTCATCTTTCCAGGGAAGTAAAAGTGAATGGTCCTTTCTAGTCCCTTAGGAGGCTGATCTTGGAGGCCAGAAGATTCCCTTCTCAGCCTGACCTTCTGGGCTTTGCTTAGTGATTTCTCCTTCCTCTGTTTGCAGGTGGTCGAGACAGTCCCGGAACCAGCTCACACTGTGCTGGAGAAGAGCAGCCAGGAGGCTGAGGTGTACCTCAGTGCCATTGTTTTCTACACCCAGTTCAAACTGAGCACAACCGTGGTTCAGTTCAAAGATACCTCCCCCTTGCAGACAAGGATAGCCACGTGAGTGCTGGAGGCCAGGCAGGGCCCTGGGGACAGCAGCTGACCTTGCCCAGGGCTGGCCCAGGGCCTGCTTGCCAGAACTCTGCCCCAGCCCAAACCAGCACAGGCCCATTTATGTGCACACAAAGCCAAGCAGGTGGAGGTGCTCAGGAGAGCCTCAGTGCTGCCACACCTTTCTCCTGAGGACAGCCATGGCTTTGCCCTCACTGCATGTCACCTGTCCTCATCTGCTCAGGAATAAGTTTGCAGTCAAACCAAGACCTAAAGTCCAGAGTAAGCCCCTTAGCTTCAGTGTCCTGGGTACCATGTTGGCCCTTTCCTCTTAAACTTCCAGGCTTTAAAATACTTTTTTGGGCCACCTGGGACATCAATCTGAGCATGGCAGGGTTGCCTGGGGTAGAAGATGCTCCTCAGCAGAAAGTGGTACCAGGAGTCCATCAGACAATGTTACTGTACTATTTCCTTTATATTTATTGGACATTTTTTTAATTCCTCCTTCTGGCTTTTCAGTTTCAGGCTATCCAACACAGGGAAGGTAGCCCTGGAATACTCCTGGGAGGAAGCTGAAGACAGTGAAGCAGTGAAGAAGCAATACTCATCTGCTCTGATGCGTAAGGGCATTTCACTTGGTAGCTGAGGGCCTGGGGAGAAGACTCTGCCACTTCACTCCAAAACATGAATTGCTTTTTCATCCTTGCCCACACGTCCACTTTCATCAGCATCTTCCCAGCTGCAGCTGGAGAGTTTTTGTCCCTATCTGCTGTTCATTCCCTTCTGTTCTTCCTCTGCCACTTCTGTTCTGCAGAGGAGCTGAGCCAGGCTCTGGGGAGAGCCACGTGATGGGCGGACTGGGAAGGACTGGGAAGGGGGACATCAGGGACATCTCAGACTCTTTGAAAAGTCTGAGACTGGGAAAAACAATGGTGTAACAAGTGAGCTGACCTGTAGCCACTGTCTGTGTGCAGCTCCCCACTCCAGGGCAAATGCAAAGTCACCGTCTAAAACCAACTCTCCTGCTTTGGCACAGGAGTTTGTGCTGCAGGCAGAGACCCTGCTCCCAGATGCTCTATTTCCTGCTGAAAGTAATTGGCCAGAGATGCTCCAAGTGCATCCCAGCTCTCCTCCAACTACCTGCAGTGGGAGGCAGAGTTGCTGGTGCTCCAATGACAGGATTTTATCTTTGAAAGGTGTCCTCTTCCTCTCTGCAGGTCATTTCCTCTCCTCTGAACCTTCAGGGTGTCTCAGAAAGCTGCTGCATCATTTTGGGTGGCAGCAGGAGCATCCTTTTGAAACTCATCCTTCTGAGCTGCAGCAGCTGCAGCAGTTGGCCAAGCAGCAGCAGGATTCTGAGCAGCAGCTGCAGCAGCCAAAGCAGCACGACTGTTCCAATATGCTACACCACTCACACCCTGTTAGTTCCTCCCCAGAGGTCTTCCCAGATGCCATCTGTGACTGGTCAGTGTTCTCCATCAAGCCCTACTGTGGCACCATCTACCCTGGCCAGAAGCAGGCCTTTTACACGTGGTTCTCCCCAAAGTGTGAGGGGACGTTTGAGACCACCCTGCAGTGCAGGTGGGAAACATTTAGCACTTGTCAACTCATGCTTCTGATGGGTGTCACTGGGGGATCGCAGGGTGGGACAGGGTGGAAGGGACCACAGTAGATCATCTGGTCCCACTTCCCTGTGTAAGCATGCTCATCCTAGTGCACATGGCACAGGGTTGTGTCCAGAGGGCTCTGGAATAATTCCAGTGAGGGACACTCCACACCCTCTCTGGGCAACCTGGCACCTGCACAGGAAAGAAGTTCTTCCTCAGGTTCAGGTGGAATTTCCTGTTCAGGTTCTGCCATTGCCTCTTGTCCCATTGCTGGGCACCACCAAGCACAGCCTGGTTCACTCTGACTGGGATGAGGAGGTGAGCCTGGAGACAGGCAGCCCCAGAGAGGCGGCAGAAACACCCACAGGAGCAGAAAAAGATCATCTGGCCTTGGTAGGGAGACACTGGGAAGGTTGCAAAATCTGGAAGAAGAGATCCAGGAACCAGCAAGTCCCTAGCTCTGCTTTCTTTTGGGACAAGCAAGGCCTGCTTCTCTACATGGAACCCTGAGTGCTGTAGTTGGTCCCCAGGCACTTTACTGGTCATGTTCCTGCCCTTGCACCTCTGCAGCTTCCATGCAGCGAGTGCATTTGTTTAATTTGCTGCTCGCTGCTTGCACAAGGAAAGGATGTAGCAAGCTGCAGAGCAACTGGCTGAGAATGTCTGTCTGGCTAATACCAGTCCCTTTCTTCCTAGGATTCCTAACCCGAAGCCAAATCAAAAAACGGGGCAGGTAATTGTGAAAGCCCGGGAACAGAAGAGTCTTGGTAAACCATTAGAGCAGAGAGAGAAAGGCCAGAGAGCCAAGAAGCAGAAACCAGCACCTAAGGGGCAGAATTTGTGTCAGCTGAAGTCTCCTGAAGGAACCAGCAACATCGTGCCTTCTGCTGCTGCTGGTCTCCCACCCTTCACCAGAGACCTCTGCAGCCCTCACCTCCCGGCCCACGCCAAGAGTGGCTGCACCCTCTCCGCCCCTCGAGCCGGTCTGGGTGGCAGCAGAGCAGGGCTGCCCAACTCCTAGAGGCAGCAAAGCTGCTCTGTGCAGCTGCTGAGAGGAACCCTGAGCCAAGGAAACCGGAACAAAGGAGACGAGAGGAGCAACTTGTATAAGTTCTCAAGACGGTTTAATCCCCGAGAGAGCCCACAGACAAGTGACAAAGCTCCAACAGGGTAACAGCAGCTTAAGAACCGGGGAGGGTACTCGGGGAGGATAACCAATAGTAGAACAGCAAGAGAGGAACATAGGGCGGGGATCAGATTGTAGGTAACCAATAGGAGATAACATGGGAGGGAATTACGCTTGTCACCCCAATGGAACTCCGAGAGAAGGGTGATGGACAAGGATGGTTCTAGAGAAAGGGGTGGGGCCACATTTGATGAACAAGGGAAGAGAGCAGTACTTCCAGGATTGGCAGGGAAGGGTCTGGAAATCAGGGAGGTTCATGGGAGACTGACATGGGGGCTGACAAGATTTTGCTGTGTGCAACGAGGCTGCAATCTATTTCAAGCCTCAGGGTACAGTTATCTGCTACAGCGAAACGTTTTTTTTGTCCACTGGTGCCTTAACTGCCATTATTAAATTATTTTATTTTGGGAGAATCAATCTCATTAAAAGCTGCCTCCCACCCCAAGGAAGACAGAAAAATTAGTGGTAATTGAATTGCCTTATTTGTCCACTAACACCTACTGCAGGAAGAAACCCAAATATCATCTAATCTTACCATATATGACTTTTTAGTGATGGTGTAACAGCTGAAATCAAACGGCAGTAACTATTCTAGTAAATCCAGTCTGGTAGGTTAAAGCAGCCATTACTCCATCTCTGTGCTGAAAAATTATGTCCAGAGTCATCAGCTTACAAGCTCCATTTTTCCCTCTGTTACTGCACCCAGGCTCTATTTCATCTACTTCAATATTTAATTCCTGAAGTTCAGAAACTCTTTAAATCCCTATGAAGCAGGATCCAATATGCTCTGTAGGACTCTGGCAACAGAGAACAGCTGGCAAGCACATTGCAAAAGGATATCAGACTTTACTGGATATTTATTTTGGTAGTGTTGTTAGCGATACAACCAGATTTGGAAGTCCCAGAGAAAAACTGTGTCCAGATTTACAAGTTCCTGCCTACATATTTGCACAGTCAAAAGCAGCAGCCTGTTTGAACAGCATTTGAGGAGACTGCTTAAATAGCTTTGGCAGGCTTTGGTGGGAGCTCCTCTCAGACCCTTGCATTTCACAGAAGAAAAGTCAATTTGCCTTTTGACCTCTGTTTTTCCAGGGAAAAAATCAAAGCCACTCTGCTGCCCCGGGTTAGACAGCAGGTCTGTGCTGCATTCCTGACCTCAGCTCCTAGACCAAGACCTCTGGGATCCCATAACCCTCAACACACCACCAGCCAACTGAACTGGTTTCCTTGCAGATATGGTGTCCAAAATCCATTACCCTCTCCAGGTCAGCCAACAGGAGAAACAGTGATTGTCTTCTGAGACTGACAGGAACAGCACAGGCTGTCCACAACACAGCTCACATGAGGCATCTCATGAGAGGACCACTGGAAAGCCACATGCGTGTGGCCTCCCAGAGAATGGGTCTATTTGGCTGACAGTGCTGAGTAAGCATTTCAGAAGCTGCTTCTGCCCAGGAGGGTGCAAGCCAGCTACTAACATGTTCTAGCACCCTCCAAAAAATCTGAGATAGAGAAAACTCAAAGGCTGCATCCTGCTTAAAACAAGACTTGGACAGACTGGATCAATGGGCCAAGGACAAGGGTGAGAGGTTCCACAAGGCCAAGTGCCACATCCTGCAGGTCACCAGCCGCCTCAGTGTGAGCCAGAGTGTGCCCAAGGGGGCAAAATGCCAATGGCACCTGGCCTGGATCAGCAGCAGTGTGGGCAGCGGAACCAGGGCAGTGCCTGCCCCTCTGTGCTGGGCACTGCTGAGGCCACAGCTCGAGGGCTGTGTCAGCTCTGGGCCCCTCAGGAAAAAGGACATTGAGGGGCTGAGTGTGTCCAGAGAAGGGCAGCAAGGCTCACAAAGGCTCTAGAAAACATGTCCCATGAGGAGTAGCTGAGGGAGCTGGGTTTGTTCAGTCTGGAGAAGAGGCTCAGGAGGGACCTCACCGCTCTCTCAACTCCCTGACAGGAGCGTGCACTGAGGGGGGGCTGCTCTCTTCTGCTGGGCCTGCACTGAGAGCCAGAGGAAGTGACCTCACGTTGAGAGGAAATTCAGGTTAGACTTTAGAAAATAATTTTCACTGTTCAGGGCGGGGAATAGGTTGGCCAGAAAGGTGGTGGAGTTGCCATCCCTGCAGCTGTTAAAGAGGCCTCTGAACCTGACACTGGGAAATGGTTTAGTGGTTTAGGGTTTGCAGTGTCAGTGTTGGCCTGACGTTGAACTGATGGTCTTAAAGATCTCTTTCACCCCTGACGGTTCTACAATTCGCAGTGCTTCTCGCCTGGCTGAGGGGAAGGCTCAGGGCTGTCCCGAGTCCGAGGGCGGCCGCGCCCTGAGGCGCTGGGGCGGCGCTGCGGCTGCGGCGTCTCCTGAGGGGCGGGGCCGGGCTCTGCCCTCAGCTCCGCGAGGTCCCAGCGCTCAGGGCGGCGGCGTCTCTGCTGTCCTTCAACCCGGCAATCCCATCCCTCAGCCCGCAGATCCCATCTATCAGGCCGCAGATCTCGTCCCGCAGCCTGCACATCCCATCTCTCAGCCTTCAGATCCCATCTCTCAGCCCGGCGATCCCATCTCTCAGCCCGCAGATCCCACCCTCAGCCCGCAGATCCCATCCCTCAGCCCGCAGATCCCACCCCTCAGCCCGCAGATCCCACCCCTCAGCCGGACAGCGCTCGGCAGCGGGCACCCGCCTCGCCTTGGGGTCTGCCCGGAGCCACCCGCGCCCCTGGATCACAGGTACCCGAGCCGTGCCCCGTTTTCCCCCTCGGGATTCCCCAACTTTCCCACAGAAGAATGCAGCTGCTGTTCCATCTTTAGACTGTTGCGTTTCAACCTCCCCCCCCCCCCCCCCCCTTTTTTTTTTAACTTTATATGTTCTTTCCCTTTTATATTTGGGCTGATCTGATAACGAGCTGTAAATCACACACGGCCGATCTGAGGGAGTTTCTTGAAGGCCTCTGCTCATTTCCCCAGGCAAATGCCAAGGGACTGTGGAGCAAGCCCAGGGGAGGGGATCTGATGGTTCCACAGGCTCAGCCCGTGGTGGGGACCTCACCTGTGGGATGTGGGAGAAGCCTCGCAGCACCATGTCCTCAGACTGTCCTGGCTTCAGGTCCATCGACACTGGCTCCAGCCCAAACACGGGGCTGGCACGTTCGGGGCTCTGGGAATCATCCTGGGAGCTGCTGAGGGCTGAGACACTCTGGCCCTTCTCCTCAGGTGGCCTGTAGCATTCCACACTCCAGAAGAGCTGATAGAAGTGGTGGCCCTTGTTTGTTACTCTGAACTGATGAATACTGGGAACGAGGCTAGAATAGAAGGCAGGATGCAAAATCTGCTATTTCCCTGGTCATCAGATTGCTCCCAGTGAGCAACCCGAGGTGTTAATTGCTTGGAGACTGTCTACATTTCCAGCTCTTAATGTGGACCAGAAATAGTGTCTGATAAGGTGCCCTTTTGATGTTATTATTGCAAAGGGAAATATGTTTATAATGGTAATATAATGTTTTCCAGGTGAGGCTAACAGGAGGTGGTGTTTTCCTCCAAAATGTTTGTTCTGGGCTGATTCATACTGTTGCTGTATTTTGTATTAATCTGTGCCTGAAACTGTAAGTGAATCTTTGAGATCCTGCACTTGGGGACTTTGTGTGTGGGCGTATGATTGCAGACATTTCTAAAAGCCGGCTCGGAGGCAGTTTCTGGATGACCCCAGCAGCAGGTAAAAATCATCTGCCTGCTCCAGGAGAGGACAGCGGGGGAGCAGAGCCTCTCTCATTCGTAGTAGCTTTGGTTTTGCACTGCTAGCCATTTGTAGAAACTTCATTTTGCATTAGAAACTGTCTGAAAGTGAACTTTGCCAACTCTGCTGGCAGTCGAGCGAGGTCCTGGGCAGAGCAGGGCAGCAGCAGAGCCCTTGAACAGCACGAGGAAGCGGCAGCAGCGGCGGTGCAGACCCCGCACAAACCAGAGAGTTTCCATCTGCCTCTGGAACTGCTCTGTGGGCTCCTGCCTTGCCAGTGGGGGGTGTCACCCTCCTGTCTCTTTGTTCCTGAGGCCCCTGCTTGCCATTTTGGAAGGGAAGGGTCTGATGCCACCTTCCCTTGGTCCCTCAGCCACACGGAGGGAGGGACTGCCTCATCCGGGCGCCATTTCAGGAACCTTTTGCTCTGGGGGAGCCTATGAGCTTATTACTTGATCAAGTGAGGACATCAGTGTATTAGAACTAAAGACAATTCAGTGGCAATTTAGCAACTGGTTTCCCTCTCAGTGGCTTTTGAGGGTGTCTAACAACTCTCAACTGGCCATCACGTGTTTCTAAAGGAATCTCTGCCTTCAGGGAAGGAGTCAGGGCTTTGAACACTGAAGAAGACCTTGCCTGAAGGACTACAGCAAAACTGCTCCTTGTTGAGACAGGAGGAGAGGTGGGAGTGGAGAGATCTCCTACCTGAATTGGTATCCCAGGTTGAGCTCCGGGGCGAATGGCTTGTCTATGACAACCGTGGTGCCAGTGCCCAAAGCCACCAGCCCGAAGGCGGTCCAGAGGCTGTTCCCAATGAACAGCTGGACAGGGACAGCAAAAGGCCCCGTGTCATCCAGGGTTACTGTGACAGACACAGGCACCTCACCCCCAGCAGGGATCACTCCTTCTCTGGGTTCAATGGCACAGCAGTGGGGTTTGCGAGCCTGTAGGACAAGCATAATTTGCGTTTAGGAAACCATACACCCTGGTGTCTTGTGGGGTACAAGAAAAAAAAGACTAAAGAGGGGATGATAAAAATCAAAGGCTTAAAATCCCCAAAATACAGTACTGGGCA
Source organism: Haemorhous mexicanus (assembly GCF_027477595.1). Taxonomy (NCBI): domain Eukaryota; kingdom Metazoa; phylum Chordata; class Aves; order Passeriformes; family Fringillidae; genus Haemorhous; species Haemorhous mexicanus. The sequence continues at coordinate 3,068,837 of NC_082352.1, read as the reverse complement.
ACAGCGGAGCTCATACATCCTGTGTTTTCCCCTCCTTTAACAGACTCACCTAATTAACCCAGTTTTGCCCAACCCAAGGGATGCTTATCCTCAGGAGAGTGTTCCTTCCCCATCTTTCTCTGGAGTGTGTGCCAAGGAAAGCTGCTTTCTCTCTCCTGGCTTCTCACAAAGGCTCAAGGCCAGAGGAAGGCAGGACTGCTCAAATCCCACCGCAGAAACCACACAGCTGGAAGATACTGCTGAGAGCCTGAAGAATACCTCTGCAAAACCAGTTGTGCAAAACCCCAACACCAAACTATTCTTTCCCAAGGGGCCATCAGTGCTTCTCAACATCCCCTAAAGGACTGAAGCCCTCACTCCCCACCCATCATCAGCTGTAAAGAGGTGCCCCAGTGCCCTCTGCTTTGGAAAAGTCACCTCCAAATGGTTAGAGCAGAGCAGGAAAGCAGGAAGCAGAAAGAAAACTGGATGCATGTGCTCTGTGGGCATGGCCCACTCTTCCCAAGAACTCTTGTCATCTGCTTTCTCATGGACTTCACAGATTGGGCAAGAGAGCTAGAAGCTGCCCGAAGGAGGGAGGAAAGGCCTTGCACCAGCACAGCTGTACAGACACAGCTCTGCAGGTCTGACCCTGGTAGGAGCATGTGAAACCCAGCCTTTACACACCATGACCACCCAGCCAAGGTGCACTGCTCCCTGCAGAGGCTGAAAGCACAACTCCATTGTGGGAGTCAGGAAAAGCTCTCCTGGAAAAATCCCTGACTTTAAGGTTACATTTATCTCCCAAACAGCTGGAAAAGCAGCAAGAGGAAATTCACACCCCTCCTCCTTGGCCCAGGAGGCTGTGGCTGGACTCTCCCACATGGCCTGACGCTTTACCCACAGACACAAACAAGTCCTTAGTACAGGTTTTAACCAGCTCCACAAGTTCAACACAGCCAGCATGAAAAAGAACAAACCTCAAGCTCCTCACAGATCTCCCCCTCCAGCAGACATCCCACCCAGTCCCAGGCACAGCCCTTCCTGGCTGCACCAGCCCTGCTCCCCCTGCCAGGGGAGCAGCCCCAGCTCCTTCTGCCCTATGCAGCCTCCACATATTGAACAGCCCTTCTCTGCAGCTGGTCCCCAAAGATGCTCTTCAATAGCACAGAGATCCCAGGTTGGGGGGGGTGCACAACCCCCACACTTGTCTTTGTGTGGACAGCCCAGCTGGCTTGACCCACAGGAGGTGTGAAAATTGCCTCCCCACGAGCAGTCTGAGGACAGACCTCACACCCTGCTCTCTACTATTAACAGCAGTGTGGCACAAAGCAAATGGAGATGGACAAGGAAGCCACAGTGAAATCCATGCTCTGGGGAGCAAAGGACCACAGGTTTCTCTTGATTGCAGAGTTCCAAAAATGTGACACACAAAGCTAAAGACCTTCTGTAAAATTAAGGGAGAACTTGTCAACACAATCCAGATTAATTTCTGCTCCAACATCTCTGCACCTGACTTCACTGAGGGGTGCCCCATCTAAAACCACTGCAGACCAGGTTCCTCTTGCCTTGCTCAGATGGAATATTGGGAGTATCCTGCCTCCTCTCACACAGGGCAATATGGATATCTTGCCTATAAAAACCAAGTCATGGCTGCTACTGACCAGTCCATTTCCCTGAAAAACAGCCCCACAGATACTTACGACCTCCATCCTGAAGTCTGCAGGGACGAGACCTTCGTTGAAGAGGGTAAAGCTGCGTGAAGTAGGCTGTAGTGCTGGGATCTTGCCAAACTCTATCAGCCTTGTGCTTGGGTAGATTTCTGCCAGCTTTCCAGAGCTCCGTAATTCTACTCTCTGTTCCAGGAAGCAGGCAAGAAAGATTTCAAAAAAACCCCAAATCATACCACAACAGGGAAAGCTAAAAAAACTTTAATAGCTCAACCCCACTCAAGTTATTTCTTTAGGGACTGCTTCCACTCTACAGCTGAAATGCTAGGCTTTTGGGAAAAATAAAAAAATTACATATGCACCTCCAAATGAAAAAGGATTAAGGTATAAGAAACATTCCAACCACAAATTATTGGCCCAAAGCTAAAAGCTTTGCAAGGAATTTCTAGTTAAGATGAGGCTGACAGTTAAACAACTCGTTATTCTGGTGGGGAGAAACCCTCCTCTTTAGGGTAAGCAGACTGATGGTTGAAAGCAACTGTTTTGTCAAACTTCAGCTTGCACTGCCTGTCCTGGCACAGCTTGCATTGTCTGTCCTTCCTGGTGACTGGTTTACATACAGTGCCACAATGGCCCAGGTTCAGATGTTTGGTGCCATCCAGGGAATTTAGCATCCTCATTTCCATATGTTTTAATATTAAGTTTAAATCCTTCTCCAACCACTCTTCAAATGCCAGCTTTCATTTCTTTTACAGAAAGCTCAAGGTTCCCAGAAGTCTTCTGACTTCCTTTTTTGTGCTCAGAGAAATGACATTTTATAACAGATGTTTCCAAAATTAATAGCATTAAAGATTAATTAACTAAAATAATCCTTAATTCCAGCTTAGATGAACTACCTTCTGTGTCAGACACTGAGATTACCACCTATGAGGCATGAGCTGTTTGTGCCACCCATCCCTCCTGTTCTTCTCCACAGCAGCCTGTGCCTGTTTTCCCCAGAAGAATCCCTGTCCCTGTGCCCCTGCCAGGAGCAGTTGCCCACAGGCACACAGCTCCCCTTGCACTCACCCGTGGGTTTCTCTCATCCCCGAACACGCCAATGAGAACATTGGTGCGATGCTCCCCTAATGTCTGCACCTCGATCACAACTGGGATCTCTGCGAAGCTGTGAGGCTGGACTATCCCACAGGGCTTGGGGCTGGAGTAGAGCACAGGAGAGTTCTCCTTGCGTTTCTGGAAGGGACAGAACCAAATACAACTTTAGAGGGACCTCTGAAGAAACCTTAAACTCCTTAACATCCACCGCAACAGCAAATTACACTCATGTTTAAAAATCCCCAGGACAAAGGTAAAAGGCACAAACAAGATGCAAGAATTGTAGGCTTAGCACTCCCAGGGGATGCTGCAAGGAGGCTGCCAGCGCAGGCGTTGGTGTCTGTGGATGCAGCAGCTTTTCACAACCCTCTAAGATCTCCCACAGGAAAACACCATGAAGACTAGACTAGAACATTAACTGTTTCCTCAGGAGGTTAAACTGCCTCCTCAAGTTTACATTCGGGTAGGATCCTGTTCTCAGCAGATCTTTAAGATTGAATAGAAATCAGCAAGGCCTTATCCAAACCCTTTTTTCCCCAATAATCTCCTCAATAATATTTGACAGGAGGAAGTGGATGTGATGCCAAACCTGGGGAATAAGCCCATAGCAGCCAGGAAGGTCGGTGTTATTTGCAACGAGGAACTTCCTCTCGTAGGGCACCTTCAGGTGGCACTCATCGTAGAGCAGGATTTCAGGGTACACTCGCAGCTCAGGAACGAGACATCTGGGCAAAGAGATGATCCCAAGGGAATCAGAGATACTGAGAGAATGGAGAACATTTACCCCCAAAGATTGTAAAATGGAGCATAACACTGGTCACTATCAAATAGATATTTAACAGCCCTACAGTGATAAATTGCCTTCTAAGTCTTCCCACTCAAACAGGTCTTGTCAAGGAGGGGCAAACCCTGAGAGGCAGCACCCAGAGGCTGCCAAGTGCCCCAGGCAGAGCACTTTGTGCCACAGCTGCCTCAGCCCCTCCTTTACCCAAGAAGGCTTGCAAGGACTCCTGTCACAGTCCCAGTGATCCACGAGCCCTGGGCGAGCCTTCCCAACAAGGGTCAGTGCTCACTAAGGCTCAAGGAACACACAGCTCTGGTGTCTCAGGAAAAATGACTCTCTTCTCTCCCATGGTGCTGTTACCCTGCCTGAGAACTCAGCTCTTTGCCCCAGCCCTGGAGGGCACGAGACACCAGCTGCCCTCCAGAGTGGCTGATCACCCCCTCCCAGGTCCTATAGCTCCCTTGGTCCTTCACTCCACAGCTCCATGCACTGACTGTCCCCTTGCTTGACAAGTTCCTCTTGCTTTAGAAAATGGCAGCCCAGGCACTGACTGGATGGCTCTGCCTGGGACAGGGAACAGCACCAGGGAGCTGCATCCCTCTGGGCATTCAACTGACACCCACAGCAGCACAGCAGGATGCAATTCTGCTGCAGCAACAACGACTTTTGGTTTAAGTCTGAGAACGCTAAAGCTCAAAATGGGAAGCAGAGGGAAGGAGGAAAACTAGAGCTGACCTGCCACATCAAGGGCTGCTTTCCCCTCATAAGATCTTGCCCTCACCACTCTTGCTGTGAGCCACTTTCCCCTGCCATGTGCTCTCATGAGCAGAAGGAGACCCTGACTCTCAGCAGGCTGCCTGGTGTGTCCCAAACCAATGCATGGTGGCTGCAACCAGCACAACTCCACCTCTTGCAGGCAGAAGGAGAAGAGGCCCTTGGGAAATTTGCTGCGCCTCAAGCACCAAAACCCAGGCCAAGAAATGATACCATTCCTGGTCCCTTTAGAAGAGGGCCCAGGACCGTGCTGGGCTGTGAGCAGGGCTGCTTTTCACCACAGGCTGCTGCCCAAGCCCTGTTGTTCTCATGTCCAGCTGGCACAACATGAGGCCATTAAGCAGCACTTCTCCTTGGCAGCTGCAGCCAGCAAAGCCTGTGCAAGGCAGGGGCTGGGGGAGGCCAGGCAAGGGCTGGTACCTGGCTGTGATGAACAGTTTTGCCACTCCCTGGCCAATGCCCTCCAGGTCCACCAGCAGCCTCCAGCGGAAATCCATCACAGTGTTGGAACACAGGGTCACCTGGTGGAAGAGAAGAACAGTAAATTCTTCCTTACAAAACCTCATTACCCACATGTGATATCCTCCAGTTCTTGTTTCATGGTAAGGAAAGGGCAGATTTTGCCTTAATTCTTCTGCTGCTCCATGTGTAGAGCACAGTCTCTGAGAGTAGCAAAAGCCTTCTGGCAATACCAGATGTGTTAAACACACCTTGCTATCAGGGCATAGGTCGGTTACATTAAAACATTAGACTAAAGCTTTATGCACCACTGTATTCAAATTAAGGGGCCAATTTTTCATCTGACAACAATTACATAAACACAGAGGAAATCTGCTGACTTGAACAGAATGAGTTCAGCTTTACAGCAGGAAGCGGAGGGCAAAGTGTGGCCCAGCAGGTGCTGGGCAGTTCATGGCTACAGTTTTTTGTCTCTACTGGAGCTTCCTGCAGTGAACATAAATCATTCTGCTCCCCAGGAGTGGGGAAATGAGACCAAGAAGAAAGGCTAACTGCTTTATACAATGACATCTCTCTAACAGCCACCTTCTGCCCTCATCCTTGCTCTGCCCACTTGCAATCAAATCAATCGCTCTCAAAAACACAAGAATGGCTTCAGGCCTTGACCATATGGTATGTGACCTCAGCAGATGATTTTGGAAACCAAACAGTGCTCCTTGAGGAACATCCAGAGTAACCCAGCTAGCAGAGGCCTCCCAGCAGTGCAGATCTCTCCCTCCCACCATGCTCAAAGCTGGCACCAGAGCTGAAGCCCTCCCACACTCCAGTGCAGCTTCAGCCCTGGTGCGGCAGCGTCTGGGGCTGGACTCTGGCTGTACCTCGATGTCCTGGTGTCCCTGGGGAAGGATGGTCCCTCGGCTGGGATTCATTGTGAACTCCTTTGGCTCCACATAAAATTGGATTCCCTTCCTCCAGGATGGATCACCGTGCCTGCGGATCTGATCCATGCTGTCGACAGCCGGCTGTGTGCCATCGTCCGACATGCGGAGCTGGAACGTCAGCGGCACTGAGGAGATGTTAGTGAGGCGACAGCACTGGGTGTAGGGAAAGCCTGGGAAAGGACACAAATATCCAGTCAGGCACCCATGATGGCATGATCCTGGGGTGAATATCCTGGCAGGATGAAAGTGGGATTAGAGTTTAGCTCTTTATTATCTGAACTACAGCCCACCGAGAAGCTGCGTGAGGAATTAATCGTCACTTAGTTCCCTTTGACACTAATTCCAGACTGCAGCCTTGAAAATGCCCCCTCCTAGCCCTGCTCAACACTGCAAGTGCTCCCTCATCTGCCTCAAACCAGCACCACTTATCTCTCAGTGATGGGTGTGCACCCAGACCCAGGATTTACTCTGAGAATTCAAGCTGTCAAATTCCCTGTTAAGTCTGCCAACACTCTCACAGTTTTCAAGATATACAAACAGTGAGTTGTCACTGGGAAGACGCTACAGCAAAAGAAAGTGAGGATGGAATCAGGAACTAGAACATGGTGCAAAGCACCCTAGTGCAGCTTCTCTCTGCAGCATCCTTTAGGCATCTCGTGGTTTGGGCCAAACCGACTGAGCACGGGACAGCTCAGAGCCCACTCAACTGGGGGCACACCCAAGCCTTGCTTTGAGATTAGCAATTAGGAATCAGGTCCCACCACACCCAGCAAACAGGGACATCACAGCCATGCTGCACACTGGGATTGCTGCTTGCAAGAGTTTACCCCACTTCAGTTCTGAGATTTGCTTTCCATCCTGGAAAGCCAGAGATACAGCCACTCATGGTGGGGATGTCCTGCAGAGCCCGCAGAGCAGCCACAACCTGCTCTGCAGTGCGCACCTGGCTGGGCTGGCCAGCTCTGTGGGGAGGAGACTTCTCCCCCGGGCCTGCCCACCAAGAGTCCCTGGAACACAGATGGGGAGAAAAAACAACTTCAGGCGCAGCCCAGAGCTTCTCTGGGCCCATCCAAGTGACCACTGCCAGCTCCAGCAGTGACTCCAGCAGGGAGGAGAGAGAGGCACAAAAAGGACAAACCCAGATGTCAAAACCTCAAAGGAGACTGAGCTCAGCACATGCAGACAACAGTCAACAGTTACAAAGAAGCAAAGATACAACAGCTGCCTTCAGCTGAAGAGACCTTAGGAATGAAATCGGATTCAGCAGGATCAATCTCCTGTTTCAGAACCATATTTCCATCTGTTGCCTTTCTTCTTTCATTTGCTCAAAAGGCAACTTAACAAGTGCCTCGGTGGTGATGCAGGGTGGGGAAGAAGCAGCTCAGGAAGGGCAATTAGTTTTCTTAGAAAGTTCATGAACTTCATTATTACGGGTTTAGACTTCATAGTGAATATTCCCCTTGGTCTGGGAAGGGGGACAGGGGTTTTGGGGGAGTTTTGGCCTTGGGGGTGTGTGGAGGCCCTGGGGGGCTTCTCCTAAGTTACACCCCCTTGGCTCCTTCCCCTGTTCCTGTCTATCCCTATGTTCCTGAGCCACTCCCTCCCATTTCCCTGACTGGCTCTTATCTCTGTACTGCCCCGAGACCAGGGTGAGCCCCCAGGCCCCGAGAGAGTGAAAGCTGGCCTCTCCACGCGTGTGTGCTGGGACCTGAACATCTCACCGCGCGGCTGAATAAAACATCTGTGGATATTGTGCAAAGGCCCTGTTTGCTTCTTTACCCTGGACTTTACTAGCAGCAATTCAGGCTGCAACAGGGCTGGGCTTTTCCGTTTGGGGATTTTTTGGGACTTGGGGCGTGATGCCGGGGGCGGCCGTGCAGTCGGAGCTGAGCACGGGCAGGGAGCGGAGCTTCCCTTCCTCCCCCTTGGGGATCGAAGCTCGGCCGCTGCTGCTGCGGGAGGTTGTGTGCTTGGCCCCGGGACTGCCCTGGCTGCAGCTCAGCGCTGCCACCGACCCTGCCTGCCTGCCCTGCTCCTGCCTGCTGCTGCTCTGCACTGCCGAGACCCCCACAGCTCCTCCTGCCTGTGATCACAACTACACCAAAGGGGAAAAACACTACTTGGCAGGTTGGAAATTCCTGTTATTGTGTTCTTGTTTGTGCTGTCCTGATATTTTCTAGTAAAGAAATGTAATTTCCCATATTTTTTGCCTGGAAGCCCTGTAATTTCAAAAGTATAATAATTTGGAGGGAGAGGGTCCTCTTTCCATTCTAGATAGATTCCCACCTTCCTTGGCAGACATCTGTCTTTTAAAACAGGACAGAGACGCCAGAAAATACTGACTTTCTATTCCTTAGTTCTATTTGATCTCACAATGGCAAAACGCTACCTGAGGCACCAGCAGCCCTGCAGTTCACACCCTGAGGAGGCTGCTGTGGCAGACCATGAGTGAGGGATGCTTTTCTGTTGGAAGGCACAGATCCCTCACGCTGCATCCCAGCCCAGGGAACACTCACCAAAGGAGATCTCACCGAAGTTGATCTCATCGACATCGAACTGTAAACTCGGTCCAGAGACGCTGCCCCTGCATGGACAGAGCAGGAAATGGCTCGGTTAAAGGAATTGCAAAGGTCCGGCTGTCCTGGCTCAGGGGCACAAAACCTGGGCTCAGGGCACCCTGGGCTTCCAACCAACACAGCCCCATGGGCTCAGCACAGGGCCCCGTGCACAGGAGGCAGCTAAAGCCAAGTGGCCAGCAGCCAACAGCCACTGATGGGCTCTGGGCACAGGGCTGGCAGGAAAAGCCCCCAGGTTGCTGGTGGTCCCACAAAGGACCCTGAACACACCCAGAACATGGCTCTGTGCCTCAGTTTCCCCATCTGTAAAGTGATGGACATAAAGGTGTCCTAACAAACTTCTGTACTTTCCTGCTTTGCTACTTCTTAGCTGTAACTGCTGTTCCCATGGAGGAGCTTTCTCAGGAGAGTTTGACCCACACAATCATTACAGACAGAGTTCTGAGACATGAACCCAGGGGAGCCCCAAATATCTTCTGAAAAGAGCAGCAACAGTTCTACACAGTGGACAGATGAATCCTAGAGGAGAGGATCAGCTTGTCAGCAGTGCACCAGCTGGCACAGCCAAGAGCAATAGCTTCAGCAACCAAACCAGGGTGTCCTGAATCCAGCCCAGCACCTCAGCTGTCCTTGAACTCAGCAGACAGACTCCAAAAGTCACCAACACCCACTGAAATCAGCACTTGGAGCTGCACAACACTCATGAGTTGATTTCATGGTTGCTGCCAATCAATGCCCACTCTGCATTTTGGTTCAAACTCAAGGAGCAGTGACCTGGGCCTTCTGTTGTGTTCACAGGACTGCCCCTGGCTCTGCTCTGCACATCTCAACAAGAGACACCTGCCCTTGCTCAAGGAGAAAGCTGCTTATGCAGAAACACCCCATGACCACTTTGGGGGAGGCACAGAGGAGAATCAATTATTTGATGGTGAAAGGTTCCCTGTGATTTCCAAAATAAAAAGCAGCATTTTTCTGCCAAAAACAAAGCCAGCATACTTGTTTCTCCACTATGGGCAAACCTACTCACCACTTTTCTTTTGCTAAGCAATAACTTAATTGTTCTTTTTAATGCATCTCCCTTATCTCATTGGTATAATCCCAGTGCAGATTGCTTTCATTTCTTTACTGCCTTGAGCCAGTGCCTGCCAACAGCAGCAGCCCAGCTCCAAAGCTGCAGAGCAGCCAGCATCAGCTCTCCTGCTCCCACTACATTATTCCAGCAGCACATGGCTCAGGCTGGCAGGGACAAGGCCTCACACTGCTGTGGTGCTGAGGACTGAGCTCTGCCTCCCCTGTGATCAGCCCTTCTCCCCTGTGCTGGGCCAGGATTATCTCTTGCCGTGGCCCCACCCCCCAGGAGGATGCCCAAGTCCTTGGGACAGTTCCTGCTGCAGTTCCCTGACTCCCAATCAGCCCTTTCCTGGCTGTGCCAAGGAGGCACCAGAGCACTCTGTGCACAGCAGCTGGGAGCACAGCTTGTCCCCCTGAGCAGGGCTGGCAGAGGTGAGCTGAGGCTGCTGCTGCCCACCTGGCATGGATTATTAATGGAAGTTTTTACAAGCACTGCTGCTGCTGCAGAATCAGCCAGGCTGGCCCATCTCCAAAGCCCTGAGGGCCTTGCTGGGGGTTCAGGTGGGACATCCCAGAGCAGCTGCTGCCCAAAGCTGATCCATCCCACTGCCTGCCATGGCCCAAGGCACAGAGAGATCCCTGCAGGGAGGAGTCATTACAGCTCCCAGGTACCACCCAGGGCAGGAGGCATCCTCACACTAAGGTAATGCCAGAATCAGAGCAAAGATTAGAACCTCAGGAAACATCTTTTTTCTCTGGTCCACCCCAAAATGAGGTAGGTGGGGGATGTCCCAGAGACAGCTACAGATGTGCCCACAAGCTCCCAGGGTCCTTACCTGATGGTCAGGATTGCAGGCATAGGAGTTCCAGTCACACTGAACTGGAATTCTTCCTCAAAGGTCCCCAACACGGTGGCCTTGAAGGGGATCTGAACAGTCTGGATCCCACCTGGTGCAATGATGCCCTCCTTGGGTAGAAACTTGAAGCAGGAGCCCACGTTTGTGGTTGAGGGGATACAGGTGAAGGGAGCATCAAGAGCTCCTTTGTTAATCAGTTTCACCTGCAGCAGCAAGAAAGCAAAGTGGAAATACATGTGGAACCTTCCCTTCTTGGGAGTTATTGTCTAATGATGCCATGAACACCCAGAAAAGGGAGAAGATGCTTTGTGCTGCTGAATGGCAGCAGCCAAAAAAAAAAAAATCACAGGACAAGTTCTGCCTTTGGGTTTTCCTGCAGAGCAGAGGTAACTCCCCAGAACTAGAGTCACCCTGGGGTGATCCCATGGACACAGAGCTGTGCACCTCTGCTCAGCATCACCAGGCTCATTGAGACCTGGCCCTGAGAACAACATGGGCTGATTGCAGCTGTGCAGGGAATCCCCCCAGAGCTGCTGCTGCCCCAGTTAGCACAGCTCCACCAGCACCATCTGCTCATTCACCTTTTCCCCTGTCATGAAACCAATACATTGATTATGAGGCATCAGCATCAAAATGTATAGACAGCACCATCTTTTGGTAAGAAAGTTCAGCATGTCTTTCCCTTCCACAGCCAAGCTTTTGAAAGTGTCTGGCATGATGTAGTGCCTCCTTTTCTACCTCTTTCAGTTGCTCTTTCTTGATTTTTTTTTTTCTTTTGCAAACTTGACAATACTGGAGGGGGAGGCAAATAGGTAGAAAAATCCTCTGCTTTATTCCCAGGAACATTTTTCTCTTTCTAGGGTCAGAGATGCACCAAGGCCAAGGTGTGGTGAGGGACTGGTCAGCAAGGGAAAGAACTCCCAAGCCTTTAGCAAGGGCCATCACTAAGCCAGGAGGGTGGATGGCTTTCCTGTGACTTCCAGGAATAAGCAGGAGACACTTGACTGGAAATTGTTTGCAGTGGGCTGAAGCTCAAAGGCAGCTAGTTTGTTCCAGCTGCTTCTGCAGAGCCCAGGCCAAAGGAGCCTTGTGTCTGCACTGCCACAAAAGCCTCTGAACATGCAGCTTTTGGAGCCAGTGCTGGTTTCATGGGTCAAGGGGCTGTTGTGCAGGAAGCTTCCCAGCTGATCCCTAGGGAAGGCTGCCCAAAAGCAGGGACTGGGGCTTCATGAACAACAGACACACCTTTCTGACCCCCCAGATTTGAGCAGTGCATCAAATATTCCCTGCTCATAACTGCCCAGGTTGCCAGGAATTCCACAGCTCCACCAGGCTTGCTGCTGCCTCAGGAGCCATCAGGGCTCACCCCAGCCCCTGCTGCTCACCTCAAGCATGTGGGAGGTGTCAACAAAAACGTTCCCAAGGTCCAGAGTCTGAGAGCTGAGCTCAACCAAGGGTCCTTGGCCTTCCCCTCTGAGGCGCAAGGGCAGCCTGCTCTCACGGCCTGGGGAGAGATGTCCATTGCAGTACAATCATTCCCTCTGTTACACTGCATTTTCCAGGCTGCCTCAGCGCTAGTCCCTGACTCTGAGCTGGATGCAACCAGCTCCTGATGCTTCAGGAGAAGATATAGACCCTTCTCTTCCCTCAGGAGATATCCCTTTGGACTGACTTGCAGTTTCTAACCCATTCCTTGGCTGGTTTCCAATTTTAGCCACCAGTTTGCTGAGTTTAAAACATCTCTGATGTCCTGTCGTGGCAAGCCAAGGTGTAATGGGTATAAATTGAAAGAAAGGAAATTTAGGTCAGATATTAGGAAGAAATTTTTTACTGTGGGGGTGGTGAGACAGTGGGGCAGACTCCCCAGGGGCGAGGCACCAGCCCTGAAAGTGTTCAAAGCCAGGCTGGATGGGGCTTAGAGCTACCTGATCTAGTGGGAGGGGACTAGATGATCTTTAAGGTCCATTCCATCCTGAACATAGTATAATTCTGTGGTTTCTTTCCCATGCACTTAGAGAAGCTTTGAAATCCATTCAGTGAAGGCACAAAGCTCATAAAGAGCAAATTTCCAGGCAGCAATTACCAAACTACCAGTAGCACACGACTTTGTTGTCAAACTCCTCAACTTCTGACATTCAGCATTGTGTTCTATTTCCACAGACTGAGAGCTGCAAGGTGACAATTCCCACACAGGGACAGAAGCAGGTGCTGGCCAAGAGTGCTCCTTCTACAAACACCCTGGGCTCAGTGGGGCTCAGCCCCCTCTGGTCTGCTGGTGTCAGGGCAGTGGGAGGTGATCCAGGCTCAGGGAGCCCATTTCTAACTCAGCTCCTGCTGCCTGATGATGGATCCATGTCAAATGGACCATCCTGGAGGTCTCTAGAGGGGCTTAGTGCTTGTTCACTAAAGCTGTTCTGCTCTGTAGCTCTGTGGCCTTTGAGAAAATGTTGGCAAAGCCATGGCATGAAAACTTCTCCCTGCGCTGCCTGGGTTGTTCTGGGATCAGTAAGCCAGACACGGGTGTTCTGAGCCCTGGCCTTGCACAGGAGACTCCCTGCAAGCTGTAGGGCCAAGGATGATGTGCCAGCACTGCCCTGAACCCTGGCGACACCCTGGAAGCTGCAGGGCCAGGGTGGATGTGCCAGCACTGCCCTGCTGACCAGGGATTCTTCCCAGCAGTTACACAGGAGCCCAGGCTTGCACCATGGCTTCACTGTGGGTGAGAGAAGCAGGGGGAAGGACTGTACCTGAGATGTCGCAGTAAGCCATACTTTGGTACCCTAGTACCTCTAAGGGTTTGAAGGTCACCTTGATTTCAGCCAAACAATTTGGCCCAATTTCTCCCTTCTACAACAGAAAGAGACAGCAAAACATTTCTCTTCAAACTTCATGTTTCTTGTTTTCAACCACACTCCTGTAAGCCTTTGTTTAGAGCATCAATGATGAGTGAACAACACAAGGAGCCCAAGGAAACACTCCAAACCCAGCTCAACCCAGCGCTGGAAGCTCTCAGTGCTCAGCTGATCAGCTCCCACTCTCCACAAGATTCCTACCACTCTGACACAAGTTCTTGGTCACATCATGCTGCTGTCAGCTACTGTGGGATGTAACTGCCACTGTGCACTTGGCCTTAGATGGGCCATGGGAGTAACCAAGAAGAGAACATGATCCCCTTCCTTGGAAATAAAAGTATTAGTTTAACCTGTTTTGAAAGAAAGCAGAGGTTGGCATTATTCTAGGGTTTATTCCAAGATGAGAAGAGATTGTGCACTGTGCAGACACCAGACACTCATCATCTCTCCCAATGCCAGCACTCAGAATCAGGGCTCTGGTTGATGGGAGCACGTGGCAGTTTGCTTGCACAAACAGAAAAGGAAAAGATTTTGTGTCCGTGTGTGCAGGAGAACTCCAAAGGCCCATTTCACCCTTCCACCCTTGTGTCCAGGCTCTCAGAGGACACTGGAAGGCAGACTCAGAAATAGTGCAAGGCGTGCTTACACGAGGGGATTGGCATTTCTGTCATTAACCTTGGGCTGAATTTGGCCTCCTTTTGCTTGGGAACCATGGCAAGCTTCAGGTCAGTGTGTGAGCTGGCAATGCTCCAACAGCCTCTGCTGAACCCCACGTGTCAGGGGAGCCCCTACCTACAGTAACTGCTCCCTGTGACACTGCAGGGACACACACAGAGTGCCCTTGAGCTCGAGCCTGGCAGCAGAGCTCAGCTTTGTCAGGCTCCCAGCCCTGCCCTGAGCCTGCAGGGCACAAATGCTTTTAGCAGGGAGCTCTGCAGCCACACCAGAAAGAAGGAGGAGGAGCAGGAGGAGCAGGAGGAAAATGAGGCTCTCAGCTATCACTTACCATTGGCTCAATGAAAAAAAAGTCACTGGAGAACAGCATGGAGTCTTCTTGCACCTTTGCCATTTTCTCCTGGACCATGCTTCTCATGAGGGCAATGTGATCTTCAAAAGAGCCCTTCTCCTTCTCTGTTTTTTTCTCCTCCTTGATTTTTTCCAGCCGCACCTTAGTCGGTGGGTGCAGCAAACGACGCTGCCTGCAGCCCCAGGGAGAGACAAGGCCAGCAGATGCTTTCATCAAGCCACATATTTGCAGAGAGAAGTGTGAGTGCAGGAGAGCAAAGCACCTGGGGAGGAGCAGCAGCAGCTCCCCAGCAAAGGCTGAGCCCAAGCCACAAGGGTCCCAGATGGATCAGAGGATAACTTCTTCACTGGCACAGCAGGTAGTTTTACTCCACACTTGCAAGCTCGGGAGAGGTTTCCAAAGCCAGCAGCCCTCAAGAGAACCTTCAGGCTCAAAGTCTCTGCCAAAACTGAGGGAGAATCCACCAGCCACTTCAAGTGGCTTTTCCTACCACTGAGCTGCTTGGGGGAAGCAGATAAAAGATCAGGGAGCAGGACTTCCCTTGGAAGGGGAGGTGAAGCTGGTTTGCAGCTACATGTTACTAGCATCACTCTTTGTTTCTTCCATTTTGGACCTGCCCTGTTTCCTCTGCCTTTCAGAAGAGCATCGCAGAGCACTTCCAAATGAAACTGATGAATTCGGGCACCACACCCCTTCAGTGCCATTGCAGGTTTTATGTACATGAAAACAGAGGCTCTGAGAGGGGAAGGGACTTTGTTGTGCAAGAGGGAGACAGCAAACTCCTGGAGAAACCTTTTCATGATCCAGAGCTTTTTGGGTCCCATCCCAGTGCATGGTAGTAGAATGTCCTGAAATGGTCCTGCACTATCTCCTCTCATTAAAAAGTCCTCTTTGCTCTTAAGATTTCAAAAGCTTCTCTGACAGCAGGACAGAGGCCTTGGAGCTAAAACCATTCCTATGACTGGAAGTAAGGAAGAACAACATGTCCTGGTGATAGTCTAGGACACAAACTGGCATAAAAAGAGATGAAACTGGAAGAAACCCCACAAAACCAAAATCAGGTTGAAGTTTACTTTGGGGAAACGTAGTTGCTTCTGAGGGGAAAGTGGATCACATGGGGTCCAGGCTGAGGCAAGCAAGTGGGAAAAAATGGAAATAAACAGCCCAGGGAAGTTGCCAGAGAAGGTCACGGGATTTTCTTCTAACACACAGAGCTTGTATGGAAGTCAAACGCTGTGTAAGGAGATAGAGAACAGTGGAAAACCAAGAAGCCCAGGGCACTAAAGAACCTTCTCACCAGCCATTCAAGCAGGCAAGGGTCCATCTCCTGGTCCTTTGCAAGCAATTTAAAATGGCTCTGGGGAGTGCAAGCAACCTGGCCCACAGCAAACAGGGGCTTGCCACAGCAGTTTTGCCCCAGCAGTTTTGGCCCAGTGTATTTTCAGTTTTTGCCTGGCAGTTTGCACAAGCAGGCTGAGAAGAAAGGGTGCAACGACCCACCCTCCTTGTGTAGTGGATTTTGTCCATTGGCTGGTTGTGAAGTGCAAGCCTTTTTTTTCCCCTTCTTTCTTCTTTCTGCCTTTTTTTTCCCCCAGCAATGGTTTACAAATTATGAAAAGCCATTGCTGCTGCTGCTGCCAGCAGAAGTGTACTAACTCAAAGAGAACCCCCCAGGAAGGACACAGCTGTCCAGGCCCCTGGCTGCAGGGAGGGTCTGAGCCTGGTGTTAATATCAGAGGTTAGTGCAAAAGACACCTGCGTGTGGTGTGAGCAGCTGAATAGTCTGCTCTGTCCAGTGGCAGAGCTTAAGGAAGAAGTGGAAAGGCTGAGGAGCATTAGGGAGAGCGAAAAATAAATTTACTGGTGGAATTATACCCGTCCAACCCTGAGAGAAGCACAGCAGGAACCAAGGAGCCCTGCCCTTCTTGGGATCAGGCAGAAGGAGGAGACCTAAGAGACAGAGGGGAATGGAAATGGGTCTCTACTGGGGAGCTAATAAAATTCTGTCCTGACCCCCATCACCTACCCAGGTACCCTGACAGAACAGGTATGAGGCCCTGGCTCCAGAGGGTCAGGCAGAAGACAGTAAAGAAAAAATTCTGTCTGGAGAGTCTCCCAGTTGGTCGGTCAGACAGATCACAGCTTCAAGTATTAAGAAGGGTAGTGGTAGTAGCTGACTCCCTTCTAAGGGGAGCTGAGGGCCATGTACATTGACCAGATCCATTCCACAGGGAAGTGTGCTACCTCCCTTGAGTCCAGATACTGGATATTACCAGGAGATTCCCTAATGATGAATTAGGGAATTTAGTTCCCTAAATGAACTTGATCTGTTCACCATTGTCTGGGGTACAGTGACCATGAAATAATAGAGTTCTCAATATTTGGTGAAATCAAATATTGGGCATCAACAAAACTTCCACTCTGGTCTTCTGGAGGGCAGACTTTCACCTGTTCAAGGGACTGATCTGGAGAATACCCTGGGAAACAGCCCTTAAAAACAAAGACGTCCAAGAAGAATGGACATACTTCAAGAAAGAAATATTGAAGGCACAGGAACAAACTGTCCCTGTGTGCTGAAAGACAAGCTGACAGGGAAGACAGCCAGCCCAGATGGGGAAGGAGCTCTTGAAGGAACTAAGGGAAAAAAAGAGGATGTATCACTTTGGAAAGAGGGGCTGGCAACTCAGGAACTGTTTAAGAATGATACCAAGTAGAGAGGCAAAAGCCCAATTAGAACTTGAGGAAATCCAATCATTGCAACCAACCTTTCTTTCCTAAAATGCCATCCTTGATTAGAGTATAAATGGAACTGGAATGCTGAGTGCTGAGCTCCTGAAGGCCAGGGACACTCACGCTAGTGCCAGGGATGGTTTACTTGGCCTAAACCATTCAAAAGCACCAACACCCCCTAGAAGCCACACATCAGTTTCAGTTTTGGGCCATGTATCTCACTGAAATCTATATTTCAAACCAACCTCTTCTTCTCTTCATTCTCATCTTCCTCTGTAGGAAAAGCCTTCCACTGGAAGTGGACTGTGATGTTACTCCTGTTTTCAATGAAAACGGTTTTGTGTCTTGTCATGGTGATGAAAGTCTTGTCAACGTCCACGGAACTTGTGCTCAACCTGACGTTGACATCTACAGCTTCTCCAAGGAGCTTTGTGTGGATACTTTCTTCCCCTGGAACAAAGCAAAGGGGAGTCTTTGCTCAGCTCACTGGCTGATGGAAGCACAAGGAACAGAGCAAACCACAGGTCGCAGAAGAAAGTGTCACAGCTTTTAGCTGCATTAGCAGCTCTGTGGATCAGTGCATTTATCACACCCTGACAGCTCTGTGTGTAGAGTGTGGGGATGTCCTGGGCAGCTCCTTAAACACCTTATTTCTGTGGGTGTTTGTGGAGATTTGGCCCCAAGGTGACAGTATGGACAGGGAGATTGGTCCATGTGCTCTGGTGACCCACTCAGATCACACTGAGGAGCCCTGCTCAGTCCTGCCTTGCCCAGGCTCCCCCCGGGCATCCCATGAGACTCCTGTCTCTCCTGATCCCTTGGATCCCTTGTTGCTGACCAGCAAACATGCCTGGGGGCATGTGGGCAGCAAAAGGAGGCCCAGAGGAACAAGTGAAGTGACAGCCCACAGCAAGAGGTGACACAGCTGAGGAAACACAGCCAGCCTGGCTCTGCAATATGACAAACCACTACAAAATGAACACCATGAAAATCATCATCATTTCCCTGTCCAAACCCACAGCCACATCAGTCTTGAAATATTTTATATTGTTCTGATCTCAAAAACCAAGCTGGAGCATTTAAATTAAATAAAAAAGGGACAAAGGAAAGATTAATAATTACAGAGCAGCTTCTTTATGAAGACTGAATGGGATTCCTCAGTCTAGAAATCAAATGGGATGTGAGAGGATGGCAACAGCATATGAACGACCTGGGAAATGGGGATGAGGAAAAATTTGTCTTGACTTGTCACCAGCCAGGAACTCGAGGGCCTGAAAATGTTATTAGACAGAAACTACATATATGTGTAGAGGGCAACATAGAGAAAGGGTCTGTGGCAAGCCAATGGAGAAGCAGCATATGGGACAGAGGTGTGCAAGAAATACATTGCATTGGAGAAAGTCTGATGGAAACCTCACACCTCACACACAACACTGCCCAGGAATGAAATAAAACTTCACCCAGGCATAGCCACCTGGTAGTGGAGAATTAGGATTCCTCCTTCCTCCACTCAGCATCTCCCAGCAAAAGAGGAGTAAAAAAATCCCTTGTTAGAGGGGGTTTTATCAAGCCCCTAAACACCAAGGAGTTCTCAGTTTGCTTTGGGGTAAATCTGGAACAGGGGAGGTACCTCTAGAGGGAATAGAGGGAGATGGGACAAGAGGGAGCCATGGTGGAGAACTGTCCTGTGCCCGTGCAGGGCCCAGCACTCACCTGTTTTGCAGCACAGGGACCCGCAATGGTCACCGTTGGTCAGCGGGTGAAATCCCACTGTCACCTGCATGGTGCAACCAGCGCCCAGAGTTCCTGTGGCCGGCACCACGGAGAAAGGACTGCAACACAAAGAGAGGGATCAGGGCTGGAGGGACACCTGGCCATGAGATTCCTTCTGCACTGCAGCTCCCTTGTGCAAGCAGGGAGCAAACCAAGCACAGGCAGCAGAAGACAGCCAGAACAGACAGCATCAGAAACAGCCACTGAGCCACCACTGAGGAGATCCAGCCCTCACAAGATCCTGTGGGATAAAATTACTTCATGTCCCCCATACTCTGCATCCAGCCCTCTGCAATGAGACTCAAGGGTCCAACTGCCAGCAATCCCATCAGAGAATGGTTTGTGACAAGCACAGAGAGGGTTCAGAGCTATCTGCATGCACAACTTGATACTGACTGCCTCAGGAATTTCTCTTTTCCTGCTGCCTACAAACCTCATCTGAAGAGATGCAAATGTTAGAGCACCATGTGTCCTGTGAGATTACAGCCTAGGAATCAGACAGGGAGAAGGAACTTTTCCTTGAAGACCAAGGAATAATTACTGTTGAATTTGCAGTGTGGTTCTTTGGTTTATTTTACCTTGAAAATATGCTCATTAAGCCTAAAAAGGGCACATTTTATCAGCATTTCAATGAAAGCTGCTCTAAGAAAAGGAGGAGTCAAAACTCTGAAAGAGTGCAAATAGAGTGCAGATTGTGGGAGGATGGATTGTAAGAGAATAGAGATGGTGCAGAAGGCAATCTCGCCCCTGAGGAGTTGCAGCTGTACTAACTACCAAAGAGTAAGAACAGCATTGCTCTTAATAGGTCATCACTGTGTCCAATAAGGATGGTGCAATGAGGGTGGGTGTTATAAAATAGTGGATTAGCTGGTCAAGGGGAGAGTTGGAGTTTGTCAGCTGTGCTGTGATGTGTAAGGGTCATGCATTTGTGTTAGGGACAGTAAGGATTAGTATGTGCTGTGAGGGACAGGAAGGAGTCAGCTGGCCATGAGGAAGAAAGAGAAAAGGAGTCAGTGTTGCAATGAGCTGCCTGTGAGAGCTCACAGAGAGAAGGTATGAAAGTTTTACAGTGGGATGATAAACTGATGGTGGCAGTCTGTTCCCATCCACCGTTGACTGGTGCCAAGCACCAACACCACCAGCAGATTAGAGCAATACAGCTACATGGAAACAAGACCCAAAAGGAGGATGCCATTTACAGTCTGAAGGATCTAATCCCAGCTAAATGAAGCACCATCAGCAGGAGCACATCAAGGAAGCAGAACAGGAGGTTTCTCTCTATTTACCAGCAACGCAGTCTGGGACTCTGGGTTGTCATGCAGGCTGGTAATTGTTTGCTTGGCCCACCAGACAAACTCTGTGCAATGTGTTGGAAAGAATTATGCAGGTGTGTTGGTGCACTTTGGATCTACCAGGAGCAATCAGGATTGGTCACCAGGTAAAGAGCTCTTGCCTGACAAACACAAGACTCTGTGCTTTGATGCTCAGGGACAGCCCAGGTGAAATGTGCTTCTGACCAGCAGCTGCTGGGCTTTGTGCTCTTCTACAGCCCCACTGAGGAAAGTTCCTGGCCTTGGTGCTTTGTTGGTGGACAATCTGTCACTTAAAAGTGTGTTCTGGGGAATTTGGTGATGAATGTATCACACACAAAAATAAAGAGAAAATCTGGCAAGCTGAACTTTGTTCATGTCAGTAGTGACAGCTGATGAACTTGCTTGAGGTTCAGCTCATGAAGGACCTCTTGCTGCAATGACAGGCTGAGCTGTTCCCATTGTCACTGGGGAGAACATCACTGCTGGCTGGTGGAGAAGCCTTGGGCCAGCAATGTTTATGTGCTGGATGTGAGACTTTGGAGGGAGGGGAGGAAAGACAAGGCCCCAGCAGTCCCAGATCCAGATCAGTGCATGTGCTCCTGCATCTGCCCCGGGGCTGATGCCAGCCCTGCTGCAGCTCTCTGCTGGGGCTCGGGGGATCAGTGCCTGCTGGGAGCAAGGCACAGGATTCTTCCCTTAGTCTTTTGCCAGAAACTTCATCAGAACAGAGAAGCTGCCAGTTAGGGGAATCCCTGGCCAGGCTTCAACACTACCTTCCATTCCATTCCCTTTCCATTGCTGCCCCATGTTACATGCTCCTGCCCTCAAATGGCAGGATGGGAAGAACATTCCTGGGGGTGACTTCAGGGATTGCCTGAGAAAGAAGGTGTCTCCTTATTTTCAAATTATCAGAAGAAGAAGAAGATCCAGCCAAGTCCAGGACTCAGCTGTCAGGACTGAAAAACAGAGTGCAAATCAGCCCCTGCATCTCCTACATCCCCAGGCTGTACCCACCAGACTCCTCTGTTCCTGCTGTAGCAGTCATCTCTCACACAGACCTGGCTCCCCAAGAGTCAAGGACACAAGCTCTACTCCTCTGAATTTCAGCCAACAGCACTAAGATGTTCCCTGAGCCCACAGAAGAGCTGTGAAGGAGATATCCCTGACACTGTAATAACCAAATGAAAACCACTGCCAAGAGATGGGGCTGGCAAGCTCAATTTTGGCCTTTTATCTGTTGTGAGCTGCTCCTTAAGACAGTTCTCATCCTCTTAGATCCATCCTCACTACTGCACCTGACAGGCAGAAAAGATAAGGGATGGAGGGGGTTTTAATAGGTGGTTTTCTTCTGCTTTTTAACTGGGTCCATTGGTATGTTTGTTTCCTTGTATGGCATCTAAAGACAGGTCCAGATCTCCCAATGGCACCTTGCAATCCCCAGACACTGCTCTTGCTTTTAGCAGTGTGTTTGCTCAGATGATTTCCAGAGGTCCCCTCCAGCAAAAGTTATTCTATACTTTTATCTTCTAAATCAGCCCAATTGCTTTTCACATATTCACTAAATGTCTCCTATTTCCTTGAGACCTGTGCAGGTACCTATGGGCATGTGGTATATTGAGAGGCATTGGAGGAGCTTGACCTTCATGAACGTTCCCAATGAAGAATGCATGATCTTTTGGCAAACATTTAACACAACACAAAAAGAGAAAACAGCAGAAACACAGGAACCTCAAAGCATTTAAAAAGAAATCTCAATGAAAGGGGCACAACCTTATTCAGAGATTTAAATAATCTGTTTGAAATTTTGAACTCTTTCAAAGGTTCATCATGGAACAGAAGAGGTGACTGATGCCCTCAGCTGACAGGGGAAATCAGATCAGCTTTAAGTAACAGGAACTGCACTGGCTGCCCACAGCACAGCTCATGTTGGGCATCTCATGAGAGGACCACAGGAAAGCCACATGCTTTTGTCCTCCCAGAGAATGGGTCTGACAGTGCTGAGAAAGCATTTCAGAAGCTGCTTGTGCTCAGGAGGGTGCAAGCCAGCTACCAACATGTTCCAGCACCCTCGAGGAAATCTGGGACAGAGAAAGCTCAAAGGCCACTGAAAGCAAGAGCAGATGCCATCCATCCTGCTCCCTTCCAGCCAGGCTGCAGGGCAGCAGCTGCAATGATCTGGTTCCTTTTGTTGCTCTTTCCTAACTCTGTTACCACCCAAAGGTGTTTTGCACAAGGATAGATGAGCTGCCTCACCTCTGGGTGCTCAGCTGGTAATGAGCTTCCAGGTTACCAGTGTTGTGGACCAGAAGAGTCTTCTGGGTGCTGTACTTGACTGGACACACCGAGAAGTCCAGCTGGGCAGGGAAGTCCAGGACAACTGGGGCACCAATGGCCCGGATGGGCACAACGATCCTTTCCCTTGCAGTGATGCAGACAAGCTTGTGGGAATAATTCTGCAGGAAAAGACAGTGGCTCAGCACAGGACATTTAGTGCCATCCCCATGGCAGAAGAAAAAACATTTCCTATAACCCTTCAAGGACATCAATTTACCTATTCCACCCTAAAATGAACACTAAGTTCTACTAATATGTCACATTTTAAAGGCACCAGTGCACTTTGCGAGGCCTGTCTCTGTGGCATTAAGCTCATGTGTCACTTGGGTCATACGGAGAACTACCCTAGGCCACCATAATTTTTACTCAAAATTTTAAAGATGCGAAATAGTTCCTAAGTCCCTTCTAAGGAACATGGAGCTAGGGAACACAGGACATTCCTCTTTAGGTTTCAATATTCCCACTGTTTGAGAATAGGATAAAGTGTTAAACTGACTCTAAGCAGCAAAAAGAAGATGAGAAAACAGCTACACCCAAAGAGATCCTGCACCTCTGGCCTGGTGCAGAAACATCAGATGGCTCAGAACTCCCCTCTAACTTTGCCTCTCCAACCAAGTCAGGAGAAGAACAGTGCCAAGAGGTAGCAGGATGCTGTTGGAAAGGGCCTCTCCTTGCTTCCCTGCAAGGCTTCCTCCCTTCCATGCCATGTACAAACTCTTCTGTATGAACAAACCTCCAGATCCCAGCACTGAGATCAGACTTGCCAGGGCCTCAGCACTGCTGTTCAAACCTCCCCACAAAAGCACCTTTGGCACGGGATGGGTGCCAGCTGACAGAGCAAGCACAGGGACAGGCATGAAGACAGAGCCCCAGCAGTGTCACTGCCACGGGCTCTGGGCTCACAGCTCTGCCTGCAGCTTGTACCTGCCCTGCACGAGCTCCTTCAGGCAGGTGTCCCAGTCCCCTGCAGCTCAGCAACCTCCTGCTGACCAAGGGCACCCAGAGCCCAGTGTGCCTGTGCCAGGCTGGGCTGACAGGCACAGCACATCCTCTGCCCTGGCCCTGCAGCTGTACCATGCTCACTTGTGCTCTGGGACAGCACAGCTGCAAGGCTGCAGAACAGAGGGGGTGAAAAAGCACCGTCTTTGCTCCAGCCCAGGGTGAAGCAGGGAAGCTGCTGGCAGTCAGGAAGGAGGAAAGCTCTCTGACCTCTTTGTTCCTCTGGTGTTTTCCATCATAATGAAACCCCTTCCACTGTACCTAGAGATGGCCCAACATCTATCAACAGCCCTCTGTCATTTCCATCCTGTTCCCTCTGCATCTTCCCCTGGGAATGCTCAGGAATGTGCAGCGAGGGGAAGCAGAGCCTGTCAGGCCTGGCTGCAGTGTGCCAAGGTGTGACTGGCTGCAGGCTGCCTGCCCACGGCCTGGAGCTAAGCTCACAGCATGCAATGGGCTGGAGCCAGAGTGCAGGGAAAACAATGGCTGTGCAGATCATTCTGTGCTTTGGCTCCTCCACTCTCACCTTGTTCTCGTCGGGGGTGAAGCGGATGCGCACAGGCACAGACGCGCCCGGCAGCACCACACGGTACGCGTCGTTGGAGCACATGAGCTGGAAGTAAGGTGAGCTCTCCATGGAGACCTTCACCATCTGAGGAAACTGCAGCAAAGACATGAAATGATGATTGTGCCACTTGTGGAAACAGGACGAAAGGAGACCTGTCTGTGCCCTGGTGTCATCCCTCCTTGGCCCCTTTCCCAAAGCACTTTCAGCTCTGCAGGCACAGGCACATCATTCACAAGGCTGAACTCAAATCCCTTCTGTCTGCCTCCAGCATTTTGGCCAGGGGCAGTTGGGCAGTGCCTGGTGGGAAGGAAGGGCTGAGCAGGTCAGCACCAGCAGGATGGAGTCAGAGCACCTGAACCAAGTCATCTGCATATTCAACAAAGCCAAAAAACCTGCTGGCTTCTGCCTGCACACAGCCATGCAGCTGTCGTGTTCCAGAGGGGGATTGTGCTACCTGAAAGCAAACCAGCACATTATCCTGGGGGAAGAAAGAAATTCCCTTTTTCAGCTTTGGGTAGGGATGTTGTGGGGATACAGTCAGGCAGGCAGACCAGCCAGAGAGGCGACCAAACACTGTGGTCTTACTGGGAATAAAATCAAATCTGAAAGGCAAAAGAAGGAACACAGCAAGACAATCCCTAAAACAAGGAGATGACAAAGAGAATTGAAATGGGCAGTAAAGCAGCAAGGAAGAATCATAAAACTATGAGAGCAATCAGCTTGCCAAAAGTGACAGAAACACAGACAGGCTGTGCCTGTTGACTATGGGCTTCAAAGGCCTTTTCTGCCTGGAGAAACATGACCAGCACTGACTGACGGTGTGGTTCCAGTACTGAAAGCCAGTATTGGCTCTCCAGGGCTTCTTGCTGCCCGTGCAGGCAGGCTGGGCTGCTGGGCATTCCTGCCTGCAGCCAGCAGGCCAGGTTCTGCGCTCTGGCATTCACAGACACAGCAAACATGCATTTTCTAGCACACTGATATCAACCCCTGAGCACCAAAATGCTCTCCAAAAGTCTAAACCAGATGATTTTGACTCCCTCCTGTCCCTTCTCACCAGCCCACTCTTGGCACAAGCCTCATTTGAGAAAATGTTTCCCTGACTGAAATTCAAATGGTCGCAGTTTTCCTCTTTACAGTGGAACACAACTGCTGACATTTTTCAACTTTTTCTCTCTCAGCTGTCTTGGGAAACTACAAAACAATCACAATTACTTCAAGTGAAGGTGAAAACCTCCAGGAGCAGATGGCTTTGGATGTGCTCTGGTTCTCCAAAGGGAAAGCAGAGCACCGTGTTGCTTTTGGAAAAGCTGAGCAGAGCTGGATGAAGCTGAGCAAGAGCCTGAAGTGGCACCTAAAGGCCTCTCACTGCTTCTGCTCCATCAGCCTGATTGCAGGGCTCTTTCAGAACACATTTCCTGCAGTGCCAATGCCATTGATGAGAAGTGATTCCAGCACAAAGTGCAGAAGACTCAGCCCCTGAGCTTTGACTGTGAGCTGCACAGAGGGAGCCAAACAGGTTGAGAGAGGCAGAGATTCCTACCAGGAGCCAAGATTAACCAAGGAGACACAGGGTGTGATATAGACTCGAGGCAAAGCATGAGAGCTGGTAAGAACTCTACAGCCCTCTACATTCCTATCAATCCAGAGCTTTCAAGAGAAGGAAACTCCTTTGAGCTAGATACCATCAACGCATGGCCAAAATCATAGGACAATTCCCAGCACAGGAAGATTTCCACCATCTTGCAGAATAAAGGTGCTGAGACATTTTCTTCTGCATGTGCTGTAGCAGAGAACTTGCTTTGCTGTACACTATGGAAATTACACCACTGTTCTCTTCCAGCACAGTGTTAAAGCTCCGGGTGCCAGCACTTACCTTGTTCTTATTAATGAGAGACAGCACCATTTCAGAGACCTCATGAGGGACGAAGTTCTGAAATACCATCTCTGACGGGGAAACCCCAAGCGAGCTCTGTTTCGGAGGACCTGACAACAACTGGAGAGGAAAGGGAGAGCATGGAGAGGTTCAGCTGCTGGGAGGAAGGTTCATGAAGGATCCCTTACACCGCTCCCCAGTAAAGTACAGACTCTGGGGAGCACATCTGCCCAGCCCATACTGGGCAAACAGTAGCTCACGAACCTCTGCTCTGAGCTGATTGAGAACTGCTTGATCAGCTTAGAGCAGGCTCAAGCCAAGCTGCTCCTTCGGCATGTATTTCTCCAGGTTTCTTTCTCCACAATGCCAGGCAGCACTTCCCTTAAGCACAGCCCTGTGCCCATGTGGTCACAGAGCTCTGGGGCACTGACTGAGCACTCATGGAGTAAGTAAAACCCATGGATTTACAGGAGACTCCATGGGAAAAAATTCTGGGATGTCCTTTACTCTGAGACAGGGAAACCCAGGCCCACACAACTGCAAACACCTTTTTTGCTCTAGAACTTAGACATCAGTAGGAAGAGAACGGTACCAGAGGAGGTGTGAGAGATGAGGTGATTTTTGCTGAAGCCAAAATGTTATTAAGCAAAAGAATGGAATTTGTTGGTTTCATGTGTTGTTTGTGGTTGGATTTGTTCAGGTTGATTTGTTGGGTGTTGCAGTGAGAGGGACGGGATTGAAGACCTGACCAAAAGGGAGTAGGACGAGAGGGGAGGGGACAGAAAAGTTGGTGGTCAGTAGAGGATGGAAGCACCTGAGTACACATCCAATGGGAAAGGGGACAGGGACCGCCCCAGCCGGGTGTAAAGGGCACAGAAAGATTGCCATTTTCTCGGAGGGTGTGTGTGTGCTTGGCTCTCCACGAGGGAGACACACCTGGCTCAGCTGAGTAGTTAGTAATAAACTGTTTTCTTTTGCTTCAATGATTTTGTCCCCTTTAATTTACTTAAAAATTAGTGTGTTTCAAACACAGGGAAACGCAAAAATAAAAAGACAAGTGAGGTGAATGCTGAATGAGGATGAGGTGAATGCTGAATGAGGATAAGGTTCAGTTGTTTTCTCAGCAACTTGGGTCAAAGTAGAGTTGGTACTTCCTTTTTCCATGAACTTTAAATGGATGCTTTCTTGGAATTATTGCTATCTTATTTGATACCATTGTAGAGGCACGTCTGGAATGACATGACAACAACAGCAAATGCTTCTGGAGCAGAGACATTGCTTTGAGAAAACTCTCCCCTGCTTTGTCTGCCTGCTCCAGCCACACTGCTGTCACTGCAGGGACACCAGCAGGTCTCCCGTGTGACTGCACAGCAGATACATTCTGCCGAAGGGAGTGGCTGCAGCACACTGTCCCTCAGTTGTGCTCTTCCCTGAAGTGCTCACAACGCCCCTCTCCAGGGCAATCCTTAACCAGTGTGTTACATGTCTCAAGCTGCCAATTTCCTGTGTGTTATGCGTCTCTTGCTGCCAATTTCCTGCTCAACAGCCCACCTCAGTCCCCCACCCCTCTGGACTGTGCTTTATACTGAGCCAGTACTGCCAGAAAAGCAGATTTAAACACACCTCTAAGTAGGCACTGATCCAGATAAAGTACATCCATTCCCCTCTGCCCAGGGCCAGTCCCCTCTACACCTGGCAGCCTGCAAAATCTAACACCCCATCCAGGTCCCAACACATTGTTCCAACTCAAAGTATTAATGCAATTAATTCATTTTGTTAAATCCAAAGTAATTCCTACAGGTCCTCGGCCTTCAAAGGTCAATGCTGCCACTCTGGAGGGAATCCTGTGGTCCCGAGCATTTGATGGTGACCATACCAAAGCAAGAGGAGGCTATTTCAGCAGGAGAATGGCAAATGGCAATGTTGTCCCTTTGTGTCCCCAGCCTTCTCCCTGTTAGCAATGGCAGCTACACTCCAGCACACCCCAGCAGCCTCAGCAGAGATTATTTGTTTTGCTTAGTGCAGATCAGGACTCTTGGCAGTTTGCAATGACAACAGGCCCTGCACACTGAGGTATTTTCCTGGAGGCAAGCCTGTCAGAAGCACATACCCTCTTCTAACTTTATGTTAAACAGAAAGGAAAAGAGCAGGAAAAGGCTACCTTTTGACGAGCCTCACTTGTGTCTTGAAGTGGGCCAATTCTGGGCAGCATACTCTTCCCAGTGTTGGCCTCCTTCTTTGTGCCGAGAAGCTTCTCCCTCAGGAACTTAGAGGGAAGCAGCTGAAAGGCAAAAATACACCAGCTAGAGCCTCAGAGATGTGCTTGTCCAGAAAGGCTTTTCTTGAACAAGTGGCACTGGTGAATAACTTGTGATCACAGCCACTAGGACAGTTCTGGAAGCCCTGGAAGTTTCCTGCTGAAATACTTAGCACCAATAAATTAATAATACAGAGTGCAATACACATACTCCAACCACATGGCTCTGTCCCATTAGTCTCTCCATGATTGGATGGGACATGGTTGGGGATTTCTGCTCTTTGGGCATTTGTTTCCTCTTGCGTTCCATTGGACTGAGGCAGTGACCTTTCCAGAGAGTGGGGAGGAGCTCTCAGAACTGCCTGAACTCCATCCCTGCACAACACTCAGAACTCACAGTGAGGAGACAGCACTGCTGGCTGAGTCCAAGAGATGCAAGAAAACAAAGGCGTACCAAGAGTGAGGTGCACGGGAATGTGTCCAAGTTTTAGTTCTATTAATTGTTTTCTCTGTCTGGGCTGACAGAGCCCTCCACAGGAGAAAACAGAGGCATCTCCTTGACAGAGCCTCAGCAGTGGGACATCTTCAGCCAAGTGAGCTGCAGACAGCAAGGGACCTTTGTGGCCCTGGCTCCAGTGCTGCCTGCAGGGCTGGATCTGTGCTCACACAGGAGCTGGGAGAGAACAGCTGCTTTGGAAGCTCTTCCAGCTGGGACCAGCCGTGGCTCTCAGGGCTTTGGGCAGAGTTTGAGCTTTCCCCCCACCTGCCCAGGTGCCCAAGGGCAGGATGGTCAGAGCAGCACAGGTGAGGGCCCATCCTGACAGAAGGAATTCCTGTGGCAAAGGAGAGGGAAAGAAGCCCATGCTGAGGGCTTCCACTGCCCCGACACATCCCACAGCGTTCCCTACTGCACCAGGACAGCCCCCAGCAACAGCAGCACGGCACAAAGAGCTGGGCAGGGGGTCTGCAGCTTCACAGTGCTGCTGGACAACAGGGGCAGGGAGAGCAGGGACACCAGGGCAGTTTCCAGTGGGTACTTACAGTAAAAGATTTCAGCATTTCCCGGGTCAAAAGACGAGGTGTTGGTGTCTTCTTTTGCAATCCAGACGCCATTTTGAAGGGAGGATGTCGCAGATGAGCGACAATGCCTCAACAAAACTGGAAGGAACAACAATGGAACTCTGAAAATCCAGAACCCAATTCATGGCAGATTCAAGGGATAGACTGGTGCTAAAAATTTTATATTATTTGAAAGTAGTTGAGTGCTTGTTTGGCATAAGTAGCTAGTGTTTTTAGGCCTCTAGTTGGACTTTATTTGAACTATATGGCTATGTTGTGCAATTCAAAGATGGATCGTACTGAAACCTGGAGCTAAAGAGCTGAACATTAATAATAGTTGGCACAGACAAAGCTGCAGCTTAAATATTACCTAAAAATAGCTAGAGTGGGCCTCCTCTTCTTTAGGCTAAACCATCTCTGCTCTCTCAGCTGCTCCTCACAGGACTTGTGAGAGACTGGAATGTTATGGCTAATGGCTTAAATTTTGTTATAAAGGACTTTTTGCCCATTCTGACAAAACTGAATAAAGAAGCTGAGACCACTGAAGCCCACCCCTCCCTGAAAATGCCTCCTGACTGGAACTTGGCACTGTGAGTTAAGCCACCTAAGGGAACTTGAGACAAGATCAAGGTGACACTATTGTCCTGTTATCGCAGGTCTGGGGAGAACTAAACAAGGCTAACGGAGAAAAATGTATCCACAACAAAGCCAAACGCAGCAGCTGTCCTGAAAATCAGCTCTGTCTGCCTTCAGGCTGGGGGAAGTCATAGCCACAGACTCGTCTGCTAAGGCCAGGTTTGCACACAAACCTCCCATCAACAGAGGGGGAAGGAGGAAATTTTGGGGTGTGGCACAACCTCTGGTAAGGGGCAGTGGACACCCATCCTCCCTCAGACAAACTGGCTCAGCTCTAAAACCCCCCAGCCCCAGAAGGCCACATCCAGGGGACATTCCCATCAGGGGCAGCTGAGGGGGTGTCAGAACCCATCAAAGACCTCCAGAGTGCCCCCAGAGCCATTCCTGAGGCCTTGCACCAGATGACTGCATGGCATGCAAAGGAACACAACAGATCTGAAAATCCACAACCCAATTCACAGCAGGCTCAAAGGGGTATACTGGTGCTAAAGATTTTATATTATTTGAAAGTAGCAAGAGACAGAGTCCAACTTGCCCTGCCCTAGGGAGCTACCTGGGCAGTCCCACCTTGCCCAAATCTGCATTAATCCATTGGAGTCTCATGTTTTGTGACACCTCACCACAGAGAAGACCAGAAGAGGATTTAATGGTATGCCAGTGAGATCCATGCAATGGTGATACTTTCTACTTTCTATTTAAACTGTCACTCTATATTTCTCTTCCCCTCCCCAACCCCCTTCTCTATTTCTCTCTCTCTCTTCTTCACATTTACTGTTACATAAAATCCAGACTATTGACTTTGGCACATTGGTCTTGTTTGCACCTTAATTCAGGGGCATCTCCCTAATAATTTTAATAACTGGATCATAACCACCCACTGAAACTTGAACAGAACTCATTCACCTTTAAGCACCTTTAAGTAATTGCTATAGGAAAAAAAGGTATAGAATAGTACATTTAGTAAATTCTGCATTTCTTCAGTGAAAAAAAAAAAAAAAAAAGGCACAATCAGTAGACCATATAGTGCATCCACTCAGCTGTACATGCCACTGAACTGCTGTGCCAGAAGACTGGCCTTATCCCATCCTGTATTTCCCTTTGGAATTCTCTTTCCGAGCACAAATGTGACAAAACCAAAAAGTACAACTTCAGTCAATCTTTACCTTCAAATGAAATTCAGTACACCCTCGCAGAGACCAATGCTCGCGAGTTCAGAGACCAAAGCTCGCAATGTCCTGTGAACAAGTCACTTGTCAAATCGCTGAGCGCAGCCGTTGCGCGAGCCCAGGCTGCGAACAACTACCGCGGAGCGCGCTCTGCGGCAACTGAGGCGGCGGCGCCGTCACAGCCGCTGTGGCCGCGCCCGCGGTTCCCCGGCAACCGCAGCACCCGATCGTCGGGGCCGGGCCGGGGGCGGTGACGTCGGGGGGGCCTCGGTCCCCGCTCCTTCCAGCCCTGGTGCCCCCCCGGTCCCCGGGCGGAGGGGGAGGAATCCGCTCCGGGGCGTGGAACGTGACGTGCACGCTGGCAACGCTCCTCGTTGCCAGACCCTCGGCCCCAGCTCCGGGCTGCACCTTCGCGACGGGAAAAACCCAGGGTCTCAACAGTTGGTGTTCAGCGCATAGTACAAGTGGGAATCAGCGAGCTGCAGGTCCTGGACAGTAACAGGTAGCTTCTGGTTCTTAGGGACACACAAGGAGCAGAAGTAATTTCCTGGTGTAATGGTTTATCACCTAATCAGCAGCCAGGAATTAGTGCTCCAGAAAACTGACATTATGATATCCTGTATTTCTCTTTTGCATTCTGTTTCAGAACACAGATGTGCTAAAAGGAAAAAAAAGAAAAACCAACCTACAATATTTATCAACCTCTATCTTCGAATGAAATGCAAGACTGATTTTCAGTTATATTCCAAACATTTTAATAAAAACACGCTAGAACCGTAATTGTTGCAAGTTTCCTTGCAGTAAACTTGAGATTCTAATATTCTTTCCAAGTTTATCTGTAATATATAGGATTATATATTCTAAAGAACTTAGGTTTGTTAAATTACTGCATACACCTCCTGCTGCTGAGCAATAGCACAGATTGACTGTGTCTTCAGCAGAACTGGTTTGTCTTAGTAGAAAGACTTAGAAAGGAAAAACTTTCTGAGTTTATCAGAATTAAGAAAGTACTTTTGAAAACAAAGGAGGGAAAAAAGACCAACCCTCTTAGTTTATGATGTTTCTAAGTCTACTACTCTGTGCAGCCTAAGGAAGCTGTAATGGAATAAGGGAAGAGAGATCTTACAGCCATGTTATCCATAAGTGTGTGGCAAACCTTCACACAGAGTGCCTGCACGGCCGCTTTGAAGACCTGGTGACAGAAGAGCAACATAGGATTGAGCTGAGACTGACAAATATCCAATTCAAGTCAAATGACAAGTGATTTCATTTTCAGATGGGGCCACAGATTGTACGCTGCTCACCATCCTGGGGCTTCAGGATGTCCTGCAGCATGGCTGAGCCATGAGACTTGTGGAGTAGAATTATAAAAAGCACAAACATTTCTTATGCATCTATATTGCATTACACTTAATTTTTCATTAGTGTCAAGAGCATATCCAACCACAAATTTATCTGGAATTTCAAAGCCAGTATCTGTAAGAGAATACAGTTCTTTTTATACTTCAGTGGTGTAAGTAGCTTTGAAATGCACAGTTGGTATTCAACACATACTTGAGCTGAGAGTAATAGGCATCATCTCCTTCAGGGTGCTTTCTTAAAATCTGAGCTGTAAATTGATGACAGAGGTTAGAATCTAAACCATTCCCATGAGTCAGTAATATAATGAAGGTGTTAAGAGAATGATTTTTATTAACAAAATAATTGTTTAAAACCTAGTTATGAGTTAGTCCTGGGAGAGGACACAAGGAGTGAGATTTTACTTGAGTGAAAGTAGATGAACTGTGATTCAGTAGGACTTTTCAGTTTGGAAACAAGGCAAGTTTAATAATGTGAAGTCAAAACAAATGCCCTCTAGGGTCAAAGCAAAGCCAAACATAGTTAAGGTTTGATCTGTTTCTGCTATCTAAATTTGTATATCAAATAGCTAAACCTGCACTCAGGCCAACCAGGGGAAAAAAACAAGGTGGTCATGAGGTCTCAGGATAGCATAGCTGTTCATTAGCTGTTTATGTGGTTTCTCCCCATTTCTCTTGACCTTCATGAAAGTTATGTGCCAGCTGTCAGATGTGCTGCCTGAATTGAAGTTGCAGGACTGCTTTGGAAAATACAGAAAAAAAAAACCAAAAAAAAACCTGAGAAAACCACGATACTTACAGTCTGGTCTGTTTCCTGGATTCTGACATGTCGTTTTAAGGAGCAGGCTGTAAGGCAGAGCAGAGAAGGTTGGTTTTTAAAATGCCTTGCCCTAAGCTCTAGACTTCCATTCTCCCACACCTCCCCATAAGCGTCTAAAATCATTCACTTAAATGAAAACAGTGAGATGATTGCACAGAAAGGAGCAGCGTTCAGCCTTGAAGTGGAGGGAGAAGCAAAGGCTCTGATCTTTCTGTCCAAGTGGCTCCACTTTGTATTCAGTTCCCTTCAATCCCGTGTCTCAGATCTTCGCCCTTCCATGCAGCAATGCCTCAGCACACTCAAACAGCACAGAGGGGGAAGCATGTCCAAGTGGCCAGTAATGATTTTAGTGGGGAGGGAGGGAGAAAAGGACAATTTCTTCTGCAAAATTACATCTATTCTTGCTTTGCCTGTGCACTTCAGAAGAAACTAAGAACCTCCTGGACAGTCACTAGAAGGACTGTCTGGATAACTGATGCTTAAAGCAACTGTTTTTATAGAGCATTGTGGTTACTTGACAGACACAGGGATGTTCCACACAATTTCTTTAGAGATCTACTAAAAGCAGATCTAGAATGCTACTTGAAGTCATCTTCCCAGGGCTGACAGACTCAGATTCTGAAAACCTCTATGGTTGAGGGTATTAAGAAATCTTCAGAGTGCTGTCATTCTAGTATTGAGGCAACTGAGGTGGTGTTAGAAAACCTATGGAAAGAGATGAATTTCCTTCAAACATAAAGTAAGAAACAGGGAATGCATCAGACTTCATGGACTACATGGAAAGAGCCATAAAACCTTTTTTTATTAATTTGAGCAGTGAAGATGGTAGTGCACAGGTAAATTTCCCACTTTAAGAAACACTTAATTTTTCAGCAGCTGGATAAGGATTACTTCCTGCATTTGCTTCCTCCCACTCCAAACTTCAAGCCAAACAAGCACCTGTCAGCATACACTGCCTATTGACCCAAATGATTTGAAGATGTCAGTTAGGGGCTTTATCCTTGTACCTTACAGGTATATACCTTTTACTATCATTGGTTTCTTGTCTTTTATTTTTGAAAGCAGAGCTTTCATTGTTCTACCAGTCTCAATAATGTCCTGAAAGAGATAAAACAATAATTATTATAACAATCCTTCAAGTTGGAAAGGAAAACCAGACTGTCAGTGGATTAAATGAGAACATACCAACCTGGCAGCACAGTAACATACTTAATTATTATATGTAGTATGTATTATTTTGAAAAGAAGGGAGAAAAAAAAATCTGTATCATTCCACAACTCTTTCAGTCATTACCTACCTCTACTACTAACACATTCTGAAGGAAGGGAAAAGGAAAAGGAAAAGGAAAAGGAAAAGGAAAAGGAAAAGGAAAAGGAAAAGGAAAAGGAAAAGGAAAAGGAAAAGGAAAAGGAAAAGGAAAAGGAAAAGGAAAAGGAAAAGACTTAAATTGCAATTTGCAGAAAATTACACAGGCAAGAAAAGCACACTAAAACACTCAGTTAAAAAAAATTGCACTGATTTTCAAAGGAGATTGTTGCTTGAACTACTGACTTTACTTTGGTGCTTTCTGAAGAGTCTCTCTGTTAGTATTTATGAAAGCTTAAAATGTGGTGATAAAGGCACCTATGTCAGGGCCAAATATTTCTCCATGTAGAGCACTAGCATTCTAGAGCCACACTGAATGAGTCAGTTTAATATGGTTCATTTCTGGGCATTCTGGGATAAAATGGGGAATAGGCTCTTTGGGAGCAGTCATCACTGATCACTTCAAGTTTCCACTGAGATCAGGGGGAATTATTCACTGTTTCAAAGCCCAGTAATTTAAATCAGTGTTAAGTGGCTGGAAGTATGCAGTATCAAATCCATCTTAAATCCATCTTAATAAAGATGGATTTCCTGGAACATACACAAGAACAGTTGTTTCCCTTTAAAAGCAGAAGATGCTAATTCACATCTTCCCATTTAGTGCAGACAGTTCCTCTCCAAAAAAAACTGATTTTTTTTTTCAGAAGAATCATTCTAGAAGGAGAAAGAAGAGATGGAAGTCATATAAAGTATGCCCAAAAGGGTTATCCTTATTTGAAAGGTGTGCTGCTCTTGCTTTTTGAAATAGGATGGAGTTTGAGCTCTGCCCCTGACGTTGTCATGTTGAGTGTTCTGCTGTATGTTTATTCCAGTGAATGTACAATATCCACCCTTTGGGGCAGATCAGCAAATCAGTTCCCACAGCTTTACAACCCTGAGCATTTCATGCATCCAAATATTAAAATTATGGGTTTGAATGTCCAGCAATTAAAAATTAACTCAACTTCTTTTTCTATCTCATAGAAAATCTGGGGTTACAATAAACAAGAATACTTCCCACAATACGGATGCCTCCATTCTCTGCACACCTGCAACTCAGTCTGATCTGCAGTACTGATAAAAGTTGCAGGTTGTAGTTTCACACAAATCCAACGTTTTTTCCTGGGATTTTTGCTCACATGGAAATTATCTAAAGGATTTACTTTCATTTTCTCCTTAAACTCTGGAAAGATGTGGTTAGTTTTATACTATTTTGGTAAGTAGGCCAACCTCATCATCCTGTTTTTCAATTGAGTTTCTTCTGTGTAAAATTTCTTTTGCTTTCTTCCAGTAGTCTTGCAAACATCTTTTTCTGACTTGCACATCCAATTCTTCTGCATTGTTCACATTTAAAGAGTTATCATATAAATTCAGAGACAACTGTTCAGCTTTATAAAATACAAAACAACATTAATATTTAAAATTTTATCAAGTAACATTTTTAAAGTATTTATTATATTTTAGTATGCTGAGGGACAGCCCCAATAATTTAATGCAAAAAACCAATTTTTATAAAATTTAGATTTATACATA
This sequence comes from Haemorhous mexicanus, assembly GCF_027477595.1. Lineage (NCBI taxonomy): Eukaryota > Metazoa > Chordata > Aves > Passeriformes > Fringillidae > Haemorhous > Haemorhous mexicanus. Next base: position 3,032,988 of record NC_082352.1, on the reverse strand, counting down.
AATGTCAACATACTTGAAATATACTCTGCAGTTACAAGAGGTGAGCTTGCAACTATAGCTCCTATAAACTGTTTTCACAATGATGCCGTGGGAAAAAAAAGCTTTTTCATTGAATTAATTCTGGGTTCTTCACCAGTATGAGCCTCTGCTTTTTTAAAGAAACAATTCCATATTAATGGACACTACCAATCTCCACACCTCCTCAATCTGACACAAACCTCTCTGCCGGGGTCTCTCTTTCTAGCTGGTCAGAGTGACCCCGACTAAAGTTCGAAAGTTTCTTTTCTCAGCCCGGTGCTTGAAGAAGAAGTCAGGGCTCTTCATTTTTTCGGTCTCAAGATTGTTTATTGCATCTTATCTATAAAGTTCTTTCTCCCTGTCCAGCCGAGATCCGTTTGGCAGGACAGCCAGAGGCACTCCCCCCACCCCCAGGGCGGTGTTATCTTTATATACTACAAACTACGTGTACAATATTTACAGTTATTTTCCAATACCTATCATCTATATTAGACAGTGAGTTTCTACTTTAGACCAATCTAAAAGTGCCAACATCACCAGACAAGATGGAGGTAGAGAAGAAGAAGAAAGGCTAGACACGCCCAAATCCCTCCATCTTGTCACCAGAAACCCCTATACCAAAAATCCTAAAACTTACATTTAGACTCTGTAATTATTTATTCTTACACTATTTACACTATTGTGGCTTTTATCTCTTTCTATAAAGGTGACAAGTTATTCCGTGGTTCATAATCGAACCCACTGGTGTTCTGGGCTGTGTGCCAGGGTCTCCGAGCCCCCTGGCAAGGGTCCCAGGAAACTCCGGACTCCCAAAGGAATGTCCTGAGTTCCGACATCTCCCCCTTCTGTTTGCACCAAGAAGACCTCTTTGGCAGCTTGGTTGACAACCCGCCATATACACAAAAGAATGCATGGCGCAATGAACAAGAGAACTAAAAGCCCTACTAAAATATAACAAGCAATCATCTAACAACAGTTCTACAACACCACTGATTCCCACACCCATGAAGAGACCCAAAGTCCACAGTCTTCTGTGGGCAAAACACAAGGGTTGGAATCTCTGTGCAGTCCACATCTCTACATCTTCTTTTCTGCTTATGGAATGGTCAGCGTTTTCTTGCCCACGCTTCTTGTCAGCATTGTCTTGCACTGGATGGAGTTTCACATTCTTCACTGAGATTCACCTGGACTTTTGTACCTGCTAAAACACAAACAAATCCACGCCCCCGAAGAGACTGGAGGATTTTCTTAAAATCTCGGAGGTGAAGAATGGATCCTGATATGAAAGTAAAACATTGATCAACTCTGTTTCAGTCTCTATGCAATTGCATAGGGAAATGTAAAATGACAGCAATTAGAAATCAATTAGATAATACACATAACCAATAACACATCTGAAATCATACAATTGTCAAACACTACAACACTGAACTGTCATCCCAGAGTCTGCGACAGCTGATGAACCTTACAACAACAGAGAACTGGAGAATCCATGTCCGGATTCATGTTTCTCCAAACTCTCTCTGAAAACAGGCTCAGCTATCATAGACGGTCAAATTGCCAAGCCAAAAGGACTTGAATACTTTTTGATGCAGAAAACATCTGGGCTGATTGTCAATCACTCCATTCAAGTAGAGCTAGGACTTGGCCAGAGCCCGAACTCTAATTGATGGATATCACTTAGCACATTCTTAAAATGAGACTCTTAAAAACAGCAATTATGAATAGGAAACCTTAGGATTAAAGATCTATCAAACCATTAAATAATTGGATCCTTCTGAAACTTCTGTTGGGATAGAAATTCTTCAAACACAGTAGACTTCTTGAATTCTTGGCTGAAGTACCTCTGTAATAACTGAAGAAACAATAAATGAAGAAAACCACAAAAGCGGCAATTTGGATTTAAAAGAAATCCAAAAACCTGCGAGTAGTTAGGAAATAAAGACAAGATTCTGAAGAGACGTGGCTTCTCACAAAAGAGATAGTGGAACACTGGCTGGCTATAAACACTACAATACCCTGTTAATAATTCTTATCACAAATTCTGAGAATTCTCATTATATAATCAACTTATCAACAGGAAGTATTTGAAGGAGTTAAGACAACCTTTTTAAAGTATTCATATAACATTAACAGCAATCCTTATTTATCAGTATTACCTATAAAATCTAAAAATAACAAAGGTTACAAACTCACTGACAACAATCCCTAAAACTCTGAACCATTGGAGAATCAGCTGATGACCCCACAGATAGGATCTGATTGATGTTTCTCAAATGCTCTGTCTTCAGAGACACTTTGAGTAATTGAATCCTTACTAATACTTCTATCTTTATATGGTGCCGTCTCTCTCCCTGAGAGGCATTTTTCAAAATAGATTTCCATCTACATCATATTTGGAATAACATTGATTTGCATTGATTTTCCCTTCTTTTTTCTGTATCTTGGGCAAAAGCCTGGTGCTTTCTCACTTTTCTCTGATTTTTGGACAACTTTTTTTTTTTTTTTTTTTTTCTTTCCACGCCCATCTTTTGCATCTGAGACTTGATCATCTGATAAATGCTGTTTCTGTCACTTCTGTGGGACTAGCCTGTTGAAGAGCTCGGTGTGCCTCACTCAACATGTGCTGCACCCGCGAAAAATCTCCAACTTGAGATTTTGATGGAGGCTGAAACTGTGTGCTGGCTGCTGCGGTTGGCTGGGTGCCCATTGCCCTGGGATCGGAGAGGGGTGGTACCTGGGGCAGCCTCTGTACCCTGATCACGCCCCGTCTCTGCCTGTGCCGTCACGGGAGTGTGGACAACCCCGCCCCGACCGCGCCTCCCCTGCGCTTGTCTCGGCGCAGGCGCGGTCTCGGAAATGTCCTTCTCTCTCTGATCGACACCAGTACAGCTCAGATCCCATTCTGGCCCCGTGCCAACACCCGCAGCCGGCGCGCGGTCCCTGCTCGGCCGGTGCCCGTCCCGCGTCCGCGAACTGGGGAAAAAACCCTTCGCGCCCCGACTTCCGGGTCCTGCATCATCACCACGCGTCTCCTGCGTCTGCCTACGGGCACCGCTTGGAGCCCTGCAGCTGCTCCAAGTTTACCGCCCGCGTCTGACGTGGACGCTATGATTTGAGAGCCCTTCCCGGACGTCCCGCGGGTCTCGCCCTGCGCGCGCGTCTTTGGCACTGCGCCAGCTGAGGCTGCCGCTGTCGGTGTCATGCTCACAGCCCCCGCGCCGAAACTTGCGTCCCCCACTGCCTCCGCGCTCCCCCCGCCGCTCGCCGCCGCCGCCCCGCAGCCACGCTCGCCGCGAGAGAGCAATCCCTCCTCCCCTCCGGTCCCCGTTCGCCCCCCCTTTCCGACTTGGACGCTTTTCCCGTCCCTTTCCCCTGCTGTTTTCGCGAACTGGGAGGGTTTGCCCCTACAGGGCGTTCTTGCCCCTCCGGTTCGCTAGATGAAAATTCTAATTCATCTGGGGTAAGGACCGTATTTGCGTCCGAATCGGAACCCGAACTCCCCGCTGTTTCTGGGGTTTCAGGGCGTTTTGGAGGCCTCCTGGACTTTCGGGGTAGAGGAATTGAAGGCGGTAAAGCTACTTCCCGCTCCCTCTCATCGGGAGCTATTTCCCGCTCCCTCTCATCGGGAGCTATTTCCCGCTCCCTCTCATCAGGAGCTACTTCCCCAGGGCTGGTTGGGACCAGAGACAATCTCTGCTTTGAGCTTTGCTCTCCTCCCCCCGCCCCTGTGGGATTCACAATTAATGACCTTTTAGCTCTACTCCGGGATCTTGCCGTAATTGCCTCTAACATGATCCTTGCTGGGGATAAAAGCTTCAAGGCCGTTTTACCTTTTTTCAGAGATTTTCACAAGTTGTGTGGCTGCCAGACCTTGTAAGGCTGACAAAATCCTTAACTGTTCCTGAGAGCATGTCCCCTCCATGTTCTCAAATCTAAACCTTCTTACCAAAAGCTGAATCATTTGCAAGGTCCGTCCGGAGGTCGCCCTGGTCACTGGCCCCCCCGTCAGATCTGGATGCGAGTCTGTTTAGCAGAAGTTGAATCTTGGATCTTCTGTGTGGATTTTTTTTTTCTTTTTTTTTCTTTTTCCCTTTTTTTTTTTCTTTTTTTTTTTTTTCTTTTTGGGAGTGCCTGCTTCTTTTCCTTGTCCTTTTTTGTTCTCTTCACGGGCTGTGTTTCAGCAGCTGATGTCTGGTGGCGTGGCTGCCTGCCAACTGCCCACCTGGGTGCTTTCTTGCTGCCCAACGTGTCGTGGTCTCTCTTTTGCAGCCCATCTCTTGCAGCCGTCTCTCTTTCCGCCCATCCGGGTTGTTCTCTTGCCGCCCAGCTCTTGCAGCCCACCTGGGAATGCTAAATGCCGGGTCTTTCTTGCAGCCAAGCCAGGGAACGCCAGTTGCCGCATCTTTCTTCGAGCCCACCCAGGGACGCCAGTTGCCGGGGTCTCTCTTTCTAGCTGGTCAGAGTGACCCCGACTAAAGTTCGAAAGTTTCTTTTCTCAGCCCGGTGCTTGAAGAAGAAGTCAGGGCTCTTCATTTTTTCGGTCTCAAGATTGTTTATTGCATCTTATCTATAAAGTTCTTTCTCCCTGTCCAGCCGAGATCCGTTTGGCAGGACAGCCAGAGGCACTCCCCCCACCCCCAGGGCGGTGTTATCTTTATATACTACAAACTACGTGTACAATATTTACAGTTATTTTCCAATACCTATCATCTATATTAGACAGTGAGTTTCTACTTTAGACCAATCTAAAAGTGCCAACATCACCAGACAAGATGGAGGTAGAGAAGAAGAAGAAAGGCTAGACACGCCCAAATCCCTCCATCTTGTCACCAGAAACCCCTATACCAAAAATCCTAAAACTTACATTTAGACTCTGTAATTATTTATTCTTACACTATTTACACTATTGTGGCTTTTATCTCTTTCTATAAAGGTGACAAGTTATTCCGTGGTTCATAATCGAACCCACTGGTGTTCTGGGCTGTGTGCCAGGGTCTCCGAGCCCCCTGGCAAGGGTCCCAGGAAACTCCGGACTCCCAAAGGAATGTCCTGAGTTCCGACATCTCCCCCTTCTGTTTGCACCAAGAAGACCTCTTTGGCAGCTTGGTTGACAACCCGCCATATACACAAAAGAATGCATGGCGCAATGAACAAGAGAACTAAAAGCCCTACTAAAATATAACAAGCAATCATCTAACAACAGTTCTACAACACCACTGATTCCCACACCCATGAAGAGACCCAAAGTCCACAGTCTTCTGTGGGCAAAACACAAGGGTTGGAATCTCTGTGCAGTCCACATCTCTACATCTTCTTTTCTGCTTATGGAATGGTCAGCGTTTTCTTGCCCACGCTTCTTGTCAGCATTGTCTTGCACTGGATGGAGTTTCACATTCTTCACTGAGATTCACCTGGACTTTTGTACCTGCTAAAACACAAACAAATCCACGCCCCCGAAGAGACTGGAGGATTTTCTTAAAATCTCGGAGGTGAAGAATGGATCCTGATATGAAAGTAAAACATTGATCAACTCTGTTTCAGTCTCTATGCAATTGCATAGGGAAATGTAAAATGACAGCAATTAGAAATCAATTAGATAATACACATAACCAATAACACATCTGAAATCATACAATTGTCAAACACTACAACACTGAACTGTCATCCCAGAGTCTGCGACAGCTGATGAACCTTACAACAACAGAGAACTGGAGAATCCATGTCCGGATTCATGTTTCTCCAAACTCTCTCTGAAAACAGGCTCAGCTATCATAGACGGTCAAATTGCCAAGCCAAAAGGACTTGAATACTTTTTGATGCAGAAAACATCTGGGCTGATTGTCAATCACTCCATTCAAGTAGAGCTAGGACTTGGCCAGAGCCCGAACTCTAATTGATGGATATCACTTAGCACATTCTTAAAATGAGACTCTTAAAAACAGCAATTATGAATAGGAAACCTTAGGATTAAAGATCTATCAAACCATTAAATAATTGGATCCTTCTGAAACTTCTGTTGGGATAGAAATTCTTCAAACACAGTAGACTTCTTGAATTCTTGGCTGAAGTACCTCTGTAATAACTGAAGAAACAATAAATGAAGAAAACCACAAAAGCGGCAATTTGGATTTAAAAGAAATCCAAAAACCTGCGAGTAGTTAGGAAATAAAGACAAGATTCTGAAGAGACGTGGCTTCTCACAAAAGAGATAGTGGAACACTGGCTGGCTATAAACACTACAATACCCTGTTAATAATTCTTATCACAAATTCTGAGAATTCTCATTATATAATCAACTTATCAACAGGAAGTATTTGAAGGAGTTAAGACAACCTTTTTAAAGTATTCATATAACATTAACAGCAATCCTTATTTATCAGTATTACCTATAAAATCTAAAAATAACAAAGGTTACAAACTCACTGACAACAATCCCTAAAACTCTGAACCATTGGAGAATCAGCTGATGACCCCACAGATAGGATCTGATTGATGTTTCTCAAATGCTCTGTCTTCAGAGACACTTTGAGTAATTGAATCCTTACTAATACTTCTATCTTTATATGGTGCCGTCTCTCTCCCTGAGAGGCATTTTTCAAAATAGATTTCCATCTACATCATATTTGGAATAACATTGATTTGCATTGATTTTCCCTTCTTTTTTCTGTATCTTGGGCAAAAGCCTGGTGCTTTCTCACTTTTCTCTGATTTTTGGACAACTTTTTTTTTTTTTTTTTTTTTCTTTCCACGCCCATCTTTTGCATCTGAGACTTGATCATCTGATAAATGCTGTTTCTGTCACTTCTGTGGGACTAGCCTGTTGAAGAGCTCGGTGTGCCTCACTCAACATGTGCTGCACCCGCGAAAAATCTCCAACTTGAGATTTTGATGGAGGCTGAAACTGTGTGCTGGCTGCTGCGGTTGGCTGGGTGCCCATTGCCCTGGGATCGGAGAGGGGTGGTACCTGGGGCAGCCTCTGTACCCTGATCACGCCCCGTCTCTGCCTGTGCCGTCACGGGAGTGTGGACAACCCCGCCCCGACCGCGCCTCCCCTGCGCTTGTCTCGGCGCAGGCGCGGTCTCGGAAATGTCCTTCTCTCTCTGATCGACACCAGTACAGCTCAGATCCCATTCTGGCCCCGTGCCAACACCCGCAGCCGGCGCGCGGTCCCTGCTCGGCCGGTGCCCGTCCCGCGTCCGCGAACTGGGGAAAAAACCCTTCGCGCCCCGACTTCCGGGTCCTGCATCATCACCACGCGTCTCCTGCGTCTGCCTACGGGCACCGCTTGGAGCCCTGCAGCTGCTCCAAGTTTACCGCCCGCGTCTGACGTGGACGCTATGATTTGAGAGCCCTTCCCGGACGTCCCGCGGGTCTCGCCCTGCGCGCGCGTCTTTGGCACTGCGCCAGCTGAGGCTGCCGCTGTCGGTGTCATGCTCACAGCCCCCGCGCCGAAACTTGCGTCCCCCACTGCCTCCGCGCTCCCCCCGCCGCTCGCCGCCGCCGCCCCGCAGCCACGCTCGCCGCGAGAGAGCAATCCCTCCTCCCCTCCGGTCCCCGTTCGCCCCCCCTTTCCGACTTGGACGCTTTTCCCGTCCCTTTCCCCTGCTGTTTTCGCGAACTGGGAGGGTTTGCCCCTACAGGGCGTTCTTGCCCCTCCGGTTCGCTAGATGAAAATTCTAATTCATCTGGGGTAAGGACCGTATTTGCGTCCGAATCGGAACCCGAACTCCCCGCTGTTTCTGGGGTTTCAGGGCGTTTTGGAGGCCTCCTGGACTTTCGGGGTAGAGGAATTGAAGGCGGTAAAGCTACTTCCCGCTCCCTCTCATCGGGAGCTATTTCCCGCTCCCTCTCATCGGGAGCTATTTCCCGCTCCCTCTCATCAGGAGCTACTTCCCCAGGGCTGGTTGGGACCAGAGACAATCTCTGCTTTGAGCTTTGCTCTCCTCCCCCCGCCCCTGTGGGATTCACAATTAATGACCTTTTAGCTCTACTCCGGGATCTTGCCGTAATTGCCTCTAACATGATCCTTGCTGGGGATAAAAGCTTCAAGGCCGTTTTACCTTTTTTCAGAGATTTTCACAAGTTGTGTGGCTGCCAGACCTTGTAAGGCTGACAAAATCCTTAACTGTTCCTGAGAGCATGTCCCCTCCATGTTCTCAAATCTAAACCTTCTTACCAAAAGCTGAATCATTTGCAAGGTCCGTCCGGAGGTCGCCCTGGTCACTGGCCCCCCCGTCAGATCTGGATGCGAGTCTGTTTAGCAGAAGTTGAATCTTGGATCTTCTGTGTGGATTTTTTTTTTCTTTTTTTTTCTTTTTCCCTTTTTTTTTTTCTTTTTTTTTTTTTTCTTTTTGGGAGTGCCTGCTTCTTTTCCTTGTCCTTTTTTGTTCTCTTCACGGGCTGTGTTTCAGCAGCTGATGTCTGGTGGCGTGGCTGCCTGCCAACTGCCCACCTGGGTGCTTTCTTGCTGCCCAACGTGTCGTGGTCTCTCTTTTGCAGCCCATCTCTTGCAGCCGTCTCTCTTTCCGCCCATCCGGGTTGTTCTCTTGCCGCCCAGCTCTTGCAGCCCACCTGGGAATGCTAAATGCCGGGTCTTTCTTGCAGCCAAGCCAGGGAACGCCAGTTGCCGCATCTTTCTTCGAGCCCACCCAGGGACGCCAGTTGCCGGGGTCTCTCTTTCTAGCTGGTCAGAGTGACCCCGACTAAAGTTCGAAAGTTTCTTTTCTCAGCCCGGTGCTTGAAGAAGAAGTCAGGGCTCTTCATTTTTTCGGTCTCAAGATTGTTTATTGCATCTTATCTATAAAGTTCTTTCTCCCTGTCCAGCCGAGATCCGTTTGGCAGGACAGCCAGAGGCACTCCCCCCACCCCCAGGGCGGTGTTATCTTTATATACTACAAACTACGTGTACAATATTTACAGTTATTTTCCAATACCTATCATCTATATTAGACAGTGAGTTTCTACTTTAGACCAATCTAAAAGTGCCAACATCACCAGACAAGATGGAGGTAGAGAAGAAGAAGAAAGGCTAGACACGCCCAAATCCCTCCATCTTGTCACCAGAAACCCCTATACCAAAAATCCTAAAACTTACATTTAGACTCTGTAATTATTTATTCTTACACTATTTACACTATTGTGGCTTTTATCTCTTTCTATAAAGGTGACAAGTTATTCCGTGGTTCATAATCGAACCCACTGGTGTTCTGGGCTGTGTGCCAGGGTCTCCGAGCCCCCTGGCAAGGGTCCCAGGAAACTCCGGACTCCCAAAGGAATGTCCTGAGTTCCGACATCTCCCCCTTCTGTTTGCACCAAGAAGACCTCTTTGGCAGCTTGGTTGACAACCCGCCATATACACAAAAGAATGCATGGCGCAATGAACAAGAGAACTAAAAGCCCTACTAAAATATAACAAGCAATCATCTAACAACAGTTCTACAACACCACTGATTCCCACACCCATGAAGAGACCCAAAGTCCACAGTCTTCTGTGGGCAAAACACAAGGGTTGGAATCTCTGTGCAGTCCACATCTCTACATCTTCTTTTCTGCTTATGGAATGGTCAGCGTTTTCTTGCCCACGCTTCTTGTCAGCATTGTCTTGCACTGGATGGAGTTTCACATTCTTCACTGAGATTCACCTGGACTTTTGTACCTGCTAAAACACAAACAAATCCACGCCCCCGAAGAGACTGGAGGATTTTCTTAAAATCTCGGAGGTGAAGAATGGATCCTGATATGAAAGTAAAACATTGATCAACTCTGTTTCAGTCTCTATGCAATTGCATAGGGAAATGTAAAATGACAGCAATTAGAAATCAATTAGATAATACACATAACCAATAACACATCTGAAATCATACAATTGTCAAACACTACAACACTGAACTGTCATCCCAGAGTCTGCGACAGCTGATGAACCTTACAACAACAGAGAACTGGAGAATCCATGTCCGGATTCATGTTTCTCCAAACTCTCTCTGAAAACAGGCTCAGCTATCATAGACGGTCAAATTGCCAAGCCAAAAGGACTTGAATACTTTTTGATGCAGAAAACATCTGGGCTGATTGTCAATCACTCCATTCAAGTAGAGCTAGGACTTGGCCAGAGCCCGAACTCTAATTGATGGATATCACTTAGCACATTCTTAAAATGAGACTCTTAAAAACAGCAATTATGAATAGGAAACCTTAGGATTAAAGATCTATCAAACCATTAAATAATTGGATCCTTCTGAAACTTCTGTTGGGATAGAAATTCTTCAAACACAGTAGACTTCTTGAATTCTTGGCTGAAGTACCTCTGTAATAACTGAAGAAACAATAAATGAAGAAAACCACAAAAGCGGCAATTTGGATTTAAAAGAAATCCAAAAACCTGCGAGTAGTTAGGAAATAAAGACAAGATTCTGAAGAGACGTGGCTTCTCACAAAAGAGATAGTGGAACACTGGCTGGCTATAAACACTACAATACCCTGTTAATAATTCTTATCACAAATTCTGAGAATTCTCATTATATAATCAACTTATCAACAGGAAGTATTTGAAGGAGTTAAGACAACCTTTTTAAAGTATTCATATAACATTAACAGCAATCCTTATTTATCAGTATTACCTATAAAATCTAAAAATAACAAAGGTTACAAACTCACTGACAACAATCCCTAAAACTCTGAACCATTGGAGAATCAGCTGATGACCCCACAGATAGGATCTGATTGATGTTTCTCAAATGCTCTGTCTTCAGAGACACTTTGAGTAATTGAATCCTTACTAATACTTCTATCTTTATATGGTGCCGTCTCTCTCCCTGAGAGGCATTTTTCAAAATAGATTTCCATCTACATCATATTTGGAATAACATTGATTTGCATTGATTTTCCCTTCTTTTTTCTGTATCTTGGGCAAAAGCCTGGTGCTTTCTCACTTTTCTCTGATTTTTGGACAACTTTTTTTTTTTTTTTTTTTTTCTTTCCACGCCCATCTTTTGCATCTGAGACTTGATCATCTGATAAATGCTGTTTCTGTCACTTCTGTGGGACTAGCCTGTTGAAGAGCTCGGTGTGCCTCACTCAACATGTGCTGCACCCGCGAAAAATCTCCAACTTGAGATTTTGATGGAGGCTGAAACTGTGTGCTGGCTGCTGCGGTTGGCTGGGTGCCCATTGCCCTGGGATCGGAGAGGGGTGGTACCTGGGGCAGCCTCTGTACCCTGATCACGCCCCGTCTCTGCCTGTGCCGTCACGGGAGTGTGGACAACCCCGCCCCGACCGCGCCTCCCCTGCGCTTGTCTCGGCGCAGGCGCGGTCTCGGAAATGTCCTTCTCTCTCTGATCGACACCAGTACAGCTCAGATCCCATTCTGGCCCCGTGCCAACACCCGCAGCCGGCGCGCGGTCCCTGCTCGGCCGGTGCCCGTCCCGCGTCCGCGAACTGGGGAAAAAACCCTTCGCGCCCCGACTTCCGGGTCCTGCATCATCACCACGCGTCTCCTGCGTCTGCCTACGGGCACCGCTTGGAGCCCTGCAGCTGCTCCAAGTTTACCGCCCGCGTCTGACGTGGACGCTATGATTTGAGAGCCCTTCCCGGACGTCCCGCGGGTCTCGCCCTGCGCGCGCGTCTTTGGCACTGCGCCAGCTGAGGCTGCCGCTGTCGGTGTCATGCTCACAGCCCCCGCGCCGAAACTTGCGTCCCCCACTGCCTCCGCGCTCCCCCCGCCGCTCGCCGCCGCCGCCCCGCAGCCACGCTCGCCGCGAGAGAGCAATCCCTCCTCCCCTCCGGTCCCCGTTCGCCCCCCCTTTCCGACTTGGACGCTTTTCCCGTCCCTTTCCCCTGCTGTTTTCGCGAACTGGGAGGGTTTGCCCCTACAGGGCGTTCTTGCCCCTCCGGTTCGCTAGATGAAAATTCTAATTCATCTGGGGTAAGGACCGTATTTGCGTCCGAATCGGAACCCGAACTCCCCGCTGTTTCTGGGGTTTCAGGGCGTTTTGGAGGCCTCCTGGACTTTCGGGGTAGAGGAATTGAAGGCGGTAAAGCTACTTCCCGCTCCCTCTCATCGGGAGCTATTTCCCGCTCCCTCTCATCGGGAGCTATTTCCCGCTCCCTCTCATCAGGAGCTACTTCCCCAGGGCTGGTTGGGACCAGAGACAATCTCTGCTTTGAGCTTTGCTCTCCTCCCCCCGCCCCTGTGGGATTCACAATTAATGACCTTTTAGCTCTACTCCGGGATCTTGCCGTAATTGCCTCTAACATGATCCTTGCTGGGGATAAAAGCTTCAAGGCCGTTTTACCTTTTTTCAGAGATTTTCACAAGTTGTGTGGCTGCCAGACCTTGTAAGGCTGACAAAATCCTTAACTGTTCCTGAGAGCATGTCCCCTCCATGTTCTCAAATCTAAACCTTCTTACCAAAAGCTGAATCATTTGCAAGGTCCGTCTGGAGGTCGCCCTGGTCACTGGCCCCCCCGTCAGATCTGGATGCGAGTCTGTTTAGCAGAAGTTGAATCTTGGATCTTCTGTGTGGATTTTTTTTTTCTTTTTTTTTTTCTTTTTCCCTTTTTTTTTTTCTTTTTTTTTTTTTCTTTTTGGGAGTGCCTGCTTCTTTTCCTTGTCCTTTTTTGTTCTCTTCACGGGCTGTGTTTCAGCAGCTGATGTCTGGTGGCGTGGCTGCCTGCCAACTGCCCACCTGGGTGCTTTCTTGCTGCCCAACGTGTCGTGGTCTCTCTTTTGCAGCCCATCTCTTGCAGCCGTCTCTCTTTCCGCCCATCCGGGTTGTTCTCTTGCCGCCCAGCTCTTGCTGCCCACCTGGGAATGCCAAATGCCGGGTCTTTCTTGCAGCCAAGCCAGGGAACGCCAGTTGCCGCATCTTTCTTCGAGCCCACCCAGGGACGCCAGTTGCCGGGGTCTCTCTTTCTAGCTGGTCAGAGTGACCCCGACTAAAGTTCGAAAGTTTCTTTTCTCAGCCCAGTGCTTGAAGAAGAAGTCAGGGCTCTTCATTTTTTCGGTCTCAAGATTGTTTATTGCATCTTATCTATAAAGTTCTTTCTCCCTGTCCAGCCGAGATCCGTTTGGCAGGACAGCCAGAGGCACTCCCCCCACCCCCAGGGCGGTGTTATCTTTATATACTACAAACTACGTGTACAATATTTACAGTTATTTTCCAATACCTATCATCTATATTAGACAGTGAGTTTCTACTTTAGACCAATCTAAAAGTGCCAACATCACCAGACAAGATGGAGGTAGAGAAGAAGAAGAAAGGCTAGACACGCCCAAATCCCTCCATCTTGTCACCAGAAACCCCTATACCAAAAATCCTAAAACTTACATTTAGACTCTGTAATTATTTATTCTTACACTATTTACACTATTGTGGCTTTTATCTCTTTCTATAAAGGTGACAAGTTATTCCGTGGTTCATAATCGAACCCACTGGTGTTCTGGGCTGTGTGCCAGGGTCTCCGAGCCCCCTGGCAAGGGTCCCAGGAAACTCCGGACTCCCAAAGGAATGTCCTGAGTTCCGACACTCTCAGTTGTGCTTGCAGCACAGAAATGTAGATACCTGTTTGTTTTTCCTAATTACCAACTGCACACCCTCCACATGCTGGAGATTAGAGGACAAGGTCTCTGTGTTTCATGGGAGGGATTGTACACATAAGTAATAAAAAACTAAAACAGGGGACCCAAAAATACATCCTATTTTAGAATAAAAAGATCAAGATTTCTTAATATTAGAAATTAATGCAGACACAGTGATTTTGGGCTTGATTATCTCCTGGTTTATTCTCTCCTTCTAGTGGTACATCCCCAGGAAGAGAGTATCCAGTGGGTGTTGAATGACAATGTTTGTATTTTCCACACCATTTAGAGATAGGAAAGCTTTAAGAACTGGCCCTACGTGGAGAGGTTTCACAAATGCATTTTTGCAACACTCTTGGAATTTTTACTTCCCTTTTTTCTGCCTAAGTCAGTTCTTGATGACAAAAAGGCAACTTTCTGTGCAGAAAACAAACATCTTTTGGAGTACACAGAATTACAAAGCTGCCACTGTTAAAATCCCTTGGGGAATCAGCAGAACACAGAGATGGAAACAATCCCTCTCCTTTTTAAAGCAGTCACAGCAAGCTTACTCATTTGTTTGCAGTTCTGCAGCACAAAAGTAGCAGCTTTGATGAGTTCCTCGTCCTGAGATTCTGTCAATACCTGAATCATGAGTGGCAGCCCATTGTTCTGAAGCAGCTCACGCTGGTTCTCTACTAGAACAAGACAAGGTAAAGGTTTGGTTTGGTTTCAGCCCCACACACCTTCACCTTACAGCCATTGTAGGGGCCAACACTGGCAGCTATCTGCACGTTTCTGTAGAGAGAGAGATTTTCATTCCAGACCCGAGCCTGCTGCAGTGACAGCAGGAGAGCTTTACATCCCACAGGATGATGTGACCAGAACTCAGATTGCTGTAAGAAAACTGAAGGATGACTGAGACAAGTTATACAACAGAGCTCCAAACTCATTTAATTGTGGCCTAAAACATTTGAATAATGACTCCTGTATTTCTTCTCTTCCATTACCTGCTCTTGGAGTAGATATGTGACATTTCTGTGAGGTCTGAGATGCAGAAATATCAAAATCTCAAGGTTTATATTTAACAAAATAAAATTAGTAGTTTAATCCTGGTCTAGCCAATCTGTTCCTCCTCATTTATTATGTAATTAGCTGAATTTTTATTGTGATCTCATTCCCATATGGATTCATATAACTGATAACTTGCTAAACATAGTTCTTTCTTCTTGAAACTTAATTAAAAAAAAGAAAGAAAAAATTTTAACATATTTATTTTGACAGTGTTGACATTTTAGGAGAAACCTTTCTTCTGTTTGTTTAATATTTTTTCTATTCAAAAGACATTTTCCATTAAGTATTGTGTCACTAATTCTTCATGAAAAAATGTCTGCTAAAATAAATTTCTGACCTATTGAGCTAATTATTGAACATGTTATTGGCACTCAGAGGATGAAAATCAACCGGGATTTTTGAACATAAGGCCTTTTTCTTGTTTCTCTAAACATACATGAGAAAAACCAGAAGTACAAATGAATTTCCCTTTCTCTTTGCTTGCACTACCACAGAACACCAACTGAAGTGCTGTATTTGTAGCAGATATGCTTGGGCAAGCCCTGAGGAACTTGACAAAACCATTTCAGGGCTACCTCTTGCTCCTGAAAACCAATGCACTTACATGGCTTTTACAAATATTCCTGGCCTTGTAAGCAGTGGACAGAAGCTGTATGTGCCAAGGACCATGAAAAAGAGAGCTCAAGAGAACTCTTTTGCTGGGCCTGGAAAGCTCTGTGTCCAGAGCTTTCAGGTCTGGATTAATTATTCCCTGTGACACCTAAGCCCAGCTCTGAATTCTTGCATATTTAGTCTACTTTTTCAAAGCTACTAAAGACACTTCCTCCTAACAAGCTTTGAAATTTAAAGATGGAACGTTATAGAACAAAGACATTTTTGTCCACATACTGAGATTGTATTATTTAATAGAACTCTCTCTCGTGTCCCAGCCTTGATGAAGTGACACCACTGGAGGAGTCAGTGGATGAGAATTTAGGAGAAGCTGACAGACAGGAAAAAGAAAAAGCAGATCTTACCACAAACTTCAGTACAGTGTCCAATTGTTAGAATAATACTGATTTTTTCTCCTGTGCTCAGTGTCTCATTGGACAGCAGCTTCAGCAGCTCTGACACAGTGTGATACTTTGCCAAGACAACACCCATGGCAGCTGTTTGTTAAAATAATTGGAAGAAAATAAACAAGATCATGAGTGTACAGGAATTATCCAAGGATAAAATCCTGGGTTTTGAGGGAACTCTACAAAGCCCTCAAAGCCTTGGGCCTGCTCAGCCCTGCCCTGCTCCACCTTGAACAGCTCAGATTAGCCCACCCCTCCTGTGCTGCTCCCAAATCCAGCCCTGCCCATCCTCCCAGCCTGTGCTCCACGGAGAGGAGGCAGAAGATCTGAGGAATGAATTTGCACTGTGCAAGTTTTGGAGATCCCTGCTGAGTTTCTCCACGTCCTTTATCAGCTCCAGCCTGGAGCCAGAGAGAGCTGAATAAGACAACAGAGTATCTGCCATAAGAAGAGCAGGGGGCAAGCCCTTGCTGGCACTGGCAACACCACTGCTAGAGCATCCACGCTGAGGCCCAGTCCTGTCAGACCCAACTGATCTGAAACTACCCCCACAACTAGTGCAGGATGATGCTTTTCAACTTTTGGGAACTTCCATTTGAAGCTCTTATGGCAGAAGTGTGAGATCCACCAACCATGGCCACAGCACAGGCTCGTCAGGATCACAGGTTTCTGCAAACCTTCTGTGGAAAACACAAAACCTCATCAGGAGAGCAGTACCCGGCCAGCAAACCAGAGCAGAGTGTGCTGTGCAGAAACACCACGTCCGTTCAGCTCCACCTCTAAATGACTAAAGCTTCCTAAAGCTACACAATTCATTACTGAGGCATAGGCCTAACGCCAGGATCCAAACTGACTGGTCAGATCCAGGCCCAGAGCTCAGCTCTACTTACCCAGCACGGGCTGGAGCATCTTATTTTTAATTTTCAGTTGGGTTTAAATTTCACTGTATTTATTTTAGCAACAATGGGACAGTAATCCACCTCAGATGAACTGAATCATCCCCCACTTACACCTCTGAGTTTTAAAAAACACTGCAACATCCACTGGGATGTATATAACTTAACTGCCTTTAAGCATTCATTTCTGCAACTTTTCCACCAGCGCAAGACTTTAAAAGCTGCATTTTAAAATTACCATAGATAAAAAATTTCTTTCCACTCACAGTTATTAGCAATACAGGCATCCAGAGTCTTTGTTACAACCACGGCAAGCTTCATGCTGGAGTGACTCAAACAGGAATCATGCATAAGCTCAAGGAGAACTTTGGCTAATGTATCCAATCCTCCAATAGAAACAAAATATTTCTGCACATATGCTTAGTGGAAAAAAGAAAAAATATGATTTAAGAGACAGAGTTTGCAAATTATTTTAGCATTTCACTAAGTAAATCGATCAGAGTTTTTCTGTGCATGTGTTAGTCCTTACATTTCTTATACAACAGAAGCTGGAGATACATTAATCTCAAGAAAGGCAGTAACTGCATATAAAATAGTTACAGGAAAACATGACCCTGATATGTGCACACAAATGGCAAACATCATGCCCAAGTTCTACCTAAGTCATTGTTTTCAGTCATGTCATAAGGACTTTCATTTAGACACACTTTTAATCAGAACAGCTCCCAGCAGTTTCACTGACCCTATCAAATGTAAGCAGGCTGTGGCTATTTGTGGACTTGAGCACAGCACAGTGTAAGTAAAGATGGTGGAATACAGTGGTCAGAGTAAAAATTGCAAGAACAGCAAATGTCTTTGTAGTGACTGACAAGAAAGAAAAAACCATTTAGCTCCCTAATTAAACTTCCTTTTATCAAATGCAAAGCTGTGTAAAGCTTGAGCTGCACTTACAGTTATTTGCAATTGTGAGACCAAGAAATGAACAGATGGGACGAACTATGTCAGGCTCTGTGCAACTCTCGAGCCACTCTTTGGCATAGGGAAAAACTGAACAGCAAATGTTCTGATTATCTTCTGGAAAAGTAAAAACAAATTACCCCAAATCAAAACGCAATAAAATCAACTTCAGCTGAACAGTAAAAATGAAACCAAAGTGTTACAGATTTGGAGAGTATCTTTGAACTTCTTCCACAATTTTCAGAGCAACACCTACCGTTCTGGGGGTTGTTGACACAGGCACAGAGAGTGCTGCAGACTGAGGACCAGAGCTGATAGCAGGGATCAGTGTTTTCAGCTGGCAGATTCTTCTCAGACGTGGAGAGAGTTGTTCTGTTAAGGACAATGCAAACAAGTCCCAGACAGTCAAGGAAACATAGCTGCTAACCAGCCTACTATTTGTCTGTTTGAATTGCAGCCCTGTTTACCTGAATAACTGCAGCAGCAGGCTGATGCAGCCTGTGACTCTGACATGGGTTTGCCCATTTTCTAAAAGAGAACACACACAAGACTCCAGAGACAAATGCAACTGCAGACAAAATCTTAACAGCAAGTTTAAATTACATACATACATTCCCTTTCCTAAGCACATCTCCTCCCCAGAAGGAAATACAAAATCACATCAACATATTGGTAAATAACTTTTCTTTGTCTCTCTCTTTCTAGACACTCTCAGAAAATATGAGTTTGCATTTGCAAACTCTCTTTTTAGAACTAAACCACGTTCTGCTGTTTAAGGAAATCCCAGTGAGCAATGACCTACTTCGACAATTCAGGTTCAGTTACATGCAAACATTCATCTTTATAAATTCACTGCACCAAAACATTGCTTATTGCATGTCCAAATCTATTTATTGAATGTCCAACTGCTTACTGACTGTTCCAAATTTTGGACTGCAGATTGGCAAACAGAAAAGGAGTGTTGTTGTAACACAGAAAAAAACCCAACTTACTATTATTTGACACCAGTACTAAGATGACATAAACAGACATTCTTTTCAAGTTCACACCAGAATCCTTTTTAATTAAAAATAAAATGAGGTCTCCAAACAATGCAGAAGTACACAAAGTCTGTTGACAATACACTGAAAACAGAAAGGGAAAACCATTAAGTCCTGAAGTAAGCCACTCATCATCTTAAATTATTAAGTTTCAGTTGTGGCCAGTATGTGGGGAGCAGAGACAGGGCAGGACTATGAAGTGCCTGAGGGCTTCCCCCTGCAGTGAGTTCTACACCAAGCAGGACCCTGGCAAGCTTTGGAACAATCCAGGAGTCACTGAACACTTGCTGCTGAGGGACAGGGGGAGTGCAGCTGTCTGGTAACCTAAAGACACCCTGTGTGCACAAGTCAGCAAGGCACAGATCAAATCTGGGGATGGACAGGGCAACTGGGGAACCTTCCCTGCCCTTGCTCCAACTGACAATCCTGTAGTCTCATTTTGTGTGACCAAAAGAAAATGGAGACAAAGGAGGAGCACAAGTAAGGACAGGGGGCCATAGCACACTCAGAAATACAAACAATGTTATTTTTATTACCATTACTCTCTATAATAATCCCCAATGTAAATAAAGCTGCTTCCTTTACGATGCAATGAGCACTCGACTTGGCAAGGTCATTTATAAACATCAAACCACCAATTTCTCAAAAGTATTCACTCGCTTCACCTACAAGAGGAAAAGAGAACAGAAACTTTTGCTTTTGTTTCTCTGCAAAATGAAAGGCTTCTAAGATTTTCCAACATCTCAAGCCTTGTGTCCTTTAAACATTTTTACAGTGCCCACAAGTTCTTAGCATATATGGTGAACATAAATGCCTGCATTGTTTCTAAGGAAAAGCCTTTCTTACTGTTTTGTTGGCAAATGGAATAGATAGTGATCAAAGCCTCCTTCTGAGACAGAGGGCAGTCCATCTGATATTTAAGGCATTCAAGCAGTAAGTTCAGATCGGTTTTCATATCTAGGAGCAAACACAAAAAACTTCATTAAAATTGTTATATTTTCCATATCTTAATCAAGTCAATATTAGAATAAACCTGTCCAAAATGTAGTGTGTATGTGTATTTTAAAAAAGAGGGAAAAGTGAGCCAAAATGGAGCTACATCACTTCTATTCAGCCACAAACAACAAACCTAGAAATATTTCTGTCCATAGTTTGTTATTTGAGCATGATTTCCTTTGCACAGTAGCAGCCTCCTTTTAATATTTCTGGCCTTTCATTACTAGTAATTCTTAGTAAGTCTGATGTAAACTACTAAATATTAAATTTACAATTGCAAGGTGCATTAAGTGTAAATAATACACAGCCATTAAAGTATTCAGAGTGCAAATAAAATTCAGAGTGCAGCTGAAAATCTGTGGAGTACTAAGGAAAGAGTCCAAGAGCACAAGACTGCTCTGTGGTACTGAGGTACAGGAGACAGAAACCATGCAGCACAGCAGCAGAGCCCTCAGTCAGGTGGGTGGAGACATAACAGAAAATATTCTCTGGGCACCTACAGACAGCCCCAGGTGGGTAAAAGACCTGGAAAATCTGCTTCTTAGTCTTTGGGCTATAATCAAAAGACTTACTTGATAATTATATCTAACAGTGACAGAAGGTGTTGTTTACTGTAAACCCTTACAAGGTTCAAGGGTTCTTAAAGAAGTTAAAATACAATAAAAATGCGGATAAATATTAGCAAATTAAAAAAAAAAAGTGACCTTGTGGTGGTGTGTTTTACTACGTGTGTAGGTTTGGCATTGGATCTACCCTTTGCATATCCAACACAGTATCCAAAATTTGGCAACTAGGAAAAAGCACGTGTTCCCAACTGCTCACCACCCCACAACAGGCCTATCACTACAGTCTACTAAAACTTTGTAAAACTGATGCAGATTATAACAACAAATTATATTAGATATCTTACCACACTGATTTATCTGCACCTTTTGAGTGTTCATTTTTGTTTTATCTATGTTCTTGTTCTACAACAGCAAGGAAAAAGTGTTTTCAGTTCTGTTCAGATTAGCAGTGTTTATAACAGATGCAGTAGAAATGGCATCATTTTTCTAAAATGCACTTTTTCCAGTTTTTCTGCTTTTACTCTGTCATCTCTCACACACACAGTTTAACTGTTGTATGGCAAAGTTTTCCTTTGGAAATACAGCATTTTATAACAGCCCTGCATTTATAACTACCAGGTTATCAGCTTTTGAGAGTGGACATTCTGCAGAAATCAGGTCACTCCATGTTACCACTGAGGGGCACTGTCAGTAAAGAACATCCCCTGCTCTGTGTCACTGATCACAACAAAGCTGATCCAACTTTCCTTACCAGAGTGGCCAACTCTGCCATCAGCCAACAACTGGCACTAAGACCAAGTCATGTTACTTAGGGGGTGAACACTCTAAAACACTCGGCCTCCTGCTGCTCAAGGAGCCACCAAACCATCAGCATTGTTCTGGCAGCACTGATCAAACCAAGGGCAGTGAGCACAGAGACATGTTCCTTACAGGGAGAACCCATTGAAATTCCCCAAAGACACTGGCACATTACATGAACCATGTAACCCACCAAACCCCACAGCATTGCTTCTTCACAAACCCCACGGGGCAGCCTCTGAGAGCAGAGCAGCAGAGGGACATTCAGCTTTGGAGGCACAAAGATGCTCCCTCAAACACGCCCCAAGTCCCAAACAGAGAAGGTTGATGCAAGCATCACAGTAAGCTCTTACAATTTCTCCAAAAATTTCTTCGCTCCAGGCAGAAACTTTAAATCAGTGGCGAATGCAGCTTAAGAATGGATTCATTTTCCTTCTCCAAGTGGAGCAAAGGCTCAAAGCAGAATCATTGTCATCCTAATGAAGACAGCCAGTTCTGCTTTCTCTTGGGAGTTACTGATCGCCCCCATTCCTTTCCTGCTTCCCTTAGAGATTGAGAATTGAGAGTTCCTCTCCCTGCAGCCTTTCAGAAGTGATAACAGACATGCATTTCATTTTCCTGCAAATCCAACCCTGCCACAACAAGGAAAAGCTCGCCAGCCTTCCTCACCTCTTTTTGTCCTACTGCCACCAGCCCGCCAACCTAAGAAAAAACACAACCCACCCAAACAAAAGGAAGGCTGTAAAAATGAGTTTGCTCTGGAGCTAATTGCTTTTCAGAAGAGTTTCATTTAATACATGTTTATACAATTATACAATATAGGAAGCACAAGGGGTTTAAAACTGTATGCATACAAGGACACATCTTGACCTTTACCTGGATCTTTTTTACTTTTGTAACCCACAGAAGGTACGCAAAATAGTATTGATAAGCCAGCCTACATTAATTAGATGCAAACAGCTCACCTCGCTTGCTGCATCACAGAGCAAGGTGGCAAGACAAGCAACTAGATTTGCTTCAACAAACAGCTGGCAAATGTTGCATCTAAAACTCTTCTCCATCAGGTATGGAAAAAAACCCAGTAACATTGCTTCAAACCTCAGAAACCACTCCTGGAGAAGTGCAGATCTGTCAACCTGTGTGCTCAGCAGCACCAGAGCACATGGCTGGCACGGTGAGCAGACCAGCCAGCCTGGGCAGGACTTATCCCTCGAAACCCAGGGAGCAAAGGCCAGAGGGGAGAAGTGCGGGTTGTTGGCGTCCTGTGGAAACCAAACCCAACAGCAGCAGCTGAGGCCGTGAGGACGCTGCGCTGTGGAACAGGACTTGGGGCTGTCCTGGCCTATTGCAGCTCCCTCGCATCCTCCTCCCTCCCTACAAACGTGATGTAAGACCACACGTTTCTGTGGCAGCACCAGCTGATTTCCTTGCTGGCCACCATCAGACCAGCTAAGGCTTTATTGTGATTGCACAGCTACCAAAACCCAGTGCTGCTCCCAAAGCAGAGATGGAAGGAAGTATTGCTCTTTTGGGGCAAACAGTACTGCATGCTTAGTCAGCAAAGAAGGGCAGAGAAATAGGTTACACTTAGACTAAGAGCCCAAAAAGAAAGTGAATTAAACAAGTGCCAAGTGATTTATCTGGGGTAAGCATGGAGTAAAACAAAAGCCATGTGAAGGTAGGGAGAATCTCACAAGTGCCTTTTGTGGTTATTGGGGTGCAGTGATACAATTGAGCACAGAATAAATAAGCTGCATCACTGGAAGAAAAGGGGGCAGTGACCATAACTCTGTGGCAGGAGTAGGGCCTGGGGTGGGTGGTGGGTGCTGAGCCAATGGAGGAGGGCATTTGCTGGATGAAAAGGGGGGAGGAAGAAAAGGGGGCAGTGACCATAACTCTGTGGCAGGAGTAGGGCCTGGGGTGGGTGGTGGGTGCTGAGCCAATGCAGGGCATTTGCTGGATGCCCTGCCACCACCTACTGCTGACAAGTGACTCTTGCATGCAGGAGGTGCACGATTATGTGATGTGTGAAGCTGTCAGTGGGATAACCAGGAGGACAGAGAAGATAATAGAAACAGTCCTTACCTGCAAGTTTATTCACCCCTCTATAGAAGTGTCAGCCAGGCAATTCTCTTTCCTTGTGAACAAGGTAAGTCTGGCTTGCATCCTGGCATTTAACAGCATGGCTGAGGGGGTTGTGTGCTTTTGTTAAAGCCCCTCTTTACCCTTCCTGAGGCACTTTGTAAAGTGAGTGAAGATGCTTTTAGAGATGAGACTGGTATTTAATTTCCCCAAAGTAAAATTGCAGTTACAGCTGCACTGCCAAGGGGGATCATGGCCACTTCCAGAGAAATGCCAATTTCTCTGCTCACTGTAAAGGGAGGTTTTGGAGGATGCTCCAAGGCATGTTGATGTCTGTACACCGATGCTGTAGGGATGCTGGGAAAAATGGAGATTCCTGTGAATTCCTCAGGCTGACAAGGAAAAACCCATCATCTCCTGTGTCTCTTTGCCATCTGCTGTTGGCATGGATGTTTTATGGGATAGTTATATAGTACAGCTCTGTGCATTTCCCTAAGTCTCACCTGCTTCAAAGGACCCCAGACATCCTGAAGCTGCAGTGATAACACTGAGGCAGAGCAGGTGCCCTTTAGTCTCTGGGTCCCAGCTCCAGCATGACCTTTCCCTCCCCTGAAAGTTGTCTGAAAAAGAGAAGATGTTTCATCCTTTGGTTTCTGTAGTTTCAGACCCCTCTTGTGGTTTCCAGGCTTCCCCTGAAGTACAGAATCCCCCCTGGAACAGGCAGTTCAGATATAATTTAGGATCTTTTCAGCTCTCTCTGATTCTACCTGCCACACACACAAACTGATTTATGGCATACTAGGGCATAGCACCTGTTTGATATGAGTACATGCAGAACTAGCTTCCCAAAGTCTCTGGTTTCTCTAAACCATGCAGGAAGCCCAGCACAGTGCATAGACAGGAAGGAAGAGCCTGGGCTTTTCTGAGGCTGCTAGAGCCAGTAAGGCTGTGAGAAATGACTGTATGTGAGTGAGGACCATCTAGTGCTGTTCCGCCCAACGGAAAGACAAAACTGGAGACAAATGGGCTGGATTCCCATTCTGCTTTAGATCTTGTTCAAGCAGCCACCTCCTCTCAGGAGCCTATTCCCTCATCTGTACGTGGGAGTGTTTCCCTGGCCCCCAGATGATGCTGTGGTTTCTAAACATGAAAAGCATCTGCTATAAAGAAAAACCTCCTGGAAGGGTAGAAACAAATAGAAAGGGTAAATAAATAGAGATGTATGCACTTCTGGGGCTGAAGAATGTGAGATGCAGCAGAAGCAGAAGAAGGTCTGTGGCTAGTTGAGGCTGGTTTTCCTTATCTGTTTTTCCTTATCCTGTTTCCATAGAAACCCAGGGATGTCCTGACTCTGCAGTACCAGCCTTTGGCTTTAAAAAACACCTGCCTGCTGCCACTGGACCTTATGCTGGACTTGGAGCAGCCATTCCTGGTCTGTGATGAGGACCAGCAACCCCTCCCAGATGGCCAGGTGAGCAGCCCTGGACTCCTCCAGTGGGGTCTGAAGAGGAGGGATGTGGTGGTGCCTTTCTGTTGGGAGATCCTTGAGTCAAGAAGTTTATTCTGTAGCATCAGCAGTGGGCTGGCCTGAGCTGCATCAGCAGAGCTGCTGAAGGAATCAAAATAGTATCTGAATTGAGGAGATCCATCCTGGCTTTAAGGCACAGGGAGAAGGGAGCAGGCAGCTGGGTCTGGGTGAGCCATGCAGTAAAGGTGTCTCCTGGAAAGCATGCCAGCTCTCCAGCAGCCACCCCCTTGTATTGGGGCTGAGCACAGAAATGGGAGCCTGAGGGAATCCTGGACTGGACTGGGGTGCCTGCAGACAGACTCCTGCTGTAGAGAAATGAACCATGAACTGAGAATCCAATGCTGGGGTCACTCTGAGCATTTACTGTTTCATGCTGTCAGACCTTGGGACATCATGCCACAGGGTTGATTAATTACTGCTCATCTCCTTGCAGCCTGTGAGAGTGGGTGTAGGGGAGACCTGTCATCTCTACGTTGCATTTGACCCAGCTTATGAACTGGATTTTAAGAGCTGGAAAAAAGAGAAGATTCTGAACATAGACATGGTCAGGGGCCATCCTTTTGTGGAGCGTATCGTCCTTCGGGGAGAAGTGCACTTCCCAAATCTCCAAATCCAACCCAGCACCCTAAAGTTTGGCTGCATCGCGGCTGGCACTAAAGAAGTGCGTTCTCTGGAGATGACCAACTGCAGCTCCCTTCCCGTGGAGTACCACTGGACATTCCATTCCAAGAGCCAGGTTTACAGATTGAGGTATGTGCACCTTTGCCCTCTCCTCGAAGCTCTTCTTCCTGGTGTCCTGCTTGTACTTGGCAAAGAAGAAAGCTGTTTGCCTAGGATCTGACAGACTGCTTCTGACTTTTTCTTGTGCAAATAACACTGACCAGCTGTGCTCAGGCTGGATGCTCAGGGAATAGGTTTTCCACCAATTTGGTGCTGCGTAGCCCCCACAGTGGTTTCCCCTGGGAAGGAAAGCTGGGGTGAAAGCTGCTTTCTCAGACCTCTGTGGCCTGAGGCAATGTTCACCTTGATGAAGGGCTCCTAGTCCCAGCTCCCACAGTGCTGCTGGAGGCCTTTCTGGCCCCTCTGCTTTGGGATGGGTCCTCTCTGCAGGAGCTGCTCTCTGCTCCTTGCCTTCCTCCCTTGTATTGTGCTGGAGGATGGCCAGAAAGTCCCAGCACCAGACAAAGAGCTACTTAGTGCCTGGGCTGATGCTGAACAGCCAGCTAACAGCCTTCCCTTTCCTTCTTTGCTGAGACAACTCCTTTACTGCCACGATGATTTCTTTCCCAGGGGTCAGCTTTCAGTGGACACCTCGGATTCTTCACTCCCTTTTTTTGTGACACTTGTTACTCATTTTGACTTTTCCTCACTGCAACATATCCCTTATGGGTTCTGTACTGCTTGACAGCAGGACTTGTTCATCACATGATCTCCTATCCCTGCCTCCTAGAGAGTTTCTACTTTAGAGTGAAAAATGTCATTGTCTGGGCACCGTGGTCCTGGGAAGTTGCCTCAAACCATTCATTAAAACTAAAGACAGTGGAATAGATGAGTAGGGATCTCTTGGGGGTTATGATGAGAGAGCCAGAAAAGAAACCCAGCCATAGATAACAAGCTACAAAGCCAAAGACAGTGATTCTTTGGGGAGCAGGTCATTGCAGGCCCTGAATGCCTGTCTGGGAATAGAGCATCCTGGCAGTGGCATTTGACTGTGGGGAGCGCTTGCAGCTCAGCAGGGTGACAGGCAGGCACGGCTCAACGATGTCCCTCACGTGGCATTAGAAACACAAGCAGAGTTACCCTGAGCACCTGCTTCTATTTAAAATGGGGAATGTGACCTGAGTCACCTGGGAGTGTTGGAAAATGTCAACCAACCCCCCCCAACACTGTCAGGGAAACATTCCTGATAAACCCCTGGTGGAGCTGCAGAGTTTCTGGCGTTGGGCACTGGGGGGGCTGTGCTGGCTCCTCAGTGGCCAGGTCTGCCTCTTGGTGCCTCAAATCTCACCTTTTTGCTTGCCTTCTCTGTCTTTTCTGCTCCCACCGTGCTTTTTGCCTTCCCACAAGGTGTTAATCCCTGTCCTCTGTAGTTCCTCAATGGAAGCAGTTGCAGCTGCTGCACCACTGCTACCTTGGTGTCATCCCTGGGCTACCTTTAGAACAGAGCTGCTCCAGCCTGGATTGGGAAGGGCTGGATCAAACCATCTCTCAGTTCAACATGCCAGCACCCAGCCAGGGGCTGCATCCTGACCAGGAGCTGCTGGTGCAGGTGTCCCTCCCTCCCACTGCAGGTCCCTGGTCATAGTTATGTTATATTCCAGATATGAGCTTTCCGCACCTAAATTCCAACCCAAACCACCAAAGGAGAAGAGAACCAGTTTGGAATCCTCAGTATCTCCGAAGGAGACGCTTCAGGATCAGAAAAGAGGAGCCAGTCACGGCCCTGAAAGAATCGCAGGATCCTGCCCAATCTTCAGGAGCAGAGGTAGATTTTCTTGTCCACCCAGTGTTTGTGCTGTCTCCCCAGCCTGCCAGCACCAAGTCATGCTTGTGCTGCCGACCTCCCTTTTTGCTGCCCTGCTGTCCTGTGTCCTGAGGGCTGGTCAGGCAGCAGGGCCAGTGGCTGGACATGGGGTGAGTGGGAGGGAGAAGTAGGAGAATTTTCCTTGGAGAAGCTCACTCCTACAGGCCTGTGCTGAGTGTGGGATTTTTTGCCTTGTTTTCTTCACAATGTAAGATGAGGCTTTTATCATGGTAAGACTTCCAGCTTCCTTCCCAGAGCAAGCTCTGATGAGTCCTGATCTCCATGTACCCTCTTCCCAACCCAACCCAGACTACCTGTGTGCAGGTCTCTGCTTTCACCCAAGAGCTGGTGTTGGTGGCCCTGAAGCTGTCTTATAAACTGAGACTTTGCAAAGTGGCTGTCTCTTCCTCCTAGCATAGAAAATGGCTTTGTTTTCAGGTGCCACCAGAAAGCCGTGGACGGTATTACATCCCACTAGGGCTCGTGGGAGTCAAATCCCCCATGGATGTACTGCACACTCCCCTCGAAGTGGAGGAGGTAAGAGGGAATCTGTCTCACTTGCACATTGTCAGTGTGGCTGGAGCTCCCAGTGCCACTGGTGGCCCTCAGCATTGGCCACAGAGGGGCCTCATGTCCCTCCAGGCCCATCACAAACTGCTGCTGAAGCAACTGGTTGTTGGAGAGGCCGTACAGAATACATTGTAGGGCTGCCCAAGGATGCAGCACCTATGGAGGGCATTGCTTCCCCTGGACCTCATCTCATAGGAAATTTTTGCAGGAGCTTTTGCTGAGGCACCTTGAGAACGCAGCATATATTTCAGAGAGAAAGGGGAAAAGCCTCAGGAGTCAGATGAGCTGGGCTGGAGTTTTTCTCTGAGCTCCCTGAGCTCCAAGAGCTCTCACTCTGTGTGTCCACCTTTTCTAAAAGCAGTAAGAAAGGCTTTTTAAAGGCAAATCATGCATCAGAGAGAATTTCTACTGGCAGGAGACATTTACTTTAATGTAGTGTATTAATTAATGCATTGATCTGTGAGTATGGGAGAAGATTTTCCTCATGGTCCCTTCACTGGTCAGTGGCACAGATGCAGGATAAGATTAGGATGATTCTGGCAGTGTTTAGGGAATAGGCCCCTCTGGCTACAGCTGCACTTTGCTCCAAGATGCTCTTCTGCATCCATTTCCACGCTTAACATCTCAATCTCTTCTGTCCTCCATCCAGGTTTTCAGTATCGCGCCACTGTCAGGTGTGCTGCGGCCAGGAGAGAGCCAGCAGGTCTCCTTCACCTTCTCTAGTGGCTTCAACACCATCTCTGATGTCATGGCACTGTGCCACGTGGAGGGAGGCCCCACCTACGAGGTGGTGGTGACGGGGGAGACCTCCTGTGTCAGCTACTCCCTGAGCCCCCGGGAGATCGACTGTGGCTCTCAGGTAGCACACACATCCCCTGGCACAGCTCCTTGCCTTGGTGGGTTCCTGCCCACCTCGCTCCAGGGCTCCCTCCCCTTCCCAGCCCCTTTGTTGGCTCTGGGGCTTGGAAGTACAACCTTTGAGGGACACATCTGGCATCCAAGCTGGTTTAAAATGGCCATCTCCAACCCTCTCCACAATGCTGGGAATGCCTCTTTTTCAGGGTACCTAAGACTGCCTCCTGAGGCAGGCAGGGTCCCAGTGGGGCTGCTCTGAGGGATGTGTCCCTGAGACATCCTTCTGCTAATCCACCCTAAAGCCTGATGTCCAAGGAGATGCTCTTGTCTAAAGCTCTTGCTTAATCCACACAATAATCAAGGGAAGAAGTTGGGCTTCCTGTCACTACAGTTGGAGAGACTGTCCCAGCATAATCCCCACTTCACTCTTTTTCAGTTGAAAGCCCACAGATATTTCCAACTGCTGGCCCTGTCTGTGTTGCCCTGGGTGACTCCCTTGTTGCATGTGTGTTGTTTGCCAATACTAGCATGCAGGTACCTTTTCTTCTGGAATGCCTCAGTGCTGTCTCTGTTTCTCCTGGCTGTTGGTGACTCCTCAGAGTGCAGAGAGCCCATGTCCCCTGGTTCATTTATTGCTGGCCCTCACATGGTTGTTACCACACCTCTGTGTGCTGCCAGAGCTCCCCGGTCCTGTGCAGGTGCCCTGTGCTTGGGGCTTCCCCAGGTTCCCAAGTGCCCTTGTCTCTTCCGTGGTGCCTGCTCCCATGATGTGTCTGCTTTCAGCCCCAGGAGAGAGGAAGGAGATTCCCAGCAGCAGCCCTAGGTCTGTAACTTCCCTCTTCTGTGCCTTCTCTCCAGATGTTTAACGAAATTCATCACAGCAAGGTCACCCTGGAGAACACTTGCAGGAGTGAATTCAGCTGGGTGCTAAACCCTAGCACTGCAGACCAGCAGCTGCCTGGAGTGTTTCTGGTCAACCCCACCACTGTAAGTAGCACAAGTGACTGACCCCAGCCCTGTGTCAGGTGGTCCGGGAGAGTTTTAAAGGGAAAAAAGACGGGGTGGGGAAGGAGGAAAGAAGTCGGAGGGGAAAACCCCAAACCCAGCCATGAGAGAGACAGAGCTGTAAGCCATTTTTGCAGGGGCCAGAGAAGGTCAAACAAGTGCTCTCCTGACAGACTCCCCCACGGCCTTGGCTGGTGGGTGGCTCTGCTGTCACAGGGCAGACGCCGGTGGGAGACACAAGTGTGTTGGTCATTGTCTGTCCTGCTGTAAGGGGAGCAGAGGAGAATTCTTTTTGATAGATTTCTCAGATGAAAATAAGGCACAAATGCGGCGTTATATCTGAAGACTGTTTATTGGTAAAGAAAGGGTATGGTCCCGACCAGAAGGGGATAGAAAAGAGAGCGAGAAAGAAAATGAGAAACGGAGAGAGCAACAGAGGACAGGGACAGAGCGTCACCGCTAGAGCCCTGGGGCGCTCTGTCGGGTCCTGCTCGGCACATGGAGCAAGTGTGCTGCCAGCCGCACCAGCGTGCGTGCTGCCGGGCGGGGCCGGCTGTCCCGCGGGCTGCGGCCGGGCCGGGCTCAGCAGCCGCGGCTTGTCACGGTCAGGACGCGGCTGCTCCCTCGGGGAAGCAGCGGAGCACTGGGTTGCCGTGGTGAGCCGGGAAGCGGCGACAGCAGCGTAGACGGACAGGGAGGAAGAGGCTCTGCAGGGATCTGGACCCTGCGGGTGCTCCCAACCCAACAAAATAACAAGAATGGCAGGGGAAAACGTTAACTGCTTGTATATTCTAAGATTCCTTCCGTAACTCAGCCATTTGAGGAAGACGGTCAGACGGGAAAAATTTTCCTGGGCTTCGCGGTCTGCCCACCTCCAAGGGGGAGGTCGCTTGCAGCCCCCCAGACAGGGAGGTGGCCTGCATTTTCTCCTTGCGATCTCCTTTACACGTGGCATGTGTAAAGGCTCCCAGCACGTCTACAGCCCCTATAGTAATTTTTCTCCCCATGTCAGAAAGTAGATTTATAACATATCTTGTGGCATAACTTAAAATTTAATTGGTTGCTCACAGTCACTCTGGGGACCCCGACGGCTGAGATCTCAGGCTGTGCTGGCACTGGAGCGTTTCTGAGGGTCACCTTACCCAGGCTGTGTGGTCACATATCCCTTTCTAGGCTTGCTGCTCCCTGCCTCCTCCAGCTTTGTTGCTGTGCAGCAGCTTTGTGGGGCAGTGAGGGGGCCAGGGAGCAGCGGGGCTGGAAGAGCAGGGAGAAAAATTTGCAGCATCCCATCGCTGTCCAAGCTTCTCAGTCCTGCCTGGATGTCTTTGAGCCGAAGCAGCACTCCTGCTTTTTTCCCCTCCTTGCAGTGGGAAGAGGAAGTGTTTGACTTTCCCATTTTTTCATGCCTGTCTCCTACAAGGGATGAGAGGAGCTGCTGGCCCTGCTTAGTGCGGGGACTTCCTTTGCATAGCAGCAGCAGAAGAGCCTTTTTTTGATGAGGCGGGCTCTTGCTGGGAGAAGGCAAA
Source organism: Haemorhous mexicanus (assembly GCF_027477595.1). Lineage (NCBI taxonomy): Eukaryota > Metazoa > Chordata > Aves > Passeriformes > Fringillidae > Haemorhous > Haemorhous mexicanus. The sequence continues at coordinate 3,001,937 of NC_082352.1, read as the reverse complement.
CCCCATCAGCAGCAGGGCTGTGCTCACATCGGGCTGTGCTCACATCGGGCTGTGCTCACATTGGGCTGTGCTGGGGCTGCAGCCTTATGAGCCATGGGGAGGACACACGGCACCCCGGGATCAGATGCTTGACTTTTTGGTCACAAGGAAGGTAGAAGGTTTGAAAAATGAAGGCCACTCCTCAGTTAAAATTTAAAGAACATTTAATAGGAGACAATGGGGGACAAAGCAGAAGTAACAGCGCTGGGTGCTTGGCTTGGGTGCTTAGCCAGAGGCACAGACCAGTCAACACAGCAACACCCCTTATATACCCTGGGTATTGCATCAGCCTAATCTATATCTACAAATGCTTATATATATTGAAATATTTTAACATAGTTCCTCCTCCCTCCCGCCTTTTTGGAGCATCTGCAGTTGTCCTAGTCCTGGTCATTTGTTACTTTTTGACGCATTCAACAGGTTTCCATTCCTTCACTGGTTAAATGTTAGTATTACAGCAACTCTTCACCAACATTGGTATCACAACACAACATTTGCATTAAAAGAACTCTAAACTTTAGCAAAACTTCTTTTACAAAAGTCAACATTATAAAACACATAGTATTTACTCTAACAGTTGTGAAAGCCAACACTGTAATGTTTATCACGAGGGTGATATGGTCTGATGGTTTCTTCTAGATGAGAACCTGTTTCCTCAGCCTTTCTGTCCCCTGAGCCATCCCCATCAAACACTCTGATGCATTCCTCCCTCTTCTTCTGTCCCTGCAGGGCTCCATTGCACCTGGTGAGAAGCAAGTGCTGGAATTCTCTTACATGCCAGGATTACCAGGAGCTTTCAGCAGGACTTACCAGCTTAAAGTGGGTGACCTGGACCCGGAAAATATTTGTCTGAAAGGAGAAGCATCCTTTCCAATGATCTGTATGAACCTGCCCTGGAACATCAAAGGTGGGCACTGCCTGTCTGCCCCCAGGAAGGGCCCCTCTGGTTTTGTTCCCTACCATATGCCCATAGGGCAGCTCATGCTCACCTCCAGCAAGCCTGGAGGATTGCAGGACTGCCAGACCAACTCAAGCCCCCTGGTTGCTTCATGAGTCTTGAGCAGAGGATCCCACGTGGGCTTTGTCCCAGGAATCAGCTTGCCAGCACATCTGGCAGGGTCCTGAAGGGTGATGGCTAGAGTGAAAGGCTTGGGAAGGCTGCAAGAGAGGCTGGCAGCGCTTCTGGCAGGGTTGGATATGTGTGACATTGCAGGGGATGAGATGCTCCTCTGTGGGGGGGGAGATGGGTGGGAGCAAACATGAGGATTCAGAGAGGAGCAGCAGCATCCACTTTCCATAGATGGCTTGAGGGATTTCTTTCTGGAAGAAACCAGTGTTGGGAGGCAGGGACTTCCCAGCTTAAATAAGACTGGCACTTTTCTCACACTTCTCTTTTGTGGATGTTTTCTTCCTTCAGAAAATGAAAAAGATGAGAAGCCTCTGACACAGCTCGTAAAACTCGCGCAAGAACACAGTCAGAGGAAGAAATCCGTTGATCGGAAGAAGACTCAAAGCCTGAAGACTGGGACCTTGAAGTCTCAGACCCAAAAAACTCGGACTGCAAAGAGTCTGAGTCCGAAGACTGGGAACCTGAATCCTGATGTGCTTGACTCTGGCATTGCAGTAAGAACAGCTGCAGCCTTCTTTGGCGCATGCCACCCTCTCCATGTCACCTGAACCCCTTGCAGCTCACAGCAGCTCCCCAGTGCCCTGATGACACCTGGGACCTCCCTGCCCACTTCCAACCTTGTGTCACCTCAGCATTGTCCCTAGGGCTGCCACTCTGGTCGTGGTCTCCTCTGGGGCTGCACCAGCTTCCTGGCTACCCCAGGGAGAGATCCTGAAGGCCATGCTCCAGGGATGGAGTTGATGGTGCTTTGAAGGAGATGCAGGTCATTGCTGGGAAGTTTGTTGGTCCCAACCCAAGCTCGGACAGATTTACAGACCTTAACAGCAGCTGCCTGATTGTGGCCTGGGGCTGTGCTGGTGGTGCTCATCTCCAAGAGGCACCAGCTTGGTCCTGGTTCCTTTTCAAGACAGTTTTTGTCCAAGCTGCCTTGGTACTGACTGGGGGCAGGCAAGTATCTGGAGCTCTGGAAGGTTCCTGGCTTGTCTGTCTGCCTGGCCAGATCAGCTTTGCTTACAGTGTCTGGGCAGGCAAAGATGCTGGAGTTACTTCTCTGGAGATGAGGTCCTGGCTGAGGGAGCAGGAGGTGTCACAGGCACTGAGCAGCCAGACAGAAGGACCCCACACCCCCTCCCAACAAGAGCGGGTTGGGATCCTTTCTCAGGTACAAGCTGGGCCTTGTGAAGGACCTTTGCTAACCAGCCCCTGTCTTCCCTTTCCTTAGCCAAACACTCAGCAGATAAACACGGTGAAGACGCTGATTGAGAAGGCTGCTCTGGAGATGCAGGAAAAGCTCACACCCCATTCCCCAGAGAGCAAGTTCCCTGACAAAGAACTGTGCCAGAGCCTTGTCAAGTGAGTAGGGACTCCCATCCCCATCTCCAAGGTTCCCCGTGGGGAATACCCAGCCTTGTCGCCTTCTCCTGAGAGCTCCTTGTGTCTGCAAAGCTGGGAATAGCCTTGGACTCCAGAAAGGGTCTGGTCCTGGTGGCTGTGACACGCAGCATGTGAGCAGTGGAGTGTCCTCCCTTCCCCAGCCCCCCGCTGAGCTTTGGACTGCTCAGCTCCCCCCAGGTTCTGTCCCTAGAGCTGGGGGAGCCAGTGCAGGCCTTCAAGCCCTTCCAGACAGCACAAATTCTGTTCCTGCTGACTAGCTCTGAAAGAAACAACTCCCAGCTGGTGTCTTGGTTCCAACTAACAGAGCACACTAAACAAAAGGAGAAGGGAACTGCACATGTCAGCAAACCCTGTAGAATCCAAGGTCAGATGGCTTAAAGCCTGGTGGGATGGCACGGCTTGGTCCATCCCTTTGAAACATCATGATGCAGCACAAGCACGGGAGCTTCAATTCAGAAAGAAGATGCTCTGCAGAACAGATCATGTGATCTGGCTGCAGAGCAATGGAGATTTCTTGTGCAGGCAAATCTTGTTCCTAGGCCCCAAAGCAATTTCAGGCTCAGGCTGTATACTAGGCTAAGCAGTTTGATTGAGAGCAGTGGAGACCTAGTGTACTCACTTACACTGGGTTTTCATGGCAGAGGAGCTGTGGCCAGTGTCCATTTTAAACTTATTTTCAGGTACCGTTTACTAGTGGTAAAAAACCTAGGACCTGCACTCCTGACTTCCCAAAGTCATTGCCAGGTGGTCAGGCCATGGGTTTCATGGGCTTGAGCTGAGTTTTTACAGCAGTAAATAAAGAAATAGCCACTGTATTTGTATCCTCCATCCACTTGGGTGCATAGCCAGGCTGTGGTTTAAGGACTGTCCTTAATCTTCCTTGCAGAGTTGAGCTGCCTGAGTATGTCCTGGACATGGGCACTGTCCGTAAGGGTTTCACTGAGAGAAGCACTCTGGAGATCATCAACCCTGGGCAGATCCCAGTGTCCTTCCAGATCGATGTATCTGTCCTGCAGGACACAGGTAAGCAGTGCTGGAGACACTTCTGTGGGCTTGAAGGAGGTGTCTCAGACAGATTAGCTAAAGCCATTGAACTTGGGGAGGTTTCTGAGCTTTTTCTTCTCAGTGCCTCTGCAGGGAGCTTTAGAGGCAGAACTATCCTGGCCAGCCATGCCCAGGGACCTGGCCTGCCTGTGACAGCCCTAATGCTCCTGTACAGAGGCCAGATGGGCTCATCACCCTGGTCACCTCTCAGCATATTCAGCCCTTGGATCCCATGAGTATCAAGTTTCTTTGGGCACTCTGTGGGCTTATTTGCCATCCAGCGGGGTCTGATGTGTTTTGGAAGCGCTTTTTTTTGGAGTTCACACTGTCACAGCACCTGTATTCAGCCTTTATTGAGGAAACAGCCTGTGAGATCCTCTGGTGGATCAAAAGAGGTTTCCAAAAGAGGCCTTGAGGCAAGGCTGCCCTTCCATCACACAGTGGCTCACTGTGTCTGAGGGGTGTTCAGGTGCACTCTTAAGTTTTTGTCCAGGTCACAGCACGGCGTGGGGCTTTTGCCAGACCTCTCAGCCAGGACACCTGTAAGGCCTTAATGTGCTTATGACAAATTTTGTGTTTCCTGTGTATCTCAGCTGCTTTGTGTTCATCTGTTCAAGGTTTCAGCGTGGAACTGGACCAGGTGCAGGGCCTGCCCCACAGCCACACCAGGACGTTTGACGTGCGCTTTGAAAGTATCCGGCAGCCACGGGGTGACGTGGATGTGCTGCTGCCCATAGAGGTACCACAGCTCTTGGGGCAGGCAGCAGGCTGGGCACAGCAGCAGATGTCACCTGCACCCTCTGCTGAATTCTCTGTCCTTCTCCAGGTGAAAAAAGGCCCCACATATAACATCCGTCTGCGTGCCGCTGTGTCTGAGCTGTCACTCGAACTCTCCAAGAACACTCTGCACTTCTCTGCTCTGCTCGTTGGGCAGTGCCAGGTTGAGACAATCCAGCTCTACAACTGGTTCCGAGTACCCTGCCGATGGTCCATCAAGCCTGTTCAGAAGGTAAAGCACAGGCCCATAACTTCTTGGTTGGGTTTTCTTTGTGATTCTTGCCATTTCTGCCTCTGTGGCTGCCTGAGCACTTGGGTCTATAGCGTGTTTGAGGAAGCTTCTGAGGGTCTAAATTAAGGCTGGTTTGCCTGGACCTGTTCCATTAGCGGATGCTTTGCTTTTCTGCCATCTTCACCCATTCCTCCTCTTCCTCTGAGCACAGTAGTTCCCTATCTGCCTGCCCTGTCTACAGGTTTTCCCTCCAGCTGTAGGGAGCCACACTTGGTTTGGCTGTGGGTGCTCTCAGCACTGTGTCAGTGTCTCGGAGCATGAGGAGACCTCACACAATTGGTTTCTGTGCCCAGAACAATCAGCACATGTACATGACACCAGCCGTACATCAGAAGCAGCAGGCGCTGGAGGATGAGCCCTGTCCCTTTGAAGTGAAGCCTTCCAAAGGAACCCTTGGTGCAGGAAGGTGGCAGAAGCTGCAAATCACATTTACACCCAAGGAGGAGGTGAGATTGGCAGATGTCAGCCCAGGAGGTCTGTCAGGGCTATCTGGAAATGAGGGCCTGGTGCAGAGAGTGTGGTAGGAGCTCTGCCTTCACAGGCAGCTTTCTGCAAGCCCTGTACTCTGCGTGGCTCAGTTCACCCCACAGAGCACTCCCGTGAGATGTGCTTTGAAATGCCCACAGGGAGCTTGCACAGAGAGCCCAAGGGCTTGGAGGCTGCCCCTTGGCACATGGGGGGGATGTGCCCAACTCCCCCCAGCCTCCCCCTTGCCTGGCTGCATTTGCAGCTGCCACACTCGGTGCAGGGCAGCTGCCCGCTCACAGAGGATAATCCTGGAATGGCCAGTCTAGGCTCACCCTGCTGCAGGACTGACAGACCAAACAGCCACCACACACCCTCCTGGGCACGGCAGGACAGGCACTTGTGGTGATGTGCTGCCAGCAGTCCCTGGGGCTCTGGCCTGCCTGCACATTCCCGTGCTGCTGGGGATTCAGCTCAAAGGATGGAGCATTCCCAAAAGTGGTTTGCCTGTGGCCGCTGGGTCTCGGAAACTGGCAGTGTGTCCCAGCACGGACACAAGTGCTTCTGTGCCCACACACAGTCCCAGGGATCTTTTAATTGCTCAAGAAATGTAACCATCTTGTGCTGGCTTGGACCAGAGCCTAACACTAAGCAGAGATGCTGACCCTTACTTCTGGCCAGCAAGAGCTCATTTGCCTGGAGTTGGCGTTTGCCTGATGCAGCAGTGCCAGGACTGTGTCTGGACACTGTAACCCCGATGGCCCCTCCCATGAGCATTGCAGTCCTGCAGGACTAGGTGAAAACGCCTGACAGTCCATTGTACATCCATGTGATACCAAATACCCAGTTACAGTGCACACCAAGATTCATCCCAGTTACTCAGACCCAGACTACTACAGATGCTCTAGTCCCTAGCATAAGTAAATATCTGGTTTGCATTCACCTTGGAGGGACTGATAACACCCTGACCTTGGGGCAAGCATTGTTGTATTTGGGGTCCTGTCACCTGAGACTTCATGAAAGAGTTTCCTGCACTTTTCTCTTTACAGAGGTCTTACAAGAATGAGCTGGAGCTTAACATTAATGGGAGCAGCAATTGCTTAAAGCTGCAGCTCTCCGGACAAGGTCTGGAGCCGCGGTTGGAGTTCAGCCCTCCAGCACTAAAGATGGGATGGATGCTGGTGGACAGCACTGGGGTGGAGGCCACAGTGGTGGTGAAGAACCCATGCAACTTTCCCATTGAGTTTTACTCCCTGGATTTTGATGAGCAGCACCTTGAGAAGAAGAAGGTGAGAAGGCAGGTCTGGTCCCCATGTACATGCTGCCCAAGCTTCACAGCACGCCAGCGTTGCCAGGCTTGTGCCAGGGAGATGGAGGCAATCCCCAGGGCAAAGCCAGCTCTGCTGACATACTGTGGGAGGACCTAAACGAAGTAGTTTGTGTTGTGTTGCGTTGCCGTGCTTGGACATCCAGGTCACAGATCCGAAGACCTTGACTGGGGAGATCCTGAGGGATGGGAAGCTGCCAGCGGAAGACCAGGTAAAACCCTGCAAGGCCCAGATCTTGAGCTTGCCATGTTTGTGGGCCCTGGAGCATTGTGTCCCCCCCCCAGGTGCTAATGGCACAGAGCCTTGTCCAGACCCCTGATGATGTTCCACAATGACTCTGTAGCATCTATGTGAATGGGGAGGTTATCACCATCCCTCAGATGGGCAGGAAGTGGGCGTGCTCTGTGTCCAAGTATCCCATCTATTCAGAGTCTCCCAGCCTGGAAATCATTCTAAATGGTCCCAGGACAGGGCAGCTCATGGTCATTGTTTTCTTCAGCTGAGTCACTTGGGAGAGGTTTCTCTCCCGGTCTGGCTTGTAGCTCTTGCATCTGCTCTGGAGCCTGCTCACCCCACTGGGCATAACAAAGCACTTGTACATCATATAAGTCAAAAACCCCATTGCCAAAAGCTCAGTGCCTTTAAAGAAGGAGTTGTGAGGATGAAGGTGACAGAAGTATAAACAGGATTTTCTCTTCTGTTTTAGATGCTGGAACATCTGGGACTGCATCCCGACAGCCCTCCCCTTTCCCCTGCTGCTGTGCTCTCCAGTGTCGAGTACCCAGAGAAGCGGCTGGGCTCTGCAGAGCGTGTGCAGGACAATCTGCTGGGTGCTCCAGTGGTGCCAGCACTGAAGGTGCCAGGGCAGGGACCGGGTTGCATGGGGGGCATGGGGGACAGGTTGGACGGAAAGGGATCATTGTGGAGAGGTAATGAAGATGTGGTGGGGCCCCATGTCTGCAGGTCTCCTTTCTGTCAGGGATGGGACAAAAGAGACAGCTCTGCTGGAGACAGAGCAGTTCTGTAAGACAAGAGGTAAAAAATTACTTAAAACCATCAACCTTGTTTGAGGAGAGGGTCTTGCATAAGAAGGGGCATCCTAGGCAAAACAAACACCAGTAAGGAAGACCAAGCCCATGGGCAGGTGGACTTATTTATTCTTTCTGTTGGTGAACAAACCCCCATTTTGCTTTCCAGAATGGGGATGTCTCAGGGCTCACCTCTCCCTCCCTTTTCTCTCTCCCCTTAGGCCAAGGCCCCAGATGCAAAGGGCAGTTCTGCCAAGGGCCAACCAAAGACGGGTAAAGCAACCAGCAGAGACAGATCTGTAAAGGAGAAGCAGATCTCCACACGGAGAACAGAAAGTTCCCGCGCCTCTTCTGCAACAAGATCCAAAAGTATGCTGGAAAGGGCCTCAACCCCCACAGTATTCCTCAGGTGAGCCTCACGGGAGGAGGTGATGTCTCTACTTCTTGGTCCTCTTGCCAAACAAGGTCCATCATTCCCAGCTCCACAGTGACCCTGTGCCAGTGCCTCATGGGATGGCGAGTGCACCCTCCTTGTTTCGTTTGCTCCTCAGCAATGTCTGAAGCCTCCTCTTTAATTGCCAGGCTTAAACAGTACCGGTGGATAGTGCCTGCCCAGGGTGAGGTGGAACTGAAGGTCAACTTCTTCGCCAAAAAGCCAGGGAGGTTTGAGCAGACACTGAGCTTTGAGCTTGTGCCATCAAAGCGCCAGTACAAGCTGCCCTGCAGTGGCACTGGCCTGTACCCCAGCATCAGCCAGAACCCACGGTAAGGCTGGCCCCTGGCAGCCTCCCACACCACAGCTGCCGCTGAACTCACAGCCAGGGCTGGGCAGATCATACTGCCTGAGGCTGCCCAGCACCTCTTCCTGTGCTGGGAGCTGGGAAGGCAGATGGTACCTCAGCCACCAGGAAGGGTTATGGCTTTCTGACTACATTTCCTACTTGGAGCATCTCATAGCTCCTCCTTCCCCCCTTTCTCTGCCCAGGGTGGTGTTTCCACAGTGGAGGGCGACCATGAAGGAAGGTGAAGTCATCTTCAAGGAATATGTTGAGAGCACAAAGCAATTCCACTTTGGACCGCTGCTGTGTGGGAGATCAAGAGAGTGGTATGTGCTCCCTGCTGGGCCTTGTACTTTTCTGGACATGCCTGGAGAGACATGCTGTCCTGGTGGCACAATCCAGGGCAGTCCCTGGCAGAGTCCTGGGAGACACATAGGTTTGAAGGACCACAGATGTGAACTTGAGCAGATAAGAGGCAAATGAGCTTTGGAGGAGCTGCTCTGCCTACTCCGTGGGTGCCTTGGTGACCAGAGCCGCGTGCTGCCGCCAGTCCAAAGGTGTTAGACGGCAACTTCTGTCCCCCTCCACATCTCAGCTTCACCCCTTAGGAAATGAACTTTATGGTGGCTTTTTAAGTGCTTTGAGCTCTGCAGGTAGCCTGATCAAGCAATTATTCTGTAGATGGTTTTGTAAAACTTTCATTCATCTGTAATTATAATAAGACTTTATTATTAACCTGCCAATGGGTGTCGGGGGGAACGTACAGCAGGAATTACATTTTCCTGTAATGACATTGCATCCCAGCTGCTGGATAAAATCTGCCTAAACACTTGGCCATTGAAGCTATTGTATATTTCTACTTTTACTGTCACTAGTTTTTTTAATAGGATTTAAGTTCTTGTCTCCATAGGAACTCTGGAGGGTTAGGTCTGTTTAGACAACCCAAGGAAATGAAACTGAAATAGTTTAAAAAAACCACACGATCTTTAGCCAGGTAGATGGATGGTTTGGGATTTCTGTTTGCCTCTTTAGCCCTTTCACTCCGAAGGAATTTCCACACCTGAGAGAAGGGTCATTTGTTCCCTTCTTGCATTCCTCTTGGGAATTGATGCTTTATATTTCTTTCTCAGACTTTGAGCTAACCCATGAAATCCAAAGCAGTTTCATGACTTTTATGAGAGAAATTAGCTAAACTCTTTTTCCAAAAGCCTTTCTTTATACCCTGCAGGGAAGGCACCTCAAGAAAGAAGGGGAAAGAACCCGTGTGCCTGCTGTACTGTTATTTTTCTAGGCACCCTTGAATTTATGTTGTATTAAAAACTCTCAAAGTGACCTGAGCATCATCAGGCTTCTGGGGTGGAGGCACCAAGTCCAGGTGTAGCAGACACGGGGCTTGCTAGAGTCCCTTGGAGGACAGAGGCCTAGAGATAAGAAAATGCCAAGTCATAGTAACTAAGCCAGAAGCCCTCTCTCTGGTCCTCCAAGACCTAAGCATATTTCTCTGTCACCCCATAGGTTACTTTCCCCTAACCCTTACAATTGGACAGTTTCTGATCCCTTCTACCCCTATGTAAGGGGCTACTTTAGCCCATTCTGGCTAGAAGAGCTGTCCCTGGAACCCTTCACGGACCCCTCAATAGACCCTCGCTGTGGAATCTCCGAGGCCTCTCCTCTCTCTCTCACCGTCTGCTTGCCTGGAAGCCACTGCTAGCCGAGAGCGCCTTTAGCAAGCTAAGAGCTGAAAACTATAAAAGAGCTGAGATCACTAAGAGCTGACTATCACTTAAGCTTGCTAAGGTAGCTGTGGCTATAGAGCAGTTCGTTTTTCTGGACACCCAGCCTCCAAAAGGCTGAGCTGTCCGGCCTGAGCCTGCCTGCTCGCCTGGGAAACAGACCCTGCAGAAACCCAGCTGTCCAGCTAGAAGTAGCCCCTGTGGCTTTCATCCAGGGGAAGGCATCAAAGTACAGCAAGGATCCTTGCCATGCCTCTGATTGGGATCCATTTCCCTCACTTGTTTGTTAGAGCAAGGTCTTCCAGCACTGCTTCCTCGGGTGCACATGGTGCTCTCCTTGGTGTGTGGCAAAGGTAACAGTCTTTTCAGCCTTTTCCCCTTTTGTTGACAGGTACAAGACCCAGAACTGTCCCGGCAACTCTGAAAATATAACCATCTTCAACAACTCCCCCACGGACGTAAAGGTCCGATTCTCCTTTGAGAATGCTGGGGAAGCAGATACGTTCCTTTTGAACCCTCCCCGCATGACACTGAAACCAAAGGAGAAGAAGGTAGGAGAAGGGCAGGTAGAGCAGGCACCACAGAAGTGCCCAGGGGCTGCTTCTCCTGCTCACACACAGAGCGCTTCTGATTTCTTCCTGTGGGACCATGTGCAGGAGCTGACCCTTTGGGCATACCCCACTTCCCCTGGCTTCCTGGAAGACAAACTCGTCTGCAGCATTGAGAAGAACCCGAACCCAGTGGTCTTCAGCCTGTGCTGCTATGGGGTGGGCATGAAGATGGAGGTCAGCACCCGGGAGCTGTCTTTTGACAAACTGCTTCTGCACAGGTCAGTCATCCCACAAGCAATCCAAAACTTGTGACAAAGAGAAAACGTTTGACTCTGGTTTCTGGGGCATGGATGGAGCTGCCCCAAGTTGCATTCAGTGGCGAGGCCAGTGTGATCATCCAGCAGCTAATGCCAAGTGCCTTCCTGTCTCTGCAGGACTGACTGCAGGACCTTAGTCCTGAAAAACAACAGCATGCTGCCCATGGCCTGGCAGCTCCGTGGGCTGGATGACCTTGTTGAGAACTTCTCCTTGTCACAAAATAATGGCATCCTTGATCCCCGCTCAGAGTTTGAAGTAACACTGCATTTCAAGGCTGAGCAGATTGGCAGCATTGAGAAGACCCTCCGACTAGAGGTGAGAGGGACTGTGGCCTGCCTGGCAGAGCAGGGCACAGTGAGCAGCCATGTGCTGCTAGGGACAGAGTCAGAAGAGCTGCACCCGCCAGACACAAGGGTGCTGTGACCCCAACTTCTGCCACTACACAGCATTTGCCAGAACGTGCAGTGCATCCACATCCCCCCAGACAGGCAGACACTGCATCCTGAGCCTGTACCACAACCACCTCGTCCCTGTGAATGGTTGAAGGTTGTTGTCTGGTTGTACAGACTGCAGCGTGATCTCTGTATTCCTCCTGGACTTTGTCTGAAGCTCTTGCATAGTACAACAAACTCTCCCTGTGGGATTTTGTTCCCTGGCCCCCTGTTTAGGGGCTGCCCTTCAGACAGGGTGCTAGGTGATTTGGGAGGGTTGTCAATGCCACTGCTCTGAGACACCTCATACTTCTTGTGGTTGTTCTTACACCCCTGTGCCTCTCAAGGATGCTTTAGCAGCAGCATTCCCTGCTGTAGGAGTGCAGAGTTGGGCTGATAGGGTTTTTTACTGCAGCAGAATCCCACTGGGACAGCCCATGAGAGGAACAGGTTAACAAAGCTTGGGAGTCCGCCAATGGTTGTGAAGCCAGGGAGGCCATAGGGAAAGCAGCCAGCAGAGACAAGGACTTTACAGGCTGTCTACCAGAAGAATAATCTGAACAATGTTTGTTTCTTGCTGCCTCAGGTTTCAGATGCAGAAAACATCCTGGGGGTTGTTCAGACAGAAAACATCAAAATCTCTGCAGAGGTCTATGATGTTTCTCTGGGCATTGACATGCCTGAAGGTCAGTGGATGCCTCCCAAACAAAGCAGTCCAGGTGCACTGCATTATCTTGGGAGGTGGGCAACCAAAGCACTTGATGGGATGGGGTGGGATGGGACAGCATGCAAGGAAGGCACGGATACGTAAAGCACATACTCTGCAAGCTGCGTGGAATAAAGCGTTGTCAGGGCTCTGACAGCCCTAAGTCTTTCCCCTCTGAACTTTGAAGTGTGCAGCTTCATGTGCAGATTGGATTTGGGGGCTTTGAAACAACAGTGATGTGAACAGGCAACGCCCACAGGCTCAGTGCAGCATATAAAGTAATTGGATTTGTGCTTGGGAGTGAGGAAATGGGAGCCGAGCTCTTTTGCTACTAAGCCTGCAGATACTTTGGGTAAGAAGAGAAAGGGCAGACAAGTAGTTGGAAAACACTTTCAAGAATGGAAACTTGCTGAAAAGGGTTTTGCACCGAGACCTCCATGTTGCTTGTGAGCTGGTGTATTCTGCAGCAGCTCACAAATACTGTGTTTGACCTCACGCTGTGGATTTTCTGCAGGTGCAGATGGAAGCTTGGAATTTGGAACAATTAATGTCCTGGATAAGGTGAAGAAAGTCCTGAGTCTAAAGATCAAAGGGATATACAGGATTGAGTACAGGTGAGTCCAGCTGCCTGGTAGTGAGCATTTCCCAGGCCTTCATTCTCCCTCTGTCAATGGCTAGAACCTGTTTCCATGCTGGCTACCTCATGGTATATACAAAACCTGGGCTCTCTGATCTCAATTATTTTACCAGAGAATTCAGCCACAAACCAGCAGTTCTACACAGCTCAGCTGGAGGCCAAAGGAGAGCCCCAGAAATTTCAGCCACTGAAATGCTGAGATTCATTGCCGTTCTTTGGTGGTCACCTCCTTCCTTTCTCTTTCTGAGACTCTGTAAAGAAGTGAATGAAAAATTTTTTGCAGTAATCTTGTGATTGTCTGCACTCTCTGTCAAGATCCAGGATTCCCTGAGCAGAGCTGGACTCTCCCTTTTTTTTCTGGTCCTATGCAAAGTCCTGGCTGTGCTGGTGGCACCTGTACTTGTAACTGCAGAGCTCTCCTTCCTTCCCTTTCTCCCCAGGTTCACGCTGAAGGGTGCAGGTCCCAGGATGCAAGACTTGGCATCCTACTTCACCGTTACACCTCAGTCGGGCATGGTGAATGCCTCCCACCCTGATGCGAGTGTTGAGATAATCTTCCACCCCACAAGTGAAATCCTCCTCAAGAACATACCCATCCTGTACTGCCAGGTGAGCTGCCTGGGCCAGGCTGTGTTATCACATGGTGTTTTGGGAGCGTAAACAGGATAGGTTTCTAATGGGAGGAGGGCTTTACTGGAGAATCCTCTCTCCTACGTACACAAACAAAGTCTTTCAGCACCATTTGGGAGGCTTCCTAAGTGGAGCTGAGACTCTGGCCGGCGTCTTTATTGTTTACCATCCTTCCTGTGGACACAGGTGATAGATGCCAGCTCAGGTGAAGGAGGCCAGGCTGTTACCAACATCCCAATAAGAGTGTCGGCCAAAGCCGAGTACAGCAAGTACAGCATTGTGCCTGCCTCACCCACCGACTTCGGAGCCATGATCAAGGGCACCAAGAAGAGCCGGACTGTTGTGCTGAAGAACAACGGCACGCTCAGCTTCAAATTCCACATCCGCCGAGAACTCAAGCTTGCATCTGCATTGGAAAGCAAAAGGTATGAGAAGCCCTGCACCACCCTTCCTGTCATACACGCCACAGCTGGTATGTGGCAGGCAGCCAGGAGACTTGGGCTATCGTCCATTTGCGTCCCTGGCTTGGGGAGAGGGAGCAAAAAAACACCTCAGTATCCCCATGTATAGTACAAAGCTGGTGACTGAGCTGCTCAGTCCAGCAACAGGAGCTGCTGGCTGCTCTCTGGGAGCCATCAGGAGCAGGAAGGCTTTCCTCTGTGAGGAGGAAGGCCAGCTTTGGCCTTTGAGGCAGGGAAGCTCAGCATGACAGATACCTCTGTTTTCTCCTCTCAGTTCAAAGCAAGGGGAATCTGCTCCATCAGCTAAAAAGCGCTCAAAAGGAAGGAAATCAGGCTCCTCGACACAGGTGGGTGACTCCTGCTGCCCTGCTGCAGGGGATGTGAGAAAATGCTGCTGTGCCCAGGCTGGGGCTCATTGCCATAGGGTGGGATGTGGTCTACAAGACCAGTATCTGCTCAGTCCTACTGACAGTCCTGTACTCTGGCTGTGACCTGGAGTTATGGGGTCAACAGAGGGGAGCAGGTCCTGTGTTTGGTAGCTGCTAGCCAGCATAGGTCTGTGAACACCTCAGAAGCAAAAACATCCCCCACTGAACTCCCAGTCCACAGAGCTCAGACATTACTTTTTCTTCTTCCCAGTCCCCTATCTGTCTCCCATCATTTCTCACAGCTATTTCTGCTCTCCTGTATTACCTCTGAGGTTGAAGGATCACAGCTACCACGTTCATTCTTTACACTCCAACTCCTTTCTCTCTGCCACTTGGGACAGGCTTGCAGCTCCTCTTGGCTTGTTGCTCTCAGCCTGGGGCTACCTTTGGGCCATGGAGTCATCCTTCCCTGCCCTGGGACTGGCTGCTTGGGCCCATCTGCAGGCCAAGGCAGGACGTACTCTTTACTGGGGTGCTCAAGGCACAGCTATTAGCCATCAGCCTCTCCTGGAACTTTTTCTGCAGGGTCACCTCAGGCTTGGCATGTTCACAGTGTCCCCCTGCTCCGGCTCCGTCCATCCGTCGCGCATGCAGTTGATCAAAGTGGAGTGCCTCGCAGAGCAGGAGGGGACATGGGAGGAGCAGATCTACATTGACATCATGGACAGAGACCCCACAGACAATCCCCTCGGCATTCCCTTCACCCTGATTGTCGAGACCTGCGTCCCAGGTACATACTGCCCACAGTGCCCTTGGTCACACTTGCTGCTGATCAGCACCTCAACTTGCTGCTCGGATAGAGAGGCACGCTAGCCTTGGTGTCCCACCTTAAAATCCTCAGAGGTTCCAGCCCTCTTCAAGTCCACCAGTTCACTCATTATCCCTCTGGGAGGGATGCATGGAAGGATAAAAGGAAAGCAGTGCTCTCTAAGACTGAGGTTGACTGGGCTCCATCCTCACAGCCAGCTCCCCCACCCAAGGCTGGGTTTAGCAGTCACCTGGGCAGAAAGGGCTTATCGAGCCTTCTGAGAGGCCAGCAGGGTCTAGACAAATTCATCAGGGAGGCTTCTCCGTGCTCATCCCTCTGGTGTGTCCACAGGACTTGTTGAGAATGTCGCGTCAATCTTCAAGGAGTATCCGATCTGCAGCAGCGCCGACCTCAGCCACCAGCTGCAGTCGGTGAAAGGCACGGGCCTCTTTGTCAGAGATGAGAATAGATTCATCTTCAGCAAGGTTCAGGTTGGGCAAGAGGCAGAAGCCCATTTCAGTATCTGCAATGCTTGCCGTCTGCCATGTGACGTGGCCCTCTCCATCAAACCCCTGCCTGGAGAGGTAAGAACAGGAGGCCAAGGTGGTGGTTGCCCTCTAAGGGCTGTGCGAGTGCCTGTTTTGTTCTCCAGATGCATTGTTGCCTGTGGCCCAGACTAGTCTAGCTCAGTGCAGGTCAGACTGCAGGGGAGAGCAGCAGAGCCAGGGAACAGTTGTGTGGAATTCTGCATGTCTCAGGAGAGGTTTGGCTCACACCTCTGGGTCTTCAGTGGGAGAAGTGAATCCTTCTGAAGCTCTCCTGGAAGCACACGCAGAGAGGGGCTGTTATGAACTGACACGTCAGGGCTCAAAGCAGAGCATCTCCTCAGGCTCCCTGGCTTTTCCTTCTCTTTGAAGGCCAGTTCTGGGTTATTTGCAGAGTCTTCCACGCAGTGCCCATCTCCCATATAGGCTGGGGCAGCCTCCTGCACTCAAACACCCAATGCTTTAGCACAAGGTCAGCATTCCCCGGGAGGATGGGAGCCTGCCCGGGGAAGCAGGAAGAAAGACACAATGTCTGGGGCTGTTCTCAGTAATGCATTTATGAATAAAACTGTGTCATGTTGAAAGGTGTTTTCTCCTAACACTGCTCTCTGGGTTCCCCCAAGGAACAAAGCCTTATCAACAACATTTTCAAGCTGGATCCAGTCAAGATGTCCATTCGTGGCTCGTCCTCTGCCGTTGCTACGGTGACCTTCACTCCACCAAACAAGCAGAGCTACGACTGCACCTTCGAGGCTTCCCTTGAGATGCCCAAGGGGTAACTGACCCTGTGAAATATTGGGGGAGGCCTCACTGATAGCTGCCTCTCCCCTGGGAAGGCACAGGCCTCTTGTTAGCTGTAATGCTTTCAGTAGCCTTAGGCATGAGATGATCTGGGAGTAACTCTTAGAGTAGAAAAATGAGGCTGATGGTTTATTCTGTATGAAGAACTGTCAAGACAGGGAAATACTAGGTAGCCAATTGGAAGTTACCCAGATGTGCTGCAGCTGACCTGGGCGTTTCCACGGACGAAGGTTTAGAAGAAGCGGTTTCTGCACCAGCAAGACAGCAGTCACATTTTCCTCTTTGCTTCTGTAAAATTAAGTGATCCTCTGTGGTTCCCTGGCATTCATTAGGCTATTTTATGTGAGTGATTGGAGCTGATATGAAAGAGGAGCCCAGTTCCTCTGCCCTGGGACCTGTGTACTGGGGCTTTGACCTGCCCTTCCTCAACCCTTTAGTGGCTGAATTGGAACAAGACAAGTCTAATTGCTAATAAGCAATTGCTTTTTTACTGTTCTTGGAAATGATCTTTACTGATGGTGAAAATGATTTATTTCTGCCTTCTTGCTTTTGTACTGCTTTCGTGCTGTGCCTTTGCTTGTTTCATAAGTCTCATCTCACTGCAGCAAGGGGATTTGCCATATCTCATCTGGTGCCTCCTTATTTACCTGCTGTACTGCATAATTCAATTAAATGAAATTATTTTTAACTGTTATTGTGGAAGGCTCTGGCTCTTTGGAGCAGATTCCTCTTGTGAATGGTCCTGAGTGGATTGGGAAGAGGCTGGTGGGGGGCTGTGTTGTGGGGTACAGGAGCACCAGGCAGGGAAAACACTGTAGGTGGGTGGCCCTTGGTGCTTCGCTTGCCCAGTGGGAAATGGGTTAGTGCCAGCTGAAATTGTTTCCGCGCCTCTCCTGCAGCTCTGTGGAAGTGAAACCCCAAATCCTGACCTTCACCATCAGTGGAAAGGGGCAGGAGCTGCCGGTGACAGTCGTGCGCCCAAGTGCTCGCAGCAAGAGGGAAATAGCCGTGCTGCGCTTCAAAAGGCTCCAGCTGGAGGATACAGAGATGCTCCCCCTGGTCATCCGTAACAACGGCATCAAACCTGTCAAGGTGAGGAGCACCTGCTCAAGGAAGGATCTGGTTGGGAACAAAGGCTTGTCCCACAGGGGAAGGGTCCCAAAAAACATGGCAGACCTGGGAAGAGGTGTCTCCGTTGAGCCCAAAATGACACAAATTCACCAGGAGACTGAATTGCAGAAGTTTAATACAAAAAGCTCTCTCTTTTTATAGACAGGTTTGACACATTCTTCTTGATTGGCTAATTAACAGAAACATCTTTCTCACAAACAGTCCTTGAGAAGAACAGAAAAACAGCGTAGAAAAACACCACCTGCAGGTCGTTTATACTAACAAGTTATCATCGTTTCTACAACTCCCTAAAAGGTCTCACAAGTCCACTGTGAGAAACTAATGTCATTTCTCGCTCTCTGACCAGGCTGTCAACCACAGGGAAGAGGTGTCAGAAATTCTTTTTAAGCGAGTAGCTGACATCTCCAAAAAGGGAGTTCTTGGAAATTTTCCATCCAGTCCTTTTTCTTTAAGTTGAACACAAGAAAGGTGGTGGAGTATTTTCCTGTCTCTCAGGTCACCTTTTGTTCTCATGAACATGTGTGGTTTCCCAGTTCCATAGATTGTATTTAATCCCAGTTTACTATATTTTAAGTAAACTTAGTTGTGGTTTAATCACACTCTGCTCATTACTTTCTGTCCTGTGTGGTTCTGTGTCAGTTCTATCCAGATGCCTCTGAACACCCTTTTTTCTCAGCTGGTTTGACTTAACTTTTGTGCTAAGTGCTGTTTGTAGTGGGAGAGGTGCTGGGCTGCCATGCGGGACCAGCAGCACTGTGGTGTCAGTCTCTGTGCCGTCCTGTACTCACACCAGCATCATTGTGCTCTGGCTTCCCTTTTCTCAGTTTATGTTACACCTGGAGGATGAGCACGGAGTGTTCTTGTTGAAAGGCAGGGCCTCTACATTCAAGACATTCCAAACTGGAAATGTGGAAGGGGACTCCGTCAGAAACGGTAAATTCATTAACCATGAAGTGTGATCATGCAGAGGGAAGACGTGTGCCCTGCTCTTGGCTTCTCTGAGCAGCAGCCAGGTGTTAGGCACAGTTTCATTCTTTGGGCTCTCTGTCCCCCAAGCTTTTCTTGGGGCCTTTTTGCAGGGTCTTCTCCTGGCAAGTTGTAGGAAGTTGTTCTGTTCTTCTAGACGTGGTGGGTTGAGTTGTGGGGGACTGTCACTATCTCAGTGGACCCTCTGAGGTATTTGCTGCATGTGGGAAGGTACCAGCCTGAACAGACACAGCCCTTGAGCACACAGCCAGCCAGCAGAAGCCAAAAGCACTCTTTGGCTGAGCTTGGCATATGGCTGGAGCTGGCTGGAAGTAGATGGAATGAGGGCTGGGCATCAGCCTGAGGTTAAGCTGCTTAAGCGGTGCTGTAACTGGAGGTGGCAGTCTTGTGAACATAGGAAGAGGGTCTGGAACCACTGTGGGTAGAATCTGTGCTTAGAAGGCAGCTGGTTTCACCTCTTATTCCTCATCTATCCTATGGAAATATTTCCTCAGTACAGCTGTATTAATTAACTCTGATTTCCATTGCTGTGCAGAGAGCAAGCCCGCAAAGCAGCCTTTCTTTCTTCTGCGTCATGGGCAATCGGCAGAGTTTGATGTCATTTTCAAACCCACCCTGGCTCAACGTCTGGAAGGGAAGATTTGTCTGTTAGTGGGGGACTCCCGCCTGACCCTAACCGAGCTGGTGGGTGAAGGCCACATGGATGAATTCACCCTTGATGGGTTAAAGGAAGACCCCCAGGAGAGGAATGCCAAGAGCAGTCTAAAGAAAGACATCATTGATGGTAAGAGAGGAGAGGCTGCCAAGGTGGAGCAAGGAAGAGGACAACGTCTGATCACGTGTGTCCTCCCTCTAGCCAGGCCTGGGCTGTCACCCATGGGACTTGCCGGCCTGTGGGGGTGGCAGCCATGCATGCAGAGCAGTGAGTGCTGTGCTGCACATCACTGGCTTAGGGGTGTGCCAGGGTGTTTCCCTGAAGGTGGTGGGATGGGGAACTGCCTGGGGAACTCCCTCCAGAGGGAGGAAGGCTTGGAGCAAGGAAGCATTGAACATAAAGGTGTCTGTGCACGTGAGCGGGCAGGTGGAGCTCCCTGCATGCTGAGATCCCTTGCTCTCCTCCTTTACAGCTGTCAGAGCAAATCACATCCAGTTTGGGCACTGTCCTGTCGGGAAGCGCTGCCGCAGGACCTTCACCATCACCAACCACACCCGTACGCAGTTCATGCGCTTTGTGTGGGACGCAGATGCCATATTCCAGTTCTCCCCCAAGGTGAGCATGGACTGCTCTTCCTTTCCCCATTGCTCAAGCTCCTGGTGTTCCCAGGAGCTGGCAGGGAATCCTCACATGCCACTGATAGCCCATTCCAGTGCCACGCAGGCGATGCAGTCCCTGGCTTGGCTGGACCAAGGCAGCCAGCCTTGCTGAAAAGGCTTCATGTTATGGGAGGTGGCACCTTCTGTTTATACTTTTGTCTGTCAAATTTCACATAAATCCTCTCTGAGGTGCAGATTCCTGGCACAGCTGTTCACCACATCAGTCCCTTTTGCTGTCAGGCCTGCCTATGGCAGTGCTTCCAGTTTGGTCCCGACTCCTTCCCTGATTCTCCCTAGGTGGGACACCTCCATCCTGGCTGTGCCAAGGGCATCACAGTGACCTTGAAAGCAGATGTCCCAGGCACCTTCAGGAGGCGCCTTGTGAAATGTAAGGTGACCAAGATCAACTTCAAGCGGCCACGAAGGAAGGTTCCAGACTGGGATGACCAAATGTGCATTGTGACGTGGAAGGATATCCCCAGGAAAGACCTGGCAGCCAGATGGTTTAAAAAAGAGAGGGTAAGAAGCAGAACAGCAAAGAAAGGCAATCCAGCTTTTACAGAAAGAACCACCATAGCACCATCACTGCTGGCTGAGCAGCTCCTGCTTCCTCTGACATTGGACAGCCAAGAGGTTCACCAGCAGTGCATTCCAGGGGAGAGGTGGATGCACAGTGACCAGATACACTCACACAAGATGGGGAAGCCTTTTGACAAGAGACCTTTAGCCACACTCAACTATCAGTCTGTGCCACAAGCACAAGTGTTGCAGCACATGTTGAATGGAAGGCAATGCTTTATGATTTTATCCCATTTTATGGTGTTTGAAATCTCTTCATCTCATGTGGTGCCTTTTCACCAACAAGGAGTTAAGTCTGCTGCACTCTGTCTCTTCTTTTAAAGTGGAGAGAAATACACTTCTCCTGCATATGCTGGTGAACTCCGAGTTTTGTCTGCATGGATACCAGAGAATTTGGTTGTGGTCTCTGTATTGTGTGGGATATCTCTTCATGAAGTAGCCCTGTATGACTATGGAGGAGTCCAGAGAAGGACCATCTCCAGAGGCTCTTGCTTTTATTGTCATTATTGCCACAAACACTCATCGTGGGTGAAGGTTCTTTCTGGGTTTCTGGACCATTTTAAGGCCTCTAAAAACCATCCTCTTTTCTATCAGAACATCTGCGGTTGAAGACTTTCCTAGTGAGATCTTTCACACCCCAAAATGCCCATCCCCAGCTCCCAGCAGCGTGGCTGTTGCTCCAGACATGACATCTGGAGAGCACTTTCCCCTAAGACAAGAAGGTGCTTTCTAGAGCTCTTCAGTCTTAGGGTTCTCCATCCACAGAGCTCCAGCAGGGGAACTTAACCCTATTTTGAGACCTGCTGGATTTATAGGGGACAGGAAAAAAGCCAGTCCCTCTACAAGGTTGAAGTACAGGGACTAGAACACAGCTATAGTCTCCATGGGGATATTAACAGCTGTGGTAGTGATCGCTTGGATCAGTCGGTAGAACAAACTACTGAGCAGAACACTCCCAATTTTGTCATCTTTCCAGGGAAGTAAAAGTGAATGGTCCTTTCTAGTCCCGTAGGAGGCTGATCTTGAAGGCCAGAAGATTCCCTTCTCAGCCTGACCTTCTGGGCTCTGCTTAGTGATTTCTCCTTCCTCTGTTTGCAGGTGGTCGAGACAGTCCCGGAACCAGCTCACACTGTGCTGGAGAAGAGCAGCCAGGAGGCTGAGGTGTACCTCAGTGCCATTGTTTTCTACACCCAGTTCAAACTGAGCACAACCGTGGTTCAGTTCAAGGATACCTCCCCCTTGCAGACAAGGATAGCCACGTGAGTGCTGGAGGCCAGGCAGGGCCCTGGGGACAGCAGCTGACCTTGCCCAGGGCTGGCCCAGGGCCTGCTTGCCAGAACTCTGCCCCAGCCCAAACCAGCACAGGCCCATTTATGTGCACACAAAGCCAAGCAGGTGGAGGTGCTCAGGAGAGCCTCAGTGCTGCCACACCTTTCTGCTGAGAACAGCCATGGCTTTGCCCTCACTGCATGTCACCTGTCCTCATCTGCTCAGGAATAAGTTTGCAGTCAAACCAAGACCTAAAGTCCAGAGTAAGCCCCTTAGCTTCAGTGTCCTGGGTACCATGTTGGCCCTTTCCTCTTAAACTTCCAGGCTTTAAAATACTTTTTTGGGCCACCTGGGACAGCAATCTGAGCATGGCAGGGTTGCCTGGGGAAGAAGATGATTCTCAGCAGAAAGTGGTACCAGGAGTCCATCAGACAATGCTACTGTACTATTTCCTTTATATTTATTGGACATTTTTTTTATTCCTCCTTCTGGCTTTTCAGTTTCAGGCTATCCAACACAGGGAAGGTAGCCCTGGAATACTCCTGGGAGGAAGCTGAAGACAGTGAAGCAGTGAAGAAGCAATACTCATCTGCTCTGATGCGTAAGGGCATTTCACTTGGTAGCTGAGGGCCTGGGGAGAAGACTCTGCCACTTCACTCCAAAACATGAATTGCTTTTTCATCCTTGTCCACACGTCCGCTTTCATCAGCATCTTCCCAGCTGCAGCCGGAGAGTTTTTGTCCCTATCTGCTGTTCATTCCCTTCTGTTCTTCCTCTGCCACTTCTGCTCTGCAGAGGAGCTGAGCCAGGCTCTGGGGAGAGCCACGTGCTGGGTGGACTGGGAAGGACTGGGAAGGGGGACATCAGGGACATCTCAGACTCTTTGAAAAGTCTGAGACTGGGAAAAACAATGGTGTAACAAGTGAGCTGACCTGTAGCCACTGTCTGTGTGCAGCTCCCCACTCCAGGGCAAATGCAAAGTCACCGTCTAAAACCAACTCTCCTGCTTTGGCACAGGAGTTTGTGCTGCAGGCAGAGACCCTGCTCCCAGATGCTCTATTTCCTGCTGAAAGTAATTGGCCAGAGATGCTCCAAGTGCATCCCAGCTCTCCTCCAACTACCTGCAGTGGGAGGCAGAGTTGCTGGCGCTCCAATGACAGGATTTTATCTTTGAAAGGTGTCCTCTTCCTCTCTGCAGGTCATTTCCTCTCCTCTGAAACTTTAAAGCGTTGCAGAAAGATGCTGCATCGTTTTGGGTGGCAGCCGGATCGTCCTTTTGAAACTCAATCTTCTGGGCTGCAGCTGCTGCATCAGCTGGCCAAGCGGCTGCAGCAGCAGCAGGATTCTGAGCAGCAGCAGCAGCAGCAGCCCGAGCAGCAGGACCATCCCAAGCTGTGCCGCTCAAGGCGTGTTGGTTCCGCCCTGGAAATCCTGCCAGATCCCTTCCATGACCTGCCACTGTTCTCCATCAAGCCCTGCCACGGCATCATCGCCCCTGGCCAGAAGCAGGCCTTTCAAGTGCGGTTCTCCCCAAAGTGTGAGGGGACGTTTGAGACCACCCTGCAGTGCAGGTGGGAAACATTCAGCACTTGCCAACTCATGCTTCTGATGGGTGTCACTGGGGGATTGCAGGGTGGGACAGGGTGGAAGGGACCACAGTAGATCATCTGGTCCCACTTCCCTGTGTAAGCATGCTCATCCTAGAGCACATGGCACAGGGTTGTGTCCAGAGGGCTCTGGAATAATTCCAGTGAGGGACACTCCACACCCTCTCTGGGCAACCTGGCACCTGCACAGGAAAGAAGTTCTTCCTCAGGTTCAGGTGGAATTTCCTGTTCAGGTTCTGCCATTGCCTCTTGTCCCATTGCTGGGCACCACCAAGCACAGCCTGGTTCACTCTGACTGGGATGAGGAGGTGAGCCTGGAGACAGGCAGCCCCAGAGAGGCGGCAGAAACACCCACAGGAGCAGAAAAAGATCATCTGGCCTTGGTAGGGAGACACTGGGAAGGTTGCAAAATCTGGAAGAAGAGATCCAGGAACCAGCAAGTCCCTAGCTCTGCTTTCTTTTGGGACAAGCAAGGCCTGCTTTTCTACATGGAACCCTGAGTGCTGTAGTTGGTCCCCAGGCACTTTACTGGTCATGTTCCTGCCCTTGCACCTCTGCAGCTTCCATGCAGCGAGTGCATTTGTTTAATTTGCTGCTCGCTGCTTGCACAAGGAAAGGATGTAGCAAGCTGCAGAGCAACTGGCTGAGAATGTCTGTCTGGCTAATACCAGTCCCTTTCTTCCTAGGATTCCTAACTTGAAGCCAAATCAAAAAACGGGGCAGGTAATTGTGAAAGCCCAGGAACAGAAGAGTCTTGGTAAACCATTAGAGCAGAGAGAGAAAGGCCAGAGAGCCAAGAAGCAGAAACCAGCACCTAAGGGGCAGAATTTTTGTCAGCTGAAGTCTCCTGAAGGAACCAGCAACATCGTGCCTTCTGCTGCTGCTGGTCTCCCACCCTTCACCAGAGACCTCTGCATCCCTCACCTCCCGGCCCACGCCAAGAGTGGCTGCACCCTCTCCGCCCCTCGAGCCGGTCTGGGTGGCAGCAGAGCAGGGCTGCCCAACTCCTAGAGGCAGCAAAGCTGCTCTGTGCAGCTGCTGAGAGGAACCCTGAGCCAAGGAAACCGGAACAAAGGAGACGAGAGGAGCCACTTGTATAAATTCTCAAGACGGTTTAATCCCCGAGAGAGCCCACAGACAAGTGACAAAGCTCCAACAGGGTAACAGCAGCTTAAGAACCGGGGAGGGTACTCGGGGAGGATAACCAATAGTAGAACAGCAAGAGAGGAACATAGGGCGGGGATCAGATTGTAGATAACCAATAGGAGATAACATGGGAGGGAATTACGCTTGTCACCCCAATGGAACTCCGAGAGAAGGGTGATGGACAAGGATGGTTCTAGAGAAAGGGGTGGGGCCACATTTGATGAACAAGGGAAGAGAGCAGTACTTCCAGGATTGGCAGGGAAGGGTCTGGAAATCAGGGAGGTTCATGGGAGACTGACATGGGGGCTGACAAGATTTTGCTGTGTGCAACGAGGCTGCAATCTATTTCAAGCCTCAGGGTACAGTTATCTGCTACAGCCAAACGTTTTTTTGTCCACTGGTGCCTTAACTGCCATTATTAAATTATTTTATTTTGGGAGAATCAATCTCATTAAAAGCTGCCTCCCACCCCAAGGAAGACAGAAAAATTAGTGGTAATTGAATTGCTTTATTTGTCCACTAACACCTACTGCAGGAAGAAACCCAAATATTATATAATCTTACCATATATGACTTTTTAGTGATGGTGTAACAGCTGAAATCAAACAGAAGTAACTATTCTAGTAAATCCAGTCTGGTAGGTTAAAGCAGCCATTACTCCATCTCTGTGCTGAAAAATTATGTCCAGAGTCATCAGCTCACAAGCTCCATTTTTCCCTCTGTTACTGCACCCAGGCTCTATTTCATCTACTTCAATATTTAATTCCTGAAGTTCAGAAACTCTTTAAATCCCTATGAAGCAGGATCCAATATGCTCTGTAGGACTCTGGCAACAGAGAACAGCTGGCAAGCACATTGTAAAAGGATATCAGACTTTACTGGATATTTATTTTGGTAGTGTTGGTAGCGATACAACCAGATTTGGAAGTCCCAGAGAAAAACTGTGTCCGGATTTACAAGTTCCTGCCTACATATTTGCACAGTCAAAAGCAGCAGCCTGTTTGAACAGCATTTGAGGAGACTGCTTAAATAGCTTTGGCAGACTTTGGTGGGAGCTCCTCTCAGACCCTTGCATTTCACAGAAGAAAAGTCAATTTGCCTTTTGACCTCTGTTTTTCCAGGGAAAAAATCAAAGCCACTCTGCTGCCCCGGGTTAGACAGCAGCTCTGTGCTGCATTCCTGACCTCAGCTCCTAGACCAAGACCTCTGGGATCCCATAACCCTCAACACACCACCAGCCAACTGAACTGGTTTCCTTGCAGATATGGTGTCCAAAATCCATTACCCTCTCCAGGTCAGCCAACAGGAGAAACAGTGATTGTCTTCTGAGACTGACAGGAACAGCACAGGCTGTCCACAACACAGCTCACATGAGGCATCTCATGAGAGGACCACTGGAAAGCCACATGCGTGTGGCCTCCCAGAGAATGGGTCTATTTGGCTGACAGTGCTGAGTAAGCATTTCAGAAGCTGCTGCTGCTCAGGAGGGTGCAAGCCAGCTACTAACATGTTCTAGCACCCTCCAAAAAATCTGAGATAGAGAAAACTCAAAGGCTGCATCCTGCTTAAAACAAGACTTGGACAGACTGGATCAATGGGCCAAGGACAAGGGTGTGAGGTTCCATAAGGCCAAGTGCCACATCCTGCAGGTCACCAGCTGCCTCAGTGTGAGCCAGAGTGTGCCCATGGGGGCAAGAGGCCAATGGCACCTGGCCTGGATCAGCAGCAGTGTGGGCAGCGGGACCAGGGCAGTGCCTGCCCCTCTGTGCTGGGCACTGCTGAGGCCACAGCTCGAGTGCTGTGTCAGCTCTGGGCCCCTCGGGAAAAAGGACATTGAGGGGCTGAGTGTGTCCAGAGAAGGGCAGCAAGGCTCCCAAAGGCTCTAGAAAACATGTCCCATGAGGAGTAGCTGAGGGAGCTGGGTTTGTTCAGTCTGGAGAAGAGGCTCAGGAGGGACCTCACCGCTCTCTCAACTCCCTGACAGGAGCGTGCACTGAGGGGGGGCTGCTCTCTTCTGCTGGGCCTGCACTGAGAGCCAGAGGAAGTGACCTCACGTTGAGAGGAAATTCAGGTTAGATTTTAGAAAATAATTTTCACTGTTCAGGGCGGGGAATAGGTTGGCCAGAAAGGTGGTGGAGTTGCCATCCCTGCAGCTGTTAAAGAGGCCTCTGAACCTGACACTGGGAAATGGTTTAGTGGTTTAGGGTTTGCAGTGTCAGTGTTGGCCTGACGTTGAACTGATGGTCTTAAAGATCTCTTTCACCCCTGACGGTTCTACAATTCGCAGTGCTTCTCGCCTGGCTGAGGGGAAGGCTCAGGGCTGTCCCGAGTCCGAGGGCGGCCGCACCCTGAGGCGCTGGGGCGGCGCTGCGGCTGCGGCGTCTCCTGAGGGGCGGGGCGGGGCTCTGCCCTCAGCTCCGCGAGATCCCAGCGCTCAGGCTGGCGGGGCCTCTGCTGTCCTTCAACCCGGCAATCCCATCCCTCAGCCCGGCGATCCCATCTCTCAGCCCGGCGATCCCATCCCTGAGCCCGCAGATCCCATCTCTCAGGCCCAACATCCCATCCCTGAGCCCGCAGATCCCATCTCTCAGCCCCCACATCCCATCTCTCAGCCCGCAGATCCCACCCCTCAGCCGGACAGCGCTCGGCAGCGGGCACCCGCCTCGCCTCGGGGTCCGCCCGGAGCCACCCGCGCCCCTGGATCACAGGTACCCGAGCCGTGCCCCGTTTTCCCCCTCGGGATTCCCCAACTTTCCCACAGAAGAATGCAGCTGCTGTTTCATCTTTAGACTGTTGCGTTTCAACCTCCCCCCCCCCCCTTTTTTTTTTAACTTTATATGTTCTTTCCCTTTTATATTTGGGCTGATCTGATAACGAGCTGTAAATCACACACGGCCGATCTGAGGGAGTTTCTTGAAGGCCTCTGCTCATTTCCCCAGGCAAATGCCAAGGGACTGTGGAGCAAGCCCAGGGGAGGGGATCTGATGGTTCCACAGGCTCAGCCCGTGGTGGGGACCTCACCTGTGGGATGTGGGAGAAGCCTCGCAGCACCATGTCCTCAGACTGTCCTGGCTTCAGGTCCATCGACACTGGCTCCAGCCCAAACACGGGGCTGGCACGTTCGGGGCTCTGGGAATCATCCTGGGAGCTGCTGAGGGCTGAGACACTCTGGCCCTCCTCCTCAGGTGGCCTGTAGCATTCCACACTCCAGAAGAGCTGATAGAAGTGGTGGCCCTTGTTTGTTACTCTGAACTGATGAATACTGGGAACGAGGCTAGAATAGAAGGCAGGATGCAAAATCTGCTATTTCCCTGGTCATCAGATTGCTCCCAGTGAGCAACCTGAGGTGTTAATTGCTTGGAGACTGTCTACATTTCCAGCTCTTAATGTGGACCAGAAATAGTGTCTGATAAGGTGCCCTTTTGATGTTATTATTGCAATGGGAAATATGTTTATAATGGTAATATAATGCTTTCCAGGTGAGGCTAACAGGAGGTGGTGTTTTCCTCCAAAATGTTTGTTCTGGGCTGATTCATACTGTTGCTGTATTTTGTATTAATCTGTGCCTGAAACTGTAAGTGAATCTTTGAGATCCTGCACTTGGGGACTTTGTGTGTGGGGGTATGATTGCAGACATTTCTAAAAGCCGGCTCGGAGGCAGTTTCTGGATGACCCCAGCAGCAGGTAAAAATCATCTGCCTGCTCCAGGAGAGGACAGCGGGGGAGCAGAGCCTCTCTCATTCGTAGTAGCTTTGGTTTTGCACTGCTAGCCATTTGTAGAAACTTCATTTTGCATTAGAAACTGTCTGAAAGTGAACTTTGCCAACTCTGCTGGCAGTCGAGCGAGGTCCTGGGCAGAGCAGGGCAGCAGCAGAGCCCTTGAACAGCACGAGGAAGCGGCAGCAGCGGCGGTGCAGACCCCGCACAAACCAGAGAGTTTCCATCTGCCTCTGGAACTGCTCTGTGGGCTCCTGCCTTGCCAGTGGGGGGTGTCACCCTCCTGTCTCTTTGCTCCCGAGGCCCCTGCTTGCCATTTTGGAAGGGAAGGGTCTGATGCCACCTTCCCTTGGTCCCTCAGCCACACGGAGGGAGGGACTGCCTCATCCGGGCGCCATTTCAGGAACCTTTTGCTCTGGGGGAGCCTATGAGCTCATTACTTGATCAAGTGAGGACATCAGTGTATTAGAACTAAAGACAATTCAGTGACAATTTAGCAACTGGTTTCCCTGTCAGTGGCTTTTGAAGGTGTCTAACAACTCTCAACTGGCCATCACTTGTTTCTAAAGGAATCTCTGCCTTCAGGGAAGGAGTCAGGGCTTTGAACACTGAAGAAGACCTTGCCTGAAGGACTACAGCAAAACTGCTCCTTGCTGAGACAGGAGGAGAGGTGGGAGTGGAGAGATCTCCTACCTGAATTGGTATCCCAGGTTGAGCTCCGGGGCGAATGGCTTGTCTATGACAACCGTGGTGCCAGTGCCCAAAGCCACCAGCCCGAAGGCGGTCCAAAGGCTGTTCCCAATGAACAGCTGGACAGGGACAGCAAAAGGCCCCGTGTCATCCAGGGTTACTGTGACAGACACAGGCACCTCACCCCCAGCAGGGATCACTCCTTCTCTGGGTTCAATGGCACAGCAGTGGGGTTTGCGAGCCTGTAGGACAAGCATAATTTGCATTTAGGAAACCATACACCCTGGTCTCTTGTGGGGCACAAGAAAAAAAAGACTAAAGAGGGGATGATAAAAATCAAAGGCTTAAAATCCCCAAAATACAGTACTGGGCAACAGCGGAGCTCATACATCCTGTGTTTTCCCCTCCTTTAACAGACTCACCTAATTAACCCAGTTTTGCCCAACCCAAGGGATGCTTATCCTCAGGAGAGTGTTCCTTCCCCATCTTTCTCTGGAGTGTGTGCCAAGGAAAGCTGCTTTCTCTCTCCTGGCTTCTCACAAAGGCTCAAGGCCAGAGGAAGGCAGGACTGCTCAAATCCCACCGCAGAAACCACACAGCTGGAAGATACTGCTGAGAGCCTGAAGAATACCTCTGCAAAACCAGTTGTGCAAAACCCCAACACCAAACTATTCTTTCCCAAGGGGCCATCAGTGCTTCTCAACATCCCCTAAAGGACTGAAGCCCTCACTCCCCACCCATCATCAGCCGTAGAGAGGTGCCCCAGTGCCCTCTGCTTTGGAAAAGTCACCTCCAAATGGTTAGAGCAGAGCAGGAAAGCAGGAAGCAGAAAGAAAACTGGATGTATGTGCTCTGTGGGCATGGCCCACTCT
Organism: Haemorhous mexicanus; assembly: GCF_027477595.1. Taxonomy (NCBI): domain Eukaryota; kingdom Metazoa; phylum Chordata; class Aves; order Passeriformes; family Fringillidae; genus Haemorhous; species Haemorhous mexicanus. Next base: position 2,972,360 of record NC_082352.1, on the reverse strand, counting down.
TCCCAAGAACTCTTGTCATCTGCTTTCTCATGGACTTCACAGATTGGGCAAGAGAGCTAGAAGCTACCCGAAGGAGGGAGGAAAGGCCTTGCACCAGCACAGCTGTACAGACACAGCTCTGCAGGTCTGACCCTGGTAGGAGCATGTGAAACCCAGCCTTTACACACCATGACCACCCAGCCAAGGTGCACTGCTCCCTGCAGAGGCTGAAAGCAGAACTCCATTGTGGGAGTCAGGAAAAGCTCTCCTGGAAAAATCCCTCACTTTAAGGTTACATTTATCTCCCAAACAGCTGGAAAAGCAGCAAGAGGAAATTCACACCCCTCCTCCTTGGCCCAGGAGGCTGTGGCTGGACTCTCCCACATGGCCTGATGCTTTACCCACAGACACAAACAAGTCCTTAGTACAGGTTTTAACCAGCTCCACAAGTTCAACACAGCCAGCATGAAAAAGAACAAACCTCAAGCTCCTCACAGATCTCCCCCTCCAGCAGACATCCCACCCAGCCCCAGGCGCAGCCCTTCCTGGCTGCACCAGCCCTGCTCCCCCTGCCAGGGGAGCAGCCCCAGCTCCTTCTGCCCTATGCAGCCTCCACATATTGAACAGCCCTTCTCTGCAGCTGGTCCCCAAAGATGCTCTTCAATAGCACAGAGATCCCAGGTTGGGGGGGGTGCACAACCCCCACACTTGTCTTTGTGTGGACAGCCCAGCTGGCTTGACCCACAGGAGGTGTGAAAATTGCCTCCCCACGAGCAGTCTGAGGACAGACCTCACACCCTGCTCTCTACTATTAACAGCAGTGTGGCACAAAGCAAATGGAGATGGACAAGGAAGCCACAGTGAAATCCATGCTCTGGGGAGCAAAGGACCACAGGTTTCTCTTGATTGCAGAGTTCCAAAAATGTGACACACAAAGCTAAAGACCTTCTGTAAAATTAAGGGAGAACTTGTCAACACAATCCAGATTAATTTCTGCTCCAACATCTCTGCACCTGACTTCACTGAGGGGTGCCCCATCTAAAACCACTCCAGACCAGGTTCCTCTTGCCTTGCTCAGATGGAATATTGGGAGTATCCTGCCTCCTCTCACACAGGGCAATATGGATATCTTGCCTATAAAAACCAAGTCATGGCTGCTACTGACCAGTCCATTTCCCTGAAAAACAGCCCCACAGATACTTACGACCTCCATCCTGAAGTCTGCAGGGACGAGACCTTCGTTGAAGAGGGTAAAGCTGCGTGAAGTAGGCTGTAGTGCTGGGATCTTGCCAAACTCTATCAGCCTTGTGCTTGGGTAGATTTCTGCCAGCTTTCCAGAGCTCCGTAATTCTACTCTCTGTTCCAGGAAGCAGGCAAGAAAGATTTCAAAAAAACCCCAAATCATACCACAACAGGGAAAGCTAAATGAACTTTAATAGCTCAACCCCACTCAAGTTATTTCTTTAGGGACTGCTTCCACTCTACAGCTGAAATGCTAGGCTTTTGGGAAAAATAAAAAAATTACATATGCACCTCCAAATGAAAAAGGATTAAGGTATAAGAAACATTCCAACCACAAATTATTGGCCCAAAGCTAAAAGCTTTGCAAGGAATTTCTAGTTAAGATGAGGCTGACAGTTAAACAACTGGTTATTCTGGTGGGGAGAAACCCTCCTCTTTAGGGTAAGCAGACTGATGGTTGAAAGCAACTGTTTTGTCAAACTTCAGCTTGCACTGCCTGTCCTGGCACAGCTTGCATTGTCTGTCCTTCCTGGTGACTGGTTTACATACAGTGCCACAATGGCCCAGGTTCAGATGTTTGGTGCCATCCAGGGAATTTAGCATCCTCATTTCCATATGTTTTAATATTAAGTTTAAATCCTTCTCCAACCACTCTTCAAATGCCAGCTTTCCTTTCTTTTACAGAAAGCTCAAGGTTCCCAGAAGTCTTCTGACTTCCTTTTTTGTGCTCAGAGAAATGACATTTTAAAACAGATGTTTCCAAAATTAATAGCATTAAAGATTAATTAACTAAAATAATCCTTAATTCCAGCTTAGATGAACTACCTTCTGTGTCAGACACTGAGATTACCACCTATGAGGCACGAGCTGTTTGTGCCACCCATCCCTCCTGTCCTTCTCCACAGCAGCCTGTGCCTGTTTTCCCCAGAAGAATCCCTGTCCCTGTGCCCCTGCCAGGAGCAGGTGCCCACAGGCACACAGCTCCCCTTGCACTCACCCGTGGGTTTCTCTCATCCCCAAACACGCCAATGAGAACATTGGTGCGATGCTCCCCTAATGTCTGCACCTCGATCACAACTGGGATCTCTGCGAAGCTGTGAGGCTGGACTATCCCACAGGGCTTGGGGCTGGAGTAGAGCACAGGAGAGTTCTCCTTGCGTTTCTGGAAGGGACAGAACCAAATACAACTTTAGAGGGACCTCTGAAGAAACCTTAAACTCCTTAACATCCACCGCAACAGCAAATTACACTCATGTTTAAAAATCCCCAGGACAAAGGTAAAAGGCACAAACAAGATGCAAGAATTGTAGGCTTAGCACTCCCAGGGGATGCTGCAAGGAGGCTGCCAGCACAGGCATTGGTGTCTGTGGATGCAGCAGCTTTTCACAACCCTCTAAGATCTCCCACAGGAAAACACCATGAAGACTAGACTAGAACATTAACTGTTTCCTCAGGAGGTTAAACTGCCTCCTCAAGTTTACATTCGGGTAGGATCCTGTTCTCAGCAGATCTTTAAGATTGAATAGAAATCAGCAAGGCCTTATCCAAACCCTTTTTTCCCCCAATAATCTCCTCAATAATATTTGACAGGAGGAGGTGGATGTGATGCCAAACCTGGGGAATAAGCCCATAGCAGCCAGGAAGGTCGGTGTTATTTGCAACGAGGAACTTCCTCTCGTAGGGCACCTTCAGGTGGCACTCATCGTAGAGCAGGATTTCAGGGTACACTCGCAGCTCAGGAACGAGACATCTGGGCAAAGAGATGATCCCAAGGGAATCAGAGATACTGAGAGAATGGAGAACATTTACCCCCAAAGATTGTAAAATGGAGCATAACACTGGTCACTATCAAATAGATATTTAACAGCCCTACAGTGATAAATTGCCTTCTAAGTCTTCCCACTCAAACAGGTCTTGTCAAGGAGGGGCAAACCCTGAGAGGCAGCACCCAGAGGCTGCCAAGTGCCCCAGGCAGAGCACTTTGTGCCACAGCTGCCTCAGCCCCTCCTTTACCCAAGAAGGCTTGCAAGGACTCCTGTCACAGTCCCAGTGATCCACGAGTTCTGGGGGAGCCTTCCCAACAAGGATCAGGGCTCACTAAGGCTCAAGGAACACACAGCTCTGGTGTCTCAGGAAAAATGACTCTCTTCTCTCCCATGGTGCTGTTACCCTGCCTGAGAACTCAGCTCTTTGCCCCAGCCCTGGAGGGCACAAGACACCAGCTGCCCTCCAGAGTGGCTGATCACCCCCTCCCAGGTCCTACAGCTCCCTTGGTCCTTCACTCCACAGCTCCATGCACTGACTGTCCCCTTGCTTGACAAGTTCCTCTTGCTTTAGAAAATGGCAGCCCAGGCACTGACTGGATGGCTCTGCCTGGGACAGGGAACAGCACCAGGGAGCTGCATCCCTCTGGGCATTCAACTGACACCCACAGCAGCACAGCAGGATGCAATTCTGCTGCAGCAACAACGACTTTTGGTTTAAGTCTGAGAACGTTAAAGCTCAAAATGGGAAGCAGAGGGAAGGAGAAAAACTAGAGCTGACCTGCGACATCAAGGGCTGCTTTCCCCTCATAAGATCTTGCCCTCACCACTCTTGCTGTGACCACTTTCCCCTGCCATGTGCTCTCATGAGCAGAAGGAGACCCTGACTCTCAGCAGGCTGCCTGGTGTGTCCCAAACCAATGCATGGTGGCTGCAACCAGCACAACTCCACCTCTTGCAGGCAGAAGGAGAAGAGGCCCTTGGGAAATTTGCTGCACCTCAAGCACCAAAACCCAGGCCAAGAAATGATACCATTCCTGGTCCCTTTAGAAGAGGGCCCAGGACAGTGCTGGGCTGTGAGCAGGGCTGCTTTTCACCACAGGCTGCTGCCCAAGCCCTGCTGTTCTCATGTCCAACTGGCACAACATGAGGCCATTAAGCAGCACTTCTCCTTGGCAGCTGCAGCCAGCAAAGCCTGTGCAAGGCAGGGGCTGGGGGAGGCCAGGCAAGGGCTGGTACCTGGCTGTGATGAACAGTTTTGCCACTCCCTGGCCAATGCCCTCCAGGTCCACCAGCAGCCTCCGGCGGAAATCCATCACAGTGTTGGAACACAGGGTCGCCTGGTGGAAGAGAAGAACAGTAAATTCTTCCTTACAAAACCTCATTACCCACATGTGATATCCTCCAGTTCTTGTTTCATGGTAAGGAAAGGGCAGATTTTGCCTTAATTCTTCTGCTGCTCCATGTGTAGAGCACAGTCTCTGAGAGTAGCAAAAGCCTTCTGGCAATACCAGATGTGTTAAACACACCTTGCTATCAGGGCATAGGTCGGTTACATTAAAACATTAGACTAAAGCTTTATGCACCACTGTATTCAAATTAAGGGGCCAATTTTTCATCTGACAACAATTACATAAACACAGAGGAAATCTGCTGACTTGAACAGAATGAGTTCAGCTTTACAGCAGGAAGCTGAGGGCAAAGTGTGGCCCAGCAGGTGCTGGGCAGTTCATGGCTACAGTTTTTTGTCTCTACTGGAGCTTCCTGCAGTGAACATAAATCATTCTGCTCCCCAGGAGTGGGGAAATGAGACCAAGAAGAAAGGCTAACTGCTTTATACAATGACATCTCTCTAACAGCCACCTTCTGCCCTCATCCTTGCTCTGCCCACTTGCAATCAAATCAATCGCTCTCAAAAACACAAGAATGGCTTCAGGCCTTGACCATATGGTATGTGACCTCAGCAGATGATTTTGGAAACCAAACAGTGCTCCTTGAGGAACATCCAGAGTAACCCAGCTAGCAGAGGCCTCCCAGCAGTGCAGATCTCTCCCTCCCACCATGCTCAAAGCTGGCACCAGAGCTGAAGCCCTCCCACACTCCAGTGCAGCTTCAGCCCTGGTGCGGCAGCGTCTGGGGCTGGACTCTGGCTGTACCTCGATGTCCTGGTGTCCCTGGGGAAGGATGGTCCCTCGGCTGGGATTCATTGTGAACTCCTTTGGCTCCACATAAAATTGGATTCCCTTCCTCCAGGATGGATCACCGTGCCTGCGGATCTGATCCATGCTGTCGACAGCCGGCTGCGTGCCATCGTCCGACATGCGGAGCTGGAACGTCAGCGGCACTGAGGAGATGTTAGTGAGGCGACAGCACTGGGTGTAGGGAAAGCCTGGCAAAGGACACAAATATCCAGTCAGGCACCCATGATGGCATGATCCTGGGGTGAATATCCTGGCAGGATGAAAGTGGGATTAGAGTTTAGCTCTTTATTATCTGAACTACAGCCCACCGAGAAGCTGCGTGAGGAATTAATCGTCACTTAGTTCTCTTTGACACTAATTCCAGACTGCAGCCTTGAAAATGCCCCCTCCTAGCCCTGCTCAACACTGCAAGTGCTCCCTCATCTGCCTCAAACCAGCACCACTTATCTCTCAGTGATGGGTGTGCACCCAGACCCAGCATTTACTCTGAGAATTCAAGCTGTCAAATTCCCTGTTAAGTCTGCCAACACTCTCACAGTTTTCAAGATATACAAACAGTGAGTTGTCACTGGGAAGACGCTACAGCAAAAGAAAGTGAGGATGGAATCAGGAACTAGAACATGGTGCAAAGCACCCTAGTGCAGCTTCTCTCTGCAGCATCCTTTAGGCATCTCGTGGTTTGGGCCAAACCGACTGAGCACGGGACAGCTCAGAGCCCACTCAGCTGGGGGCACACCCAAGCCTTGCTTTGAGATTAGCAATTAGGAATCAGGTCCCACCACACCCAGCAAACAGGGACATCACAGCCATGCTGCACACTGGGATTGCTGCTTGCAAGAGTTTACCCCACTTCAGTTCTGAGATTTGCTTTCCATCCTGGAAAGCCAGAGATACAGCCACTCATGGTGGGGATGTCCTGCAGAGCCCGCAGAGCAGCCACAACCTGCTCTGCAGTGCGCACCTGGCTGGGCTGGCCAGCTCTGTGGGGAGGAGACTTCTCCCCCGGGCCTGCCCACCAAGAGTCCCTGGAACACAGATGGGGAGAAAAAACAACTTCAGGCGCAGCCCAGAGCTTCTCTGGGCCCATCCAAGTGACCACTGCCAGCTCCAGCAGTGACTCCAGCAGGGAGGAGAGAGAGGCACAAAAAGGACAAACCCAGATGTCAAAACCTCAAAGGAGACTGAGCTCAGCACATGCAGACAACAGTCAACAGTTACAAAGAAGCAAAGATACAACAGCTGCCTTCAGCTGAAGAGACCTTAGGAATGAAATCGGATTCAGCAGGATCAATCTCCTGTTTCAGAACCATATTTCCATCTGTTGCCTTTCTTCTTTCATTTGCTCAAAAGGCAACTTAACAAGTGCCTCGGTGGTGATGCAGGGTGGGGAAGAAGCAGCTCAGGAAGGGCAATTAGTTTTCTTAGAAAGTTCATGAACTTCATTATTACGGGTTTAGACTTCATAGTGAATATTCCCCTTGGTCTGGGAAGGGGGACAGGGGTTTTGGGGGAGTTTTGGCCTTGGGGGTGTGTGGAGGCCCTGGGGGGCTTCTCCTAAGTTACACCCCCTTGGCTCCTTCCCCTGTTCCTGTCTATCCCTATGTTCCTGAGCCACTCCCTCCCATTTCCCTGACTGGCTCTTATCTCTGTACTGCCCCGAGACCAGGGTGAGCCCCCAGGCCCCGAGAGAGTGAAAGCTGGCCTCTCCACGCGTGTGTGCTGGGACCTGAACATCTCACCGCGCGGCTGAATAAAACATCTGTGGATATTGTGCAAAGGCCCTGTTTGCTTCTTTACCCTGGACTTTACTAGCAGCAATTCAGGCTGCAACAGGGCTGGGCTTTTCCGTTTGGGGATTTTTTGGGACTTGGGGCGTGATGCCGGGGGCGGCCGTGCAGTCAGAGCTGAGCTCGGGCAGGGAGCGGAGCTTCCCTTCCTCCCCCTTGGGGATCGAAGCTCGGCCGCTGCTGCTGCGGGAGGTTGTGTGCTTGGCCCCGGGACTGCCCTGGCTGCAGCTCAGCGCTGCCATCGACCCTGCCTGCCTGCCCTGCTCCTGCCTGCTGCTGCTCTGCACTGCCGAGACCCCCACAGCTCCTCCTGCCTGTGATCACAACTACACCAAAGGGGAAAAACACTACTTGGCAGGTTGGAAATTCCTGTTATTGTGTTCTTGTTTGTGCTGTCCTGATATTTTCTAGTAAAGAAATGTAATTTCCCATATTTTTTGCCTGGAAGCCCTGTAATTTCAAAAGTATAATAATTTGGAGGGAGAGGGTCCTCTTTCCATTCTAGATAGATTCCCACCTTCCTTGGCAGACATCTGTCTTTTAAAACAGGACAGAGACACCAGAAAATACTGACTTTCTATTCCTTAGTTCTATTTGATCTCACAATGGCAAAACGCTACCTGAGGCACCAGCAGCCCTGCAGTTCACACCCTGAGGAGGCTGCTGTGGCAGACCATGAGTGAGGGATGCTTTTCTGTTGGAAGGCACAGATCCCTCACGCTGCATCCCAGCCCAGGGAACACTCACCAAAGGAGATCTCACCGAAGTTGATCTCATCGACATCGAACTGTAAACTCGGTCCAGAGACGCTGCCCCTGCATGGACAGAGCAGGAAATGGCTCGGTTAAAGGAATTGCAAAGGTCCGGCTGTCCTGGCTCAGGGGCACAAAACCTGGGCTCAGGGCACCCTGGGCTTCCAACCAACACAGCCCCATGGGCTCAGCACAGGGCCCCGTGCACAGGAGGCAGCTAAAGCCAAGTGGCCAGCAGCCAACAGCCACTGATGGGCTCTGGGCACAGGGCTGGCAGGAAAAGCCCCCAGGTTGCTGGTGGTCCCACAAAGGACCCTGAACACACCCAGAACATGGCTCTGTGCCTCAGTTTCCCCATCTGTAAAGTGATGGACATAAAGGTGTCCTAACAAACTTCTGTACTTTCCTGCTTTGCTACTTCTTAGCTGTAACTGCTGTTCCCATGGAGGAGCTTTCTCAGGAGAGTTTGACCCACATAATCATTACAGACAGAGTTCTGAGACATGAACCCAGGGGAGCCCCAAATATCTTCTGAAAAGAGCAGCAACAGTTCTACACAGTGGACAGATGAATCCTAGAGGAGAGGACCAGCTTGTCAGCAGTGCACCAGCTGGCACAGCCAAGAGCAATAGCTTCAACAACCAAACAAGGGTGTCCTGAATCCAGCCCAGCACCTCAGCTGTCCTTGAACTCAGCAGACAGACTCCAAAAGTCACCAACACCCACTGAAATCAGCACTTGGAGCTGCACAACACTCATGAGTTGATTTCATGGTTGCTGCCAATCAATGCCCACTCTGCATTTTGGTTCAAACTCAAGGAGCAGTGACCTGGGCCTTCTGTTGTGTTCACAGGACTGCCCCTGGCTCTGCTCTGCACATCTCAACAAGAGACACCTGCCCTTGCTCAAGGAGAAAGCTGCTTATGCAGAAACACCCCATGACCACTTTGGGGGAGGCACAGAGGAGAATCAATTATTTGATGGTGAAAGGTTCCCTGTGATTTCCAAAATAAAAAGCAGCATTTTTCTGCCAAAAACAAAGCCAGCATACTTGTTTCTCCACTATGGGCAAACCTACTCACCACTTTTCTTTTGCTAAGCAATAACTTAATTGTTCTTTTTAATGCATCTCCCTTATCTCATTGGTATAATCCCAGTGCAGATTGCTTTCATTTCTTTACTGCCTTGAGCCAGTGCCTGCCAACAGCAGCAGCCCAGCTCCAAAGCTGCAGAGCAGCCAGCATCAGCTCTCCTGCTCCCACTACATTATTCCAGCAGCACATGGCTCAGGCTGGCAGGGACAAGGCCTCACACTGCTGTGGTGCTGAGGACTGAGCTCTGCCTCCCCTGTGATCAGCCCTTCTCCCTTGTGCTGGGCCAGGATTATCTCTTGCCGTGGCCCCACCCCCCAGGAGGATGCCCAAGTCCTTGGGACAGTTCCTGCTGCAGTTCCCTGACTCCCAATCAGCCCTTTCCTGGCTGTGCCAAGGAGGCACCAGAGCACTCTGTGCACAGCAGCTGGGAGCACAGCTTGTCCCCCCGAGCAGGGCTGGCAGAGGTGAGCTGAGGCTGCTGCTGCCCACCTGGCATGGATTATTAATGAAAGTTTTTACAAGCACTGCTGCTGCTGCAGAATCAGCCAGGCTGGCCCATCTGCAAAGCCCTGAGGGCCTTGCTGGGGGTTCAGGTGGGACATCCCAGAGCAGCTGCTGCCCAAAGCTGATCCATCCCACTGCCTGCCATGGCCCAAGGCACAGGGAGATCCCTGCAGGGAGGAGTCATTACAGCTCCCAGGTACCACCCAGGGCAGGAGGCATCCTCACACTAAGGTAATGCCAGAATCAGAGCAAAGATTAGAACCTCAGGAAACATCTTTTTTCTCTGGTCCACCCCAAAATGAGGTAGGTGGGGGATGTCCCAGAGACAGCTACAGATGTGCCCACAAGCTCCCAGGGTCCTTACCTGATGGTCAGGATTGCAGGCATAGGAGTTCCAGTCACACTGAACTGTAATTCTTCCTCAAAGGTCCCCAACACGGTGGCCTTGAAGGGGATCTGAACAGTCTGGATCCCACCTGGTGCAATGATGCCCTCCTTGGGTAGAAACTTGAAGCAGGAGCCCACGTTTGTGGTTGAGGGGATACAGGTGAAGGGAGCATCAAGAGCTCCTTTGTTAATCAGTTTCACCTGCAGCAGCAAGAAAGCAAAGTGGAAATACATGTGGAACCTTCCCTTCTTGGGAGTTATTGTCTAATGATGCCATGAACACCCAGAAAAGGGAGAAGATGCTTTGTGCTGCTGAATGGCAGCAGCCAAAAAAAAAAAAATCACAGGACAAGTTCTGCCTTTGGGTTTTCCTGCAGAGCAGAGGTAACTCCCCAGAACTGCAGTCACCCTGGGGTGATCCCATGGACACAGAGCTGTGCACCTCTGCTCAGCATCACCAGGCTCATTGAGACCTGGCCCTGAGAACAACATGGGCTGATTGCAGCTGTGCAGGGAATCCCCCCAGAGCTGCTGCTGCCCCAGTTAGCACAGCTCCACCAGCACCATCTGCTCATTCACCTTTTCCCCTGTCATGAAACCAATACATTGATTATGAGGCATCAGCATCAAAATGTATAGACAGCACCATCTTTTGGTAAGAAAGTTCAGCATGTCTTTCCCTTCCACAGCCAAGCTTTTGAAAGTGTCTGGCATGATGTAGTGCCTCCTTTTCTACCTCTTTCAGTTGCTCTTTCTTGATTTTTTTTTTTTCTTTTGCAAACTTGACAATACTGGAGGGGGAGGCAAATAGGTAGAAAAATCCTCTGCTTTATTCCCAGGAACATTTTTCTCTTTCTAGGGTCAGAGATGCACCAAGGCCAAGGTGTGGTGAGGGACTGGTCAGCAAGGGAAAGAACTCCCAAGCCTTTAGCAAGGGCCATCACTAAGCCAGGAGGGTGGATGGCTTTCCTGTGACTTCCAGGAATAAGCAGGAGACACTTGACTGGAAATTGTTTGCAGTGGGCTGAAGCTCAAAGGCAGCTAGTTTGTTCCAGCTGCTTCTGCAGAGCCCAGGCCAAAGGAGCCTTGTGTCTGCACTGCCACAAAAGCCTCTGAACATGCAGCTTTTGGAGCCAGTGCTGGTTTCATGGGTCAAGGGGCTGTTGTGCAGGAAGCTTCCCAGCTGATCCCTAGGGAAGGCTGCCCAAAAGCAGGGACTGGGGCTTCATGAACAACAGACACACCTTTCTGACCCCCCAGATTTGAGCAGTGCATCAAATATTCCCTGCTCATAACTGCCCAGGTTGCCAGGAATTCCACAGCTCCAGCAGGCTTGCTGCTGCCTCAGGAGCCATCAGGGCCCACCCCAGCCCCTGCTGCTCACCTCAAGCATGTGGGAGGTGTCAACAAAAACGTTCCCAAGGTCCAGAGTCTGAGAGCTGAGCTCAACCAAGGGTCCTTGGCCTTCCCCTCTGAGGCGCAAGGGCAGCCTGCTCTCACGGCCTGGGGAGAGATGTCCATTGCAGTACAATCATTCCCTCTGTTACACTGCATTTTCCAGGCTGCCTCAGCGCTAGTCCCTGACTCTGAGCTGGATGCAACCAGCTCCTGATGCTTCAGGAGAAGATATAGACCCTTCTCTTCCCTCAGGAGATATCCCTTTGGACTGACTTGCAATTTCTAACCCATTCCTTGGCTGGTTTCCAATTTTAGCCACCAGTTTGCTGAGTTTAAAACATCTCTGATGTCCTGTCGTGGCAAGCCAAGGTGTAATGGGTATAAATTGAAAGAAAGGAAATTTAGGTCAGATATTAGGAAGAAATTTTTTACTGTGGGGGTGGTGAGACAGTGGGGCAGACTCCCCAGGGGCGAGGCACCAGCCCTGAAAGTGTTCAAAGCCAGGCTGGATGGGGCTTAGAGCTACCTGATCTAGTGGGAGGGGACTAGATGATCTTTAAGGTCCATTCCATCCTGAACATAGTATAATTCTGTGGTTTCTTTCCCATGCACTTAGAGAAGCTTTGAAATCCATTCAGTGAAGGCACAAAGCTCATAAAGAGCAAATTTCCAGGCAGCAATTACCAAACTACCAGTAGCACACGACTTTGTTGTCAAACTCCTCAACTTCTGACACTCAGCATTGTGTTCTATTTCCACAGACTGAGAGCTGCAAGGTGACAATTCCCACACAGGGACAGAAGCAGGTGCTGGCCAAGAGTGCTCCTTCTACAAACACCCTGGGCTCAGCGGGGCTCAGCCCCCTCTGGTCTGCTGGTGTCAGGGCAGTGGGAGGTGATCCAGGCTCAGGGAGCCCATTTCTAACTCAGCTCCTGCTGCCTGATGATGGATCCATGTCAAATGGACCATCCTGGAGGTCTCTAGAGGGGCTTAGTGCTTGTTCACTAAAGCTGTTCTGCTCTGTAGCTCTGTGGCCTTTGAGAAAATGTTGGCAAAGCCATGGCATGAAAACTTCTCCCTGCGCTGCCTGGGTTGTTCTGGGATCAGTAAGCCAGACACGGGTGTTCTGAGCCCTGGCCTTGCACAGGAGACTCCCTGCAAGCTGTAGGGCCAAGGATGATGTGCCAGCACTGCCCTGAACCCTGGCGACACCCTGGAAGCTGCAGGGCCAGGGTGGATGTGCCAGCACTGCCCTGCTGACCAGGGATTCTTCCCAGCAGTTACACAGGAGCCCAGGCTTGCACCATGGCTTCACTGTGGGTGAGAGAAGCAGGGGGAAGGACTGTACCTGAGATGTCGCAGTAAGCCATACTTTGGTACCCTAGTACCTCTAAGGGTTTGAAGGTCACCTTGATTTCAGCCAAACAATTTGGCCCAATTTCTCCCTTCTACAACAGAAAGAGACAGCAAAACATTTCTCTTCAAACTTCATGTTTCTTGTTTTCAACCACACTCCTGTAAGCCTTTGTTTAGAGCATCAATGATGAGTGAACAACACAAGGAGCCCAAGGAAACACTCCAAACCCAGCTCAACCCAGCGCTGGAAGCTCTCAGTGCTCAGCTGATCAGCTCCCACTCTCCACAAGATTCCTACCACTCTGACACAAGTTCTTGGTCACATCATGCTGCTGTCAGCTACTGTGGGATGTAACTGCCACTGTGCACTTGGCCTTAGATGGGCCATGGGAGTAACCAAGAAGAGAACATGATCCCCTTCCTTGGAAATAAAAGTATTAGTTTAACCTGTTTTGAAAGAAAGCAGAGGTTGGCATTATTCTAGGGTTTATTCCAAGATGAGAAGAGATTTTGCACTGTGCAGACACCAGACACTCATCATCTCTCCCAATGCCAGCACTCAGAATCAGGGCTCTGGTTGATGGGAGCACGTGGCAGTTTGCTTGCACAAACAGAAAAGGAAAAGATTTTGTGTCCGTGTGTGCAGGAGAACTCCAAAGGCCCATTTCACCCTTCCACCCTTGTGTCCAGGCTCTCAGAGGACACTGGAAGGCAGACTCAGAAATAGTGCAAGGCGTGCTTACACGAGGGGATTGGCATTTCTGTCATTAACCTTGGGCTGAATTTGGCCTCCTTTTGCTTGGGAACCATGGCAAGCTTCAGGTCAGTGTGTGAGCTGGCAATGCTCCAACAGCCTCTGCTGAACCCCACGTGTCAGGGGAGCCCCTACCTACAGTAACTGCTCCCTGTGACACTGCAGGGACACACACAGAGTGCCCTTGAGCTCGAGCCTGGCAGCAGAGCTCAGCTTTGTCAGGCTCCCAGCCCTGCCCTGAGCCTGCAGGGCACAAATGCTTTTAGCAGGGAGCTCTGCAGCCACACCAGAAAGAAGGAGGAGGAGCAGGAGGAGCAGGAGGAAAATGAGGCTCTCAGCTATCACTTACCATTGGCTCAATGAAAAAAAAGTCACTGGAGAACAGCATGGAGTCTTCTTGCACCTTTGCCATTTTCTCCTGGACCATGCTTCTTATGAGGGCAATGTGATCTTCAAAAGAGCCCTTCTCCTTCTCTGTTTTTTTCTCCTCCTTGATTTTTTCCAGCCGCACCTTAGTCGGTGGGTGCAGCAAACGACGCTGCCTGCAGCCCCAGGGAGAGACAAGGCCAGCAGATGCTTTCATAAAGCCACATATTTGCAGAGAGAAGTGTGAGTGCAGGAGAGCAAAGCACCTGGGGAGGAGCAGCAGCAGCTCCCCAGCAAAGGCTGAGCCCAAGCCACAAGGGTCCCAGATGGATCAGAGGATAACTTGTTCACTGGCACAGCAGGTAGTTTTACTCCACACTTGCAAGCTCGGGAGAGGTTTCCAAAGCCAGCAGCCCTCAAGAGAACCTTCAGGCTCAAAGTCTCTGCCAAAACTGAGGGAGAATCCACCAGCCACTTCAAGTGGCTTTTCCTACCACTGAGCTGCTTGGGGGAAGCAGATAAAAGATCAGGGAGCAGGACTTCCCTTGGAAGGGGAGGTGAAGCTGGTTTGCAGCTACATGTTACTAGCATCACTCTTTGTTTCTTCCATTTTGGACCTGCCCTGTTTCCTCTGCCTTTCAGAAGAGCATCGCAGAGCACTTCCAAATGAAACTGATGAATTCGGGCACCACACCCCTTCAGTGCCATTGCAGGTTTTATGTACATGAAAACAGAGGCTCTGAGAGGGGAAGGGACTTTGTTGTGCAAGAGGGAGACAGCAAACTCCTGGAGAGACCTTTTCATGATCCAGAGCTTTTTGGGTCCCATCCCAGTGCATGGTAGTAGAATGTCCTGAAATGGTCCTGCACTATCTCCTCTCATTAAAAAGTCCTCTTTGCTCTTAAGATTTCAAAAGCTTCTCTGACAGCAGGACAGAGGCCTTGGAGCTAAAACCATTCCTATGACTGGAAGTAAGGAAGAACAACATGTCCTGGTGATAGTCTAGGACACAAACTGGCATAAAAAGAGATGAAACTGGAAGAAACCCCACAAAACCAAAATCAGGTTGAAGTTTACTTTGGGGAAACGTAGTTGCTTCTGAGGGGAAAGTGGATCACATGGGGTCCAGGCTGAGGCAAGCAAGTGGGAAAAAATGGAAATAAACAGCCCAGGGAAGTTGCCAGAGAAGGTCACGGGATTTTCTTCTAACACACAGAGCTTGTATGGAAGTCAAACGCTGTGTAAGGAGATAGAGAACAGTGGAAAACCAAGAAGCCCAGGGCACTAAAGAACCTTCTCACCAGCCATTCAAGCAGGCAAGGGTCCATCTCCTGGTCCTTTGCAAGCAATTTAAAATGGCTCTGGGGAGTGCAAGCAACCTGGCCCACAGCAAACAGGGGCTTGCCACAGCAGTTTTGCCCCAGCAGTTTTGGCCCAGTGTATTTTCAGTTTTTGCCTGGCAGTTTGCACAAGCAGGCTGAGAAGAAAGGGTGCAACGACCCACCCTCCTTGTGTAGTGGATTTTGTCCATTGGCTGGTTGTGAAGTGCAAGCCTTTTTTTTCCCCTTCTTTCTTCTTTCTGCCTTTTTTTTCCCCCAGCAATGGTTTACAAATTATGAAAAGCCATTGCTGCTGCTGCTGCCAGCAGAAGTGTACTAACTCAAAGAGAACCCCCCAGGAAGGACACAGCTGTCCAGGCCCCTGGCTGCAGGGAGGGTCTGAGCCTGGTGTTAATATCAGAGGTTAGTGCAAAAGACACCTGCGTGTGGTGTGAGCAGCTGAATAGTCTGCTCTGTCCAGTGGCAGAGCTTAAGGAAGAAGTGGAAAGGCTGAGGAGCATTAGGGAGAGCGAAAAATAAATTTACTGGTGGAATTATACCCGTCCAACCCTGAGAGAAGCACAGCAGGAACCAAGGAGCCCTGCCCTTCTTGGGATCAGGCAGAAGGAGGAGACCTAAGAGACAGAGGGGAATGGAAATGGGTCTCTACTGGGGAGCTAATAAAATTCTGTCCTGACCCCCATCACCTACCCAGGTACCCTGACAGAACAGGTATGAGGCCCTGGCTCCAGAGGGTCAGGCAGAAGACAGTAAAGAAAAAATTCTGTCTGGAGAGTCTCCCAGTTGGTCGGTCAGACAGATCACAGCTTCAAGTATTAAGAAGGGTAGTGGTAGTAGCTGACTCCCTTCTAAGGGGAGCTGAGGGCCATGTACATTGACCAGATCCATTCCACAGGGAAGTGTGCTACCTCCCTTGAGTCCAGATACTGGATATTACCAGGAGATTCCCTAATGATGAATTAGGGAATTTAGTTCCCTAAATGAACTTGATCTGTTCACCATTGTCTGGGGTACAGTGACCATGAAATAATAGAGTTCTCAATATTTGGTGAAATCAAATATTGGGCATCAACAAAACTTCCACTCTGGTCTTCTGGAGGGCAGACTTTCACCTGTTCAAGGGACTGATCTGGAGAATACCCTGGGAAACAGCCCTTAAAAACAAAGACGTCCAAGAAGAATGGACATACTTCAAGAAAGAAGTATTGAAGGCACAGGAACAAACTGTCCCTGTGTGCTGAAAGACAAGCTGACAGGGAAGACAGCCAGCCCAGATGGGGAAGGAGCTCTTGAAGGAACTAAGGGAAAAAAAGAGGATGTATCACTTTGGAAAGAGGGGCTGGCAACTCAGGAACTGTTTAAGAATGATACCAAGTAGAGAGGCAAAAGCCCAATTAGAACTTGAGGAAATCCAATCATTGCAACCAACCTTTCTTTCCTAAAATGCCATCCTTGATTAGAGTATAAATGGAACTGGAATGCTGAGTGCTGAGCTCTTGAAGGCCAGGGACACTCACGCTAGTGCCAGGGATGGTTTACTTGGCCTAAACCATTCAAAAGCACCAACACCCCCTAGAAGCCACACATCAGTTTCAGTTTTGGGCCATGTATCTCACTGAAATTTATATTTCAAACCAACCTCTTCTTCTCTTCATTCTCATCTTCCTCTGTAGGAAAAGCCTTCCACTGGAAGTGGACTGTGATGTTACTCCTGTTTTCAATGAAAACGGTTTTGTGTCTTGTCATGGTGATGAAAGTCTTGTCAACGTCCACGGAACTGGTGCTCAACCTGACATCGACATCTACAGCTTCTCCAAGGAGCTTTGTGTGGATACTTTCTTCCCCTGGAACAAAGCAAAGGGGAGTCTTTGCTCAGCTCACTGGCTGATGGAAGCACAAGGAACAGAGCAAACCACAGGTCGCAGAAGAAAGTGTCACAGCTTTTAGCTGCATTAGCAGCTCTGTGGATCAGTGCATTTATCACACCCTGACAGCTCTGTGTGTAGAGTGTGGGGATGTCCTGGGCAGCTCCTTAAACACCTTATTTCTGTGGGTGTTTGTGGAGATTTGGCCCCAAGGTGACAGTATGGACAGGGAGATTGGTCCATGTGCTCCGGTGACCCACTCAGATCACACTGAGGAGCCCTGCTCAGTCCTGCCTTGCCCAGGCTCCCCCCGGGCATCCCATGAGACTCCTGTCTCTCCTGATCCCTTGGATCCCTTGTTGCTGACCAGCAAACATGCCTGGGGGCATGTGGGCAGCAAAAGGAGGCCCAGAGGAACAAGTGAAGTGACAGCCCACAGCAAGAGGTGACACAGCTGAGGAAACACAGCCAGCCTGGCTCTGCAATACGACAAACCACTACAAAATGAACACCATGAAAATCATCATCATTTCCCTGTCCAAACCCACAGCCACATCAGTCTTGAAATATTTTATATTGTTCTGATCTCAAAAACCAAGCTGGAGCATTTAAATTAAATAAAAAAGGGACAAAGGAAAGATTAATAATTACAGAGCAGCTTCTTTATGAAGACTGAATGGGATTCCTCAGTCTAGAAATCAAATGGGATGTGAGAGGATGGCAACAGCATATGAACGACCTGGGAAATGGGGATGAGGAAAAATTTGTCTTGACTTGTCACCAGCCAGGAACTCGAGGGCCTGAAAATGTTATTAGACAGAAACTACATATATGTGTAGAGGGCAACATAGAGAAAGGGTCTGTGGCAAGCCAATGGAGAAGCAGCATATGGGACAGAGGTGTGCAAGAAATACATTGCATTGGAGAAAGTCTGATGGAAACCTCACACCTCACACACAACACTGCCCAGGAATGAAATAAAACTTCACCCAGGCATAGCCACCTGGTAGTGGAGAATTAGGATTCCTCCTTCCTCCACTCAGCATCTCCCAGCAAAAGAGGAGTAAAAAAATCCCTTGTTAGAGGGGGTTTTATCAAGCCCCTAAACACCAAGGAGTTCTCAGTTTGCTTTGGGGTAAATCTGGAACAGGGGAGGTACCTCTAGAGGGAATAGAGGGAGATGGGACAAGAGGGAGCCATGGTGGAGAACTGTCCTGTGCCCGTGCAGGGCCCAGCACTCACCTGTTTTGCAGCACAGGGACCCGCAATGGTCACCGTTGGTCAGCGGGTGAAATCCCACTGTCACCTGCATGGTGCAACCAGCGCCCAGAGTTCCTGTGGCCGGCACCACGGAGAAAGGACTGCAACACAAAGAGAGGGATCAGGGCTGGAGGGACACCTGGCCATGAGATTCCTTCTGCACTGCAGCTCCCTTGTGCAAGCAGGGAGCAAACCAAGCACAGGCAGCAGAAGACAGCCAGAACAGACAGCATCAGAAACAGCCACTGAGCCACCACTGAGGAGATCCAGCCCTCACAAGATCCTGTGGGATAAAATTACTTCATGTCCCCCATACTCTGCATCCAGCCCTCTGCAATGAGACTCAAGGGTCCAACTGCCAGCAATCCCATCAGAGAATGGTTTGTGACAAGCACAGAGAGGGTTCAGAGCTATCTGCATGCACAACTTGATACTGACTGCCTCAGGAATTTCTCTTTTCCTGCTGCCTACAAACCTCATCTGAAGAGATGCAAATGTTAGAGCACCATGTGTCCTGTGAGATTACAGCCTAGGAATCAGACAGGGAGAAGGAACTTTTCCTTGAAGACCAAGGAATAATTACTGTTGAATTTGCAGTGTGGTTCTTTGGTTTATTTTACCTTGAAAATATGCTCATTAAGCCTAAAAAGGGCACATTTTATCAGCATTTCAATGAAAGCTGCTCTAAGAAAAGGAGGAGTCAAATCTCTGAAAGAGTGCAAATAGAGTGCAGATTGTGGGAGGATGGATTGTAAGAGAATAGAGATGGTGCAGAAGGCAATCTCGCCCCTGAGGAGTTGCAGCTGTACTAACTACCAAAGAGTAAGAACAGCATTGCTCTTAATAGGTCATCACTGTGTCCAATAAGGATGGTGCAATGAGGGTGGGTGTTATAAAATAGTGGATTAGCTGGTCAAGGGGAGAGTTGGAGTTTGTCAGCTGTGCTGTGATGTGTAAGGGTCATGCAGTTGTGTTAGGGACAGTAAGGATTAGTATGTGCTGTGAGGGACAGGAAGGAGTCAGCTGGCCATGAGGAAGAAAGAGAAAAGGAGTCAGTGTTGCAATGAGCTGCCTGTGAGAGCTCACAGAGAGAAGGTATGAAAGTTTTACAGTGGGATGATAAACTGATGGTGGCAGTCTGTTCCCATCCACCGTTGACTGGTGCCAAGCACCAACACCACCAGCAGATTAGAGCAATACAGCTACATGGAAACAAGACCCAAAAGGAGGATGCCATTTACAGTCTGAAGGATCTAATCCCAGCTAAATGAAGCACCATCAGCAGGAGCACATCAAGGAAGCAGAACAGGAGGTTTCTCTCTATTTACCAGCAACGCAGTCTGGGACTCTGGGTTGTCATGCAGGCTGGTAATTGTTTGCTTGGCCCACCAGACAAACTCTGTGCAATGTGTTGGAAAGAATTATGCAGGTGTGTTGGTGCACTTTGGATCTACCAGGAGCAATCAGGATTGGTCACCAGGTAAAGAGCTCTTGCCTGACAAACACAAGACTCTGTGCTTTGATGCTCAGGGACAGCCCAGGTGAAATGTGCTTCTGACCAGCAGCTGCTGGGCTTTGTGCTCTTCTACAGCCCCACTGAGGAAAGTTCCTGGCCTTGGTGCTTTGTTGGTGGACAATCTGTCACTTAAAAGTGTGTTCTGGGGAATTTGGTGATGAATGTATCACACACAAAAATAAAGAGAAAATCTGGCAAGCTGAACTTTGTTCATGTCAGTAGTGACAGCTGATGAACTTGCTTGAGGTTCAGCTCATGAAGGACCTCTTGCTGCAATGACAGGCTGAGCTGTTCCCATTGTCACTGGGGAGAACATCACTGCTGGCTGGTGGAGAAGCCTTGGGCCAGCAATGTTTATGTGCTGGATGTGAGACTTTGGAGGGAGGGGAGGAAAGACAAGGCCCCAGCAGCCCCAGAGCCAGAGCAGTGCATGTGCTCCTGCATCTGCCCCGGGGCTGATGCCAGCCCTGCTGCAGCTCTCTGCTGGGGCTCGGGGGATCAGTGCCTGCTGGGAGCAAGGCACAGGATTCTTCCCTTAGTCTTTTGCCAGAAACTTCATCAGAACAGAGAAGCTGCCAGTTAGGGGAATCCCTGGCCAGGCTTCAACACTACCTTCCATTCCATTCCCTTTCCATTGCTGCCCCATGTTACATGCTCCTGCCCTCAAATGGCAGGATGGGAAGAACATTCCTGGGGGTGACTTCAGGGATTGCCTGAGAAAGAAGGTGTCTCCTTATTTTCAAATTATCAGAAGAAGAAGAAGATCCAGCCAAGTCCAGGACTCAGCTGTCAGGACTGAAAAACAGAGTGCAAATCAGCCCCTGCATCTCCTACATCCCCAGGCTGTACCCACCAGACTCCTCTGTTCCTGCTGTAGCAGTCATCTCTCACACAGACCTGGCTCCCCAAGAGTAAGGACACAAGCTCTACTCCTCTGAATTTCAGCCAACAGCACTAAGATGTTCCCTGAGCCCACAGAAGAGCTGTGAAGGAGATATCCCTGACACTGTAATAACCAAATGAAAACCACTGCCAAGAGATGGGGCTGGCAAGCTCAATTTTGGCCTTTTATCTGTTGTGAGCTGCTCCTTAAGACAGTTCTCATCCTCTTAGATCCATCCTCACTACTGCACCTGACAGGCAGAAAAGATAAGGGATGGAGGGGGTTTTAATAGGTGGTTTTCTTCTGCTTTTTAACTGGGTCCATTGGTATGTTTGTTTCCTTGTATGGCATCTAAAGACAGGTCCAGATCTCCCAATGGCACCTTGCAATCCCCAGACACTGCTCTTGCTTTTAGCAGTGTGTTTGCTCAGATGATTTCCAGAGGTCCCCTCCAGCAAAAGTTATTCTATACTTTTATCTTCTAAATCAGCCCAATTGCTTTTCACATATTCACTAAATGTCTCCTATTTCCTTGAGACCTGTGCAGGTACCTATGGGCATGTGGTATATTGAGAGGCATTGGAGGAGCTTGACCTTCATGAACGTTCCCAATGAAGAATGCATGATCTTTTGGCAAACATTTAACACAACACAAAAAGAGAAAACAGCAGAAACACAGGAACTTGCTGAAAGCATTTAAAAAGAAATCTCAATGAAAGGGGCACAACCTTATTCAGAGATTTAAATAATCTGTTTGAAATTTTGAACTCTTTCAAAGGTTCATCATGGAACAGAAGAGGTGACTGATGCCCTCAGCTGACAGGGGAAATCAGATCAGCTTTAAGTAACAGGAACTGCACTGGCTGCCTGCAGCACAGCTCATGTTGGGCATCTCATGAGAGGACCACAGGAAAGCCACATGCTTTTGTCCTCCCAGAGAATGGGTCTGACAGTGCTGAGAAAGCATTTCAGAAGCTGCTTGTGCTCAGGAGGGTGCAAGCCAGCTACCAACATGTTCCAGCACCCTCGAGGAAATCTGGGACAGAGAAAGCTCCAAGGCCACTGAAAGCAAGAGCAGATGCCATCCATCCTGCTCCCTTCCAGCCAGGCTGCAGGGCAGCAGCTGCAATGCTCTGGTTCCTTTTGTTGCTCTTTCCTAACTCTGTTACCACCCAAAGGTGTTTTGCACAAGGACAGATGAGCTGCCTCACCTCTGGGTGCTCAGCTGGTAATGAGCTTCCAGGTTACCAGTGTTGTGGACCAGAAGAGTCTTCTGGGTGCTGTACTTGACTGGACACACCGAGAAGTCCAGCTGGGCAGGGAAGTCCAGGACAACTGGGGCACCAATGGCCCGGATGGGCACAACGATCCTTTCCCTTGCAGTGATGCAGACAAGCTTGTGGGAATAATTCTGCAGGAAAAGACAGTGGATCAGCACAGGACATTTAGTGCCATCCCCATGGCAGAAGAAAAAACATTTCCTATAACCCTTCAAGGACATCAATTTACCTATTCCACCCTAAAATGAACACTAAGTTCTACTAATATGTCACATTTTAAAGGCACCAGTGCACTTTGCGAGGCCTGTCTCTGTGGCATTAAGCTCACGTGTCACTTGGGTCATACGGAGAACTACCCTAGGCCACCATAATTTTTACTCAAAATTTTAAAGATGCGAAATAGTTCCTAAGTCCCTTCTAAGGAACATGGAGCTAGGGAACACAGGACATTCCTCTTTAGGTTTCAATATTCCCACTGTTTGAGAATAGGATAAAGTGTTAAACTGACTCTAAGCAGCAAAAGGAAGATGAGAAAACAGCTACACCCAAAGAGATCCTGCACCTCTGGCCTGGTGCAGAAACATCAGATGGCTCAGAACTCCCCTCTAACTTTGCCTCTCCAACCAAGTCAGGAGAAGAACAGTGCCAAGAGGTAGCAGGATGCTGTTGGAAAGGGCCTCTCCTTGCTTCCCTGCAAGGCTTCCTCCCTTCCATGCCATGTACAAACTCTTCTGTATGAACAAACCTCCAGATCCCAGCACTGAGATCAGACTTGCCAGGGCCTCAGCACTGCTGTTCAAACCTCCCCACAAAAGCACCTTTGGCACGGGATGGGTGCCAGCTGACAGAGCAAGCACAGGGACAGGCATGAAGACAGAGCCCCAGCAGTGTCACTGCCACGGGCTCTGGGCTCACAGCTCTGCCTGCAGCTTGTACCTGCCCTGCACGAGCTCCTTCAGGCAGGTGTCCCAGTCCCCTGCAGCTCAGCAACCTCCTGCTGACCAAGGGCACCCAGAGCCCAGTGTGCCTGTGCCAGGCTGGGCTGACAGGCACAGCACATCCTCTGCCCTGGCCCTGCAGCTGTACCATGCTCACTTGTGCTCTGGGACAGCACAGCTGCAAGGCTGCAGAACAGAGGGGGTGAAAAAGCACCGTCTTTGCTCCAGCCCAGGGTGAAGCAGGGAAGCTGTTGGCAGTCAGGAAGGAGGAAAGCTCTCTGACCTCTTTGTTCCTCTGGTGTTTTCCATCATAATGAAACCCCTTCCACTGTACCTAGAGATGGCCCAACATCTATCAACAGCCCTCTGTCATTTCCATCCTGTTCCCTCTGCATCTTCCCCTGGGAATGCTCAGGAATGTGCAGGGAGGGGAAGCAGAGCCTGTCAGGCCTGGCTGCAGTGTGCCAAGGTGTGACTGGCTGCAGGCTGCCTGCCCACGGCCTGGAGCCAAGCTCACAGCATGCAATGGGCTGGAGCCAGAGTGCAGGGAAAACAATGGCTGTGCAGATCATTCTGTGCTTTGGCTCCTCCACTCTCACCTTGTTCTCGTCGGGGGTGAAGCGGATGCGCACAGGCACAGACGCGCCCGGCAGCACCACACGGTACGCGTCGTTGGAGCACATGAGCTGGAAGTAAGGTGAGCTCTCCATGGAGACCTTCACCATCTGAGGAAACTGCAGCAAAGACATGAAATGATGATTGTGCCACTTGTGGAAACAGGACGAAAGGAGACCTGTCTGTGCCCTGGTGTCATCCCTCCTTGGCCCCTTTCCCAAAGCACTTTCAGCTCTGCAGGCACAGGCACATCATTCACAAGGCTGAACTCAAATCCCTTCTGTCTGCCTCCAGCATTTTGGCCAGGGGCAGTTGGGCAGTGCCTGGTGGGAAGGAAGGGCTGAGCAGGTCAGCACCAGCAGGATGGAGTCAGAGCACCTGAACCAAGTCATCTGCATATTCAACAAAGCCAAAAAACCTGCTGGCTTCTGCCTGCACACAGCCATGCAGTTGTCGTGTTCCAGAGGGGGATTGTGCTACCTGAAAGCAAACCAGCACATTATCCTGGGGGAAGAAAGAAATTCCCTTTTTCAGCTTTGGGTAGGGATGTTGTGGGGATACAGTCAGGCAGGCAGACCAGCCAGAGAGGCGACCAAACACTGTGGTCTTACTGGGAATAAAATCAAATCTGAAAGGCAAAAGAAGGAACACAGCAAGACAATCCCTAAAACAAGGAGATGACAAAGAGAATTGAAATGGGCAGTAAAGCAGCAAGGAAGAATCATAAAACTATGAGAGCAATCAGCTTGCCAAAAGTGACAGAAACACAGACAGGCTGTGCCTGTTGACTATGGGCTTCAAAGGCCTTTTCTGCCTGGAGAAACATGACCAGCACTGACTGACGGTGTGGTTCCAGTACTGAAAGCCAGTATTGGCTCTCCAGGGCTTCTTGCTGCCCGTGCAGGCAGGCTGGGCTGCTGGGCATTCCTGCCTGCAGCCAGCAGGCCAGGTTCTGCCGTCTGGCATTCACAGACACAGCAAACATGCATTTTCTAGCACACTGATATCAACCCCTGAGCACCAAAATGCTCTCCAAAAGTCTAAACCAGATGATTTTGACTCCCTCCTGTCCCTTCTCACCAGCCCACTCTTGGCACAAGCCTCATTTGAGAAAATGTTTCCCTGACTGAAATTCAAATGGTCGCAGTTTTCCTCTTTACAGTGGAACACAACTGCTGACATTTTTCAACTTTTTCTCTCTCAGCTGTCTTGGGAAACTACAAAACAATCACAATTACTTCAAGTGAAGGTGAAAACCTCCAGGAGCAGATGGCTTTGGATGTGCTCTGGTTCTCCAAAGGGAAAGCAGAGCACCGTGTTGCTTTTGGAAAAGCTGAGCAGAGCTGGATGAAGCTGAGCAAGAGCCTGAAGTGGCACCTAAAGGCCTCTCACTGCTTCTGCTCCATCAGCCTGATTGCAGGGCTCTTTCAGAACACATTTCCTGCAGTGCCAATGCCATTGATGAGAAGTGATTCCAGCACAAAGTGGAGAAGACTCAGCCCCTGAGCTTTGACTGTGAGCTGCACAGAGGGAGCCAAACAGGTTGAGAGAGGCAGAGATTCCTACCAGGAGCCAAGATTAACCAAGGAGACACAGGGTGTGATATAGACTCGAGGCAAAGCATGAGAGCTGGTAAGAACTCTACAGCCCTCTACATTCCTATCAATCCAGAGCTTTCAAGAGAAGGAAACTCCTTTGAGCTAGATACCATCAACGCATGGCCAAAATCATAGGACAATTCCCAGCACAGGAAGATTTCCACCATCTTGCAGAATAAAGGTGCTGAGACATTTTCTTCTGCATGTGCTGTAGCAGAGAACTTGCTTTGCTGTACACTATGGAAATTACACCACTGTTCTCTTCCAGCACAGTGTTAAAGCTCCGGGTGCCAGCACTTACCTTGTTCTTATTAATGAGAGACAGCACCATTTCAGAGACCTCATGAGGGACGAAGTTCTGAAATACCATCTCTGACGGGGAAACCCCAAGCGAGCTCTGTTTCGGAGGACCTGACAACAACTGGAGAGGAAAGGGAGAGCATGGAGAGGTTCAGCTGCTGGGAGGAAGGTTCATGAAGGATCCCTTACACCGCTCCCCAGTAAAGTACAGACTCTGGGGAGCACATCTGCCCAGCCCATACTGGGCAAACAGTAGCTCACCCACCTCTGCTCTGAGCTGATTGAGAACTGCTTGATCAGCTTAGAGCAGGCTCAAGCCAAGCTGCTCCTTCGGCATGTATTTCTCCAGGTTTCTTTCTCCACAATGCCAGGCAGCACTTCCCTTAAGCACAGCCCTGTGCCCATGTGGTCACAGAGCTCTGGGGCACTGACTGAGCACTCACGGAGTAAGTAAAACCCATGGATTTACAGGAGACTCCATGGGAAAAAATTCTGGGATGTCCTTTACTCTGAGACAGGGAAACCCAGGCCCACACAACTGCAAACACCTTTTTTGCTCTAGAACTTAGACATCAGTAGGAAGAGAACGGTACCAGAGGAGGTGTGAGAGATGAGGTGATTTTTGCTGAAGCCAAAATGTTATTAAGCAAAAGAATGGAATTTGTTGGTTTCATGTGTTGTTTGTGGTTGGATTTGTTCAGGTTGATTTGTTGGGTGTTGCAGTGAGAGGGACGGGATTGAAGACCTGACCAAAAGGGAGTAGGATGAGAGGGGAGGGGACAGAAAAGTTGGTGGTCAGTAGAGGATGGAAGCACCTGAGTACACATCCAATGGGAAAGGGGACAGGGACCGCCCCAGCCGGGTGTAAAGGGCACAGAAAGATTGCCATTTTCTCGGAGGGTGTGTGTGTGCTTGGCTCTCCACGAGGGAGACACACCTGGCTCAGCTGAGTAGTTACTAATAAACTGTTTTCTTTTGCTTCAATGATTTTGTCCCCTTTAATTTACTTAAAAATTAGTGTGTTTCAAACACAGGGAAACGCAAAAATAAAAAGACAAGTGAGGTGAATGCTGAATGAGGATGAGGTGAATGCTGAATGAGGATAAGGTTCAGTTGTTTTCTCAGCAACTTGGGTCAAAGTAGAGTTGGTACTTCCTTTTTCCATGAACTTTAAATGGATGCTTTCTTGGAATTATTGCTATCTTATTTGATACCATTGTAGAGGCACGTCTGGAATGACATGACAACAACAGCAAATGCTTCTGGAGCAGAGACATTGCTTTGAGAAAACTCTCCCCTGCTTTGTCTGCCTGCTCCAGCCACACTGCTGTCACTGCAGGGACACCAGCAGGTCTCCCGTGTGACTGCACAGCAGACACATTCTGCCGAAGGGAGTGGCTGCAGCACACTGTCCCTCAGTTGTGCTCTTCCCTGAAGTGCTCACAACGCCCCTCTCCAGGGCAATCCTTAACCAGTGTGTTACATGTCTCAAGCTGCCAATTTCCTGTGTGTTATGCGTCTCTTGCTGCCAATTTCCTGCTCAACAGCCCACCTCAGTCCCCCACCCCTCTGGACTGTGCTTTATACTGAGCCAGTACTGCCAGAAAAGCAGATTTAAACACACCTCTAAGTAGGCACTGATCCAGATAAAGTACATCCATTCCCCTCTGCCCAGGGCCAGTCCCCTGCACATCTGGCAGCCTGCAAAATCTAACACCCCATCCAGGTCCCAACACATTGTTCCAACTCAAAGTATTAATGCAATTAATTCATTTTGTTAAATCCAAAGTAATTCCTACAGGTCCTCGGCCTTCAAAGGTCAATGCTGCCACTCTGGAGGGAATCTTGTGGTCCCGAGCATTTGATGGTGACCATACCAAAGCAAGAGGAGGCTATTTCAGCAGGAGAATGGCAAATGGCAATGTTGTCCCTTTGTGTCCCCAGCAATGTGTCCCTGTTAGCAATGGCAGCTACACTCCAGCACACCCCAGCAGCCTCAGCAGAGATTATTTGTTTTGCTTAGTGCAGATCAGGACTCTTGGCAGTTTGCAATGACAACAGGCCCTGCACACTGAGGTATTTTCCTGGAGGCAAGCCTGTCAGAAGCACATACCCTCTTCTAACTTTATGTTAAACAGAAAGGAAAAGAGCAGGAAAAGGCTACCTTTTGACGAGCCTCACTTGTGTCTTGAAGTGGGCCAATTCTGGGCAGCATACTCTTCCCAGTGTTGGCCTCCTTCTTTGTGCCGAGAAGCTTCTCCCTCAGGAACTTAGAGGGAAGCAGCTGAAAGGCAAAAATACACCAGCTAGAGCCTCAGAGATGTGCTTGTCCAGAAAGGCTTTTCTTGAACAAGTGGCACTGGTGAATAACTTGTGATCACAGCCACTAGGACAGTTCTGGAAGCCCTGGAAGTTTCCTGCTGAAATACTTAGCACCAATAAATTAATAATACAGAGTGCAATACACATACTCCAGCCACATGGCTCTGTCCCATTAGTCTCTCCATGATTGGATGGGACATGGTTGGGGATTTCTGCTCTTTGGGCATTTGTTTCCTCTTGCGTTCCATTGGACTGAGGCAGTGACCTTTCCAGAGAGTGGGGAGGAGCTCTCAGAACTGCCTGAACTCCATCCCTGCACAACACTCAGAACTCACAGTGAGGAGACAGCACTGCTGGCTGAGTCCCAGAGATGCAAGAAAACAAAGGCGTACCAAGAGTGAGGTGCACGGGAATGTGTCCAAGTTTTAGTTCTATTAATTGTTTTCTCTGTCTGGGCTGACAGAGCCCTCCACAGAAGAAAACAGAGGCATCTCCTTGACAGAGCCTCAGCAGTGGGACATCTTCAGCCAAGTGAGCTGCAGACAGCAAGGGACCTTTGTGGCCCTGGCTCCAGTGCTGCCTGCAGGGCTGGATCTGTGCTCACACAGCAGCTGGGAGAGAACAGCTGCTTTGGAAGCTCTTCCAGCTGGGACCAGCCGTGGCTCTCAGGGCTTTGGGCAGAGTTTGAGCTTTCCCCCCACCTGCCCAGGTGCCCAAGGGCAGGATGGTCAGAGCAGCACAGGTGAGGGCCCATCCTGACAGAAGGAATTCCTGTGGCAAAGGAGAGGGAAAGAAGCCCATGCTGAGGGCTTCCACTGCCCCGACACATCCCACAGCGTTCCCTACTGCACCAGGACAGCCCCCAGCAACAGCAGCACGGCACAAAGAGCTGGGGAGGGGGTCTGCAGCTTCACTGCACTGCTGGACAACAGGGGCAGGGAGAGCAGGGACACCAGGGCAGTTTCCAGTGGGTACTTACAGTAAAAGATTTCAGCATTTCCCGGGTCAAAAGACGAGGTGTTGGTGTCTTCTTTTGCAATCCAGACGCCATTTTGAAGGGAGGATGTCGCAGATGAGCGACAATGCCTCAACAAAACTGGAAGGAACAACAATGGAACTCTGAAAATCCAGAACCCAATTCATGGCAGATTCAAGGGATATACTGGTGCTAAAAATTTTATATTATTTGAAAGTAGTTGAGTGCTTGTTTGGCATAAGTAGCTAGTGTTTTTAGGCCTCTAGTTGGACTTTATTTGAACTATATGGCTATGTTGTGCAATTCAAAGATGGATCGTACTGAAACCTGGAGCTAAAGAGCTGAACATTAATAATAGTTGGCACAGACAAAGCTGCAGCTTAAATATTACCTAAAAATAGCTAGAGTGGGCCTCCTCTTCTTTAGGCTAAACCATCTCTGCTCTCTCAGCTGCTCCTCACAGGACTTGTGAGAGACTGGAATGTTATGGCTAATGGCTTAAATTTTGTTATAAAGGACTTTTTGCCCATTCTGACAAAACTGAATAAAGAAGCTGAGACCACTGAAGCCCACCCCTCCCTGAAAATGCCTCCTGACTGGAACTTGGCACTGTGAGTTAAGCCACCTAAGGGAACTTGAGACAAGATCAAGGTGACACTATTGTCCTGTTATCGCAGGTCTGGGGAGAACTAAACAAGGCTAACGGAGAAAAATGTATCCACAACAAAGCCAAACGCAGCAGCTGTCCTGAAAATCAGCTCTGTCTGCCTTCAGGCTGGGGGAAGTCATAGCCACAGACTCGTCTGCTGAGGCCAGGTTTGCACACAAACCTCCCATCAACAGAGGGGGAAGGAGGAAATTTTGGGCTGTGGCACAACCTCTGGTAAGGGGCAGTGGACACCCATCCTCCCTCAGACAAACTGGCTCAGCTCTAAAACCCCCCAGCCCCAGAAGGCCACATCCAGGGGACATTCCCATCCGGGGCAGCTGAGGGGGTGTCAGAACCCATCAAAGACCTCCAGAGTGCCCCCAGAGCCATTCCTGAGGCCTTGCACCAGATGACTGCATGGCATGCAAAGGAACACAACAGATCTGAAAATCCACAACCCAATTCACAGCAGGCTCAAAGGGGTATACTGGTGCTAAAGATTTTATCTTATTTGAAAGTAGCAAGAGACAGAGTCCAACTTGCCCCGCCCTAGGGAGCTACCTGGGCAGTCCCACCTTGCCCAAATCTGCATTAATCCATTGGAGTCTCATGTTTTGTGACACCTCACCACAGAGAAGACCAGAAGAGGATTTAATGGTATGCCAGTGAGATCCATGCAATGGTGATACTTTCTACTTTCTATTTAATCTGTCACTCTATATTTCTCTTCCCCTCCCCAACCCCCTTCTCTATTTCTCTCTCTCTCTTCTTCACATTTACTGTTACATAAAATCCACACTATTGACTTTGGCACATTGGTCTTGTTTGCACCTTAATTCAGGGGCATCTCCCTAATAATTTTAATAACTGGATCATAACAACCCACTGAAACTTGAACAGAACTCATTCACCTTTAAGCACCTTTAAGTAATCGCTATAGGAAAAAAAGGTATAGAATAGTACATTTAGTAAATTCTGCATTTCTTCAGTGAAAAAAAAAAAAAAAAAAAGGCACAATCTGTAGACCATATAGTGCATCCACTCAGCTGTACATGCCACTGAACTGCTGTGCCAGAAGACTGGCCTTATCCCATCCTGTATTTCCCTTTGGAATTCTCTTTCCGAGCACAAATGTGACAAAACCAAAAAGTACAACTTCAGTCAATCTTTACCTTCAAATGAAATTCAGTACACCCTCGCAGAGACCAATGCTCGCGAGTTCAGAGACCAAAGCTCGCAATGTCCTGTGAACAAGTCACTTGTCAAATCGCTGAGCGCAGCCGTTGCGCGAGCACAGGCTGCGAACAACTACCGCGGAGCGCGCTCTGCGGCAACTGAGGCGGCGGCGCCGTCACAGCCGCTGTGGCCGCGCCCGCGGTTCCCCGGCAACCGCAGCACCCGATCGTCGGGGCCGGGCCGGGGGCGGTGACGTCGGGGGGGCCTCGATCCCCGCTCCTTCCAGCCCTGGTGCCCCCCCGGTCCCCGGGCGGAGGGGGAGGAATCCGCTCCGGGGCGTGGAACGTGACGTGCACGCTGGCAACGCTCCTCGTTGCCAGACCCTCGGCCCCAGCTCCGGGCTGCACCTTCGCGACGGGAAAAACCCAGGGTCTCAACAGTTGGTGTTCAGCGCATAGTACAAGTGGGAATCAGCGAGCTGCAGGTCCTGGACAGTAACAGGTAGCTTCTGGTTCTTAGGGACACACAAGGAGCAGAAGTAATTTCCTGGTGTAATGGTTTATCACCTAATCAGCAGCCAGGAATTAGTGCTCCAGAAGACTGACATTATGATATCCTGTATTTCTCTTTTGCATTCTCTTTCAGAACACAGATGTGCTAAAAGGAAAAAAAAGAAAACCAACCTACAATATTTATCAACCTCTATCTTCGAATGAAATGCAAGACTGATTTTCAGTTATATTCCAAACATTTTAATAAAAACACGCTAGAACCATAATTGTTGCAAGTTTCCTTGCAGTAAACTTGAGATTCTAATATTCTTTCCAAGTTTATCTGTAATATATAGGATTATATATTCTAAAGAACTTAGGTTTGTTAAATTACTGCATACACCTCCTGCTGCTGAGCAATAGCACAGATTGACTGTGTCTTCAGCAGAACTGGTTTGTCTTAGTAGAAAGACTTAGAAAGGAAAAACTTTCTGAGTTTATCAGAATTAAGAAAGTACTTTTGAAAACAAAGGAGGGAAAAAAGACCAACCCTCTTAGTTTATGATGTTTCTAAGTCTACTACTCTGTGCAGCCTAAGGAAGCTGTAATGGAATAAGGGAAGAGAGATCTTACAGCCATGTTATCCATGAGTGTGTGGCAAACCTTCACACAGAGTGCCTGCACGGCCGCTTTGAAGACCTGGTGACAGAAGAGCAACATAGGATTGAGCTGAGACAGACAAATATCCAATTCAAGTCAAATGACAAGTGATTTCATTTTCAGATGGGGCCACAGATTGTACGCTGCTCACCATCCTGGGGCTTCAGGATGTCCTGCAGCATGGCTGAGCCATGAGACTTGTGGAGTAGAATTATAAAAAGCACAAACATTTCTTATGCATCTATATTGCATTACACTTAATTTTTCATTAGTGTCAAGAGCATATCCAACCACAAATTTATCTGGAATTTCAAAGCCAGTATCTGTAAGAAAATACAGTTCTTTTTATACTTCAGTGGTGTAAGTAGCTTTGAAATGCACAGTTGGTATTCAACACATACTTGAGCTGAGAGTAATAGGCATCATCTCCTTCAGGGTGCTTTCTTAAAATCTGAGCTGTAAATTGATGACAGAGGTTAGAATCTAAACCATTCCCATGAGTCAGTAATATAATGAAGGTGTTAAGAGAATGATTTTTATTAACAAAATAATTGTTTAAAACCTAGTTATGAGTTAGTCCTGGGAGAGGACACAAGGAGTGAGATTTTACTTGAGTGAAAGTAGATGAACTGTGATTCAGTAGGACTTTTCAGTTTGGAAACAAGGCAAGTTTAATAATGTGAAGTCAAAACAAATGCCCTCTAGGGTCAAAGCAAAGCCAAACATAGTTAAGGTTTGATCTGTTTCTGCTATCTAAATTTGTATATCAAATAGCTAAACCTGCACTCAGGCCAACCAGGGGAAAAAAACAAGGTGGTCATGAGGTCTCAGGATAGCATAGCTGTTCATTAGCTGTTTATGTGGTTTCTCCCCATTTCTCTTGACCTTCATGAAAGTTATGTGCCAGCTGTCAGATGTGCTGCCTGAATTGAAGTTGCAGGACTGCTTTGGAAAATACAGAAAAAAAAAACCAAAAAAAAAACCTGAGAAAACCACGATACTTACAGTCTGGTCTGTTTCCTGGATTCTGACATGTCGTTTTAAGGAGCAGGCTGTAAGGCAGAGCAGAGAAGGTTGGTTTTTAAAATGCCTTGCCCTAAGCTCTAGACTTCCATTCTCCCACACCTCCCCATAAGCGTCTAAAATCATTCACTTAAATGAAAACAGTGAGATGATTGCACAGAAAGGAGCAGCGTTCAGCCTTGAAGTGGAGGGAGAAGCAAAGGCTCTGATCTTTCTGTCCAAGTGGCTCCACTTTGTATTCAGTTCCCTTCAATCCCGTGTCTCAGATCTTCGCCCTTCCATGCAGCAATGCCTCAGCACACTCAAACAGCACAGAGGGGGAAGCATGTCCAAGTGGCCAGTAATGATTTTAGTGGGGAGGGAGGGAGAAAAGGACAATTTCTTCTGCAAAATTACATCTATTCTTGCTTTGCCTGTGCACTTCAGAAGAAACTAAGAACCTCCTGGACAGTCACTAGAAGGACTGTCTGGATAACTGATGCTTAAAGCAACTGTTTTTATAGAGCATTGTGGTTACTTGACAGACACAGGGATGTTCCACACAATTTCTTTAGAGATCTACTAAAAGCAGATCTAGAATGCTACTTGAAGTCATCTTCCCAGGGCTGACAGACTCAGATTCTGAAAACCTCTATGGTTGAGGGTATTAAGAAATCTTCAGAGTGCTGTCATTCTAGTATTGAGGCAACTGAGGTGGTGTTAGAAAACCTATGGAAAGAGATGAATTTCCTTCAAACATAAAGTAAGAAACAGGGAATGCATCAGACTTCATGGACTACATGGAAAGAGCCATTAAACCTTTTTTTATTAATTTGAGCAGTGAAGATGGTAGTGCACAGGTAAATTTCCCACTTTAAGAAACACTTAATTTTTTCAGCAGCTGGATAAGGATTACTTCCTGCATTTGCTTCCTCCCACTCCAAACTTCAAGCCAAACAAGCACCTGTCAGCATACACTGCCTATTGACCCAAATGATTTGAAGATGTCAGTTAGGGGCTTTATCCTTGTACCTTACAGGTATATACCTTTTACTATCATTGGTTTCTTGTCTTTTATTTTTGAAAGCAGAGCTTTCATTGTTCTACCAGTCTCAATAATGTCCTGAAAGAGATAAAACAATAATTATTATAACAATCCTTCAAGTTGGAAAGGAAAACCAGACTGTCAGTGGATTAAATGAGAACATACCAACCTGGCAGCACAGTAACATACTTAATTATTATATGTAGTATGTATTATTTTGAAAAGAAGGGAGAAAAAAAAATCTGTATCATTCCACAACTCCTTCAGTCATTACCTACCTCTACTACTAACACATTCTGAAGGAAGGGAAAGGGAAAAGAAAAAGGAAAAGGAAAAGGAAAAGGAAAAGGAAAAGGAAAAGGAAAAGGAAAAGGAAAAGGAAAAGGAAAAGGAAAAGGAAAAGACTTAAATTGCAATTTGCAAAAAATTACACAGGCAAGAAAAGCACACTAAAACACTCAGTTAAAAAAAATTGCACTGATTTTCAAAGGAGATTGTTGCTTGAACTACTGACTTTACTTTGGTGCTTTCTGAAGAGTCTCTCTGGTAGTATTTATGAAAGCTTAAAATGTGGTGATAAAGGCACCTATGTCAGGGCCAAATATTTCTCCATGTAGAGCACTAGCATTCTAGAGCCACACTGAATGAGTCAGTTTAATATGGTTCATTTCTGGGCATTCTGGGATAAAATGGGGAATAGGCTCTTTGGGAGCAGTCATCACTGATCACTTCAAGTTTCCACTGAGATCAGGGGGAATTATTCACTGTTTCAAAGCCCAGTAATTTAAATCAGTGTTAAGTGGCTGGAAGTATGCAGTATCAAATCCATCTTAAATCCATCTTAATAAAGATGGATTTCCTGGAACATACACAAGAACAGTTGTTTCCCTTTAAAAGCGGAAGATGCTAATTCACATCTTCCCATTTAGTGCAGACAGTTCCTCTCCAAAAAAAACTGATTTTTTTTTCAGAAGAATCATTCTAGAAGGAGAAAGAAGAGATGGAAGTCATATAAAGTATGCCCAAAAGGGTTATCCTTATTTGAAAGGTGTGCTGCTCTTGCTTTTTGCAATAGGATGGAGTTTGAGCTCTGCCCCTGACGTTGTCATGTTGAGTGTTCTGCTGTATGTTTATTCCAGTGAATGTACAATATCCACCCTTTGGGGCAGATCAGCAAATCAGTTCCCACAGCTTTACAACCCTGAGCATTTCATGCATCCAAATATTAAAATTATGGGTTTGAATGTCCAGCAATTAAAAATTAACTCAACTTCTTTTTCTATCTCATAGAAAATCTGGGGTTACAATAAACAAGAATACTTCCCACAATACGGATGCCTCCATTCTCTGCACACCTGCAACTCAGTCTGATCTGCAGTACTGATAAAAGTTGCAGGTTGTAGTTTCACACAAATCCAACGTTTTTTCCTGGGATTTTTGCTCACATGGAAATTATCTAAAGGATTTACTTTCATTTTCTCCTTAAACTCTGGAAAGATGTGGTTAGTTTTATACTATTTTGGTAAGTAGGCCAACCTCATCATCCTGTTTTTCAATTGAGTTTCTTCTGTGTAAAATTTCTTTTGCTTTCTTCCAGTAGTCTTGCAAACATCTTTTTCTGACTTGCACATCCAATTCTTCTGCATTGTTCACATTTAAAGAGTTATCATATAAATTCAGAGACAACTCTTCAGCTTTATAAAATACAAAACAACATTAATATTTAAGATTTTATCAAGTAACATTTTAAAAGTATTTATTATATTTTAGTATGCTGAGGGACAGCCCCAATAATTTAATGCAAAAAACCAATTTTTATAAAATTTAGATTTATACATAAATGTCAACATACTTGAAATATACTCTGCAGTTACAAGAGGTGAGCTTGCAACTATAGCTCCTATAAACTGTTTTCACAATGATGCCGTGGGAAAAAAAAGCTTTTTCATTGAATTAATTCTGGGTTCTTCACCAGTATGAGCCTCTGCTTTTTTAAAGAAACAATTCCATATTAATGGACACTACCAATCTCCACACCTCCTCAATCTGACACAAACCTCTCTGCCGGGGTCTCTCTTCTAGCTGGTCAGAGTGACCCCGACTAAAGTTCGAAAGTTTCTTTTCTCAGCCTGGTGCTTGAAGAAGAAGTCAGGGCTCTTCATTTTTTCGGTCTCAAGATTGTTTATTGCATCTTATCTATAAAGTTCTTTCTCCCTGTCCAGCCGAGATCCGTTTGGCAGGACAGCCAGAGGCACTCCCCCCTCTTCCAGGGCGGTGTTATCTTTATATACTACAAACTACGTGTACAATATTTACAGTTATTTTCCAATACCTATCATCTATATTAGACAGTGAGTTTCTACTTTAGACCAATCTAAAAGTGCCAACATCACCAGACAAGATGGAGGTAGAGAAGAAGAAGAAAGGCTAGACACGCCCAAATCCCTCCATCTTGTCACCAGAAACCCCTATACCAAAAATCCTAAAACTTACATTTAGACTCTGTAATTATTTATTCTTACACTATTTACACTATTGTGGCTTTTATCTCTTTCTATAAAGGTGACAAGTTATTCCGTGGTTCATAATCGAACCCACTGGTGTTCTGGGCTGTGTGCCAGGGTCTCCGAGCCCCCTGGCAAGGGTCCCAGGAAACTCCGGACTCCCAAAGGAATGTCCTGAGTTCCGACATCTCCCCCTTCTGTTTGCACCAAGAAGACCTCTTTGGCAGCTTGGTTGACAACCCGCCATATACACAAAAGAATGCATGGCGCAATGAACAAGAGAACTAAAAGCCCTACTAAAATATAACAAGCAATCATCTAACAACAGTTCTACAACACCACTGATTCCCACACCCATGAAGAGACCCAAAGTCCACAGTCTTCTGTGGGCAAAACACAAGGGTTGGAATCTCTGTGCAGTCCACATCTCTACATCTTCTTTTCTGCTTATGGAATGGTCAGCGTTTTCTTGCCCACGCTTCTTGTCAGCATTGTCTTGCACTGGATGGAGTTTCACATTCTTCACTGAGATTCACCTGGACTTTTGTACCTGCTAAAACACAAACAAATCCACGCCCCCGAAGAGACTGGAGGATTTTCTCAAAATCTCGGAGGTGAAGAATGGATCCTGATATGAAAGTAAAACATTGATCAACTCTGTTTCAGTCTCTATGCAATTGCATAGGGAAATGTAAAATGACAGCAATTAGAAATCAATTAGATAATACACATAACCAATAACACATCTGAAATCATACAATTGTCAAACACTACAACACTGAACTGTCATCCCAGAGTCTGCGACAGCTGATGAACCTTACAACAACAGAGAAGTGGAGAATCCATGTCCGGATTCATGTTTCTCCAAACTCTCTCTGAAAACAGGCTCAGCTATCATAGACGGTCAAATTGCCAAGCCAAAAGGACTTGAATACTTTTTGATGCAGAAAACATCTGGGCTGATTGTCAATCACTCCATTCAAGTAGAGCTAGGACTTGGCCAGAGCCCGAACTCTAATTGATGGATATCACTTAGCACATTCTTAAAATGAGACTCTTAAAAACAGCAATTATGAATAGGAAACCTTAGGATTAAAGATCTATCAAACCATTAAATAATTGGATCCTTCTGAAACTTCTGTTGGGATAGAAATTCTTCAAACACAGTAGACTTCTTGAATTCTTGGCTGAAGTACCTCTGTAATAACTGAAGAAACAATAAATGAAGAAAACCACAAAAGCGGCCATTTGGATTTAAAAGAAATCCAAAAACCTGCGAGTAGTTAGGAAATAAAGACAAGATTCTGAAGAGACGTGGCTTCTCACAAAAGAGATAGTGGAACACTGGCTGGCTATAAACACTACAATACCCTGTTAATAATTCTTATCACAAATTCTGAGAATTCTCATTATATAATCAACTTATCAACAGGAAGTATTTGAAGGAGTTAAGACAACCTTTTTAAAGTATTCATATAACATTAACAGCAATCCTTATTTATCAGTATTACCTATAAAATCTAAAAATAACAAAGGTTACAAACTCACTGACAACAATCCCTAAAACTCTGAACCATTGGAGAATCAGCTGATGACCCCACAGATAGGATCTGATTGATGTTTCTCAAATGCTCTGTCTTCAGAGACACTTTGAGTAATTGAATCCTTACTAATACTTCTATCTTTATATGGTGCCGTCTCTCTCCCTGAGAGTAGCATTTTTCAAAATAGATTTCCATCTACATCATATTTGGAATAACATTGATTTGCATTGATTTTCCCTTCTTTTTTCTGTATCTTGGGCAAAAGCCTGGTGCTTTCTCACTTTTCTCTGATTTTTGGACAACTTTTTTTTTTTTTTTTTTTTTTTCTTTCCACGCCCATCTTTTGCATCTGAGACTTGATCATCTGATAAATGCTGTTTCTGTCACTTCTGTGGGACTAGCCTGTTGAAGAGCTCGGTGTGCCTCACTCAACATGTGCTGCACCCGCGAAAAATCTCCAACTTGAGATTTTGATGGAGGCTGAAACTGTGTGCTGGCTGCTGCGGTTGGCTGGGTGCCCATTGCCCTGGGATCGGAGAGGGGTGGTACCTGGGGCAGCCTCTGTACCCTGATCACGCCCCGTCTCTGCCTGTGCCGTCACGGGAGTGTGGACAACTTCGCCTCGACCGCGCCTCCCCTGCGCTCGTCTCGGCGCAGGCGCGGTCTCGGAAATGTCTTTCTCTCTCTGATCGACACCAGTACAGCTCAGATCCCATTCTGGCCCCGTGCCAACACCCGCAGCCGGCGCGCGGTCCCTGCTCGGCCGGTGCCCGTCCCGCGTCCGCGAACTGGGGAAAAAACCCTTCGCGCCCCGACTTCCGGGTCCTGCATCATCACCACGCGTCTCCTGCGTCTGCCTACGGGCACCGCTTGGAGCCCTGCAGCTGCTCCAAGTTTACCGCCCGCGTCTGACGTGGACGCTATGATTTGAGAGCCCTTCCCGGACGTCCCGCGGGTCTCGCCCTGCGCGCGCGTCTTTGGCACTGCGCCAGCTGAGGCTGCCGCTGTCGGTGTCATGCTCACAGCCCCCGCGCCGAAACTTGCGTCCCCCACTGCCTCCGCGCTCCCCCCGCCGCTCGCCGCCGCCGCCCCGCAGCCACGCTCGCCGCGAGAGAGCAATCCCTCCTCCCCTCCGGTCCCCGTTCGCCCCCCCTTTCCGACTTGGACGCTTTTCCCGTCCCTTTCCCCTGCTGTTTTCGCGAACTGGGAGGGTTTGCCCCTACAGGGCGTTCTTGCCCCTCCGGTTCGCTAGATGAAAATTCTAATTCATCTGGGGTAAGGACCGTATTTGCGTCCAAATCGGAACCCGAACTCCCCGCTGTTTCTGGGGTTTCAGGGCGTTTTGGAGGCCTCCTGGACTTTCGGGGTAGAGGAATTGAAGGCGGTAAAGCTACTTCCCGCTCCCTCTCATCGGGAGCTATTTCCCGCTCCCTCTCATCGGGAGCTATTTCCCGCTCCCTCTCATCGGGAGCTATTTCCCGCTCCCTCTCATCGGGAGCTATTTCCCGCTCCCTCTCATCAGGAGCTACTTCCCCAGGGCTGGTTGGGACCAGAGACAATCTCTGCTTTGAGCTTTGCTCTCCTCCACCCGCCCCTGTGGGATTCACAATTAATGACCTTTTAGCTCTACTCCAGGATCTTGCCGTAATTGCCTCTAACATGATCCTTGCTGGGGATAAAAGCTTCAAGGCCGTTTTACCTTTTTTCAGAGATTTTCACAAGTTGTGTGGCTGCCAGACCTTGTAAGGCTGACAAAATCCTTAACTGTTCCTGAGAGCATGTCCCCTCCATGTTCTCAAATCTAAACCTTCTTACCAAAAGCTGAATCATTTGCAAGGTCCGTCCGGAGGTCGCCCTGGTCACTGGCCCCCCCGTCAGATCTGGATGCGAGTCTGTTTAGCAGAAGTTGAATCTTGGATCTTCTGTGTGGATTTTTTTTTTCTTTTTTTTTTCTTTTTCCCTTTTTTTTTTTTCTTTTTTTTTTTTTTTCTTTTTGGGAGTGCCTGCTTCTTTTCCTTGTCCTTTTTTGTTCTCTTCACGGGCTGTGTTTCAGCAGCTGATGTCTGGTGGCGTGGCTGCCTGCCAACTGCCCACCTGGGTGCTTTCTTGCTGCCCAACGTGTCGTGGTCTCTCTTTTGCAGCCCATCTCTTGCAGCCGTCTCTCTTTCCGCCCATCCGGGTTGTTCTCTTGCCGCCCAGCTCTTGCAGCCCACCTGGGAATGCTAAATGCCGGGTCTTTCTTGCAGCCAAGCCAGGGAATGCCAGTTGCCGCATCTTTCTTCGAGCCCACACAGGGAACGCCAGTTGCCGGGGTCTCTCTTCTAGCTGGTCAGAGTGACCCCAACTAAAGTTCGAAAGTTTCTTTTCTCAGCCCGGTGCTTGAAGAAGAAGTCAGGGCTCTTCATTTTTTCGGTCTCAAGATTGTTTATTGCATCTTATCTATAAAGTTCTTTCTCCCTGTCTGGCTGAGATCCGTTTGGCAGGACAGCCAGAGGCACTCCCCCCACCCCCAGGGCGGTGTTATCTTTATATACTACAAACTACGTGTACAATATTTACAGTTATTTTCCAATACCTATCATCTATATTAGACAGTGAGTTTCTACTTTAGACCAATCTAAAAGTGCCAACATCACCAGACAAGATGGAGGTAGAGAAGAAGAAGAAAGGCTAGACACGCCCAAATCCCTCCATCTTGTCACCAGAAACCCCTATACCAAAAATCCTAAAACTTACATTTAGACTCTGTAATTATTTATTCTTACACTATTTACACTATTGTGGCTTTTATCTCTTTCTATAAAGGTGACAAGTTATTCCGTGGTTCATAATCGAACCCACTGGTGTTCTGGGCTGTGTGCCAGGGTCTCCGAGCCCCCTGGCAAGGGTCCCAGGAAACTCCGGACTCCCAAAGGAATGTCCTGAGTTCCGACACTCTCAGTTGTGCTTGCAGCACAGAAATGTAGATACCTGTTTGTTTTTCCTAATTACCAACTGCACACCCTCCACATGCTGGAGATTAGAGGACAAGGTCTCTGTGTTTCAACGGAGGGATTGTACACATAAGTAATAAAAAACTAAAACAGGGGACCCAAAAATACATCCTATTTTAGAATAAAAAGATCAAGATTTCTTAATATTAGAAATTAATGCAGACACAGTGATTTTGGGCTTGATTATCTCCTGGTTTATTCTCTCCTTCTAGTGGTACATCCCCAGGAAGAGAGTATCCAGTGGGTGTTGAATGACAATGTTTGTATTTTCCACACCATTTAGAGATGGGAAAGCTTTAAGAACTGGCCCTACGTGGAGAGGTTTCACAAATGCATTTTTGCAACACTGTTGGAATTTTTACTTCCCTTTTTTCTGCCTAAGTCAGTTCTTGATGACAAAAAGGCAACTTTCTGTGCAGAAAACAAACATCTTTTGGAGTACACAGAATTACAAAGCTGCCACTGTTAAAATCCCTTGGGGAATCAGCAGAACACGGAGATGGAAACAATCCCTCTCCTTTTTAAAGCAGTCACAGCAAGCTTACTCATTTGTTTGCAGTTCTGCAGCACAAAAGTAGCAGCTTTGATGAGTTCCTCGTCCTGAGATTCTGTCAATACCTGAATCATGAGTGGCAGCCCATTGTTCTGAAGCAGCTCACGCTGGTTCTCTACTAGAACAAGACAAGGTAAAGGTTTGGTTTGGTTTCAGCCCCACACACCTTCACCTTACAGCCATTGTAGGGGCCAACACTGGCAGCTATCTGCACGTTTCTGTAGAGAGAGAGATTTTCATTCCAGACCCGAGCCTGCTGCAGTGACAGCAGGAGAGCTTTACATCCCACAGGATGATGTGACCAGAACTCAGATTGCTGTAAGAAAACTGAAGGATGACTGAGACAAGTTATACAACAGAGCTCCAAACTCATTTAATTGTGGCCTAAAACATTTGAATAATGACTCCTGTATTTCTTCTCTTCCATTACCTGCTCTTGGAGTAGATATGTGACATTTCTGTGAGGTCTGAGATGCAGAAATATCAAAATCTCAAGGTTTATATTTAACAAAATAAAATTAGTAGTTTAATCCTAGTCTAGCCAATCTGTTCCTCCTCATTTATTATGTAATTAGCTGAATTTTTATTGTGATCTCATTCCCATATGGATTCATATAACTGATAACTTGCTAAACATAGTTCTTTCTTCTTGAAACTTAATTTAAAAAAAGAAAGAAAAAATTTTAACATATTTATTTTGACAGTGTTGACATTTTAGGAGAAACCTTTCTTCTGTTTGTTTAATATTTTTTCTATTCAAAAGACATTTTCCATTAAGTATTGTGTCACTAATTCTTCATGAAAAAATGTCTGCTAAAATAAATTTCTGACCTATTGAGCTAATTATTGAACATGTTATTGGCACTCAGAGGATGAAAATCAACCGGGATTTTTGAACATAAGGCCTTTTTCTTGTTTCTCTAAACATACATGAGAAAAACCAGAAGTACAAATGAATTTCCCTTTCTCTTTGCTTGCACTACCACAGAACACCAACTGAAGTGCTGTATTTGTAGCAGATATGCTTGGGCAAGCCCTGAGGAACTTGACAAAACCATTTCAGGGCTACCTCTTGCTCCTGAAAACCAATGCACTTACATGGCTTTTACAAATATTCCTGGCCTTGTAAGCAGTGGACAGAAGCTGTATGTGCCAAGGACCATGAAAAAGAGAGCTCAAGAGAACTCTTTTGCTGGGCCTGGAAAGCTCTGTGTCCAGAGCTTTCAGGTCTGGATTAATTATTCCCTGTGACACCTAAGCCCAGCTCTGAATTCTTGCATATTTAGTCTACTTTTTCAAAGCTACTAAAGACACTTCCTGCTAACAAGCTTTGAAATTTAAAGATGGAACGTTATAGAACATAGACATTTTTGTCCACATACTGAGATTGTATTATTTAATAGAACTCTCTCTCGTGTCCCAGCCTTGATGAAGTGACACCACTGGAGGAGTCAGTGGATGAGAATTTAGGAGAAGCTGACAGACAGGAAAAAGAAAAAGCAGATCTTACCACAAACTTCACTACAGTGTCCAATTGTTAGAATAATACTGATTTTTTCTCCTGTGCTCAGTGTCTCATTGGACAGCAGCTTCAGCAGCTCTGACACAGTGTGATACTTTGCCAAGACAACACCCATGGCAGCTGTTTGTTAAAATAATTGGAAGAAAATAAACAAGATCATGAGTGTACAGGAATTATCCAAGGATAAAATCCTGGGTTTTGAGGGAACTCTACAAACCCCTCAAAGCCTTGGGCCTGCTCAGCCCTGCCCTGCTCCACCTTGAACAGTTCAGATTAGCCCACCCCTCCTGTGCTGCTCCCAAATCCAGCCCTGCCCATCCTCCCAGCCTGTGCTCCACGGAGAGGAGGCAGAAGATCTGAGGAATGAATTTGCACTGTGCAAGTTTTGGAGATCCCTGCTGAGTTTCTCCACGTCCTTTATCAGCTCCAGCCTGGAGCCAGAGAGAGCTGAATAAGACAACAGAGTATCTGCCATAAGAAGAGCAGGGGGCAAGCCTTTGCTGGCACTGGCAACACCACTGCTAGAGCATCCACGCTGAGGCCCAGTCCTGTCAGACCCAACTGATCTGAAACTACCCCCACAACTAGTGCAGGATGATGCTTTTCAACTTTTGGGAACTTCCATTTGAAGCTCTTATGGCAGAAGTGTGAGATCCACCAACCATGGCCACAGCACAGGCTCGTCAGGATCACAGGTTTCTGCAAACCTTCTGTGGAAAACACAAAACCTCATCAGGAGAGCAGTACCCGGCCAGCAAACCAGAGCAGAGTGTGCTGTGCAGAAACACCACATCCGTTCAGCTCCACCTCTAAATGACTAAAGCTTCCTAAAGCTACACAATTCATTACTGAGGCATAGGCCTAATGCCAGGATCCAAACTGACTGGTCAGATCCAGGCCCAGAGCTCAGCTCTACTTACCCAGCACGGGCTGGAGCATCTTATTTTTAATTTTCAGTTGGGTTTAAATTTCACTGTATTTATTTTAGCAACAATGGGACAGTAATCCACCTCAGATGAACTGAATCATCCCCCACTTACACCTCTGAGTTTTAAAAAACACTGCAACATCCACTGGGATGTATATAACTTAACTGCCTTTAAGCATTCATTTCTGCAACTTTTCCACCAGCGCAAGACTTTAAAAATTGCATTTTAAAATTACCATAGATAAAAAATGTCTTTCCACTCACAGTTATTAGCAATACAGGCATCCAGAGTCTTTGTTACAACCACGGCAAGTTTCATGCTGGAGTGACTCAAACAGGAATCATGCATAAGCTCAAGGAGAACTTTGGCTAATGTATCCAGTCCTCCAATAGAAACAAAATATTTCTGCACATATGCTTAGTGGAAAAAAGAAAAAATATGATTTAAGAGACAGAGTTTGCA
The DNA here is from genome assembly GCF_027477595.1 of Haemorhous mexicanus. Taxonomy (NCBI): domain Eukaryota; kingdom Metazoa; phylum Chordata; class Aves; order Passeriformes; family Fringillidae; genus Haemorhous; species Haemorhous mexicanus. Next base: position 2,928,354 of record NC_082352.1, on the reverse strand, counting down.
AATTATTTTAGCATTTCACTAAGTAAATCGATCAGAGTTTTTCTGTGCATGTGTTAGTCCTTACATTTCTTATACAACAGAAGCTGGAGATACATTAATCTCAAGAAAGGCAGTAACTGCATATAAAATAGTTACAGGAAAACATGACCCTGATATGTGCACACAAATGGCAAACATCATGCCCGAGTTCTACCTAAGTCATTGTTTTCAGTCATGTCATAAGGACTTTCATTTAGACACACTTTTAATCAGAACAGCTCCCAGCACTTTCACTGACCCTATCAAATGTAAGCAGGCTGTGGCTATTTGTGGACTTGAGCACAGCACAGTGTAAGTAAAGATGGTGGAATACAGTGGTCAGAGTAAAAATTGCAAGAACAGCAAATGTCTTTGTAGTGACTGATAAGAAAGAAAAAACCATTTAGCTCCCTAATTAAACTTCCTTTTCTCAAATGCAAAGCTGTGTAAAGCTTGAGCTGCACTTACAGTTATTTGCAATTGTGAGACCAAGAAATGAACAGATGGGACGAACTATGTCAGGCTCTGTGCAACTCTCGAGCCACTCTTTGGCATAGGGAAAAACTGAACAGCAAATGTTCTGATTATCTTCTGGAAAAGTAAAAACAAATTACCCCAAATCAAAACGCAATAAAATCAACTTCAGCTGAACAGTAAAAATGAAACCAAAGTGTTACAGATTTGGAGAGTATCTTTGAACTTCTTCCACAATTTTCAGAGCAACACCTACCGTTCTGGGGGTTGTTGACACAGGCACAGAGAGTGCTGCAGACTGAGGACCAGAGCTGATAGCAGGGATCAGTGTTTTCAGCTGGCAGATTCTTCTCAGACGTGGAGAGAGTTGTTCTGTTAAGGACAATGCAAACAAGTCCCAGACAGTCAAGGAAACATAGCTGCTAACCAGCCTACTATTTGTCTGTTTGAATTGCAGCCCTGTTTACCTGAATAACTGCAGCAGCAGGCTGATGCAGCCTGTGACTCTGACATGGGTTTGCCCATTTCCTAAAAGAGAACACACACAAGACTCCAGAGACAAATGCAACTGCAGACAAAATCTTAACAGCAAGTTTAAATTACATACATACATTCCCTTTCCTAAGCACATCTCCTCCCCAGAAGGAAATACAAAATCACATCAACATATTGGTAAATAACTTTTCTTTGTCTCTCTCTTTCTAGACACTCTCAGAAAATATGAGTTTGCATTTGCAAACTCTCTTTTTAGAACTAAACCACGTTCTGCTGTTTAAGGAAATCCCAGTGAGCAATGACCTACTTCGACAATTCAGGTTCAGTTACATGCAAACATTCATCTTTATAAATTCACTTCACCACAACATTGCTTATTGAATGTCCAAATCTATTTATTGAATGTCCAACTGCTTACTGACTGTTCCAAATTTTGGACTGCAGATTGGCAAACAGAAAAGGAGTGTTGTTGTAACACAGAAAAAAACCCAACTTACTATTATTTGACACCAGTACTAAGATGACATAAACAGACATTCTTTTCAAGTTCACACCAGAATCCTTTTTAATTAAAAATAAAATGAGGTCTCCAAACAATGCAGAAGTATACAAAGTCTGTTGACAATACACTGAAAACAGAAAGGGAAAACCATTAAGTCCTGAAGTAAGCCACTCATCATCTTAAATTATTAAGTTTCAGTTGTGGCCAGTATGTGGGGAGCAGAGACAGGGCAGGACTATGAAGTGCCTGAGGGCTTCCCCCTGCAGTGAGTTCTACACCAAGCAGGACCCTGGCAAGCTTTGGAACAATCCAGGAGTCACTGAACACTTGCTGCTGAGGGACAGGGGGAGTGCAGCTGTCTGGTAACCTAAAGACACCCTGTGTGCACAAGTCAGCAAGGCACAGATCAAATCTGGGGATGGACAGGGCAACTGGGGAACCTTCCCTGCCCTTGCTCCAACTGACAATCCTGTAGTCTCATTTTGTGTGACCAAAAGAAAATGGAGACAAAGGAGGAGCACAAGTAAGGACAGGGGGCCATAGCACACTCAGAAATACAAACAATGTTATTTTTATTACCATTACTCTCTATAATAATCCCCAATGTAAATAAAGCTGCTTCCTTTACGATGCAATGAGCACTCGACTTGGCAAGGTCATTTATAAACATCAAACCACCAATTTCTCGAAAGTATTCACTCGCTTCACCTACAAGAGGAAAAGAGAACAGAAACTTTTGCTTTTGTTTCTCTGCAAAATGAAAGGCTTCTAAGATTTTCCAACATCTCAAGCCTTGTGTCCTTTAAACATTTTTACAGTGCCCACAAGTTCTTGGCATATATGGTGAACATAAATGACTGCATGGTTTCTAAGGAAAAGCCTTTCTTACTGTTTTGTTGGCAAATGGAATAGATAGTGATCAAAGCCTCCTTCTGAGACAGAGGGCAGTCCATCTGATATTTAAGGCATTCAAGCAGTAAGTTCAGATCTGTTTTCATATCTAGGAGCAAACACAAAAAACTTCATTAAAATTGTTATATTTTCCATATCTTAATCAAGTCAATATTAGAATAAACCTGTCCAAAATGTAGTGTGTATGTGTATTTTAAAAAAGAGGGAAGAGTGAGCCAAAATGGAGCTACATCACTTCTATTCAGCCACAAACAACAAACCTAGAAATATTTCTGTCCATAGTTTGTTATTTGAGCATGATTTCCTTTGCACAGTAGCAGCCTCCTTTTAATATTTCTGGCCTTTCATTACTAGTAATTCTTAGTAAGTCTGATGTAAACTACTAAATATTAAATTTACAATTGCAAGGTGAATTAAGTGTAAATAATACACAGCCATTAAAGTATTCAGAGTGCAAATAAAATTCAGAGTGCAGTTGAAAATCTGTGGAGTACTAAGGAAAGAGTCCAAGAGCACAAGACTGCTCCGTGGTACTGAGGTACAGGAGACAGAAACCATGCAGCACAGCAGCAGAGCCCTCAGTCAGGTGGGTGGAGACATAACAGAAAATATTCTCTGGGCACCTACAGACAGCCCCAGGTGGGTAAAAGACCTGGAAAATCTGCTTCTTAGTCTTTGGGCTATAATGAAAAGACTTACTTGATAATTATATCTAACAGTGACAGAAGGTGTTGTTTACTGTAAACCCTTACAAGGTTCGAGGGTTCTTAAAGAAGTTAAAATACAATAAAAATGTGGATAAATATTAGCAAATTAAAAAAAAAAAGTGACTTTGTGGTGGTGTGTTTTACTATGTGTGTAGGTTTGGCATTGGATCTACCCTTTGCATATCCAACACAGTATCCAAAATTTGGCAACTAGGAAAAAGCACGTTTTCCCAACTGCTCACCACCCCACAACAGGCCTATCACTACAGTCTACTAAAACTTTGTAAAACTGATGCAGATTATAACAACAAATTATATTAGATATCTTACCACACTGATTTATCTGCACCTTTTGAGTGTTCATTTTTGTTTTATCTATGTTCTTGTTCTACAACAGCAAGGAAAAAGTGTTTTCAGTTCTGTTCAGATTAGCAGTGTTTATAACAGATGCAGTAGAAATGGCATCATTTTTCTAAAATGCACTTTTTCCAGTTTTTCTGCTTTTACTCTGTCATCTCTCACACACACAGTTTAACTGTTGTATGGCAAAGTTTTCCTTTGGAAATACAGCATTTTATAACAGCCCTGCATTTATAACTACCAGGTTATCAGCTTTTGAGAGTGGACATTCTGCAGAAATCAGGTCACTCCATGTTACCACTGAGGGGCACTGTCAGTAAAGAACATCCCCTGCTCTGTGTCACTGATCACAACAAAGCTGATCCAACTTTCCTTACCAGAGTGGCCAACTCTGCCATCAGCCAACAACTGGCACTAAGACCAAGTCATGTTACTTAGGGGGTGAACACTCTAAAACACTCGGCCTCCTGCTGCTCAAGGAGCCACCAAACCATCAGCATTGTTCTGGCAGCACTGATCAAACCCAGGGCAGTGAGCACAGAGACATGTTCCTTACAGGGAGAACCCATTGAAATTCCCCAAAGACACTGGCACATTACATGAACCATGTAACCCACCAAACCCCACAGCATTGCTTCTTCACAAACCCCACGGAGCAGCCTCTGAGAGCAGAGCAGCAGAGGGACATTCAGCTTTGGAGGCACAAAGATGCTCCCTCAAACACGCCCCAAGTCCCAAACAGAGAAGGTTGATGCAAGCATCACAGTAAGCTCTTACAATTTCTCCAAAAATTGCTTCGCTCCAGGCAGAAACTTTAAATCAGTGGCGAATGCAGCTTAAGAATGGATTCATTTTCCTTCTCCAAGTGGAGCAAAGGCTCAAAGCAGAATCATTGTCATCCTAATGAAGACAGCCAGTTCTGCTTTCTCTTGGGAGTTACTGATCGCCCCCATTCCTTTCCTGCTTCCCTTAGAGATTGAGAATTGAGAGTTCCTCTCCCTGCAGCCTTTCAGAAGTGATAACAGACATGCATTTCATTTTCCTGCAAATCCAACCCTGCCACAACAAGGAAAAGCTTGCCAGCCTTCCTCACCTCTTTTTGTCCTACTGCCACCAGCCCGCCAACCTAAGAAAAAACACAACCCACCCAAATAAAAGGAAGGCTGTAAAAATGAGTTTGCTCTGGAGCTAATTGCTTTTCAGAAGAGTTTCATTTAATACGTGTTTATACAATTATACAATATAGGAAGCACAAGGGGTTTAAAACTGTATGCATACAAGGACACATCTTGACCTTTACCTGGATCTTTTTTACTTTTGCAACCCACAGAAGGTACACAAAATAGTATTGATAAGCCAGCCTACATTAATTAGATGCAAACAGCTCACCTCGCTTGCTGCATCACAGAGCAAGGTGGCAAGACAAGCAACTAGATTTGCTTCAACAAACAGCTGGCAAATGTTGCATCTAAAACTCTTCTCCATCAGGTATGGAAAATAACCCAGTAACATTGCTTCAAACCTCAGAAACCACTCCTGGAGAAGTGCAGATCTGTCAACCTGTGTGCTCAGCAGCACCAGAGCACATGGCTGGCACGGTGAGCAGACCAGCCAGCCTGGGCAGGACTTATCCCTCGAAACCCAGGGAGCAAAGGCCAGAGGGGAGAAGTGCGGGTTGTTGGCGTCCTGTGGAAACCAAACCCCACAGCAGCAGCTGAGGCCGTGAGGACTCTACGCTGTGGAACAGGACTTGGGGCTGTCCTGGCCTATTGCAGCTCCCTCGCATCCTCCTCCCTCCCTACAAACGTGATGTAAGACCACACGTTTCTGTGGCAGCACCAGCTGATTTCCTTGCTGGCCACCATCAGACCAGCTAAGGCTTTATTGTGATTGCACAGCTACCAAAACCCAGTGCTGCTCCCAAAGCAGAGATGGAAGGAAGTATTGCTCTTTTGGGGCAAACAGTACTGCATGCTTAGTCAGCAAAGAAGGGCAGAGAAATAGGTTACACTTAGAATAAGAGCCCAAAAAGAAAGTGAATTAAACAAGTGCCAAGTGATTTATCTGGGGTAAGCATGGAGTAAAACAAAAGCCATGTGAAGGGAGGGAGAATCTCACAAGTGCCTTTTGTGGTTATTGGGGTGCAGTGATACAATTGAGCACAGAATAAATAAGCTGCATCACTGGAAGAAAAGGGGGCAGTGACCATAACTCTGTGGCAGGAGTAGGGCCTGGGGTGGGTGGTGGGTGCTGAGCCAATGGAGGAGGGCATTTGCTGGATGAAAAGGGGGGAGGAAGAAAAGGGGGCAGTGACCATAACTCTGTGGCAGGAGTAGGGCCTGGGGTGGGTGGTGGGTGCTGACCAATGCAGGGCATTTGCTGGATGCCCTGCCACCACCTACTGCTGACAAGTGACTCTTGCATGCAGGAGGTGCACGATTATGTGATGTGTGAAGCTGTCAGTGGGATAACCAGGAGGACAGAGAAGATAATAGAAACAGTCCTTACCTGCAAGTTTATTCACCCCTCTATAGAAGTGTCAGCCAGGCAATTCTCTTTCCTTGTGAACAAGGTAAGTCTGGCTTGCATCCTGGCATTTAACAGCATGGCTGAGGGGGTTGTGTGCTTTTGTTAAAGCCCCTCTTTACCCTTCCTGAGGCACTTTGTAAAGTGAGTGAAGATGCTTTTAGAGATGAGACTGGTATTTAATTTCCCCAAAGTAAAATTGCAGTTACAGCTGCACTGCCAAGGGGGATCATGGCCACTTCCAGAGAAATGCCAATTTCTCTGCTCACTGTAAAGGGAGGTTTTGGAGGATGCTCCAAGGCATGTTGATGTCTGTACACCGATGCTGTAGGGATGCTGGGAAAAATGGAGATTCCTGTGAATTCCTCAGGCTGACAAGGAAAAACCCATCATCTCCTGTGTCTCTTTGCCATCTGCTGTTGGCATGGATGTTTTATGGGATAGTTATATAGTACAGCTCTGTGCATTTCCCTAAGTCTCACCTGCTTCAAAGGACCCCAGACATCCTGAAGCTGCAGTGATAACACTGAGGCAGAGCAGGTGCCCTTTAGTCTCTGGATCCCAGCTCCAGCATGACCTTTCCCTCCCCTGAAAGTTGTCTGAAAAAGAGAAGATGTTTCATCCTTTGGTTTCTGTAGTTTCAGACCCCTCTTGTGGTTTCCAGGCTTCCCCTGAAGTACAGAATCCCCCCTGGAACAGGCAGTTCAGATAGAATTTAGGATCTTTTCAGCTCTCTCTGATTCTACCTGCCACACACACAAACTGATTTATGGCATACTAGGGCATAGCACCTGTTTGATATGAGTACATGCAGAACTAGCTTCCCAAAGTCTCTGGTTTCTCTAAACCATGCAGGAAGCCCAGCACAGTGCATAGACAGGAAGGAAGAGCCTGGGCTTTTCTGAGGCTGCTAGAGCCAGTAAGGCTGTGAGAAATGACTGTATGTGAGTGAGGACCATCTAGTGCTGTTCCGCCCAACGGAAAGACAAAACTGGAGACAAATGGGCTGGATTCCCATTCTGCTTTAGATCTTGTTCAAGCAGCCACCTCCTCTCAGGAGCCTATTCCCTCATCTGTACGTGGGAGTGTTTCCCTGGCCCCCAGATTATGCTGTGGTTTCTAAACATGAAAAGCATCTGCTATAAAGAAAAACCTCCTGGAAGGGTAGAAACAAATAGAAAGGGTAAATAAATAGAGATGTATGCACTTCTGGGGCTGAAGAATGTGAGATGCAGCAGAAGCAGAAGAAGGTCTGTGGCTAGTTGAGGCTGGTTTTCCTTATCTGTTTTTCCTTATCCTGTTTCCATAGAAACCCAGGGATGTCCTGACTCTGCAGTACCAGCCTTTGGCTTTAAAAAACACCTGCCTGCTGCCACTGGACCTTATGCTGGACTTGGAGCAGCCATTCCTGGTCTGTGATGAGGACCAGCAACCCCTCCCAGATGGCCAGGTGAGCAGCCCTGGACTCCTCCAGTGGGGTCTGAAGAGGAGGGATGTGGTGGTGCCTTTCTGTTGGGAGATCCTTGAGTCAAGAAGTTTATTCTGTAGCATCAGCAGTGGGCTGGCCTGAGCTGCATCAGCAGAGCTGCTGAAGGAATCAAAATAGTATCTGAATTGAGGAGATCCATCCTGGCTTTAAGGCACAGGGAGAAGGGAGCAGGCAGCTGGGTCTGGGTGAGCCATGCAGTAAAGGTGTCTCCTGGAAAGCATGCCAGCTCTCCAGCAGCCACCCCCTTGTATTGGGGCTGAGCACAGAAACGGGAGCCTGAGGGAATCCTGGACTGGACTGGGGTGCCTGCAGACAGACTCCTGCTGTAGAGAAATGAACCATGAACTGAGAATCCAATGCTGGGGTCACTCTGAGCATTTACTGTTTCATGCTGTCAGACCTTGGGACATCATGCCACAGGGTTGATTAATTACTGCTCATCTCCTTGCAGCCTGTGAGAGTGGGTGTAGGGGAGACCTGTCATCTCTACGTTGCATTTGACCCAGCTTATGAACTGGATTTTAAGAGCTGGAAAAAAGAGAAGATTCTGAACATAGACATGGTCAGGGGCCATCCTTTTGTGGAGCGTATCGTCCTTCGGGGAGAAGTGCACTTCCCAAATCTCCAAATCCAGCCCAGCACCCTAAAGTTTGGCTGCATCGTGGCTGGCACTAAAGAAGTGCGTTCTCTGGAGATGACCAACTGCAGCTCCCTTCCCGTGGAGTACCACTGGACATTCCATTCCAAGAGCCAGGTTTACAGGTTGAGGTATGTGCACCTTTGCCCTCTCCTCGAAGCTCTTCTTCCTGGTGTCCTGCTTGTACTTGGCAAAGAAGAAAGCTGTTTGCCTAGGATCTGACAGACTGCTTCTGACTTTTTCTTGTGCAAATAACACTGACCAGCTGTGCTCAGGCTGGATGCTCAGGGAATAGGTTTTCCACCAATTTGGTGCTGCGTAGCCCCCACAGTGGTTTCCCCTGGGAAGGAAAGCTGGGGTGAAAGCTGCTTTCTCAGACCTCTGTGGCCTGAGGCAATGTTCACCTTGATGAAGGGCTCCTAGTCCCAGCTCCCACAGTGCTGCTGGAGGCCTTTCTGGCCCCTCTGCTTTGGGATGGGTCCTCTCTGCAGGAGCTGCTCTCTGCTCCTTGCCTTCCTCCCTTGCGTTGTGCTGGAGGATGCCCAGAAAGTCCCAGCACCAGACAAAGAGCTACTTAGTGCCTGGGCTGATGCTGAACAGCCAGCTAACAGCCTTCCCTTTCCTTCTTTGCTGAGACAACTCCTTTACTGCCACGATGATTTCTTTCCCAGGGGTCAGCTTTCAGTGGACACCTCAGATTCTTCACTCCCTTTTTTTGTGACACTTGTTACTCATTTTGACTTTTCCTCACTGCAACATATCCCTTATGGGTTCTGTACTGCTTGACAGAAGGACTTGTTCATCACATGATCTCCTATCCCTGCCTCCTAGAGAGTTTCTACTTTAGAGTGAAAAATGTCATTGTCTGGGCACCGTGGTCCTGGGAAGTTGCCTCAAGCCATTCATTAAAACTAAAGACAGTGGAATAGATGAGTAGGGATCTCTTGGGGGTTATGATGAGAGAGCCAGAAAAGAAACCCAGCCATAGATAACAAGCTACAAAGCCAAAGGCAGTGATTCTTTGGGGAGCAGGTCATTGCAGGCCCTGAATGCCTGTCTGGGAATAGAGCATCCTGGTGGTGGCGTTTGACTGTGGGGAGCGCTTGCAGCTCAGCAGGGTGACAGGCAGGCACGGCTCAACGATGTCCCTCACGTGGCATTAGAAACACAAGCAGAGTTACCCTGAGCACCTGCTTCTATTTAAAATGGGGAATGTGACCTGAGTCACCTGGGAGTGTTGGAAAATGTCAACCAACCCCCCCCAACACTGTCAGGGAAACATTCCTGATAAACCCCTGGTGGAGCTGCAGAGTTTCTGGCGTTGGGCACTGGGGGGGCTGTGCTGGCTCCTCAGTGGCCAGGTCTGCCTCTTGGTGCCTCAAATCTCACCTTTTTGCTTGCCTTCTCTGTCTTTTCTGCTCCCACCGTGCTTTTTGCCTTCCCACAAGGTGTTAATCCCTGTCCTCTGTAGTTCCTCAATGGAAGCAGTTGCAGCTGCTGCACCACTGCTACCTTGGTGTCATCCCTGGGCTACCTTTAGAACAGAGCTGCTCCAGCCTGGATTGGGAAGGGCTGGATCAAACCATCTCTCAGTTCAACATGCCAGCACCCAGCCAGGGGCTGCATCCTGACCAGGAGCTGCTGGTGCAGGTGTCCCTCCCTCCCACTGCAGGTCCCTGGTCATAGTTATGTTATATTCCAGATATGAGCTTTCCGCACCTAAATTCCAACCCAAACCACCAAAGGAGAAGAGAACCAGTTTGGAATCCTCAGTATCTCGAAGGAGACGCTTCAGGATCAGAAAAGAGGAGCCAGTCACGGCCCTGAAAGAATCGCAGGATCCTGCCCAATCTTCAGGAGCAGAGGTAGATTTTCTTGTCCACCCAGTGTTTGTGCTGTCTCCCCAGCCTGCCAGCACCAAGTCATGCTTGTGCTGCCGACCTCCCTTTTTGCTGCCCTGCTGTCCTGTGTCCTGAGGGCTGGTCAGGCAGCAGGGCCAGTGGCTGGACATGGGGTGAGTGGGAGGGAGAAATAGGAGAATTTTCCTTGGAGAAGCTCACTCCTACAGGCCTGTGCTGAGTGTGGGATTTTTTGCCTTGTTTTCTTCACAATGTAAGATGAGGCTTTTATCATGGTAAGACTTCCAGCTTCCTTCCCAGAGCAAGCTCTGATGAGTCCTGATCTCCATGTACTCTCTTCCCAACCCAACCCAGACTACCTGTGTGCAGGTCTCTGCTTTCACCCAAGAGCTGGTGTTGGTGGCCCTGAAGCTGTCTTATAAACTGAGACTTTGCAAAGTGGCTGTCTCTTCCTCCTAGCATAGAAAATGGCTTTGTTTTCAGGTGCCACCAGAAAGCCGTGGACGGTATTACATCCCACTAGGGCTCGTGGGAGTCAAATCCCCCATGGATGTACTGCACACTCCCCTCGAAGTGGAGGAGGTAAGAGGGAATCTGTCTCACTTGCACATTGTCAGTGTGGCTGGAGCTCCCAGTGCCACTGGTGGCCCTCAGCATTGGCCACAGAGGGGCCTCATGTCCCTCCAGGCCCATCACAAAGTGCTGCTGAAGCAACTGGTTGTTGGAGAGGCCGTGCAGAATACATTGTAGGGCTGCCCAAGGATGCAGCACCTATGGAGGGCATTGCTTCCCCTGGACCTCATCTCATAGGAAATTTTTGCAGGAGCTTTTGCTGAGGCACCTTGAGAACGCAGCATATATTTCAGAGAGAAAGGGGAAAAGCCTCAGGAGTCAGATGAGCTGGGCTGGAGTTTTTCTCTGAGCTCCCTGAGCTCCAAGAGCTCTCACTCTGTGTGTCCACCTTTTCTAAAAGCAGTAAGAAAGGCTTTTTAAAGGCAAATCATGCATCAGAGAGAATTTCTACTGGCAGGAGACATTTACTTTAATGTAGTGTATTAATTAATGCATTGATCTGTGAGTATGGGAGAAGATTTTCCTCATGGTCCCTTCACTGGTCAGTGGCACAGATGCAGGATAAGATTAGGATGATTCTGGCAGTGTTTAGGGAATAGGCCCCTCTGGCTACAGCTGCACTTTGCTCCAAGATGCTCTTCTGCATCCATTTCCACGCTTAACATCTCAATCTCTTCTGTCCTCCATCCAGGTTTTCAGTATCGCGCCACTGTCAGGTGTGCTGCGGCCAGGAGAGAGCCAGCAGGTCTCCTTCACCTTCTCTAGCGGCTTCAACACCATCTCTGATGTCATGGCACTGTGCCACGTGGAGGGAGGCCCCACCTACGAGGTGGTGGTGACGGGGGAGACCTCCTGTGTCAGCTACTCCCTGAGCCCCCGGGAGATCGACTGTGGCTCTCAGGTAGCACACACATCCCCTGGCACAGCTCCTTGCCTTGGTGGGTTCCTGCCCACCTCGCTCCAGGGCTCCCTCCCCTTCCCAGCCCCTTTGTTGGCTCTGGGGCTTGGAAGTACAACCTTTGGGGGACACATCTGGCATCCAAGCTGGTTTAAAATGGCCATCTCCAACCCTCTCCACAATGCTGGGAATGCCTCTTTTTCAGGGTACCTAAGACTGCCTCCTGAGGCAGGCAGGGTCCCAGTGGGGCTGCTCTGAGGGATGTGTCCCTGAGACATCCTTCTGCTAATCCACCCTAAAGCCTGACGTCCAAGGAGATGCTCTTGTCTAAAGCTCTTGCTTAATCCACACAATAATCAAGGGAAGAAGTTGGGCTTCCTGTCACTACAGTTGGAGAGACTGTCCCAGCATAATCCCCACTTCACTCTTTTCCAGTTGAAAGCCCACAGATATTTCCAACTGCTGGCCCTGTCTGTGTTGCCCTGGGTGACTCCCTTGTTGCATGTGTGTTGTTTGCCAATACTAGCATGCAGGTACCTTTTCTTCTGGAATGCCTCAGTGCTGTCTCTGTTTCTCCTGGCTGTTGGTGACTCCTCAGAGTGCAGAGAGCCCATGTCCCCTGGTTCATTTATTGCTGGCCCTCACATGGTTGTTACCACACCTCTGTGTGCTGCCAGAGCTCCCTGGTCCTGTGCAGGTGCCCTGTGCTTGGGGCTTCCCCAGGTTCCCAAGTGCCCTTGTCTCCTCCCTGGTGCCTGCTCCCATGATGTGTCTGCTTTCAGCCCCAGGAGAGAGGAAGGAGATTCCTAGCAGCAGCCCTGGGTCTGTAACTTCCCTCTTCTGTGCCTTCTCTCCAGATGTTTAACGAAATTCATCACAGCAAGGTCACCCTGGAGAACACTTGCAGGAGTGAATTCAGCTGGGTGCTAAACCCTAGCACTGCAGACCAGCAGCTGCCTGGAGTGTTTCTGGTCAACCCCACCACTGTAAGTAGCACAAGTGACTGACCCCAGCCCTGTGTCAGGTGGTCCGGGAGAGTTTTAAAGGGAAAAAAGACAGGGTGGGGAAGGAGGAAAGAAGTCGGAGGGGAAAACCCCAAACCCAGCCATGAGAGAGACAGAGCTGTAAGCCATTTCTGCAGGGGCCAGAGAAGGTCAAACAAGTGCTCTCCTGACAGACTCCCCCACGGCCTTGGCTGGTGGGTGGCTCTGCTGTCACAGGGCAGACGCCGGTGGGAGACACAAGTGTGTTGGTCATTGTCTGTCCTGCTGTAAGGGGAGCAGAGGAGAATTCTTTTTGATAGATTTCTCAGATGAAAATAAGGCACAAACGTGGCGTTATATCTGAAGACTGTTTATTGGTAAAGAAAGGGTATGGTCCCGACCAGAAGGGGATAGAAAAGAGAGCGAGAAAGAAAATGAGAAACGGAGAGAGCAACAGAGGACAGGGACAGAGCGTCACCGCTAGAGCCCTGGGGCGCTCTGTCGGGTCCTGCTCGGCACATGGAGCAAGTGTGCTGCCAGCCGCACCAGCGTGCGTGCTGCCGGGCTCCACGGGCCGGCGGCGGGGCCGGCTGTCCCGCGGGCTGCGGCCGGGCCGGGCTCAGCAGCCGCGGCTTGTCACGGTCAGGACGCGGCTGCTCCCTCGGGGAAGCAGCGGAGCACTGGGTTGCCGTGGTGAGCCGGGAAGCGGCGACAGCAGCGTAGACGGACAGGGAGGAAGAGGCTCTGCAGGGATCTGGACCCTGCGGGTGCTCCCAACCCAACAAAATAACAAGAATGGCAGGGGAAAACGTTAACTGCTTGTATATTCTAAGATTCCTCCCGTAACTCAGCCATTTGAGGAAGACGGTCAGACGGGAAAAATTTTCCTGGGCTTCGCGGTCTGCCCACCTCCAAGGGGGAGGTCGCTTGCAGCCCCCCAGACACGGAGCTTGCCTGCATTTTCTCCTTGCGATCTCCTTTACACGTGGCATGTGTAAAGGCTCCCAGCACGTCTACAGCCCCTATAGTAATTTTTCTCCCCATGTCAGAAAGTAGATTTATAACATATCTTGTGGCATAACTTAAAATTTAATTGGTTGCTCACAGTCACTCTGGGGACCCCGACGGCTGAGATCTCAGGCTGTGCTGTCACTGGAGCGTTTCTGAGGGTCACCTTACCCAGGCTGTGTGGTCACATATCCCTTTCTAGGCTTGCTGCTCCCTGCCTCCTCCAGCTTTGTTGCTGTGCAGCAGCTTTGTGGGGCAGTGAGGGGGCCAGGGAGCAGCGGGGCTGGAAGAGCAGGGAGGAAAATTTGCAGCATCCCATCGCTGTCCAAGCTTCTCAGTCCTGCCTGGATGTCTTTGAGCCGAAGCAGCACTCCTGCTTTTTTCCCCTCCTTGCAGTGGGAAGAGGAAGTGTTTGACTTTCCCATTTTTTCATGCCTGTCTCCTACAAGGGATGAGAGGAGCTGCTGGCCCTGCTTAGTGCGGGGACTTCCCTTGCATAGCAGCAGCAGAAGAGCCTTTTTTTGATGAGGCGGGCTCTTGCTGGGAGAAGGCAAACCCCATCAGCAGCAGGGCTGTGCTCACATCGGGCTGTGCTCACATTGGGCTGTGCTGGGGCTGCAGCCTTATGAGCCATGGGGAGGACACACAGCACCCCGGGATCAGATGCTTGACTTTTTGGTCACAAGGAAGGTAGAAGGTTTGAAAAATGAAGGCCACTCCTCAGTTAAAATTTAAAGAACATTTAATAGGAGACAATGGGGGACAAAGCAGAAGTAACAGCGCTGGGTGCTTGGCTTGGGTGCTTAGCCAGAGGCACAGACCAGTCAACACAGCAACACCCCTTATATACCCTGGGTATTGCATCAGCCTAATCTATATCTACAAATGCTTATATATATTGAAATATTTTAACATAGTTCCTCCTCCCTCCCGCCTTTTTGGAGCATCTGCAGTTGTCCTAGTCCTGGTCATTTGTTACTTTTTGACGCATTCAACGGGTTTCCATTCCTTCACTGGTTAAATGTTAGTATTACAGCAACTCTTCACCAACATTGGTATCACAACACAACATTTGCATTAAAAGAACTCTAAACTTTAGCAAAACTTCTTTTACAAAAGTCAACATTATAAAACACATAGTATTTACTCTAACAGTTGTGAAAGCCAACACTGTAATGTTTATCACGAGGGTGATATGGTCTGATGGTTTCTTCTAGATGAGAACCTGTTTCCTCAGCCTTTCTGTCCCCTGAGCCATCCCCATCAAACACTCTGATGCATTCCTCCCTCTTCTTCTGTCCCTGCAGGGCTCCATTGCACCTGGTGAGAAGCAAGTGCTGGAATTCTCTTACATGCCAGGATTACCAGGAGCTTTCAGCAGGACTTACCAGCTTAAAGTGGGTGACCTGGACCCGGAAAATATTTGTCTGAAAGGAGAAGCATCCTTTCCAATGATCTGTATGAACCTGCCCTGGAACATCAAAGGTGGGCACTGCCTGTCTGCCCCCAGGAAGGGCCCCTCTGGTTTTGTTCCCTACCATATGCCCATAGGGCAGCTCATGCTCCCCTCCAGCAAGCCTGGAGGATTGCAGGACTGCCAGACCAACTCAAGCCCCCTGGTTGCTTCATGAGTCTTGAGCAGAGGATCCCACGTGGGCTTTGTCCCAGGAATCAGCTTGCCAGCACATCTGGCAGGGTCCTGAAGGGTGATGGCTAGAGTGAAAGGCTTGGGAAGGCTGCAAGAGAGGCTGGCAGGGCTTCTGGCAGGGTTGGATATGTGTGACATTGCAGGGGATGAGATGCTTCTCTGTGGGGAGGGAGATGGGTGGGAGCAAACATGAGGATTCAGAGAGGAGCAGCAGCATCCACTTTCCATAGATGGCTTGAGGGATTTCTTTCTGGAAGAAACCAGTGTTGGGAGGCAGGGACTTCCCAGCTTAAATAAGACTGGCACTTTGCTCACACTTCTCTTTTGTGGATGTTTTCTTCCTTCAGAAAATGAAAAAGATGAGAAGCCTCTGACACAGCTCGTAAAACTCGCGCAAGAACACAGTCAGAGGAAGAAATCCGTTGATCGGAAGAAGACTCAAAGCCTGAAGACTGGGACCTTGAAGTCTCAGACCCAAAAAACTCGGACTGCAACGAGTCTGAGTCCGAAGACTGGGAACCTGAATCCTGATGTGCTTGACTCTGGCATTGCAGTAAGAACAGCTGCAGCCTTCTTTGGCACATGCCACCCTCTCCATGTCACCTGAACCCCTTGCAGCTCACAGCAGCTCCCCAGTGCCCTGATGACACCTGGGACCTCCCTGCCCACTTCCAACCTTGTGTCACCTCAGCATTGTCCCTAGGGCTGCCACTCTGGTCATGGTCTCCTCTGGGGCTGCACCAGCTTCCTGGCTACCCCAGGGAGAGATCCTGAAGGCCATGCTCCAGGGATGGAGTTGATGGTGCTTTGAAGGAGATGCAGGTCATTGCTGGGAAGTTTGTTGGTCCCAACCCAAGCTCGGACAGATTTACAGACCTTAACAGCAGCTGCCTGATTGTGGCCTGGGGCTGTGCTGGTGGTGCTCATCTCCAAGAGGCACCAGCTTGGTCCTGGTTCCTTTTCAAGACAGTTTTTGTCCAAGCTGCCGTGGTACTGACTGGGGGCAGGCAAGTATCTGGAGCTCTGGAAGGTTCCTGGCTTGTCTGTCTGCCTGGCCAGATCAGCTTTGCTTACAGTGTCTGGGCAGGCAAAGATGCTGGAGTTACTTCTCTGGAGATGAGGTCCTGGCTGAGGGAGCAGGAGGTGTCACAGGCACTGAGCAGCCAGACAGAAGGACCCCACACCCCCTCCCAACAAGAGCGGGTTGGGATCCTTTCTCAGGTACAAGCTGGGCCTTGTGAAGGACCTTTGCTAACCAGCCCCTGTCTTCCCTTTCCTTAGCCAAACACTCAGCAGATAAACACGGTGAAGACGCTGATTGAGAAGGCTGCTCTGGAGATGCAGGAAAAGCTCACACCCCATCCCCCAGAGAGCAAGTTCCCTGACAAAGAACTGTGCCAGAGCCTTGTCAAGTGAGTAGGGACTCCCATCCCCATCTCCAAGGTTCCCCGTGGGGAATACCCAGCCTTGTCCCCTTCTCCTGAGAGCTCCTTGTGTCTGCAAAGCTGGGAATAGCCTGGACTCCAGAAAGGGTCTGGTCCTGGTGGCTGTGACACGCAGCATGTGAGCAGTGGAGTGTCCTCCCTTCCCCAGCCCCTCGCTGAGCTTTGGACTGCTCAGCTCCCCCCAGGTTCTGTCCCTAGAGCTGGGGGAGCCAGTGCAGGCCTTCAAGCCCTTCCAGACAGCACAAATTCTGTTCCTGCTGACTAGCTCTGAAAGAAACAACTCCCAGCTGGTGTCTTGGTTCCAACTAACAGAGCACACTAAACAAAAGGAGAAGGGAACTGCACATGTCAGCAAACCCTGTAAAATCCAAAGTCAGATGGCTTAAAGCCTGGTGGGATGGCACGGCTTGGTCCATCCCTTTGAAACATCATGATGCAGCACAAGCACGGGAGCTTCAATTCAGAAAGAAGATGCTCTGCAGAACAGATCATGTGATCTGGCTGCAGAGCAATGGAGATTTCTTGTGCAGGCAAATCTTGTTCCTAGGCCCCAAAGCAATTTCAGGCTCAGGCTGTATACTAGGCTAAGCAGTTTGATTGAGAGCAGTGGAGACCTAGTGTACTCACTTACACTGGGTTTTCATGGCAGAGGAGCTGTGGCCAGTGTCCATTTTAAACTTATTTTCAGGTACCGTTTACTAGTGGTAAAAAACCTAGGACCTGCACTCCTGACTTCCCAAAGTCATTGCCAGGTGGTCAGGCCATGGGTTTCATGGGCTTGAGCTGAGTTTTTACAGCAGTGAATAAAGAAATAGCCACTGTATTTGTATCCTCCATCCACTTGGGTGCATAGCCAGGCTGTGGTTTAAGGACTGTCCTTAATCTTCCTTGCAGAGTTGAGCTGCCTGAGTATGTCCTGGACATGGGCACTGTCCGTAAGGGTTTCACTGAGAGAAGCACTCTGGAGATCACCAACCCTGGGCAGATCCCAGTGTCCTTCCAGATCGATGTATCTGTCCTGCAGGACACAGGTAAGCAGTGCTGGAGACACTTCTGTGGGCTTGAAGGAGGTGTCTCAGACAGATTAGCTAAAGCCATTGAACTTGGGGAGGTTTCTGAGCTTTTTCTTCTCAGTGCCTCTGCAGGGAGCTTTAGAGGCAGAACTATCCTGGCCAGCCATGCCCAGGGACCTGGCCTGCCTGTGACAGCCCTAATGCTCCTGTACAGAGGCCAGATGGGCTCATCACCCTGGTCACCTCTCAGCATATTCAGCCCTTGGATCCCATGAGTATCAAGTTTCTTTGGGCACTCTGTGGGCTTATTTTGCCATCCAGCGGGGTCTGATGTGTTTTGGAAGCGCTTTTTTTGGAGTTCACACTATCACAGCACCTGTATTCAGCCTTTATTGAGGAAACAGCCTGTGAGATCCTCTGGTGGATCAAAAGAGGTTTCCAAAAGAGGCCTTGAGGCAAGGCTGCCCTTCCATCACACAGTGGCTCACTGTGTCTGAGGGGTGTTCAGGTGCACTCTTAAGTTTTTGTCCAGGTCACAGCACGGCGTGGGGCTTTTGCCAGACCTCTCAGCCAGGACACCTGTAAGGTCTTAATGTGCTTATGACAAATTTTGTGTTTCCTGTGTATCTCAGCTGCTTTGTGTTCATCTGTTCAAGGTTTCAGCATGGAGCTGGACCAGGTGCAGGGCCTGCCCCACAGCCACACCAGGACGTTTGACGTGCGCTTTGAAAGTATCCGGCAGCCACGGGGTGACGTGGATGTGCTGCTGCCCATAGAGGTACCACAGCTCTTGGGGCAGGCAGCAGGCTGGGCACAGCAGCAGATGTCACCTGCACCCTCTGCTGAATTCTCTGTCCTTCTCCAGGTGAAAAAAGGCCCCACATATAACATCCGTCTGCGTGCCGCTGTGTCTGAGCTGTCACTCGAACTCTCCAAGAACACTCTGCACTTCTCTGCTCTGCTCGTTGGGCAGTGCCAGGTTGAGACAATCCAGCTCTACAACTGGTTCCGAGTACCCTGCCGATGGTCCATCAAGCCTGTTCAGAAGGTAAAGCACAGGCCCATAACTTCTTGGTTGGGTTTTCTTTGTGATTCTTGCCATTTCTGCTTCTGTGGCTGCCTGAGCACTTGGGTCTATAGCGTGTTTGAGGAAGCTTCTGAGGGTCTAGATTAAGGCTGGTTTGCCTGGACCTGTTCCATTAGCGGATGCTTTGCTTTTCTGCCATCTTCACCCATTCCTCCTCTTCCTCTGAGCACAGTAGTTCCCTATCTGCCTGCCCTGTCTACAGGTTTTCCCTCCAGCTGTAGGCTATGGGAGCCACACTTGGTTTGGCTGTGGGTGCTCTCAGCACTGTGTCAGTGTCTCGGAGCACGAGGAGACCTCACACAATTGGTTTCTGTGCCCAGAACAATCAGCACATGTACATGACACCAGCCGTACATCAGAAGCAGCAGGCGCTGGAGGATGAGCCCTGTCCCTTTGAAGTGAAGCCTTCCAAAGGAACCCTTGGTGCAGGAAGGTGGCAGAAGCTGCAAATCACATTTACACCCAAGGAGGAGGTGAGATTGGCAGATGTCAGCCCAGGAGGTCTGTCAGGGCTATCTGGAAATGAGGGCCTGGTGCAGAGAGTGTGGTAGGAGCTCTGCCTTCACAGGCAGCTTTCTGCAAGCCCTGTACTCTGCGTGGCTCAGTTCACCCCACAGAGCACTCCCGTGAGATGTGCTTTGAAATGCCCACAGGGAGCTTGCACAGAGAGCCCAAGGGCTTGGAGGCTGCCCCTTGGCACATGGGGGGGATGTGCCCAACTCCCCCCAGCCTCCCCCTTGCCTGGCTGCATTTGCAGCTGCCACACTCGGTGCAGGGCAGCTGCCCGCTCACAGAGGATAATCCTGGAATGGCCAGTCTAGGCTCACCCTGCTGCAGGACTGACAGACCAAACAGCCACCACACACCCTCCTGGGCACGGCAGGACAGGCACTTGTGGTGATGTGCTGCCAGCAGTCCCTGGGGCTCTGGCCTGCCTGCACATTCCCGTGCAGCTGGGGATTCAGCTCAAAGGATGGAGCATTCCCAAAAGTGGTTTGCCTGTGGCCGCTGGGTCTCGGAAACTGGCAGTGTGTCCCAGCACGGACACAAGTGCTTCTGTGCCCACACACAGTCCCAGGGATCTTTTAATTGCTCAAGAAATGTAACCATCTTGTGTCTGGCTTGGACCAGAGCCTAACACTAAGCAGAGATGCTGACCCTTACTTCTGGCCAGCAAGAGCTCATTTGCCTGGAGTTGGCGTTTGCCTGATGCAGCAGTGCCAGGACTGTGTCTGGACACTGTAACCCTGATGGCCCCTCCCATGAGCACTGCACTCCTGCAGGACTAGGTGAAAATGCCTGACAGTCCATTGTACATCCATGTGATACCAAATACCCAGTTACAGTGCACACCAAGATTCATCCCAGTTACTCAGACCCAGACTACTACAGATGCTCTAGTCCCTAGCATAAGTAAATATCTGGTTTGCATTCACCTTGGAGGGACTGATAACACCCTGACCTTGGGGCAAGCATTGTTGTATTTGGGGTCCTGTCACCTGAGACTTCATGAAAGAGTTTCCTGCACTTTTCTTTTTACAGAGGTCTTACAAGAATGAGCTGGAGCTTAACATTAATGGGAGCAGCAATTGCTTAAAGCTGCAGCTCTCCGGACAAGGTCTGGAGCCGCGGTTGGAGTTCAGCCCTCCAGCACTAAAGATGGGATGGATGCTGGTGGACAGCACTGGGGTGGAGGCCACAGTGGTGGTGAAGAACCCATGCAACTTTCCCATTGAGTTTTACTCCCTGGATTTTGATGAGCAGCACCTTGAGAAGAAGAAGGTGAGAAGGCAGGTCTGGTCCCCATGTACATGCTGCCCAAGCTTCACAGCACGCCAGCGTTGCCAGGCTTGTGCCAGGGAGATGGAGGCAATCCCCAGGGCAAAGCCAGCTCTGCTGACATACTGTGGGAGGACCTAAACTAAGTAGTTTGTGTTGTGTTGCGTTGCCGTGCTTGGACATCCAGGTCACAGATCCGAAGACCTTGACTGGGGAGATCCTGAGGGATGGGAAGCTGCCAGCGGAAGACCAGGTAAAACCCTGCAAGGCCCAGATCTTGAGCTTGCCATGTTTGTGGGCCCTGGAGCATTGTGTCCCCCCCCAGGTGCTAATGGCACAGAGCCTTGTCCAGACCCCTGATGATGTTCCACAATGACTCTGTAGCATCTATGTGAATGGGGAGGTTATCACCATCCCTCAGATGGGCAGGAAGTGGGCGTGCTCTGTGTCCAAGTATCCCATCTATTCAGAGTCTCCTAGCCTGGAAATCATTCTAAATGGTCCCAGGACAGGGCAGCTCATGGTCATTGTTTTCTTCAGCTGAGTCACTTGGAAGAGGTTTCTCTCCCGGTCTGGCTTGTAGCTCTTGCATCTGCTCTGGAGCCTGCTCACCCCACTGGGCATAACAAAGCACTTGTACATCATATAAGTCAAAAACCCCATTGCCAAAAGCTCAGTGCCTTTAAAGAAGGAGTTGTGAGGATGAAGGTGACAGAAGTATAAACAGGATTTTCTCTTCTGTTTTAGATGCTGGAACATCTGGGACTGCATCCCGACAGCCCTCCCCTTTCCCCTGCTGCTGTGCTCTCCAGTGTCGAGTACCCAGAGAAGCGGCTGGGCTCTGCAGAGCGTGTGCAGGACAATCTGCTGGGTGCTCCAGTGGTGCCAGCACTGAAGGTGCCAGGGCAGGGACCGGGTTGCATGGGGGGCATGGGGGACAGGTTGGACGGAAAGGGATCATTGTGGAGAGGTAATGAAGATGTGGTGGGGCCCCATGTCTGCAGGTCTCCTTTCTGTCAGGGATGGGACAAAAGAGACAGCTCTGCTGGAGACAGAGCAGTTCTGTAAGACAAGAGGTAAAAAATTACTTAAAACCATCAACCTTGTTTGAGGAGAGGGTCTTGCATAAGAAGGGGCATCCTAGGCAAAACAAACACCAGTAAGGAAGACCAAGCCCATGGGCAGGTGGACTTATTTATTCTTTCTGTTGGTGAACAAACCCCCATTTTGCTTTCCAGAATGGGGATGTCTCAGGGCTCACCTCTCCCTCCCTTTTCTCTCTCCCCTTAGGCCAAGGCCCCAGATGCAAAGGGCAGTTCTGCCAAGGGCCAACCAAAGACGGGTAAAGCAACCAGCAGAGACAGATCTGCAAAGGAGAAGCAGATCTCCACACGGAGAACAGAAAGTTCCCGAGGCTCCTCTGCAACAAGATCCAAAAGTACGCTGGAAAGGGCCTCAACCCCCACAGTATTCCTCAGGTGAGCCTCACGGGAGGAGGAGATGTCTCTACTTCTTGGTCCTCTTGCCAAACAAGGTCCATCATTCCCAGCTCCACAGTGACCCTGTGCCAGTGCCTCATGGGATGGCGAGTGCACCCTCCTTGTTTCGTTTGCTCCTCAGCAATGTCTGAAGCCTCCTCTTTAATTGCCAGGCTTAAACAGTACCGGTGGATAGTGCCTGCCCAGGGTGAGGTGGAACTGAAGGTCAACTTCTTCGCCAAAAAGCCAGGGAGGTTTGAGCAGACACTGAGCTTTGAGCTTGTGCCATCAAAGCGCCAGTACAAGCTGCCCTGCAGTGGCACTGGCCTGTACCCCAGCATCAGCCAGAACCCACGGTAAGGCTGGCCCCTGGCAGCCTCCCACACCACAGCTGCCGCTGAACTCACAGCCAGGGCTGGGCAGATCATACTGCCTGAGGCTGCCCAGCACCTCTTCCTGTGCTGGGAGCTGGGAAGGCAGATGGTACCTCAGCCACCAGGAAGGGTTATGGCTTTCTGACTACATTTCCTACTTGGAGCATCTCATAGCTCCTCCTTCCCCCCTTTCTCTGCCCAGGGTGGTGTTTCCACAGTGGAGGGCGACCATGAAGGAAGGTGAAGTCATCTTCAAGGAATATGTTGAGAGCACAAAGCAATTCCACTTTGGACCACTGCTGTGTGGGAGATCAAGAGAGTGGTATGTGCTCCCTGCTGGGCCTTGTACTTTTCTGGACATGCCTGGAGAGACATGCTGTCCTGGTGGCACAATCCAGGGCAGTCCCTGGCAGAGTCCTGGGAGACACATAGGTTTGAAGGACCACAGATGTGAACTTGAGCAGATAAGAGGCAAATGAGCCTTGGAGGAGCTGCTCTGCCTACTCCGTGGCTGCCTTGGTGACCAGAGCCGCGTGCTGCCGCCAGTCCAAAGGTGTTAGACGGCAACTTCTGTCCCCCTCCACATCTCAGCTTCACCCCTTAGGAAATGAACTTTATGGTGGCTTTTTAAGTGCTTTGAGCTCTGCAGGTAGCCTGATCAAGCAATTATTCTGTAGATGGTTTTGTAAAACTTTCATTCATCTGTAATTATAATAAGACTTTATTATTAACCTGCCAATGGGTGTCGGGGGGAACGTACAGCAGGAATTACATTTTCCTGTAATGACATTGCATCCCAGCTGCTGGATAAAATCTGCCTAAACACTTGGCCATTGAAGCTATTGTATATTTCTACTTTTACTGTCACTAGTTTTTTTAATAGGATTTAAGTTCTTGTCTCCATAGGAACTCTGGAGGGTTAGGTCTGTTTAGACAACCCAAGGAAATGAAACTGAAATAGTTTAAAAAAACCACACGATCTTTAGCCAGGTAGATGGATGGTTTGGGATTTCTGTTTGCCTCTTTAGCCCTTTCACTCCGAAGGAATTTCCACACCTGAGAGAAGGGTCATTTGTTACCTTCTTGCATTCCTCTTGGGAATTGATGCTTTATATTTCTTTCTCAGACTTTGAGCTAACCCATGAAATCCAAAGCAGTTTCATGACTTTTATGAGAGAGATTAGCTAAACTCTTTTTCCAAAAGCCTTTCTTTATACCCTGCAGGGAAGGCACCTCAAGAAAGAAGGGGAAAGAACCCGTGTGCCTGCTGTACTGTTATTTTTCTAGGCACCCTTGAATTTATGTTGTATTAAAAACTCTCAAAGTGGTCTGAGCATCATCAGGCTTCTGGGGTGGAGGCACCAAGTCCAGGTGTAGCAGACACGGGGCTTGCTAGAGTCCCTTGGAGGACAGAGGCCTAGAGATAAGAAAATGCCAAGTCATAGTAACTAAGCCAGAAGCCCTCTCTCTGGTCCTCCAAGACCCAAGCATATTTCTCTGTCACCCCATAGGTTACTTTCCCCTAACCCTTACAATTGGACAGTTTCTGATCCCTTCTACCCCTATATAAGGGGCTACTTTAGCCCATTCTGGCTAGAAGAGCTGTCCCTGGAACCCTTCACGGACCCCTCAATAGACCCTCGCTGTGGAATCTCCGAGGCCTCTCCTCTCTCTCTCACCGTCTGCTTGCCTGGAAGCCACTGCTAGCCGAGAGCGCCTTTAGCAAGCTAAGAGCTGAAAACTATAAAAGAGCTGAGATCACTAAGAGCTGACTATCACTTAAGCTTGCTAAGGTAGCTGTGGCTATAGAGCAGTTCGTTTTTCTGGACACCCAGCCTCCAAAAGGCTGAGCTGTCCGGCCTGAGCCTGCCTGCTCGCCTGGGAAACACCCTGCAGAAACCCAGCTGTCCAGCTAGAAGTAGCCCCTGTGGCTTTCATCCAGGGGAAGGCATCAAAGTACAGCAAGGATCCTTGCCATGCCTCTGACTGGGATCCATTTCCCTCACTTGTTTGTTAGAGCAAGGTCTTCCAGCACTGCTTCCTCGGGTGCACATGGTGCTCTCCTTGGTGTGTGGCAAAGGTAACAGTCTTTTCAGCCTTTTCCCCTTTTGTTGACAGGTACAAGACCCAGAACTGTCCTGGCAACTCTGAAAATATAACCATCTTCAACAACTCCCCCACGGACGTAAAGGTCCGATTCTCCTTTGAGAATGCTGGGGAAGCAGATACGTTCCTTTTGAACCCTCCCCGCATGAGACTGAAACCAAAGGAGAAGAAGGTAGGAGAAGGGCAGGTAGAGCAGGCACCACAGAAGTGCCCAGGGGCTGCTTCTCCTGCTCACACACAGAGCTCTTCTGATTTCTTCCTGTGGGACCATGTGCAGGAGCTGACCATTTGGGCATACCCCACTTCCCCTGGCTTCCTGGAAGACAAACTCGTCTGCAGCATTGAGAAGAACCCGAACCCAGTGGTCTTCAGCCTGTGCTGCTATGGGGTGGGCATGAAGATGGAGGTCAGCACCCGGGAGCTGTCTTTTGACAAACTGCTTCTGCACAGGTCAGTCATCCCACAAGCAATCCAAAACTTGTGACAAAGAGAAAACGTTTGACTCTGGTTTCTGGGGCATGGATGGAGCTGCCCCAAGTTGCATTCAGTGGCAAGGCCGGTGTGACCATCCAGCAGCTAATGCCAAGTGCCTTCCTGTCTCTGCAGGACTGACTGCAGGACCTTCGTCCTGAAAAACAACAGCATGCTGCCCATGGCCTGGCAGCTCCGTGGGCTGGATGACCTTGTTGAGAACTTCTCCTTGTCACAAAATAATGGCATCCTTGATCCCCGCTCAGAGTTTGAAGTGACACTGCATTTCAAGGCTGAGCAGATTGGCAGCATTGAGAAGACCCTCCGACTAGAGGTGAGAGGGACTGTGGCCTGCCTGGCAGAGCAGGGCATAGTGAGCAGCCATGTGCTGCTAGGGACAGAGTCAGGAAGAGCTGCACCCGCCAGACACAAGGGGGCTGTGACCCCAACTTCTGCCTCTACACAGCATTTGCCAGAACGTGCAGTGCATCCACATCCCCCCAGACAGGCAGACACTGCATCCTGAGCCTGTACCACAACCACCTCGTCCCTGTGAATGGTTGAAGGTTGTTGTCTGGTTGTACAGACTGCAGCGTGATCTCTGTATTCCTCCTGGACTTTGTCTGAAGCTCTTGCATAGTACAACAAACTCTCCCTGTGGGATTTTGTTCCCTGGCCCCCTGTTTAGGGGCTGCCCTTCAGACAGGGTGCTAGGTGATTTGGGAGGGTTGTCAATGCCACTGCTCTGAGACACCTCATACTTCTTGTGGTTGTTCTTACACCCCTGTGCCTCTCAAGGATGCTTTAGCAGCAGCATTCCCTGCTGTAGGAGTGCAGAGTTGGGCTGATAGGGTTTTTTACTGCAGCAGAATCCCACTGGGACAGCCCATGAGAGGAACAGGTTAACAAAGCTTGGGAGTCCGCCAATGGTTGTGAAGCCAGGGAGGCCATAGGGAAAGCAGCCAGCAGAGACAAGGACTTTACAGGCTGTCTACCAGAAGAATAATCTGAACAATGTTTGTTTCTTGCTGCCTCAGGTTTCAGATGCAGAAAACATCCTGGGGGTTGTTCAGACAGAAAACATCAAAATCTCTGCAGAGGTCTATGATGTTTCTCTGGGCATTGACATGCCTGAAGGTCAGTGGATGCCTCCCAAACAAAGCAGTCCAGGTGCACTGCATTATCTTGGGAGGTGGGCAACCAAAGCACTTGATGGGATGGGGTGGGATGGGACAGCATGCAAGGAAGGCACGGATACGTAAAGCACATACTCTGCAAGCTGCGTGGAATAAAGCGTTGTCAGGGCTCTGACAGCCCTAAGTCTTTCCCCTCTGAACTTTGAAGTGTGCAGCTTCATGTGCAGATTGAATTTGGGGGCTTTGAAACAACAGTGATGTGAACAGGCAACGCCCACAGGCTCAGTGCAGCATATAAAGTAATTGGATTTGTGCTTGGGAGTGAGGAAATGGGAGCCGAGCTCTTTTGCTACTAAGCCTGCAGATACTTTGGGTAAGAAGAGAAAGGGCAGACAAGTAGTTGGAAAACACTTTCAAGAATGGAAACTTGCTGAAAAGGGCTTTGCACCGAGACCTCCATGTTGCTTGTGAGCTGGTGTATTCTGCAGCAGCTCACAAATACTGTGTTTGACCTCACGCTGTGGATTTTCTGCAGGTGCAGATGGAAGCTTGGAATTTGGAACAATTAATGTCCTGGATAAGGTGAAGAAAGTCCTGAGTCTAAAGATCAAAGGGATATACAGGATTGAGTACAGGTGAGTCCAGCTGCCTGGTAGTGAGCATTTCCCAGGCCTTCATTCTCCCTCTGTCAATGGCTAGAACCTGTTTCCATGCTGGCTACCCCATGGTATATACAAAACCTGGGCTCTCTGATCTCAATTATTTTACCAGAGAATTCAGCCACAAACCAGCAGTTCTTCACAGCTCAGCTGGAGGCCAAAGGAGAGCCCCAGAAATTTCAGCCACTGAAATGCTGAGATTCATTGCCGTTCTTTGGTGGTCACCTCCTTCCTTTCTCTTTCTGAGACTCTGTAAAGAAGTGAATGAAAAATTTTTTGCAGTAATCTTGTGATTGTCTGCACTCTCTGTCAAGATCCAGGATTCCCTGAGCAGAGCTGGACTCTCCCTTTTTTTTCTGGTCCTATGCAAAGTCCTGGCTGTGCTGGTGGCACCTGTACTTGTAACTGCAGAGCTCTCCTTCCTTCCCTTTCTCCCCAGGTTCACGCTGAAGGGTGCAGGTCCCAGGATGCAAGACTTGGCATCCTACTTCACCGTTACACCTCAGTCGGGCATGGTGAATGCCTCCCACCCTGATGCGAGTGTTGAGATAATCTTCCACCCCACAAGTGAAATCCTCCTCAAGAACATACCCATCCTGTACTGCCAGGTGAGCTGCCTGGGCCAGGCTGTGTTATCACACGGTGTTTTGGGAGCGTAAACAGGATAGGTTTCTAATGGGAGGAGGGCTTTACTGGAGAATCCTCTCTCCTACGTACACAAACAAAGTCTTTCAGCACCATTTGGGAGGCTTCCTAAGTGGAGCTGAGACTCTGGCCGGCGTCTTTATTGTTTACCATCCTTCCTGTGGACACAGGTGATAGATGCCAGCTCAGGTGAAGGAGGCCAGGCTGTTACCAACATCCCAATAAGAGTGTCGGCCAAAGCCGAGTACAGCAAGTACAGCATTGTGCCTGCCTCACCCACCGACTTCGGAGCCATGATCAAGGGCACCAAGAAGAGCCGGACTGTTGTGCTGAAGAACAACGGCACGCTCAGCTTCAAATTCCACATCCGCCGAGAACCCAAGCTTGCATCTGCATTGGAAAGCAAAAGGTCTGAGAAGCCCTGCACCACCCTTCCTGTCATACACGCCACAGCTGGTATGTGGCAGGCAGCCAGGAGACTTGGGCTATCGTCCATTTGCGTCCCTGGCTTGGGGAGAGGGAGCAAAAAAACACCTCAGTATCCCCATGTATAGTACAAAGCTGGTGACTGAGCTGCTCAGTCCAGCAATAGGAGCTGCTGGCTGCTCTCTGGGAGCCATCAGGAGCAGGAAGGCTTTCCTCTGTGAGGAGGAAGGCCAGCTTTGGCCTTTGAGGCAGGGGAGCTCAGCATGACAGATACCTCTGTTTTCTCCTCTCAGTTCAAAGCAAGGGGAATCTGCTCCATCAGCTGAAAAGCGCTCAAAAGGAAGGAAATCAGGCTCCTCGACACAGGTGGGTGACTCCTGCTGCCCTGCTGCTGCTGCAGGGGATGTGAGAAGATGCTGCTGTGCCCAGGCTGGGGGCTCATCGCCATAGGGTGGGATGTGGTCTACAAGACCAGTATCTGCTCAGTCCTACTGACAGTCCTGTACTCTGGCTGTGACCTGGAGTTATGGGGTCAACAGAGGGGAGCAGGTCCTGTGTTTGGTAGCTGCTAGCCAGCATAGGTCTGTGAACACCTCAGAAGCAAAAACATCCCCCACTGAACTCCCAGTCCACAGAGCTCAGACATTACTTTTTCTTCTTCCCAGTCCCCTATCTGTCTCCCATCATTTCTCACAGCTATTTCTGCTCTCCTGTATTACCTCTGAGGTTGAAGGATCACAGCTACCACGTTCATTCTTTACACTCCCAACTCCTTTCTCTCTGCCACTTGGGACAGGCTTGCAGCTCCTCTTGGCTTGTTGCTCTCAGCCTGGGGCTACCTTTGGGCCATGGAGTCATCCTTCCCTGCCCTGGGACTGGCTGCTTGGGCCCATCTGGAGGCCAAGGCAGGACGTACTCTTTACTGGGGTGCTCAAGGCACAGCTATTAGCCATCAGCCTCTCCTGGAACTTTTTCTGCAGGGTCACCTCAGGCTTGGCATGTTCACAGTGTCCCCCTGCTCCGGCTCCGTCCATCCGTCGCGCATGCAGTTGATCAAAGTGGAGTGCCTCGCAGAGCAGGAGGGGACATGGGAGGAGCAGATCTACATTGACATCATGGACAGAGACCCCACAGACAATCCCCTCGGCATTCCCTTCACCCTGATTGTCGAGACCTGCGTCCCAGGTACATACTGCCCACAGTGCCCTTGGTCACACTTGCTGCTGATCAGCACCTCAACTTGCTGCTTGGATAGAGAGGCACGCTAGCCTTGGTGTCCCACCTTAAAATCCTCAGAGGTTCCAGCCCTCTTCAAGTCCACCAGTTCACTCATTATCCCTCCCAGGCTCGGAGGGATGCATGGAAGGATAAAAGGAAAGCAGTGCTCTCTAAGACTGAGGTTGACTGGGCTCCATCCTCACAGCCAGCTCCCCCACCCAAGGCTGGGTTTAGCAGTCACCCGGGCAGAAAGGGCTTATCGAGCCTTCTGAGAGGCCAGCAGGGTCTAGACAAATTCATCAGGGAGGCTTCTCCGTGCTCATCCCTCTGGTGTGTCCACAGGACTTGTTGAGAATGTCGCGTCAATCTTCAAGGAGTATCCGATCTGCAGCAGCGCCGACCTCAGCCACCAGCTGCAGTCGGTGAAAGGCACGGGCCTCTTTGTCAGAGATGAGAATAGATTCATCTTCAGCAAGGTTCAGGTTGGGCAAGAGGCAGAAGCCCATTTCAGTATCTGCAATGCTTGCCGTCTGCCATGTGACGTGGCCCTCTCCATCAAACCCCTGCCTGGAGAGGTAAGAACAGGAGGCCAAGGTGGTGGTTGCCCTCTAAGGGCTGTGCGAGAGCCTATTTTGTTCTCCAGATGCATTGTTGCCTGTGGCCCAGACTAGTCTAGCTCAGTGCAGGTCAGACTGCAGGGGAGAGCAGCAGAGCCAGGGAACAGTTGTGTGGAATTCTGCATGTCTCAGGAGAGGTTTGGCTCACACCTCTGGGTCTTTGGTGGGAGAAGTGAATCCTTCTGAAGCTCTCCTGGAAGCACACGCAGAGAGGGGCTGTTATGAACTGACATGTCAGGGCTCAAAGCAGAGCATCTCCTCAGGCTCCCTGGCTTTTCCTTCTCTTTGAAGGCCAGTTCTGGGTTATTTGCAGAGTCTTCCATGCAGTGCCCATCTCCCATATAGGCTGGGGCAGCCTCCTGCACTCAAACACCCAATGCTTTAGCACAAGATCAGCATTCCCCGGGAGGATGGGAGCCTGCCCGGGGAAGCAGGAAGAAAGACACAATGTCTGGGGCTGTTCTCAGTAATGCATTTATGAATAAAACTGTGTCATGTTGAAAGGTGTTTTCTCCTAACACTGCTCTCTGGGTTCCCCCAAGGAACAAAGCCTTATCAACAACATTTTCAAGCTGGATCCAGTCAAGATGTCCATTCGTGGCTCGTCCTCTGCTGTTGCTACGGTGACCTTCACTCCGCCAGACAAGCAGAGCTACGACTGCACCTTCGAGGCTTCCCTTGAGATGCCCAAGGGGTAACTGACCCTGTGAAATATTGGGGGAGGCCTCACTGATAGCTGCCTCTCCCCTGGGAAGGCACAGGCCTCTTGTTAGCTGTAATGCTTTCAGTAGCCTTAGGCATGAGATGATCTGGGAGTAACTCTTAGAGTAGAAAAATGAGGCTGATGGTTTATTCTGTATGAAGAACTGTCAAGACAGGGAAATACTAGGTAGCCAACTGGAAGTTACCCAGATGTGCTGCAGCTGACCTGGGCGTTTCCACGGACAAAGGTTTAGAAGAAGCGGTTTCTGTGCCAGCAAGACAGCAGTCACATTTTCCTCTTTGCTTCTGTAAAATTAAGTGATCCTCTGTGGTTCCCTGGCATTCATTAGGCTATTTTATGTGAGTGATTGGAGCTGATATGAAAGAGGAGCCCAGTTCCTCTGCCCTGGGACCTGTGTACTGGGGCTTTGACCTGCCCTTCCTCAACCCTTTATTGGCTGAATTGGAACAAGACAAGTCCAATTGCTAATAAGCAATTGCTTTTTTACTGTTCTTGGAAATGATCTTTACTGATGGTGACAATGATTTATTTCTGCCTTCTTGCTTTTGTACTGCTTTCGTGCTGTGCCTTTGCTTGTTTCATAAGTCTCATCTCACTGCAGCAAGGGGATTTGCCATATCTCATCTGGTGCCTCCTTATTTACCTGCTGTACTGCATAATTCAATTAAATGAAATTATTTTTAACTGTTATTGTGGAAGGCTCTGGCTCTTTGGAGCAGATTCCTCTTGTGAATGGTCCTGAGTGGATTGGGAAGAGGCTGGTGGGGGGCTGTGTTTTGTGGGGTACAGGAGCACCAGGCAGGGAAAACACTGTAGGTGGGTGGCCCTTGGTGCTTTGCTTGCCCAGTGAGAAATGGGTTAGTGCCAGCTGAAATTGTTTCCGCGCCTCTCCTGCAGCTCTGTGGAAGTGAAACCCCAAATCCTGACCTTCACCATCAGTGGGAAGGGGCAGGAACTGCCGGTGACAGTCGTGCGCCCAAGTGCTCGCAGCAAGAGGGAAATAGCCGTGCTGCGCTTCAAAAGGCTCCAGCTGGAGGATACAGAGATGCTCCCCCTGGTCATCCGTAACAACGGCATCAAACCTGTCAAGGTGAGGAGCACCTGCTCAAGGAAGGATCTGGTTGGGAACAAAGGCTTGTCCCACAGGGGAAGGGTCCCAAAAAACATGGCAGACCTGGGAAGAGGTGTCTCCGTTGAGCCCGAAATGACACAAATTCACCAGGAGACTGAATTGCAGAAGTTTAATACAAAAAGGTCTCTCTTTTTATAGACAGGTTTGACACATTCTTCTTGATTGGCTAATTAAGAGAAACATCTTTCTCACAAACAGTCCTTGAGAAGAACAGAAAAACAGAGTAGAAAAACACCACCTGCAGGTTGTTTATACTAACAAGTTATCATCGTTTCTACAACTCCCTAAAAGGTCTCACAAGTCCACTGTGAGAAACTAATGTCGTTTCTCGCTCTCTGACCAGGCTGTCAACCACAGGGAAGAGGTGTCAGAAATTCTTTTTAAGCGAGTAGCTGACATCTCCAAAAAGGGAGTTCTTGGAAATTTTCCATCCAGTCCTTTTTCTTTAAGTTGAACACAAGAAAGGTGGTGGAGTATTTTCCTGTCTCTCAGGTCACCTTTTGTTCTCATGAACATGTGTGGTTTCCCAGTTCCATAGATTGTATTTAATCCCAGTTTACTATATTTTAAGTAAACTTAGTTGTGGTTTAATCACACTCTGCTCATTACTTTCTGTCCTGTGTGGTTCTGTGTCAGTTCTATCCAGATGCCTCTGAACACCCTTTTTTCTCAGCTGGTTTGACTTAACTTTTGTGCTAAGTGCTGTTAGTAGTGGGAGAGGTGCTGGGCTGCCATGCGGGACCAGCAGCACTGTGGTGTCAGTCTCTGTGCCGTCCCGTACTCACACCAGCATCATTGTGCTCTGGCTTCCCTTTTCTCAGTTTATGTTACACCTGGAGGATGAGCACGGAGTGTTCTTGTTGAAAGGCAGGGCCTCCACATTCAAGACATTCCAAACTGGAAATGTGGAAGGGGACTCCGTCAGAAACGGTAAATTCATTAACCATGAAGTGTGATCATGCAGAGGGAAGACATGTGCCCTGCTCTTGGCTTCTCTGAGCAGCAGCCAGGTGTTAGGCACAGTTTCATTCTTTGGGCTCTCTGTCCCCCAGGCTTTTCTTGGGGCCTTTTTGCAGGGTCTTCTCCTGGCAAGTTGTAGGAAGTTGTTCTGTTCTTCTAGACGTGGTGGGTTGAGTTGTGGGGGACTGTCACTATCTCAGTGGACCCTCTGAGGTATTTGCTGCATGTGGGAAGGTACCAGCCTGAACAGACACAGCCCTTGAGCACACAGCCAGCCAGCAAAAGCCAAAAGCACTCTTTGGCTGAGCTTGGCATATGGCTGGAGCTGGCTGGAAGTAGATGGAATGAGGGCTGGGCATCAGCCTGAGGTTAAGCTGCTTAAGCGGTGCTGTAACTGGAGGTGGCAGTCTTGTCAACATAGGAAGAGGGTCTGGAACCACTGTGGGTAGAATCTGTGCTTAGAAGGCAGCTGGTTTCACCTCTTATTCCTCATCTATCCTATGGAAATATTTCCTCAGTACAGCTGTATTAATTAACTCTGATTTCCATTGCTGTGCAGAGAGCAAGCCCGCAAAGCAGCCTTTCTTTCTTCTGCGTCATGGGCAATCGGCAGAGTTTGATGTCATTTTCAAACCCACCCTGGCTCAACGTCTGGAAGGGAAGATTTGTCTGTTAGTGGGGGACTCCTGCCTGACCCTAACTGAGCTGGTGGGTGAAGGCCACATGGATGAATTCACCCTTGATGGGTTAAAGGAAGACCCCCAGGAGAGGAATGCCAAGAGCAGTCTAAAGAAAGACATCATTGATGGTAAGAGAGGAGAGGCTGCCAAGGTGGAGCAAGGAAGAGGACAACGTCTGATCACGTGTGTCCTCCCTCTAGCCAGGCCTGGGCTGTCACCCATGGGACTTGCCGGCCTGTGGGGGTGGCAGCCATGCATGCAGAGCAGTGAGTGCTGTGCTGCACATCACTGGCTTAGGGGTGTGCCAGGGTGTTTCCCTGAAGGTGGTGGGATGGGGAACTGCCTGGGGAACTCCCTCCAGAGGGAGGAAGGCTTGGAGCAAGGAAGCATTGAACATAAAGGTGTCTGTGCACGTGAGCGGGCAGGTGGAGCTCCCTGCATGCTGAGATCCCTTGCTCTCCTCCTTTACAGCTGTCAGAGCAAATCACATCCAGTTTGGGCACTGTCCTGTCGGGAAGCGCTGCCGCAGGACCTTCACCATCACCAACCACACCCGTACGCAGTTCATGCGCTTTGTGTGGGACGCAGATGCCATATTCCAGTTCTCCCCCAAGGTGAGCATGGACTGCTCTTCCTTTCCCCATTGC
This sequence comes from Haemorhous mexicanus, assembly GCF_027477595.1. Taxonomy (NCBI): domain Eukaryota; kingdom Metazoa; phylum Chordata; class Aves; order Passeriformes; family Fringillidae; genus Haemorhous; species Haemorhous mexicanus. Next base: position 2,894,668 of record NC_082352.1, on the reverse strand, counting down.
TCAAGCTCCTGGTGTTCCCAGGAGCTGGCAGGGAATCCTCACATGCCACTGATAGCCCATTCCAGTGCCACGCAGGAGATGCAGTCCCTGGCTTGGCTGGACCAAGGCAGCCAGCCTTGCTGAAAAGGCTTCATGTTATGGGAGGTGGCACCTTCTGTTTATACTTTTGTCTGTCAAATTTCACATAAATCCTCTCTGAGGTGCAGATTCCTGGCACAGCTGTTCCCCACATCAGTCCCTTTTGCTGTCAGGCCTGCCTTTGGCAGTGCTTCCAGTTTGGTCCCGACTCCCTCCCTGATTCTCCCTAGGTGGGACACCTCCATCCTGGCTGTGCCAAGGGCATCACAGTGACCTTGAAAGCAGATGTCCCAGGCACCTTCAGGAGGCGCCTTGTGAAATGTAAGGTGACCAAGATCAACTTCAAGCGGCCACGAAGGAAGGTTCCAGACTGGGATGACCAAATGTGCATTGTGACGTGGAAGGATATCCCCAGGAAAGACCTGGCAGCCAGATGGTTTAAAAAAGAGAGGGTAAGAAGCAGAACAGCAAAGAAAGGCAATCCAGCTTTTACAGAAAGAACCACCATAGCACCATCACTGCTGGCTGAGCAGCTCCTGCTTCCTCTGACATTGGACAGCCAAGAGGTTCACCAGCAGTGCATTCCAGGGGAGAGGTGGATGCACAGTGACCAGATACACTCACACAAGATGGGGAAGCCTTTTGACAAGAGACCTTTAGCCACACTCAACTATCAGGCTGTGCCACAAGCACAAGTGTTGCAGCACATGTTGAATGGAAGGCAATGCTTTATGATTTTATCCCATTTTATGGTGTTTGAAATCTCTTCATCTCATGTGGTGCCTTTTCACCAACAAGGAGTTAAGTCTGCTGCACTCTGTCTCTTCTTTTAAAGTGGAGAGAAATACACTTCTCCTGCATATGCTGGTGAACTCCAAGTTTTGTCTGCATGGATACCAGAGAATTTGGTTGTGGTCTCTGTATTGTGTGGGATATCTCTTCATGAAGTAGCCCAGGCACTGTATGACTATGGAGGAGTCCAGAGAAGGACCATCTCCAGAGACTCTTGCTTTTATTGTCATTATTGCCACAAACACTCATCGTGGGTGAAGGTTCTTTCTGGGTTTCTGGACCATTTTAAGGCCTCTAAAAACCATCCTCTTTTCTATCAGAACATCTGCGGTTGAAGACTTTCCTAGTGAGATCTTTCACACCCCAAAATGCCCATCCCCAGCTCCCAGCAGCGTGGCTGTTGCTCCAGACATGACATCTGGAGAGCACTTTCCCCTAAGACAAGAAGGTGCTTTCTAGAGCTCTTCAGTCTCCATCCACAGAGCTCCAGCAGGGGAACTTATCCCTATTTTGAGACCTGCTGGATTTATAGGGGACAGGAAAAAAGCCAGTCCCTCTACAAGGTTGAAGTACAGGGACTAGAACACAGCTATAGTCTCCATGGGGATATTAACAGCTGTGGTAGTGATCGCTTGGATCAGTCGGTAGAACAAACTACTGAGCAGAACACTCCCAATTTTGTCATCTTTCCAGGGAAGTAAAAGTGAATGGTCCTTTCTAGTCCCTTAGGAGGCTGATCTTGGAGGCCAGAAGATTCCCTTCTCAGCCTGACCTTCTGGGCTCTGCTTAGTGATTTCTCCTTCCTCTGTTTGCAGGTGGTCGAGACAGTCCCGGAACCAGCTCACACTGTGCTGGAGAAGAGCAGCCAGGAGGCTGAGGTGTACCTCAGTGCCATTGTTTTCTACACCCAGTTCAAACTGAGCACAACCGTGGTTCAGTTCAAGGATACCTCCCCCTTGCAGACAAGGATAGCCACGTGAGTGCTGGAGGCCAGGCAGGGCCCTGGGGACAGCAGCTGACCTTGCCCAGGGCTGGCCCAGGGCCTGCTTGCCAGAACTCTGCCCCAGCCCAAACCAGCACAGGCCCATTTATGTGCACACAAAGCCAAGCAGGTGGAGGTGCTCAGGAGAGCCTCAGTGCTGCCACACCTTTCTGCTGAGAACAGCCATGGCTTTGCCCTCACTGCATGTCACCTGTCCTCATCTGCTCAGGAATAAGTTTGCAGTCAAACCAAGACCTAAAGTCCAGAGTAAGCCCCTTAGCTTCAGTGTCCTGGGTACCATGTTGGCCCTTTCCTCTTAAACTTCCAGGCTTTAAAATACTTTTTTGGGCCACCTGGGACAGCAATCTGAGCATGGCAGGGTTGCCTGGGGTAGAAGATGCTCCTCAGCAGAAAGTGGTACCAGGAGTCCATCAGACAATGTTACTGTACTATTTCCTTTATATTTATTGGACATTTTTTTTATTCCTCCTTCTGGCTTTTCAGTTTCAGGCTATCCAACACAGGGAAGGTAGCCCTGGAATACTCCTGGGAGGAAGCTGAAGACAGTGAAGCAGTGAAGAAGCAATACTCATCTGCTCTGATGCATAAGGGCATTTCACTTGGTAGCTGAGGGCCTGGGGAGAAGACTCTGCCACGTCACTCCAAAACATGAATTGCTTTTTCATCCTTGCCCACACGTCCACTTTCATCAGCATCTTCCCAGCTGCAGCCGGAGAGTTTTTGTCCCTATCTGCTGTTCATTCCCTTCTGTTCTTCCTCTGCCACTTCTGCTCTGCAGAGGAGCTGAGCCAGGCTCTGGGGAGAGCCACGTGCTGGGTGGACTGGGAAGGACTGGGAAGGGGGACATCAGGGACATCTCAGACTCTTTGAAAAGTCTGAGACTGGGAAAAACAATGGTGTAACAAGTGAGCTGACCTGTAGCCACTGTCTGTGTGCAGTTCCCCACTCCAGGGCAAATGCAAAGTCACCGTCTAAAACCAACTCTCCTGCTTTGGCACAGGAGTTTGTGCTGCAGGCAGAGACCCTGCTCCCAGATGCTCTATTTCCTGCTGAAAGTAATTGGCCAGAGATGCTCCAAGTGCATCCCAGCTCTCCTCCAACTACCTGCAGCAGGAGGCAGAGTTGCTGGTGCTCCAATGACAGGATTTTATCTTTGAAAGGTGTCCTCTTCCTCTCTGCAGGTCATTTCCTCTCCTCTGAACCTTCAGGGTGTCTCAGAAAGCTGCTGCATCATTTTGGGTGGCAGCAGGAGCATCCTTTTGAAACTCATCCTTCTGAGCTGCAGCAGCTGCAGCAGTTGGCCAAGCAGCAGCAGGATTCTGAGCAGCAGCTGCAGCAGCCAAAGCAGCACGACTGTTCCAAGACGCTACACCACTCACACCCTGTTAGTCCCTCCCCAGAGGTCTTCCCAGATGCCATCTGTGACTGGTCAGTGTTCTCCATCAAGCCCTACTGTGGCACCATCTACCCTGGCCAGAAGCAGGCCTTTTACATGTGGTTCTCCCCAAAGTGTGAGGGGACGTTTGAGACCACCCTGCAGTGCAGGTGGGAAACATTTAGCACTTGCCAACTCATGCTTCTGATGGGTGTCACTGGGGGATCGCAGGGTGGGACAGGGTGGAAGGGACCACAGTAGATCATCTGGTCCCACTTCCCTGTGTAAGCATGCTCATCCTAGTGCACATGGCACAGGGTTGTGTCCAGAGGGCTCTGGAATAATTCCAGTGAGGGACACTCCACACCCTCTCTGGGCAACCTGGCACCTGCACAGGAAAGAAGTTCTTCCTCAGGTTCAGGTGGAATTTCCTGTTCAGGTTCTGCCATTGCCTCTTGTCCCATTGCTGGGCACCACCAAGCACAGCCTGGTTCATCCCCTAACACCCTCCCTTCAGTCCCTCTGACTGGGATGAGGAGGTGAGCCTGGAGACAGGCAGCCCCAGAGAGGCGGCAGAAACACCCACAGGAGCAGAAAAAGATCATCTGGCCTTGGTAGGGAGACACTGGGAAGGTTGCAAAATCTGGAAGAAGAGATCCAGGAACCAGCAAGTCCCTAGCTCTGCTTTCTTTTGGGACAAGCAAGGCCTGCTTTTCTACATGGAACCTTGAGTGCTGTAGTTGGTCCCCAGGCACTTTACTGGTCATGTTCCTGCCCTTGCACCTCTGCAGCTTCCATGCAGCGAGTGCATTTGTTTAATTTGCTGCTCACTGCTTGCACAAGGAAAGGATGTAGCAAGCTGCAGAGCAACTGGCTGAGAATGTCTGTCTGGCTAATACCAGTCCCTTTCTTCCTAGGATTCCTAACCCGAAGCCAAATCAAAAAACGGGGCAGGTAATTGTGAAAGCCCAGGAACAGAAGAGTCTTGGTAAACCATTAGAGCAGAGAGAGAAAGGCCAGAGAGCCAAGAAGCAGAAACCAGCACCTAAGGGGCAGAATTTGTGTCAGCTGAAGTCTCCTGAAGGAACCAGCAACATCGTGCCTTCTGCTGCTGCTGGTCTCCCACCCTTCACCAGAGACCTCTGCAGCCCTCACCTCCCGGCCCACGCCAAGAGTGGCTGCACCCTCTCCGCCCCTCGAGCCGGTCTGGGTGGCAGCAGAGCAGGGCTGCCCAACTCCTAGAGGCAACAAAGCTGCTCTGTGCAGCTGCTGAGAGGAACCCTGAGCCAAGGAAACCGGAACAAAGGAGACAAGAGGAGCCACTTGTATAAATTCTCAAGACGGTTTAATCCCCGAGAGAGCCCACAGACAAGTGACAAAGCTCCAACAGGGTAACAGCAGCTTAAGAACCGGGGAGGGTACTCGGGGAGGATAACCAATAGTAGAACAGCAAGAGAGGAACATAGGGCGGGGATCAGATTGTAGGTAACCAATAGGAGATAACATGGGAGGGAATTACGCTTGTCACCCCAATGGAACTCCGAGAGAAGGGTGATGGACAAGGATGGTTCTAGAGAAAGGGGTGGGGCCACATTTGATGAACAAGGGAAGAGAGCAGTACTTCCAGGATTGGCAGGGAAGGGTCTGGAAATCAGGGAGGTTCATGGGAGACTGACATGGGGGCTGACAAGATTTTGCTGTGTGCAACGAGGCTGCAATCTATTTCAAGCCTCAGGGTACAGTTATCTGCTACAGCCAAACTTTTTTTGTCCACTGGTGCCTTAACTGCCATTATTAAATTATTTTATTTTGGGAGAATCAATCTCATTAAAAGCTGCCTCCCACCCCAAGGAAGACAGAAAAATTAGTGGTAATTGAATTGCTTTATTTGTCCACTAACACCTACTGCAGGAAGAAACCCAAATATTATCTAATCTTACCATATATGACTTTTTAGTGATGGTGTAACAGCTGAAATCAAACGGCAGTAACTATTCTAGTAAATCCAGTCTGGTAGGTTAAAGCAGCCATTACTCCATCTCTGTGCTGAAAAATTATGTCCAGAGTCATCAGCTCACAAGCTCCATTTTTCCCTCTGTTACTGCACCTAGGCTCTATTTCATCTACTTCAATATTTAATTCCTGAAGTTCAGAAACTCTTTAAATCCCTATGAAGCAGGATCCAATATGCTCTGTAGGACTCTGGCAACAGAGAACAGCTGGCAAGCACATTGCAAAAGGATATCAGACTTTACTGGATATTTATTTTGGTAGTGTTGGTAGCGATACAACCAGATTTGGAAGTCCCAGAGAAAAACTGTGTCCGGATTTACAAGTTCCTGCCTACATATTTGCACAGTCAAAAGCAGCAGCCTGTTTGAACAGCATTTGAGGAGACTGCTTAAATAGCTTTGGCAGGCTTTGGTGGGAGCTCCTCTCAGACCCTTGCATTTCACAGAAGAAAAGTCAATTTGCCTTTTGACCTCTGTTTTTCCAGGGAAAAAATCAAAGCCACTCTGCTGCCCCGGGTTAGACAGCAGCTCTGTGCTGCATTCCTGACCTCAGCTCCTAGACCAAGACCTCTGGGATCCCATAACCCTCAACACACCACCAGCCAACTGAACTGGTTTCCTTGCAGATATGGTGTCCAAAATCCATTACCCTCTCCAGGTCAGCCAACAGGAGAAACAGTGATTGTCTTCTGAGACTGACAGGAACAGCACAGGCTGTCCACAACACAGCTCACATGAGGCATCTCATGAGAGGCCCACTGGAAAGCCACATGCGTGTGGCCTCCCAGAGAATGGGTCTATTTGGCTGACAGTGCTGAGTAAGCATTTCAGAAGCTGCTTCTGCTCAGGAGGGTGCAAGCCAGCTACTAACATGTTCTAGCACCCTCCAAAAAATCTGAGATAGAGAAAACTCAAAGGCTGCATCCTGCTTAAAACAAGACTTGGACAGACTGGATCAATGGGCCAAGGACAAGGGTGTGAGGTTCCATAAGGCCAAGTGCCACATCCTGCAGGTCACCAGCCGCTTCAGTGTGAGCCAGAGTGTGCCCAAGGGGGCAAGAGGCCAATGGCACCTGGCCTGGATCAGCAGCAGTGTGGGCAGCGGGACCAGGGCAGTGCCTGCCCCTCTGTGCTGGGCACTGCTGAGGCCACAGCTCGAGTGCTGTGTCAGCTCTGGGCCCCTCGGGAAAAAGGACATTGAGGGGCTGAGTGTGTCCAGAGAAGGGCAGCAAGGCTCCCAAAGGCTCTAGAAAACATGTCCCATGAGGAGTAGCTGAGGGAGCTGGGTTTGTTCAGTCTGGAGAAGAGGCTCAGGAGGGACCTCACCGCTCTCTCAACTCCCTGACAGGAGCGTGCACTGAGGGGGGGCTGCTCTCTTCTGCTGGGCCTGCACTGAGAGCCAGAGGAAGTGACCTCACGTTGAGAGGAAATTCAGGTTAGATTTTAGAAAATAATTTTCACTGTTCAGGGCGGGGAATAGGTTGGCCAGAAAGGTGGTGGAGTTGCCATCCCTGCAGCTGTTAAAGAGGCCTCTGAACCTGACACTGGGAAATGGTTTAGTGGTTTAGGGTTTGCAGTGTCAGTGTTGGCCTGACGTTGAACTGATGGTCTTAAAGATCTCTTTCACCCCTGACGGTTCTACAATTCGCAGTGCTTCTTGCCTGGCTGAGGGGAAGGCTCAGGGCTGTCCCGAGTCCGAGGGCGGCCGCACCCTGAGGCGCTGGGGCGGCGCTGCGGCTGCGGCGTCTCCTGAGGGGCGGGGCCGGGCTCTGCCCTCAGCTCCGCGAGATCCCAGCGCTCAGCCCGGCTATCCCATCTCTCAGCCCCCACATCCCATCCCTCAGCCCTCAGATCCCATCTCTCAGCCCGCAGATCCCATCTCTCAGCCCGCAGATCCCATCCCTGAGCCCGCAGATCCCATCTCTCAGGCCCAACATCCCATCCCTGAGCCCGCAGATCCCATCTCTCAGCCCCCACATCCCATCCTTCAGCCTGCAGATCCCATCTCTCAGCCCTCAGATCCCATCTCTCAGCCCGGCGATCCCATCTCTCAGCCCTCAGATCCCATCTCTCAGCCCCCACATCCCATCTCTCAGCCCGCAGATCCCATCCCTCAGCCCTCAGATCCCATCTATCCGGCCGCAGATCCCATCCCTCAGCCCGGCAATCCCATCCCTCAGCCCGCAGTTCCCACCCCTCAGCCGGACAGCGCTCGGCAGCGGGCACCCGCCTCGCCTCGGGGTCTGCCCGGAGCCACCCGCGCCCCTGGATCACAGGTACCCGAGCCGTGCCCCGTTTTCCCCCTCGGGATTCCCCAACTTTCCCACAGAAGAATGCAGCTGCTGTTTCATCTTTAGACTGTTGCGTTTCAACCTCCCCCCCCCCCCCCCCCCCTTTTTTTTTTAAACTTTATATGTTCTTTCCCTTTTATATTTGGGCTGATCTGATAACGAGCTGTAAATCACACACGGCCGATCTGAGGGAGTTTCTTGAAGGCCTCTGCTCATTTCCCCAGGCAAATGCCAAGGGACTGTGGAGCAAGCCCAGGGGAGGGGATCTGATGGTTCCACAGGCTCAGCCCGTGGTGGGGACCTCACCTGTGGGATGTGGGAGAAGCCTCGCAGCACCATGTCCTCAGACTGGCCTGGCTTCAGGTCCATCGACACTGGCTCCAGCCCAAACACGGGGCTGGCACGTTCGGGGCTCTGGGAATCATCCTGGGAGCTGCTGAGGTCTGAGACACTCTGGCCCTCCTCCTCAGGTGGCCTGTAGCATTCCACACTCCAGAAGAGCTGATAGAAGTGGTGGCCCTTGTTTGTTACTCTGAACTGATGAATACTGGGAACCAGGCTAGAATAGAAGGCAGGATGCAAAATCTGCTATTTCCCTGGTCATCAGATTGCTCCCAGTGAGCAACCTGAGGTGTTAATTGCTTGGAGACTGTCTACATTTCCAGCTCTTAATGTGGACCAGAAATAGTGTCTGATAAGGTGCCCTTTTGATGTTATTATTGCAAAGGGAAATATGTTTATAATGGTAATATAATGTTTTCCAGGTGAGGCTAACAGGAGGTGGTGTTTTCCTCCAAAATGTTTGTTCTGGGCTGATTCATACTGTTGCTGTATTTTGTATTAATCTGTGCCTGAAACTGTAAGTGAATCTTTGAGATCCTGCACTTGGGGACTTTGTGTGTGGGGGTATGATTGCAGACATTTCTAAAAGCCGGCTCGGAGGCAGTTTCTGGATGACCCCAGCAGCAGGTAAAAATCATCTGCCTGCTCCAGGAGAGGACAGCGGGGGAGCAGAGCCTCTCTCATTCGTAGTAGCTTTGGTTTTGCACTGCTAGCCATTTGTAGAAACTTCATTTTGCATTAGAAACTGTCTGAAAGTGAACTTTGCCAACTCTGCTGGCAGTCGAGCGAGGTCCTGGGCAGAGCAGGGCAGCAGCAGAGCCCTTGAACAGCACAAGGAAGCGGCAGCAGCGGCGGTGCAGACCCCGCACAAACCAGAGAGTTTCCATCTGCCTCTGGAACTGCTCTGTGGGCTCCTGCCTTGCCAGTGGGGGTTGTCACCCTCCTGTCTCTTTGTTCCCGAGGCCCCTGCTTGCCATTTTGGAAGGGAAGGGTCTGATGCCACCTTCCCTTGGTCCCTCAGCCACACGGAGGGAGGGACTGCCTCATCCGGGCGCCATTTCAGGAACCTTTTGCTCTGGGGGAGCCTATGAGCTCATTACTTGATCAAGTGAGGACATCAGTGTATTAGAACTAAAGACAATTCAGTGGCAATTTAGCAACTGGTTTCCCTGTCAGTGGCTTTTGAAGGTGTCTAACAACTCTCAACTGGCCATCACGTGTTTCTAAAGGAATCTCTGCCTTCAGGGAAGGAGTCAGGGCTTTGAACACTGAAGAAGACCTTGCCTGAAGGACTACAGCAAAACTGCTCCTTGTTGAGACAGGAGGAGAGGTGGGAGTAGAGAGATCTCCTACCTGAATTGGTATCCCAGGTTGAGCTCCGGGGCGAATGGCTTGTCTATGACAACCGTGGTGCCAGTGCCCAAAGCCACCAGCCCGAAGGCGGTCCAAAGGCTGTTCCCAATGAACAGCTGGACAGGGACAGCAAAAGGCCCCGTGTCATCCAGGGTTACTGTGACAGACACAGGCACCTCACCCCCAGCAGGGATCACTCCTTCTCTGGGTTCAATGGCACAGCAGTGGGGTTTGCGAGCCTGTAGGACAAGCATAATTTGCATTTAGGAAACCATACACCCTGGTCTCTTGTGGGGTACAAGAAAAAAAAGACTAAAGAGGGGATGATAAAAATCATAAAGGCTTAAAATCCCCAAAATACAGTACTGGGCAACAGCGGAGCTCATACATCCTGTGTTTTCCCCTCCTTTAACAGACTCACCTAATTAACCCAGTTTTGCCCAACCCAAGGGATGCTTATCCTCAGGAGAGTGTTCCTTCCCCATCTTTCTCTGGAGTGTGTGCCAAGGAAAGCTGCTTTCTCTCTCCTGGCTTCTCACAAAGGCTCAAGGCCAGAGGAAGGCAGGACTGCTCAAATCCCACCGCAGAAACCACACAGCTGGAAGATACTGCTGAGAGCCTGAAGAATACCTCTGCAAAACCAGTTGTGCAAAACCCCAACACCAAACTATTCTTTCCCAAGGGGCCATCAGTGCTTCTCAACATCCCCTAAAGGACTGAAGCCCTCACTCCCCACCCATCATCAGCCGTAGAGAGGTGCCCCAGTGCCCTCTGCTTTGGAAAAGTCACCTCCAAATGGTTAGAGCAGAGCAGGAAAGCAGGAAGCAGAAAGAAAACTGGATGCATGTGCTCTGTGGGCATGGCCCACTCTTCCCAAGAACTCTTGTCATCTGCTTTCTCATGGACTTCACAGATTGGGCAAGAGAGCTAGAAGCTGCCCGAAGGAGGGAGGAAAGGCCTTGCACCAGCACAGCTGTACAGACACAGCTCTGCAGGTCTGACCCTGGTAGGAGCATGTGAAACCCAGCCTTTACACACCATGACCACCCAGCCAAGGTGCACTGCTCCCTGCAGAGGCTGAAAGCACAACTCCATTGTGGGAGTCAGGAAAAGCTCTCCTGGAAAAATCCCTCACTTTAAGGTTACATTTATCTCCCAAACAGCTGGAAAAGCAGCAAGAGGAAATTCACTACCCTCCTCCTTGGCCCAGGAGGCTGTGGCTGGACTCTCCCACATGGCCTGATGCTTTACCCACAGACACAAACAAGTCCTTAGTACAGGTTTTAACCAGCTCCACAAGTTCAACACAGCCAGCATGAAAAAGAACAAACCTCAAGCTCCTCACAGATCTCCCCCTCCAGCAGACATCCCACCCAGCCCCAGGCACAGCCTTTCCTGGCTGCACCAGCCCTGCTCCCCCTGCCAGGGGAGCAGCCCCAGCTCCTTCTGCCCTATGCAGCCTCCACATATTGAACAGCCCTTCTCTGCAGCTGGTCCCCAAAGATGCTCTTCAATAGCACAGAGATCCCAGGTTGGGGGGGGTGCACAACCCCCACACTTGTCTTTGTGTGGACAGCCCAGCTGGCTTGACCCACAGGAGGTGTGAAAATTGCCTCCCCACGAGCAGTCTGAGGACAGACCTCACACCCTGCTCTCTACTATTAACAGCAGTGTGGCACAAAGCAAATGGAGATGGACAAGGAAGCCACAGTGAAATCCATGCTCTGGGGAGCAAAGGACCACAGGTTTCTCTTGATTGCAGAGTTCCAAAAATGTGACACACAAAGCTAAAGACCTTCTGTAAAATTAAGGGAGAACTTGTCAACACAATCCAGATTAATTTCTGCTCCAACATCTCTGCACCTGACTTCACTGAGGGGTGCCCCATCTAAAACCACTCCAGACCAGGTTCCTCTTGCCTTGCTCAGATGGAATATTGGGAGTATCCTGCCTCCTCTCACACAGGGCAATATGGATATCTTGCCTATAAAAACCAAGTCATGGCTGCTACTGACCAGTCCATTTCCCTGAAAAACAGCCCCACAGATACTTACGACCTCCATCCTGAAGTCTGCAGGGACGAGACCTTCGTTGAAGAGGGTAAAGCTGCGTGAAGTAGGCTGTAGTGCTGGGATCTTGCCAAACTCTATCAGCCTTGTGCTTGGGTAGATTTCTGCCAGCTTTCCAGAGCTCCGTAATTCTACTCTCTGTTCCAGGAAGCAGGCAAGAAAGATTTCAAAAAAACCCCAAATCATACCACAACAGGGAAAGCTAAAAAAACTTTAATAGCTCAACCCCACTCAAGTTATTTCTTTAGGGACTGCTTCCACTCTACAGCTGAAATGCTAGGCTTTTGGGAAAAATAAAAAAATTACATATGCACCTCCAAATGAAAAAGGATTAAGGTATAAGAAACATTCCAACCACAAATTATTGGCCCAAAGCTAAAAGCTTTGCAAGGAATTTCTAGTTAAGATGAGGCTGACAGTTAAACAACTGGTTATTCTGGTGGGGAGAAACCCTCCTCTTTAGGGTAAGCAGACTGATGGTTGAAAGCAACTGTTTTGTCAAACTTCAGCTTGCACTGCCTGTCCTGGCACAGCTTGCATTGTCTGTCCTTCCTGGTGACTGGTTTACATACAGTGCCACAATGGCCCAGGTTCAGATGTTTGGTGCCATCCAGGGAATTTAGCATCCTCATTTCCATATGTTTTAATATTAAGTTTAAATCCTTCTCCAACCACTCTTCAAATGCCAGCTTTCCTTTCTTTTACAGAAAGCTCAAGGTTCCCAGAAGTCTTCTGACTTCCTTTTTTGTGCTCAGAGAAATGACATTTTATAACAGATGTTTCCAAAATTAATAGCATTAAAGATTAATTAACTAAAATAATCCTTAATTCCAGCTTAGATGAACTACCTTCTGTGTCAGACACTGAGATTACCACCTATGAGGCACGAGCTGTTTGTGCCACCCATCCCTCCTGTCCTTCTCCACAGCAGCCTGTGCCTGTTTTCCCCAGAAGAATCCCTGTCCCTGTGCCCCTGCCAGGAGCAGGTGCCCACAGGCACACAGCTCCCCTTGCACTCACCCGTGGGTTTCTCTCATCCCCGAACACGCCAATGAGAACATTGGTGCGATGCTCCCCTAATGTCTGCACCTCGATCACAACTGGGATCTCTGCGAAGCTGTGAGGCTGGACTATCCCACAGGGCTTGGGGCTGGAGTAGAGCACAGGAGAGTTCTCCTTGCGTTTCTGGAAGGGACAGAACCAAATACAACTTTAGAGGGACCTCTGAAGAAACCTTAAACTCCTTAACATCCACCGCAACAGCAAATTACACTCATGTTTAAAAATCCCCAGGACAAAGGTAAAAGGCACAAACAAGATGCAAGAATTGTAGGCTTAGCACTCCCAGGGGATCCTGCAAGGAGGCTGCCAGCACAGGCATTGGTGTCTGTGGATGCAGCAGCTTTTCACAACCCTCTAAGATCTCCCACAGGAAAACACCATGAAGACTAGACTAGAACATTAACTGTTTCCTCAGGAGGTTAAACTGCCTCCTCAAGTTTACATTCGGGTAGGATCCTGTTCTCAGCAGATCTTTAAGATTGAATAGAAATCAGCAAGGCCTTATCCAAACCCTTTTTTCCCCCAATAATCTCCTCAATAATATTTGACAGGAGGAGGTGGATGTGATGCCAAACCTGGGGAATAAGCCCATAGCAGCCAGGAAGGTCGGTGTTATTTGCAACGAGGAACTTCCTCTCGTAGGGCACCTTCAGGTGGCACTCATCGTAGAGCAGGATTTCAGGGTACACTCGCAGCTCAGGAACGAGACATCTGGGCAAAGAGATGATCCCAAGGGAATCAGAGATACTGAGAGAATGGAGAACATTTACCCCCAAAGATTGTAAAATGGAGCATAACACTGGTCACTATCAAATAGATATTTAACAGCCCTACAGTGATAAATTGCCTTCTAAGTCTTCCCACTCAAACAGGTCTTGTCAAGGAGGGGCAAACCCTGAGAGGCAGCACCCAGAGGCTGCCAAGTGCCCCAGGCAGAGCACTTTGTGCCACAGCTGCCTCAGCCCCTCCTTTACCCAAGAAGGCTTGCAAGGACTCCTGTCACAGTCCCAGTGATCCACGAGCCCTGGGCGAGCCTTCCCAACAAGGGTCAGTGCTCACTAAGGCTCAAGGAACACACAGCTCTGGTGTCTCAGGAAAAATGACTCTCTTCTCTCCCATGGTGCTGTTACCCTGCCTGAGAACTCAGCTCTTTGCCCCAGCCCTGGAGGGCACGAGACACCAGCTGCCCTCCAGAGTGGCTGATCACCCCCTCCCAGGTCCTACAGCTCCCTTGGTCCTTCACTCCACAGCTCCATGCACTGACTGTCCCCTTGCTTGACAAGTTCCTCTTGCTTTAGAAAATGGCAGCCCAGGCACTGACTGGATGGCTCTGCCTGGGACAGGGAACAGCACCAGGGAGCTGCATCCCTCTGGGCATTCAACTGACACCCACAGCAGCACAGCAGGATGCAATTCTGCTGCAGCAACAACAACTTTTGGTTTAAGTCTGAGAACGTTAAAGCTCAAAATGGGAAGCAGAGGGAAGGAGAAAAACTAGAGCTGACCTGCGACATCAAGGGCTGCTTTCCCCTCATAAGATCTTGCCCTCACCACTCTTGCTGTGAGCCACTTTCCCCTGCCATGTGCTCTCATGAGCAGAAGGAGACCCTGACTCTCAGCAGGCTGCCTGGTGTGTCCCAAACCAATGCATGGTGGCTGCAACCAGCACAACTCCACCTCTTGCAGGCAGAAGGAGAAGAGGCCCTTGGGAAATTTGCTGCGCCTCAAGCACCAAAACCCAGGCCAAGAAATGATACCATTCCTGGTCCCTTTAGAAGAGGGCCCAGGACCGTGCTGGGCTGTGAGCAGGGCTGCTTTTCACCACAGGCTGCTGCCCAAGCCCTGCTGTTCTCATGTCCAGCTGGCACAACATGAGGCCATTAAGCAGCACTTCTCCTTGGCAGCTGCAGCCAGCAAAGCCTGTGCAAGGCAGGGGCTGGGGGAGGCCAGGCAAGGGCTGGTACCTGGCTGTGATGAACAGTTTTGCCACTCCCTGGCCAATGCCCTCCAGGTCCACCAGCAGCCTCCGGCGGAAATCCATCACAGTGTTGGAACACAGGGTCACCTGGTGGAAGAGAAGAACAGTAAATTCTTCCTTACAAAACCTCATTACCCACATGTGATATCCTCCAGTTCTTGTTTCATGGTAAGGAAAGGGCAGATTTTGCCTTAATTCTTCTGCTGCTCCATGTGTAGAGCACAGTCTCTGAGAGTAGCAAAAGCCTTCTGGCAATACCAGATGTGTTAAACACACCTTGCTATCAGGGCATAGGTCAGTTACATTAAAACATTAGACTAAAGCTTTATGCACCACTGTATTCAAATTAAGGGGCCAATTTTTCATCTGACAACAATTACATAAACACAGAGGAAATCTGCTGACTTGAACAGAATGAGTTCAGCTTTACAGCAGGAAGCTGAGGGCAAAGTGTGGCCCAGCAGGTGCTGGGCAGTTCATGGCTACAGTTTTTTGTCTCTACTGGAGCTTCCTGCAGTGAACATAAATCCTTCTGCTCCCCAGGAGTGGGGAAATGAGACCAAGAAGAAAGGCTAACTGCTTTATACAATGACATCTCTCTAACAGCCACCTTCTGCCCTCATCCTTGCTCTGCCCACTTGCAATCAAATCAATCGCTCTCAAAAACACAAGAATGGCTTCAGTACTTGACCATATGGTATGTGACCTCAGCAGATGATTTTGGAAACCAAACAGTGCTCCTGGAGGAACATCCAGAGTAACCCAGCTAGCAGAGGCCTCCCAGCAGTGCAGATCTCTCCCTCCCACCATGCTCAAAGCTGGCACCAGAGCTGAAGCCCCCTCCCACACTCCAGTGCAGCTTCAGCCCTGGTGCGGCAGCATCTGGGGCTGGACTCTGGCTGTACCTCGATGTCCTGGTGTCCCTGGGGAAGGATGGTCCTTCGGCTGGGATTCATTGTGAACTCCTTTGGCTCCACATAAAATTGGATTCCCTTCCTCCAGGATGGATCACCGTGCCTGCGGATCTGATCCATGCTGTCGACAGCCGGCTGCGTGCCATCGTCCGACATGCGGAGCTGGAACGTCAGCGGCACTGAGGAGATGTTAGTGAGGCGACAGCACTGGGTGTAGGGAAAGCCTGGGAAAGGACACAAATATCCAGTCAGGCACCCATGATGGCATGATCCTGGGGTGAATATCCTGGCAGGATGAAAGTGGGATTAGAGTTTAGCTCTTTATTATCTGAACTACAGCCCACCGAGAAGCTGCGTGAGGAATTAATCGTCACTTAGTTCCCTTTGACACTAATTCCAGACTGCAGCCTTGAAAATGCCCCCTCCTAGCCCTGCTCAACACTGCAAGTGCTCCCTCACCTGCCTCAAACCAGCACCACTTATCTCTCAGTGATGGGTGTGCACCCAGACCAGCATTTACTCTGAGAATTCAAGCTGTCAAATTCCCTGTTAAGTCTGCCAACACTCTCACAGTTTTCAAGATATACAAACAGTGAGTTGTCACTGGGAAGACGCTACAGCAAAAGAAAGTGAGGATGGAATCAGGAACTAGAACATGGTGCAAAGCACCCTAATGCAGCTTCTCTCTGCAGGACCCTTAAGGCATCTCGTGGTTTGGGCCAAACCGACTGAGCACGGGACAGCTCAGAGCCCACTCAGCTGGGGGCACACCCAAGCCTTGCTTTGAGATTAGCAATTAGGAATCAGGTCCCACCTCACCCAGCAAACAGGGACATCACAGCCATGCTGCTCACTGGGATTGCTGCCTGCAAGGGTTTAGCCCACTTCAGTTCTGAGATTTGCTTTCCATCCTGGAAAGCCAGAGATACAGCCACTCATGGTGGGGATGTCCTGCAGAGCCCGCAGAGCAGCCACAACCTGCTCTGCAGTGCACACCTGGCTGGGCTGGCCAGCTCTGTGGGGAGGAGACTTCTCCCCCGGGCCTGCCCACCAAGAGTCCCTGGAACACAGATGGGGAGAAAAAACAACTTCAGGCGCAGCCCAGAGTTTCTCTGGGCCCATCCAAGTGACCACTGCCAGCTCCAGCAGTGACTCCAGCAGGGAGGAGAGAGAGGCACAAAAAGGACAAACCCAGATGTCAAAACCTCAAAGGAGACTGAGCTCAGCACATGCAGACAACAATCAACAGTTACAAAGAAGCAAAGATACAACAGCTGCCTTCAGCTGAAGAGACCTTAGGAATGAAATCGGATTCAGCAGGATCAATCTCCTGTTTCAGAACCATATTTCCATCTGTTGCCTTTCTTCTTTCATTTGCTCAAAAGGCAACTTAACAAGTGCCTCGGTGGTGATGCAGGGTGGGGAAGAAGCAGCTCAGGAAGGGCAATTTGTTTTCTTAGAAAGTTCATGAACTTCATTATTACGGGTTTAGACTTCATAGTGAATATTCCCCTTGGTCTGGGAAGGGGGACAGGGGTTTTGGGGGAGTTTTGGCCTTGGGGGTGTGTGGAGGCCCTGGGGGGCTTCTCCTAAGTTACACCCCCTTGGCTCCTTCCCCTGTTCCCATCTGTCCCTATGTTCCTGAGCCACTCCCTCCCATTTCCCTGACTGGCTCTTATCTCTGTACTGCCCCGAGACCAGGGTGAGCCCCCAGGCCCCGAGAGAGTGAAAGCTGGCCTCTCCATGCGTGTGTGCTGGGACCTGAACATCTCACCGCGCGGCTGAATAAAACATCTGTGGATATTGTGCAAAGGCCCTGTTTGCTTCTTTACCCTGGACTTTACTAGCAGCAATTCAGGCTGCAACAGGGCTGGGCTTTTGCGTTTGGGGATTTTTTGGGATTTCGGGTGTGATGCCGGGGGCGGCCGTGCAGTCAGAGCTGAGCTCGGGCAGGGAGCGGAGCTTCCCTTCCTCCCCCTTGGGGATCGAAGCTCGGCCGCTGCTGCTGCGGGAGGTTGTGTGCTTGGCCCCGGGACTGCCCTGGCTGCAGCTCAGCGCTGCCATCGACCCTGCCTGCCTGCCCTGCTCCTGCCTGCTGCTGCTCTGCACTGCCGAGACCCCCACAGCTCCTCCTGCCTGTGATCACAACTACACCAAAGGGGAAAAACACTACTTGGCAGGTTGGAAATTCCTGTTATTGTGTTCTTGTTTGTGCTGTCCTGATATTTTCTAGTAAAGAAATGTAATTTCTTTTCCCATATTTTTTGCCTGGAAGCCCTGTAATTTCAAAAGTATAATAATTTGGAGGGAGAGGGTCCTCTTTCCATTCTAGATAGATTCCCACCTTCCTTGGCAGACATCTGTCTTTTAAAACAGGACAGAGACGCCAGAAAATACTGACTTTCTATTCCTTAGTTCTATTTGATCTCACAATGGCAAAACGCTACCTGAGGCACCAGCAGCCCTGCAGTTCACACCCTGAGGAGGCTGCTGTGGCAGACCATGAGTGAGGGATGCTTTTCTGTTGGAAGGCACAGATCCCTCACGCTGCATCCCAGCCCAGGGAACACTCACCAAAGGAGATCTCACCGAAGTTGATCTCATCGACATCGAACTGTAAACTCGGTCCAGAGACGCTGCCCCTGCATGGACAGAGCAGGAAATGGCTCGGTTAAAGGAATTGCAAAGGTCTGGCTGTCCTGGCTCAGGGGCACAAAACCTGGGCTCAGGGCACCCTGGGCTTCCAACCAACACAGCCCCATGGGCTCAGCACAGGGCCCCGTGCACAGGAGGCAGCTAAAGCCAAGTGGCCAGCAGCCAACAGCCACTGATGGGCTCTGGGCACAGGCAGGCAGGAAAAGCCCCCAAGTTGCTGGTGGTCCCACAAAGGACCCTGAACACACCCAGAACATGGCTCTGTGCCTCAGTTTCCCCATCTGTAAAGTGATGGACATAAAGGTGTCCTAACAAACTTCTGTACTTTCCTGCTTTGCTACTTCTTAGCTGTAACTGCTGTTCCCATGGAGGAGCTTTCTCAGGAGAGTTTGACCCACACAATCATTACAGACAGAGTTCTGAGACATGAACCCAGGGGAGCCCCAAATATCTTCTGAAAAGAGCAGCAACAGTTCTACACAGTGGACAGATGAATCCTAGAGGAGAGGACCAGCTTGTCAGCAGTGCACCAGCTGGCACAGCCAAGAGCAATAGCTTCAGCAACCAAACCAGGGTGTCCTGAATCCAGCCCAGCACCTCAGCTGTCCTTGAACTCAGCAGACAGACTCCAAAAGTCACCAACACTCACTGAAATCAGCACTTGGAGCTGCACAACACTCATGAGTTGATTTCATGGTTGCTGCCAATCAATGCCCACTCTGCCTTTTGGTTCAAACTCAAGGAGCAGTGACCTGGGCCTTCTGTTGTATTCACAGGACTGCCCCTGGCTCTGCTCTGCACATCTCAACAAGAGACACCTGCCCTTGCTCAAGGAGAAAGCTGCTTATGCAGAAACACCCCATGACCACTTTGGGGGAGGCACAGAGGAGAATCAATTATTTGATGGTGAAAGGTTCCCTGTGATTTCCAAAATAAAAAAGCAGCATTTTTCTGCCAAAAACAAAGCCAGCATACTTGTTTCTCCACTATGGGCAAACCTACTCACCACTTTTCTTTTGCTAAGCAATAACTTAATTGTTCTTCTTAATGCATCTCCCTTATCTCATTGGTATAATCCCAGTGCAGATTGCTTTCATTTCTTTACTGCCTTGAGCCAGTGCCTGCCAACAGCAGCAGCCCAGCTCCAAAGCTGCAGAGCAGCCAGCATCAGCTCTCCTGCTCCCACTACATTATCCCAGCAGCACATGGCTCAGCCTGGCAGGGACAAGGCCTCACGCTGCTGTGGTGCTGAGGACTGAGCTCTGCCTCCCCTGTGATCAGCCCTTCTCCCTTGTGCTGGGCCAGGATTATCTCTTGCCATGGCACCACCCCCCTGGAGGATGCCCAAGTCCTTGGGACAGTTCCTGCTGCAGTTCCCTGACTCCCACCTCAGCCCTTTCCTGGCTGTGCCAAGGAGGCACCAGAGCACTCTGTGCACAGGAGCTGGGAGCACAGCTTGTCCCCCCCAGCAGGGCTGGCAGAGGTGAGCTGAGGCTGCTGCTGCCCACCTGGCATGGATTATTAAAGGAAGTTTTTACAAGCACTGCTGCTGCTGCAGAATCAGCCAGGCTGGCCCATCTGCAAAGCCCTGAGGGCCTTGCTGGGGGTTCAGGTGGGACAGCCCAGAGCAGCTGCTGCCCAAAGCTGACCCATCCCACTGCCTGCCATGGCCCAAGGCACAGGGAGATCCCTGCAGGGAGGAGTCATTACAGCTCCCAGGTACCACCCAGGGCAGGAGGCATCCTCACACTAAGGTAATGCCAGAATCAGAGCAAAGATTAGGACCTCAGGAAACATCTTTTTTCTCTGGTCCACCCCAAAATGAGGTAGGTGGGGGATGTCCCAGAGACAGCTACAGATGTGCCCACAAGCTCCCAGGGTCCTTACCTGATGGTCAGGATTGCAGGCATAGGAGTTCCAGTCACACTGAACTGGAATTCTTCCTCAAAGGTCCCCAACACGGTGGCCTTGAAGGGGATCTGAACAGTCTGGATCCCACCTGGTGCAATGATGCCCTCCTTGGGTAGAAACTTGAAGCAGGAGCCCACGTTTGTGGTTGAGGGGATACAGGTGAAGGGAGCATCAAGAGCTCCTTTGTTAATCAGTTTCACCTGCAGCAGCAAGAAAGCAAAGTGGAAATACATGTGGAACCTTCCCTTCTTGGGAGTTATTGTCTAATGATGCCATGAACACCCAGAAAAGGGAGAAGATGCTTTGTGCTGCTGAATGGCAGCAGCCAAAAAAAAAAATCACAGGACAAGTTCTGCCTTTGGGTTTTCCTGCAGAGCAGAGGTAACTCCCCAGAACTGCAGTCACCCTGGGGTGATCCCATGGACACAGAGCTGTGCACCTCTGCTCAGCATCACCAGGCTCATTGAGACCTGGCCCTGAGAGCAACATGGGCTGATTGCAGCTGCGCAGGGAATCCCCCCAGAGCTGCTGCTGCCCCAGTTAGCACAGCTCCACCAGCACCATCTGCTCATTCACCTTTTCCCCTGTCATGAAACCAATACATTGATTATGAGGCATCAGCATCAAAATGTATAGACAGCACCATCTTTTGGTAAGAAAGTTCAGCATGTCTTTCCCTTCCACAGCCAAGCTTTTGAAAGTGTCTGGCATGATGTAGTGCCTCCTTTTCTACCTCTTTCAGTTGCTCTCTCTTGATTTTTTTTTTTTCTTTTGCAAACTTGACAATACTGGAGGGGGAGGCAAATAGGTAGAAAAATCCTTTGCTTTATTCCCAGGAACATTTTTCTCTTTCTAGGGTCAGAGATGCACCAAGGCCAAAGTGTGGTGAGGGACTGGTCAGCAAGGGAAAGAACTCCCAAGCCTTTAGCAAGGGCCATCACTAAGCCAGGAGGGTGGATGGCTTTCCTGTGACTTCCAGGAATAAGCAGGAGACACTTGACTGGAAATTATTTGCAGTGGGCTGAAGCTCAAAGGCAGCTAGTTTGTTCCAGCTGCTTCTGCAGAGCCCAGGCCAAAGGTGCCTTGTGTCTGCACTGCCACAAAAGCCTCTGAACATGCAGCTTTTGGAGCCAGTGCTGGTTTCATGGGTCAAGGGGCTGTTGTGCAGGAAGCTTCCCAGCTGATCCCTAGGGAAGGCTGCCCAAAAGCAGGGACTGGGGCTTCATGAACAACAGACACACCTTTCTGACCCCCCAGATTTGAGCAGTGCATCAAATATTCCCTGCTCATAACTGCCCAGGTTGCCAGGAATTCCACAGCTCCACCAGGCTTGCTGCTGCCTCAGGAGCCATCAGGGCTCACCCCAGCCCCTGCTGCTCACCTCAAGCATGTGGGAGGTGTCAACAAAAACGTTCCCAAGGTCCAGAGTCTGAGAGCTGAGCTCAACCAAGGGTCCTTGGCCTTCCCCTCTGAGGCGCAAGGGCAGCCTGCTCTCACGGCCTGGGGAGAGATGTCCATTGCAGTACAATCATTCCCTCTGTTACACTGCATTTTCCAGGCTGCCTCAGCGCTAGTCCCTGACTCTGAGCTGGATGCAACCAGCTCCTGATGCTTCAGGAGAAGATATAGACCCTTCTCTTCCCTCAGGAGATATCCCTTTGGACTGACTTGCAATTTCTAACCCATTCCTTGGCTGGTTTCCAATTTTAGCCACCAGTTTGCTGAGTTTAAAACATCTCTGATGTCCTGTCGTGGCAAGCCAAGGTGTAATGGGTATAAATTGAAAGAAAGGAAATTTAGGTCAGATATTAGGAAGAAATTTTTTACTGTGGGGGTGGTGAGACAGTGGGGCAGACTCCCCAGGGGCGAGGCACCAGCCCTGAAAGTGTTCAAAGCCAGGCTGGATGGGGCTTAGAGCTACCTGATCTAGTGGGAGGGGACTAGATGATCTTTAAGGTCCATTCCATCCTGAACATAGTATAATTCTGTGGTTTCTTTCCCATGCACTTAGAGAAGCTTTGAAATCCATTCAGTGAAGGCACAAAGCTCATAAAGAGCAAATTTCCAGGCAGCAATTACCAAACTACCAGTAGCACACGACTTTGTTGTCAAACTCCTCAACTTCTGACACTCAGCATTGTGTTCTATTTCCACAGACTGAGAGCTGCAAGGTGACAATTCCCACACAGGGACAGAGCAGGTGCTGGCCAAGAGTGCTCCTTCTACAAACACCCTGGGCTCAGTGGGGCTCAGCCCCCTCTGGTCTGCTGGTGTCAGGGCAGTGGGAGGTGATCCAGGCTCAGGGAGCCCATTTCTAACTCAGCTCCTGCTGCCTGATGATGGATCCATGTCAAATGGACCATCCTGGAGGTCTCTAGAGGGGCTTAGTGCTTGTTCACTAAAGCTGTTCTGCTCTGTAGCTCTGTGGCCTTTGAGAAAATGTTGGCAAAGCCATGGCATGAAAACTTCTCCCTGCGCTGCCTGGGTTGTTCTGGGATCAGTAAGCCAGACACGGGTGTTCTGAGCCCTGGCCTTGCACAGGAGACTCCCTGCAAGCTGTAGGGCCAAGGATGATGTGCCAGCACTGCCCTGAACCCTGGCGACACCCTGGAAGCTGCAGGGCCAGGGTGGATGTGCCAGCACTGCCCTGCTGACCAGGGATTCTTCCCAGCAGTTACACAGGAGCCCAGGCTTGCACCATGGCTTCACTGTGGGTGAGAGAAGCAGGGGGAAGGACTGTACCTGAGATGTCGCAGTAAGCCATACTTTGGTACCCTAGTACCTCTAAGGGTTTGAAGGTCACCTTGATTTCAGCCAAACAATTTGGCCCAATTTCTCCCTTCTACAACAGAAAGAGACAGCAAAACATTTCTCTTCAAACTTCATGTTTCTTGTTTTCAACCACACTCCTGTAAGCCTTTGTTTAGAGCATCAATGATGAGTGAACAACACAAGGAGCCCAAGGAAACACTCCAAACCCAGCTCAACACAGCGCTGGAAGCTCTCAGTGCTCAGCTGATCAGCTCCCACTCTCCACAAGATTCCTGCTGCTCTGACACAAGTTCTTGGTCACATCATGCTGCTGTCAGCTACTGTGGGATGTAACTGCCACTGTGCACTTGGCCTTAGATGGGCCATGGGAGTAACCAAGAAGAGAACATGATCCCCTTCCTTGGAAATAAAAGTATTAGTTTAACCTGTTTTGAAAGAAAGCAGAGGTTGGCATTATTCTAGGGTTTATTCCAAGATGAGAAGAGATTTTGCACTGTGCAGACACCAGACACTCATCATCTCTCACAATGCCAGCACTCAGAATCAGGGCTCTGGTTGATGGGAGCACGTGGCAGTTTGCTTGCACAAACAGAAAAGGAAAAGATTTTGTGTCCGTGTGTGCAGGAGAACTCCAAAGGCCCATTTCACCCTTCCACCCTTGTGTCCAGGCTCTCAGAGGACACTGAAAGGCAGACTCAGAAATAGTGCAAGGCGTGCTTACACGAGGGGATTGGCATTTCTGTCATTAACCTTGGGCTGAATTTGGCCTCCTTTTGCTTGGGAACCATGGCAAGCTTCAGGTCAGTGTGTGAGCTGGCAATGCTCCAACAGCCTCTGCTGAACCCCACGTGTCAGGGGAGCCCCTACCTACAGTAACTGCTCCCTGTGACACTGCAGGGACACACACAGAGTGCCCTTGAGCTCGAGCCTGGCAGCAGAGCTCAGCTTTGTCAGGCTCCCAGCCCTGCCCTGAGCCTGCAGGGCACAAATGCTTTTAGCAGGGAGCTCTGCAGCCACACCAGAAAGAAGGAGGAGGAGCAGGAGGAGCAGGAGGAAAATGAGGCTCTCAGCTATCACTTACCATTGGCTCAATGAAAAAAAAGTCACTGGAGAACAGCATGGAGTCTTCTTGCACCTTTGCCATTTTCTCCTGGACCATGCTTCTCATGAGGGCAATGTGATCTTCAAAAGAGCCCTTCTCCTTCTCTGTTTTTTTCTCCTCCTTGATTTTTTCCAGCCGCACCTTAGTCGGTGGGTGCAGCAAACGACGCTGCCTGCAGCCCCAGGGAGAGACAAGGCCAGCAGATGCTTTCATAAAGCCACATATTTGCAGAGAGAAGTGTGAGTGCAGGAGAGCAAAGCACCTGGGGAGGAGCAGCAGCAGCTCCCCAGCAAAGGCTGAGCCCAAGCCACAAGGGTCCCAGATGGATCAGAGGATAACTTGTTCACTGGCACAGCAGGTAGTTTTACTCCACACTTGCAAGCTCGGGAGAGGTTTCCAAAGCCAGCAGCCCTCAAGAGAACCTTCAGGCTCAAAGTCTCTGCCAAAACTGAGGGAGAATCCACCAGCCACTTCAAGTGGCTTTTCCTACCACTGAGCTGCTTGGGGGAAGCAGATAAAAGATCAGGGAGCAGGACTTCCCTTGGAAGGGGAGGTGAAGCTGGTTTGCAGCTACATGTTACTAGCATCACTCTTTGTTTCTTCCATTTTGGACCTGCCCTGTTTCCTCTGCCTTTCAGAAGAGCATCGCAGAGCACTTCCAAATGAAACTGATGAATTCGGGCACCACACCCCTTCAGTGCCATTGCAGGTTTTATGTACATGAAAACAGAGGCTCTGAGAGGGGAAGGGACTTTGTTGTGCAAGAGGGAGACAGCAAACTCCTGGAGAGACCTTTTCATGATCCAGAGCTTTTTGGGTCCCATCCCAGTGCATGGTAGTAGAATGTCCTGAAATGGTCCTGCACTATCTCCTCTCATTAAAAAGTCCTCTTTGCTCTTAAGATTTCAAAAGCTTCTCTGACAGCAGGACAGAGGCCTTGGAGCTAAAACCATTCCTATGACTGGAAGTAAGGAAGAACAACATGTCCTGGTGATAGTCTAGGACACAAACTGGCATAAAAAGAGATGAAACTGGAAGAAACCCCACAAAACCAAAATCAGGTTGAAGTTTACTTTGGGGAAACGTAGTTGCTTCTGAGGGGAAAGTGGATCACATGGGGTCCAGGCTGAGGCAAGCAAGTGGGAAAAAATGGAAATAAACAGCCCAGGGAAGTTGCCAGAGAAGGTCACGGGATTTTCTTCTAACACACAGAGCTTGTATGGAAGTCAAACGCTGTGTAAGGAGATAGAGAACAGTGGAAAACCAAGAAGCCCAGGGCACTAAAGAACCTTCTCACCAGCCATTCAAGCAGGCAAGGGTCCATCTCCTGGTCCTTTGCAAGCAATTTAAAATGGCTCTGGGGAGTGCAAGCAACCTGGCCCACAGCAAACAGGGGCTTGCCACAGCAGTTTTGCCCCAGCAGTTTTGGCCCAGTGTATTTTCAGTTTTTGCCTGGCAGTTTGCACAAGCAGGCTGAGAAGAAAGGGTGCAACGACCCACCCTCCTTGTGTAGTGGATTTTGTCCATTGGCTGGTTGTGACGTGCAAGCCTTTTTTTTCCCCTTCTTTCTTCTTTCTGCCTTTTTTTTCCCCCAGCAATGGTTTACAAATTATGAAAAGCCATTGCTGCTGCTGCTGCCAGCAGGAGTGTACTAACTCAAAGAGAACCCCCCAGGAAGGACACAGCTGTCCAGGCCCCTGGCTGCAGGGAGGGTCTGAGCCTGGTGTTAATATCAGAGGTTAGTGCAAAAGACACCTGCGTGTGGTGTGAGCAGCTGAATAGTCTGCTCTGTCCAGTGGCAGAGCTTAAGGAAGAAGTGGAAAGGCTGAGGAGCATTAGGGAGAGCGAAAAATAAATTTACTGGTGGAATTATACCCGTCCAACCCTGAGAGAAGCACAGCAGGAACCAAGGAGCCCTGCCCTTCTTGGGATCAGGCAGAAGGAGGAGACCTAAGAGACAGAGGGGAATGGAAATGGGTCTCTACTGGGGAGCTAATAAAATTCTGTCCTGACCCCCATCACCTACCCAGGTACCCTGACAGAACAGGTATGAGGCCCTGGCTCCAGAGGGTCAGGCAGAAGACAGTAAAGAAAAAATTCTGTCTGGAGAGTCTCCCAGTTGGTCGGTCAGACAGATCACAGCTTCAAGTATTAAGAAGGGTAGTGGTAGTAGCTGACTCCCTTCTAAGGGGAGCTGAGGGCCATGTACATTGACCAGATCCATTCCACAGGGAAGTGTGCTACCTCCCTTGAGTCCAGATACTGGATATTACCAGGAGATTCCCTAATGATGAATTAGGGAATTTAGTTCCCTAAATGAACTTGATCTGTTCACCATTGTCTGGGGTACAGTGACCATGAAATAATAGAGTTCTCAATATTTGGTGAAATCAAATATTGGGCATCAACAAAACTTCCACTCTGGTCTTCTGGAGGGCAGACTTTCACCTGTTCAAGGGACTGATCTGGAGAATACCCTGGGAAACAGCCCTTAAAAACAAAGACGTCCAAGAAGAACGGACATACTTCAAGAAAGAAGTATTGAAGGCACAGGAACAAACTGTCCCTGTGTGCTGAAAGACAAGCTGACAGGGAAGACAGCCAGCCCAGATGGGGAAGGAGCTCTTGAAGAAACTAAGGGGAAAAAAATGGATGTATCACTTTGGAAAGAGGGGCTGGCAACTCAGGAACTGTTTAAGAATGATACCAAGTAGAGAGGCAAAAGCCCAATTAGAACTTGAGGAAATCCAATCATTGCAACCAACCTTTCTTTCCTAAAATGCCATCCTTGATTAGAGTATAAATGGAACTGGAATGCTGAGTGCTGAGCTCTTGAAGGCCAGGGACACTCACGCTAGTGCCAGGGATGGTTTACTTGGCCTAAACCATTCAAAAGCACCAACACCCCCTAGAAGCCACACATCAGTTTCAGTTTTGGGCCATGTATCTCACTGAAATTTATATTTCAAACCAACCTCTTCTTCTCTTCATTCTCATCTTCCTCTGTAGGAAAAGCCTTCCACTGGAAGTGGACTGTGATGTTACTCCTGTTTTCAATGAAAACGGTTTTGTGTCTTGTCATGGTGATGAAAGTCTTGTCAACGTCCACGGAACTTGTGCTCAACCTGACGTTGACATCTACAGCTTCTCCAAGGAGCTTTGTGTGGATACTTTCTTCCCCGGAACAAAGCAAAGGGGAGTCTTTGCTCAGCTCACTGGCTGATGGAAGCACAAGGAACAGAGCAAACCACAGGTCGCAGAAGAAAGTGTCACAGCTTTTAGCTGCATTAGCAGCTCTGTGGATCAGTGCATTTATCACACCCTGACAGCTCTGTGTGTAGAGTGTGGGGATGTCCTGGGCAGCTCCTTAAACACCTTATTTCTGTGGGTGTTTGTGGAGATTTGGCCCCAAGGTGACAGTATGGACAGGGAGATTGGTCCATGTGCTCCGGTGACCCACTCAGATCACACTGAGGAGCCCTGCTCAGTCCTGCCTTGCCCAGGCTCCCCCCGGGCATCCCATGAGACTCCTGTCTCTCCTGATCCCTTGGATCCCTTGTTGCTGACCAGCAAACATGCCTGGGGGCATGTGGGCAGCAAAAGGAGGCCCAGAGGAACAAGTGAAGTGACAGCCCACAGCAAGAGGTGACACAGCTGAGGAAACACAGCCAGCCTGGCTCTGCAATACGACAAACCACTACAAAATGAACACCATGAAAATCATCATCATTTCCCTGTCCAAACCCACAGCCACATCAGTCTTGAAATATTTTATATTGTTCTGATCTCAAAAACCAAGCTGGAGAATTTAAATTAAATAAAAAAGGGACAAAGGAAAGATTAATAATTGCAGAGCAGCTTCTTTATGAAGACTGAATGGGATTCCTCAGTCTAGAAACCAAATGGGATGTGAGAGGATGGCAACAGCATATGAACGACCTGGGAAATGGGGATGAGGAAAAATTTGTCTTGACTTGTCACCAGCCAGGAACTCGAGGGCCTGAAAATGTTATTAGACAGAAACTACATATATGTGTAGAGGGCAACATAGAGAAAGGGTCTGTGGCAAGCCAATGGAGAAGCAGCATATGGGACAGAGGTGTGCAAGAAATACATTGCATTGGAGAAAGTCTGATGGAAACCTCACACCTCACACACAACACTGCCCAGGAATGAAATAAAACTTCACCCAGGCATAGCCACCTGGTAGTGGAGAATTAGGATTCCTCCTTCCTCCACTCAGCATCTCCCAGCAAAAGAGGAGTAAAAAAATCCCTTGTTAGAGGGGGTTTTATCAAGCCCCTAAACACCAAGGAGTTCTCAGTTTGCTTTGGGGTAAATCTGGAACAGGGGAGGTACCTCTAGAGGGAATAGAGGGAGATGGGACAAGAGGGAGCCATGGTGGAGAACTGTCCTGTGCCCGTGCAGGGCCCAGCACTCACCTGTTTTGCAGCACAGGGACCCGCAATGGTCACCGTTGGTCAGCGGGTGAAATCCCACTGTCACCTGCATGGTGCAACCAGCGCCCAGAGTTCCTGTGGCCGGCACCACGGAGAAAGGACTGCAACACAAAGAGAGGGATCAGGGCTGGAGGGACACCTGGCCATGAGATTCCTTCTGCACTGCAGCTCCCTTGTGCAAGCAGGGAGCAAACCAAGCACAGGCAGCAGAAGACAGCCAGAACAGACAGCATCAGAAACAGCCACTGAGCCACCACTGAGGAGATCCAGCCCTCACAAGATCCTGTAGGATAAAATTACTTCATGTCCCCCATACTCTGCATCCAGCCCTCTGCAATGAGACTCAAGGGTCCAACTGCCAGCAATCCCATCAGAGAATGGTTTGTGACAAGCACAGAGAGGGTTCAGAGCTATCTGCATGCACAACTTGATACTGACTGCCTCAGGAATTTCTCTTTTCCTGCTGCCTACAAACCTCATCTGAAGAGATGCAAATGTTAGAGCACCATGTGTCCTGTGAGATTACAGCCTAGGAATCAGACAGGGAGAAGAAACTTTTCCTTGAAGACCAAGGAATAATTACTGTTGAATTTGCAGTGTGGTTCTTTGGTTTATTTTACCTTGAAAATATGCTCATTAAGCCTAAAAAGGGCACATTTTATCAGCATTTCAATGAAAGCTGCTCTAAGAAAAGGAGGAGTCAAATCTCTGAAAGAGTGCAAATAGAGTGCAGATTGTGGGAGGATGGATTGTAAGAGAATAGAGATGGTGCAGAAGGCAATCTCGCCCCTGAGGAGTTGCAGCTGTACTAACTACCAAAGAGTAAGAACAGCATTGCTCTTAATAGGTCATCACTGTGTCCAATAAGGATGGTGCAATGAGGGTGGGTGTTATAAAATAGTGGATTAGCTGGTCAAGGGGAGAGTTGGAGTTTGTCAGCTGTGCTGTGATGTGTAAGGGTCATGCAGTTGTGTTAGGGACAGTAAGGATTAGTATGTGCTGTGAGGGACAGGAAGGAGTCAGCTGGCCATGAGGAAGAAAGAGAAAAGGAGTCAGTGTTGCAATGAGCTGCCTGTGAGAGCTCACAGAGAGAAGGTATGAAAGTTTTACAGTGGGATGATAAACTGATGGTGGCAGTCTGTTCCCATCCACCGTTGACTGGTGCCAAGCACCAACACCACCAGCAGATTAGAGCAATACAGCTACATGGAAACAAGACCCAAAAGGAGGATGCCATTTACAGTCTGAAGGATCTAATCCCAGCTAAATGAAGCACCATCAGCAGGAGCACATCAAGGAAGCAGAACAGGAGGTTTCTCTCTATTTACCAGCAATGCAGTCTGGGACTCTGGGTTGTCATGCAGGCTGGTAATTGTTTGCTTGGCCCACCAGACAAACTCTGTGCAATGTGTTGGAAAGAATTATGCAGGTGTGTTGGTGCACTTTGGATTTACCAGGAGCAATCAGGATTGGTCACCAGGTAAAGAGCTCTTGCCTGACAAACACAAGACTCTGTGCTTTGATGCTCAGGGACAGCCCAGGTGAAATGTGCTTCTGACCAGCAGCTGCTGGGCTTTGTGCTCTTCTACAGCCCCACGGAGGAAAGTTCCTGGCCTTGGTGCTTTGCTGGTGGACAATCTGTCACTTAAAAGTGTGTTCTGGGGAATTTGGTGATGAATGCATCACACACAAAAATAAAGAGAAAATCTGGCAAGCTGAACTTTGTTCATGTCAGTAGTGACAGCTGATGAACTTGCTTGAGGTTCAGCTCATGAAGGACCTCTTGCTGCAATGACAGGCTGAGCTGTTCCCATTGTCACTGGGGAGAACATCACTGCTGGCTGGTGGAGAAGCCTTGGGCCAGCAATGTTTATGTGCTGGATGTGAGACTTTGGAGGGAGGGGAGGAAAGACAAGGCCCCAGCAGCCCCAGAGCCAGAGCAGTGCATGTGCTCCTGCATCTGCCCCGGGGCTGATGCCAGCCCTGCTGCAGCTCTCTGCTGGGGCTCGGGGGATCAGTGCCTGCTGGGAGCAAGGCACAGGATTCTTCCCTTAGTCTTTTGCCAGAAACTTCATCAGAACAGAGAAGCTGCCAGTTAGGGGAATCCCTGGCCAGGCTTCAACACTACCTTCCATTCCATTCCCTTTCCATTGCTGCCCCATGTTACATGCTCCTGCCCTCAAATGGCAGGATGGAAATAATATTTCTGGGGGTGACTTCAGGGCTTGCCTGAGAAAGAAGGTGTCTCCTTATTTTCAAATTATCAGAAGAAGAAGAAGATCCAGCCAAGTCCAGGACTCAGCTGTCAGGACTGAAAAACAGAGTGCAAATCAGCCCCTGCATCTCCTACATCCCCAGGCTGTACCCACCAGACTCCTCTGTTCCTGCTGTAGCAGTCATCTCTCACACAGACCTGGCTCCCCAAGAGTCAAGGACACAAGCTCTACTCCTCTGAATTTCAGCCAACAGCACTAAGATGTTCCCTGAGCCCACAGAAGAGCTGTGAAGGAGATATCCCTGACACTGTAATAACCAAATGAAAACCACTGCCAAGAGATGGGGCTGGCAAGCTCAATTTTGGCCTTTTATCTGTTGTGAGCTGCTCCTTAAGACAGTTCTCATCCTCTTAGGTCCATCCTCACTACTGCACCTGACAGGCAGAAAAGATAAGGGATGGAGGGGGTTTTAATAGGTGGTTTTCTTCTGCTTTTTAACTGGGTCCATTGGTATGTTTGTTTCCTTGTATGGCATCTAAAGACAGGTCCAGATCTCCCAATGGCACCTTGCAATCCCCAGACACTGCTCTTGCTTTTAGCAGTGTGTTTGCTCAGATGATTTCCAGAGGTCCCCTCCAGCAAAAGTTATTCTATACTTTTATCTTCTAAATCAGCCCAATTGCTTTTCACATATTCACTAAATGTCTCCTATTTCCTTGAGACCTGTGCAGGTACCTATGGGCATGTGGTATATTGAGAGGCATTGGAGGAGCTTGACCTTCATGAACGTTCCCAATGAAGAATGCATGATCTTTTGGCAAACATTTAACACAACACAAAAAGAGAAAACAGCAGAAACACAGGAACCTCAAAGCATTTAAAAAGAAATCTCAATGAAAGGGGCACAACCTTATTCAGAGATTTAAATAATCTGTTTGAAATTTTGAACTCTTTCAAAGGTTCATCATGGAACAGAAGAGGTGACTGATGCCCTCAGCTGACAGGGGAAATCAGATCAGCTTTAAGTAACAGGAACTGCACTGGCTGCCTGCAGCACAGCTCATGTTGGGCATCTCATGAGAGGACCACAGGAAAGCCACATGCTTTTGACAGTGCTGAGAAAGCATTTCAGAAGCTGCTTGTGCTCAGGAGGGTGCAAGCCAGCTACCAACATGTTCCAGCACCCTCGAGGAAATCTGGGACAGAGAAAGCTCAAAGGCCACTGAAAGCAAGAGCAGATGCCATCCATCCTGCTCCCTTCCAGCCAGGCTGCAGGGCAGCAGCTGCAATGCTCTGGTTCCTTTTGTTGCTCTTTCCTAACTCTGTTACCACCCAAAGGTGTTTTGCACAAGGACAGATGAACTGCCTCACCTCTGGGTGCTCAGCTGGTAATGAGCTTCCAGGTTACCAGTGTTGTGGACCAGAAGAGTCTTCTGGGTGCTGTACTTGACTGGACACACCGAGAAGTCCAGCTGGGCAGGGAAGTCCAGGACAACTGGGGCACCAATGGCCCGAATTGGCACAACGATCCTTTCCCTTGCAGTGATGCAGACAAGCTTGTGGGAATAATTCTGCAGGAAAAGACAGTGGATCAGCACAGGACATTTAGTGCCATCCCCATGGCAGAAGAAAAAACATTTCCTATAACCCTTCAAGGACATCAATTTACCTATTCCACCCTAAAATGAACACTAAGTTCTACTAATATGTCACATTTTAAAGGCACCAGTGCACTTTGCGAGGCCTGTCTCTGTTGCATTAAGCTCATGTGTCACTTGGGTCATACGGAGAACTACCCTAGGCCACCATAATTTTTACTCAAAATTTTAAAGATGTGAAATAGTTCCTAAGTCCCTTCTAAGGAACATGGAGCTAGGGAACACAGGACATTCCTCTTTAGGTTTCAATATTCCCACTGTTTGAGAATAGGATAAAGTGTTAAACTGACTCTAAGCAGCAAAAGGAAGATGAGAAAACAGCTACACCCAAAGAGATCCTGCACCTCTGGCCTGGTGCAGAAACATCAGATGGCTCAGAACTCCCCTCTAACTTTGCCTCTCCAACCAAGTCAGGAGAAGAACAGTGCCAAGAGGTAGCAGGATGCTGTTGGAAAGGGCCTCTCCTTGCTTCCCTGCAAGGCTTCCTCCCTTCCATGCCATGTACAAACTCTTCTGTATGAACAAACCTCCAGATCCCAGCACTGAGATCAGACTTGCCAGGGCCTCAGCACTGCTGTTCAAACCTCCCCACAAAAGCACCTTTGGCACGGGATGGGTGCCAGCTGACAGAGCAAGCACAGGGACAGGCATGAAGACAGAGCCCCAGCAGTGTCACTGCCACGGGCTCTGGGCTCACAGCTCTGCCTGCAGCTTGTACCTGCCCTGCACGAGCTCCTTCAGGCAGGTGTCCCAGTCCCCTGCAGCTCAGCAACCTCCTGCTGACCAAGGGCACCCAGAGCCCAGTGTGCCTGTGCCAGGCTGGGCTGACAGGCACAGCACATCCTCTGCCCTGGCCCTGCAGCTGTACCATGCTCACTTGTGCTCTGGGACAGCACAGCTGCAAGGCTGGAGAGCAGAGGGGGTGAAAAAGCACCATCTTTGCTCCAGCCCAGGGTGAAGCAGGGAAGCTGTTGGCAGTCAGGAAGGAGGAAAGCTCTCTGACCTCTTTGTTCCTCTGGTGTTTTCCATCATAATGAAACCCCTTCCACTGTACCTAGAGATGGCCCAACATCTATCAACAGCCCTCTGTCATTTCCATCCTGTTCCCTCTGCATCTTCCCCTGGGAATGCTCAGGAATGTGCAGCGAGGGGAAGCAGAGCCTGTCAGGCCTGGCTGCAGTGTGCCAAGGTGTGACTGGCTGCAGGCTGCCTGCCCACGGCCTGGAGCTAAGCTCACAGCATGCAATGGGCTGGAGCCAGAGTGCAGGGAAAACAATGGCTGTGCAGATCATTCTGTGCTTTGGCTCCTCCACTCTCACCTTGTCCTCGTCGGGGGTGAAGCGGATGCGCACAGGCACAGACGCGCCCGGCAGCACCACACGGTACGCGTCGTTGGAGCACATGAGCTGGAAGTAAGGTGAGCTCTCCATGGAGACCTTCACCATCTGAGGAAACTGCAGCAAAGACATGAAATGATGATTGTGCCACTTGTGGAAACAGGACGAAAGGAGACCTGTCTGTGCCCTGGTGTCATCCCTCCTTGGCCCCTTTCCCAAAGCACTTTCAGCTCTGCAGGCACAGGCACATCATTCACAAGGCTGAACTCAAATCCCTTCTGTCTGCCTCCAGCATTTTGGCCAGGGGCAGTTGGGCAGTGCCTGGTGGGAAGGAAGGGCTGAGCAGGTCAGCACCAGCAGGATGGAGTCAGAGCACCTGAACCAAGTCATCTGCATATTCAACAAAGCCAAAAAACCTGCTGGCTTCTGCCTGCACACAGCCATGCAGTTGTCGTGTTCCAGAGGGGGATTGTGCTACCTGAAAGCAAACCAGCACATTATCCTGGGGGAAGAAAGAAATTCCCTTTTTCAGCTTTGGGTAGGGATGTTGTGGGGATACAGTCAGGCAGGCAGACCAGCCAGAGAGGCGACCAAACACTGTGGTGTTACTGGGAATAAAATCAAATCTGAAAGGCAAAAGAAGGAACACAGCAAGACAATCCCTAAAACAAGGAGATGACAAAGAGAATTGAAATGGGCAGTAAAGCAGCAAGGAAGAATCATAAAACTATGAGAGCAATCAGCTTGCCCAAAGTGACAGAAACACAGACAGGCTGTGCCTGTTGACTATGGGCTTCAAAGGCCTTTTCTGCCTGGAGAAACATGACCAGCACTGACTGACGGTGTGGTTCCAGTACTGAAAGCCAGTATTGGCTCTCCAGGGCTTCTTGCTGCCCGCGCAGGCAGGCTGGGCTGCTGGGCATTCCTGCCTGCAGCCAGCAGGCCAGGTTCTGCGCTCTGGCATTCACAGACACAGCAAACATGCATTTTCTAGCACACTGATATCAACCCCTGAGCACCAAAATGCTCTCCAAAAGTCTAAACCAGATGATTTTGACTCCCTCCTGTCCCTTCTCACCAGCCCACACTTGGCACAAGCCTCATTTGAGAAAATGTTTCCCTGACTGAAATTCAAATGGTCGCAGTTTTCCTCTTTACAGTGGAACACAACTGCTGACATTTTTCAACTTTTTCTCTCTCAGCTGTCTTGGGAAACTACAAAACAATCACAATTACTTCAAGTGAAGGTGAAAACCTCCAGGAGCAGATGGCTTTGGATGTGCTCTGGTTCTCCAAAGGGAAAGCAGAGCACCGTGTTGCTTTTGGAAAAGCTGAGCAGAGCTGGATGAAGCTGAGCAAGAGCCTGAAGTGGCACCTAAAGGCCCCTCACTGCTTCTGCTCCATCAGCCTGATTGCAGGGCTCTTTCAGAACACATTTCCTGCAGTGCCAATGCCATTGATGAGAAGTGATTCCAGCACAAAGTGGAGAAGACTCAGCCCCTGAGCTTTGACTGTGAGCTGCACAGAGGGAGCCAAACAGGTTGAGAGAGGCAGAGATTCCTACCAGGAGCCAAGATTAACCAAGGAGACACAGGGTGTGATATAGACTCGAGGCAAAGCATGAGAGCTGGTAAGAACTCTACAGCCCTCTACATTCCTATCAATCCAGAGCTTTCAAGAGAAGGAAACTCCTTTGAGCTAGATACCATCAACGCATGGCCAAAATCATAGGACAATTCCCAGCACAGGAAGATTTCCACCATCTTGCAGAATAAAGGTGCTGAGACATTTTCTTCTGCATGTGCTGTAGCAGAGAACTTGCTTTGC
Source organism: Haemorhous mexicanus (assembly GCF_027477595.1). Taxonomy (NCBI): domain Eukaryota; kingdom Metazoa; phylum Chordata; class Aves; order Passeriformes; family Fringillidae; genus Haemorhous; species Haemorhous mexicanus. The sequence goes on along the minus strand of NC_082352.1, from coordinate 2,859,461 downwards.
TGTACACTATGGAAATTACACCACTGTTCTCTTCCAGCACAGTGTTAAAGCTCCGGGTGCCAGCACTTACCTTGTTCTTATTAATGAGAGACAGCACCATTTCAGAGACCTCATGAGGGACGAAGTTCTGAAATACCATCTCTGACAGGGAAACCCCAAGCGAGCTCTGTTTCGGAGGACCTGACAACAACTGGAGAGGAAAGGGAGAGCATGGAGAGGTTCAGCTGCTGGGAGGAAGGTTCATGAAGGATCCCTTACACCGCTCCCCAGTAAAGTACAGACTCTGGGGAGCACATCTGCCCAGCCCATACTGGGCAAACAGTAGCTCACGAACCTCTGCTCTGAGCTGATTGAGAACTGCTTGATCAGCTTAGAGCAGGCTCAAGCCAAGCTGCTCCTTCGGCATGTATTTCTCCAGGTTTCTTTCTCCACAATGCCAGGCAGCACTTCCCTTAAGCACAGCCCTGTGCCCATGTGGTCACAGAGCTCTGGGGCACTGACTGAGCACTCATGGAGTAAGTAAAACCCATGGATTTACAGGAGACTCCATGGGAAAAAATTCTGGGATGTCCTTTACTCTGAGACAGGGAAACCCAGGCCCACACAACTGCAAACACCTTTTTTGCTCTAGAACTTAGACATCAGTAGGAAGAGAACGGTACCAGAGGAGGTGTGAGAGATGAGGTGATTTTTGCTGAAGCCAAAATGTTATTAAGCAAAAGAATGGAATTTGTTGGTTTCATGTGTTGTTTGTGGTTGGATTTGTTCAGGTTGGTTTGTTGGGTGTTGCAGTGAGAGGGACGGGATTGAAGACCTGGCCAAAAGGGAGTAGGACGAGAGGGGAGGGGACAGAAAAGTTGGTGGTCAGTAGAGGATGGAAGCACCTGAGTACACATCCAATGGGAAAGGGGACAGGGACCGCCCCAGCCGGGTGTAAAGGGCACAGAAAGATTGCCATTTTCTCGGAGGGTGTGTGTGTGCTTGGCTCTCCACGAGGGAGACACACCTGGCTCAGCTGAGTAGTTACTAATAAACTGTTTTCTTTTGCTTCAATGATTTTGTCCCCTTTAATTTACTTAAAAATTAGTGTGTTTCAAACACAGGGAAATGCAAAAATAAAAAGACAAGTGAGGTGAATGCTGAATGAGGATGAGGTGAATGCTGAATGAGGATAAGGTTCAGTTGTTTTCTCAGCAACTTGGGTCAAAGTAGAGTTGGTACTTCCTTTTTCCATGAGCTTTAAATGGATGCTTTCTTGGAATTATTGCTATCTTATTTGATACCATTGTAGAGGCACGTCTGGAATGACATGACAACAACAGCAAATGCTTCTGGAGCAGAGACATTGCTTTGAGAAAACTCTCCCCTGCTTTGTCTGCCTGCTCCAGCCACACTGCTGTCACTGCAGGGACACCAGCAGGTCTCCCGTGTGACTGCACAGCAGACACATTCTGCCGAAGGGAGTGGCTGCAGCACACTGTCCCTCAGTTGTGCTCTTCCCTGAAGTGCTCACAACGCCCCTCTCCAGGGCAATCCTTAACCAGTGTGTTACATGTCTCAAGCTGCCAATTTCCTGTGTGTTATGCGTCTCTTGCTGCCAATTTCCTGCTCAACAGCCCACCTCAGTCCCCCACCCCTCTGGACTGTGCTTTATACTGAGCCAGTACTGCCAGAAAAGCAGATTTAAACACACCTCTAAGTAGGCACTGATCCAGATAAAGTACATCCATTCCCCTCTGCCCAGGGCCAGTCCCCTCTACACCTGGCAGCCTGCAAAATCTAACACCCCATCCAGGTCCCAACACATTGTTCCAACTCAAAGTATTAATGCAATTAATTCATTTTGTTAAATCCAAAGTAATTCCTACAGGTCCTCGGCCTTCAAAGGTCAATGCTGCCACTCTGGAGGGAATCTTGTGGTCCCGAGCATTTGATGGTGACCATACCAAAGCAAGAGGAGGCTATTTCAGCAGGAGAATGGCAAATGGCAATGTTGTCCCTTTGTGTCCCCAGCAATGTGTCCCTGTTAGCAATGGCAGCTACACTCCAGCACACCCCAGCAGCCTCAGCAGAGATTATTTGTTTTGCTTAGTGCAGATCAGGACTCTTGGCAGTTTGCAATGACAACAGGCCCTGCACACTGAGGTATTTTCCTGGAGGCAAGCCTGTCAGAAGCACATACCCTCTTCAAACTTTATGTTAAACAGAAAGGAAAAGAGCAGGAAAAGGCTACCTTTTGACGAGCCTCACTTGTGTCTTGAAGTGGGCCAATTCTGGGCAGCATACTCTTCCCAGTGTTGGCCTCCTTCTTTGTGCCGAGAAGCTTCTCCCTCAGGAACTTAGAGGGAAGCAGCTGAAAGGCAAAAATACACCAGCTAGAGCCTCAGAGATGTGCTTGTCCAGAAAGGCTTTTCTTGAACAAGTGGCACTGGTGAATAACTTGTGAGTACAGCCACTAGGACAGTTCTGGAAGCCCTGGAAGTTTCCTGCTGAAATACTTAGCACCAATAAATTAATAATACAGAGTGCAATACACATACTCCAACCACATGGCTCTGTCCCGTTAGTCTCTCCATGATTGGATGGGACATGGTTGGGGATTTCTGCTCTTTGGGCATTTGTTTCCTCTTGCGTTCCATTGGACTGAGGCAGTGACCTTTCCAGAGAGTGGGGAGGAGCTCTCAGAACTGCCTGAACCCCATCCCTGCACAACACTCAGAACTCACAGTGAGGAGACAGCACTGCTGGCTGAGTCCAAGAGATGCAAGAAAACAAAGGCGTACCAAGAGTGAGGTGCACGGGAATGTGTCCAAGTTTTAGTTCTATTAATTGTTTTCTCTGTCTGGGCTGACAGAGCCCTCCACAGAAGAAAACAGAGGCATCTCCTTGACAGAGCCTCAGCAGTGGGACATCTTCAGCCAAGTGAGCTGCAGACAGCAAGGGACCTTTGTGGCCCTGGCTCCAGTGCTGCCTGCAGGGCTGGATCTGTGCTCACACAGCAGCTGGGAGAGAACAGCTGCTTTGGAAGCTCTTCCAGCTGGGACCAGCCGTGGCTCTCAGGGCTTTGGGCAGAGTTTGAGCTTTCCCCCCACCTGCCCAGGTGCCCAAGGGCAGGATGGTCAGAGCAGCACAGGTGAGGGCCCATCCTGACAGAAGGAATTCCTGTGGCAAAGGAGAGGGAAAGAAGCCCATGCTGAGGGCTTCCACTGCCCCGACACATCCCACAGCGTTCCCTACTGCACCAGGACAGCCCCCAGCAACAGCAGCACGGCACAAAGAGCTGGGGAGGGGGTCTGCAGCTTCACAGTGCTGCTGGACAACAGGGGCAGGGAGAGCAGGGACACCAGGGCAGTTTCCAGTGGGTACTTACAGTAAAAGATTTCAGCATTTCCCGGGTCAAAAGACGAGGTGTTGGTGTCTTCTTTTGCAATCCAGACGCCATTTTGAAGGGAGGATGTCGCAGATGAGCGACAATGCCTCAACAAAACTGGAAGGAACAACAATGGAACTCTGAAAATCCAGAACCCAATTCATGGCAGATTCAAGGGATATACTGGTGCTAAAAATTTTATATTATTTGAAAGTAGTTGAGTGCTTGTTTGGCATAAGTAGCTAGTGTTTTTAGGCCTCTAGTTGGACTTTATTTGAACTATATGGCTATGTTGTGCAATTCAAAGATGGATCGTACTGAAACCTGGAGCTAAAGAGCTGAACATTAATAATAGTTGGCACAGACAAAGCTGCAGCTTAAATATTACCTAAAAATAGCTAGAGTGGGCCTCCTCTTCTTTAGGCTAAACCATCTCTGCTCTCTCAGCTGCTCCTCACAGGACTTGTGAGAGACTGGAATGTTATGGCTAATGGCTTAAATTTTGTTATAAAGGACTTTTTGCCCATTCTGACAAAACTGAATAAAGAAGCTGAGACCACTGAAGCCCACCCCTCCCTGAAAATGCCTCCTGACTGGAACTTGGCACTGTGAGTTAAGCCACCTAAGGGAACTTGAGACAAGATCAAGGTGACACTATTGTCCTGTTATCGCAGGTCTGGGGAGAACTAAACAAGGCTAACGGAGAAAAATGTATCCACAACAAAGCCAAACGCAGCAGCTGTCCTGAAAATCAGCTCTGTCTGCCTTCAGGCTGGGGGAAGTCATAGCCACAGACTCGTCTGCTGAGGCCAGGTTTGCACACAAACCTCCCATCAACAGAGGGGGAAGGAGGAAATTTTGGGCTGTGGCACAACCTCTGGTAAGGGGCAGTGGACACCCATCCTCCCTCAGACAAACTGGCTCAGCTCTAAAACCCCCCAGCCCCAGAAGGCCACATCCAGGGGACATTCCCATCAGGGGCAGCTGAGGGGGTGTCAGAACCCATCAAAGACCTCCAGAGTGCCCCCAGAGCCATTCCTGAGGCCTTGCACCAGATGGCTGCATGGCATGCAAAGGAACACAACAGATCTGAAAATCCACAACCCAATTCACAGCAGGCTCAAAGGGGTATACTGGTGCTAAAGATTTTATATTATTTGAAAGTAGCAAGAGACAGAGTCCAACTTGCCCCGCCCTAGGGAGCTACCTGGGCAGTCCCACCTTGCCCAAATCTGCATTAATCCATTGGAGTCTCATGTTTTGTGACACCTCACCACAGAGAAGACCAGAAGAGGATTTAATGGTATGCCAGTGAGATCCATGCAATGGTGATACTTTCTACTTTCTATTTAATCTGTCACTCTATATTTCTCTTCCCCTCCCCAACCCCCTTCTCTATTTCTCTCTCTCTCTTCTTCACATTTACTGTTACATAAAATCCAGACTATTGACTTTGGCACATTGGTCTTGTTTGCACCTTAATTCAGGGGCCTCTCCCTAATAATTTTAATAACTGGATCATAACAACCCACTGAAACTTGAACAGAACTCATTCACCTTTAAGCACCTTTAAGTAATCGCTATAGGAAAAAAAGGTATAGAACAGTACATTTAGTAAATTCTGCATTTCTTCAGTGAAAAAAAAAAAAAAAAAGGCACAATCTGTAGACCATATAGTGCATCCACTCAGCTGTACATGCCACTGAACTGCTGTGCCAGAAGACTGGCCTTATCCCATCCTGTATTTCCCTTTGGAATTCTCTTTCCGAGCACAAATGTGACAAAACCAAAAAGTACAACTTCAGTCAATCTTTACCTTCAAATGAAATTCAGTACACCCTCGCAGAGACCAATGCTCGCGAGTTCAGAGACCAAAGCTCGCAATGTCCTGTGAACAAGTCACTTGTCAAATCGCTGAGCGCAGCCGTTGCGCGAGCCCAGGCTGCGAACAACTACCGCGGAGCGCGCTCTGCGGCAACTGAGGCGGCGGCGCCGTCACAGCCGCTGTGGCCGCGCCCGCGGTTCCCCGGCAACCGCAGCACCCGATCGTCGGGGCCGGGCCGGCGGCGGTGACGTCGGGGGGGCCTCGATCCCCGCTCCTTCCAGCCCTGGTGCCCCCCCGGTCCCCGGGCGGAGGGGGAGGAATCCGCTCCGGGGCGCGGAACGTGACGTGCACGCTGGCAACGCTCCTCGTTGCCAGACCCTCGGCCCCAGCTCCGGGCTGCACCTTCGCGACGGGAAAAACCCAGGGTCTCAACAGTTGGTGTTCAGCGCATAGTACAAGTGGGAATCAGCGAGCTGCAGGTCCTGGACAGTAACAGGTAGCTTCTGGTTCTTAGGGACACACAAGGAGCAGAAGTAATTTCCTGGTGTAATGGTTTATCACCTAATCAGCAGCCAGGAATTAGTGCTCCAGAAGACTGACATTATGATATCCTGTATTTCTCTTTTGCATTCTCTTTCAGAACACAGATGTGCTAAAAGGAAAAAAAAGAAAAACCAACCTACAATATTTATCAACCTCTATCTTCGAATGAAATGCAAGACTGATTTTCAGTTATATTCCAAACATTTTAATAAAAACACGCTAGAACCATAATTGTTGCAAGTTTCCTTGCAGTAAACTTGAGATTCTAATATTCTTTCCAAGTTTATCTGTAATATATAGGATTATATATTCTAAAGAACTTAGGTTTGTTAAATTACTGCATACACCTCCTGCTGCTGAGCAATAGCACAGATTGACTGTGTCTTCAGCAGAACTGGTTTGTCTTAGTAGAAAGACTTAGAAAGGAAAAACTTTCTGAGTTTATCAGAATTAAGAAAGTACTTTTGAAAACAAAGGAGGGAAAAAAGACCAACCCTCTTAGTTTATGATGTTTCTAAGTCTACTACTCTGTGCAGCCTAAGGAAGCTGTAATGGAATAAGGGAAGAGAGATCTTACAGCCATGTTATCCATAAGTGTGTGGCAAACCTTCACACAGAGTGCCTGCATGGCCGCTTTGAAGACCTGGTGACAGAAGAGCAACATAGGATTGAGCTGAGACAGACAAATATCCAATTCAAGTCAAATGACAAGTGATTTCATTTTCAGATGGGGCCACAGATTGTACGCTGCTCACCATCCTGGGGCTTCAGGATGTCCTGCAGCATGGCTGAGCCATGAGACTTGTGGAGTAGAATTATAAAAAGCACAAACATTTCTTATGCATCTATATTGCATTACACTTAATTTTTCATTAGTGTCAAGAGCATATCCAACCACAAATTTATCTGGAATTTCAAAGCCAGTATCTGTAAGAAAATACAGTTCTTTTTATACTTCAGTGGTGTAAGTAGCTTTGAAATGCACAGTTGGTATTCAACACATACTTGAGCTGAGAGTAATAGGCATCATCTCCTTCAGGGTGCTTTCTTAAAATCTGAGCTGTAAATTGATGACAGAGGTTAGAATCTAAACCATTCCCATGAGTCAGTAATATAATGAAGGTGTTAAGAGAATGATTTTTATTAACAAAATAATTGTTTAAAACCTAGTTATGAGTTAGTCCTGGGAGAGGACACAAGGAGTGAGATTTTACTTGAGTGAAAGTAGATGAACTGTGATTCAGTAGGACTTTTCAGTTTGGAAACAAGGCAAGTTTAATAATGTGAAGTCAAAACAAATGCCCTCTAGGGTCAAAGCAAAGCCAAACATAGTTAAGGTTTGATCTGTTTCTGCTATCTAAATTTGTATATCAAATAGCTAAACCTGCACTCAGGCCAACCAGGGGAAAAAAACAAGGTGGTCATGAGGTCTCAGGATAGCATAGCTGTTCATTAGCTGTTTATGTGGTTTCTCCCTATTTCTCTTGACCTTCATGAAAGTTATGTGCCAGCTGTCAGATGTGCTGCCTGAATTGAAGTTGCAGGACTGCTTTGGAAAATACAGAAAAAAAAAACCAAAAAAAAAACCTGAGAAAACCACGATACTTACAGTCTGGTCTGTTTCCTGGATTCTGACATGTCGTTTTAAGGAGCAGGCTGTAAGGCAGAGCAGAGAAGGTTGGTTTTTAAAATGCCTTGCCCTAAGCTCTAGACTTCCATTCTCCCACACCTCCCCATAAGCGTCTAAAATCATTCACTTAAATGAAAACAGTGAGATGATTGCACAGAAAGGAGCAGCGTTCAGCCTTGAAGTGGAGGGAGAAGCAAAGGCTCTGATCTTTCTGTCCAAGTGGCTCCACTTTGTATTCAGTTCCCTTCAATCCCGTGTCTCAGATCTTCGCCCTTCCATGCAGCAATGCCTCAGCACACTCAAACAGCACAGAGGGGGAAGCATGTCCAAGTGGCCAGTAATGATTTTAGTGGGGAGGGAGGGAGAAAAGGACAATTTCTTCTGCAAAATTACATCTATTCTTGCTTTGCCTGTGCACTTCAGAAGAAACTAAGAACCTCCTGGACAGTCACTAGAAGGACTGTCTGGATAACTGATGCTTAAAGCAACTGTTTTTATAGAGCATTGTGGTTACTTGACAGACACAGGGATGTTCCACACAATTTCTTTAGAGATCTACTAAAAGCAGATCTAGAATGCTACTTGAAGTCATCTTCCCAGGGCTGACAGACTCAGATTCTGAAAACCTCTATGGTTGAGGGTATTAAGAAATCTTCAGAGTGCTGTCATTCTAGTATTGAGGCAACTGAGGTGGTGTTAGAAAACCTATGGAAAGAGATGAATTTCCTTCAAACATAAAGTAAGAAACAGGGAATGCATCAGACTTCATGGACTACATGGAAAGAGCCATAAAACCTTTTTTTATTAATTTGAGCAGTGAAGATGGTAGTGCACAGGTAAATTTCCCACTTTAAGAAACACTTAATTTTTCAGCAGCTGGATAAGGATTACTTCCTGCATTTGCTTCCTCCCACTCCAAACTTCAAGCCAAACAAGCACCTGTCAGCATACACTGCCTATTGACCCAAATGATTTGAAGATGTCAGTTAGGGGCTTTATCCTTGCACCTTACAGGTATATACCTTTTACTATCATTGGTTTCTTGTCTTTTATTTTTGAAAGCAGAGCTTTCATTGTTCTACCAGTCTCAATAATGTCCTGAAAGAGATAAAACAATAATTATTATAACAATCCTTCAAGTTGGAAAGGAAAACCAGACTGTCAGTGGATTAAATGAGAACATACCAACCTGGCAGCACAGTAACATACTTAATTATTATATGTAGTATGTATTATTTTGAAAAGAAGGGAGAAAAAAAAATCTGTATCATTCCACAACTCCTTCAGTCATTACCTACCTCTACTACTAACACATTCTGAAGGAAGGGAAAGGGAAAAGGAAAAGGAAAAGGAAAAGGAAAAGGAAAAGGAAAAGACTTAAATTGCAATTTGCAGAAAATTACACAGGCAAGAAAAGCACACTAAAACACTCAGTTAAAAAAAATTGCACTGATTTTCAAAGGAGATTGTTGCTTGAACTACTGACTTTACTTTGGTGCTTTCTGAAGAGTCTCTCTGTTAGTATTTATGAAAGCTTAAAATGTGGTGATAAAGGCACCTATGTCAGGGCCAAATATTTCTCCATGTAGAGCACTAGCATTCTAGAGCCACACTGAATGAGTCAGTTTAATATGGTTCATTTCTGGGCATTCTGGGATAAAATGGGGAATAGGCTCTTTGGGAGCAGTCATCACTGATCACTTCAAGTTTCCACTGAGATCAGGGGGAATTATTCACTGTTTCAAATCCCAGTAATTTAAATCAGTGTTAAGTGGCTGGAAGTATGCAGTATCAAATCCATCTTAAATCCATCTTAATAAAGATGGATTTCCTGGAACATACACAAGAACAGTTGTTTCCCTTTAAAAGCGGAAGATGCTAATTCACATCTTCCCATTTAGTGCAGACAGTTCCTCTCCAAAAAAAACTGATTTTTTTTTTCAGAAGAATCATTCTAGAAGGAGAAAGAAGAGATGGAAGTCATATAAAGTATGCCCAAAAGGGTTATCCTTATTTGAAAGGTGTGCTGCTCTTGCTTTTTGCAATAGGATGGAGTTTGAGCTCTGCCCCTGACGTTGTCATGTTGAGTGTTCTGCTGTATGTTTATTCCAGTGAATGTACAATATCCACCCTTTGGGGCAGATCAGCAAATCAGTTCCCACAGCTTTACAACCCTGAGCATTTCATGCATCCAAATATTAAAATTATGGGTTTGAATGTCCAGCAATTAAAAATTAACTCAACTTCTTTTTCTATCTCATAGAAAATCTGGGGTTACAATAAACAAGAATACTTCCCACAATACGGATGCCTCCATTCTCTGCACACCTGCAACTCAGTCTGATCTGCAGTACTGATAAAAGTTGCAGGTTGTAGTTTCACACAAATCCAACGTTTTTTCCTGGGATTTTTGCTCACATGGAAATTATCTAAAGGATTTACTTTCATTTTCTCCTTAAACTCTGGAAAGATGTGGTTAGTTTTATACTATTTTGGTAAGTAGGCCAACCTCATCATCCTGTTTTTCAATGGAGTTTCTTCTGTGTAAAATTTCTTTTGCTTTCTTCCAGTAGTCTTGCAAACATCTTTTTCTGACTTGCACATCCAATTCTTCAGCATTGTTCACATTTAAAGAGTTATCATATAAATTCAGAGACAACTGTTCAGCTTTATAAAATACAAAACAACATTAATATTTAAAATTTTACCAAGTAACATTTTTAAAGTATTTATTATATTTTAGTATGCTGAGGGACAGCCCCAATAATTTAATGCAAAAAACCAATTTTTATAAAATTTAGATTTATACATAAATGTCAACATACTTGAAATATACTCTGCAGTTACAAGAGGTGAGCTTGCAACTATAGTTCCTATAAACTGTTTTCACAATGATGCCGTGGGAAAAAAAAAGCTTTTTCATTGAATTAATTCTGGGTTCTTCACCAGTATGAGTCTCTGCTTTTTTAAAAAAACAATTCCATATTAATGGACACTACCAATCTCCACACCTCCTCAATCTGACACAAACCTCTCAGTTGTGCTTGCAGCACAGAAATGTAGATACCTGTTTGTTTTTCCTAATTACCAACTGCACACCCTCCACATGCTGGAGATTAGAGGACAAGGTCTCTGTGTTTCATGGGAGGGATTGTACACATAAGTAATAAAAAACTAAAACAGGGGACCCAAAAATACATCCTATTTTAGAATAAAAAGATCAAGATTTCTTAATATTAGAAATTAATGCAGACACAGTGATTTTGGGCTTGATTATCTCCTGGTTTATTCTCTCCTTCTAGTGGTACATCCCCAGGAAGAGAGTATCCAGTGGGTGTTGAATGACAATGTTTGTATTTTCCACACCATTTAGAGATGGGAAAGCTTTAAGAACTGGCCCTACGTGGAGAGGTTTCACAAATGCATTTTTGCAACACTGTTGGAATTTTTACTTCCCTTTTTTCTGCCTAAGTCAGTTCTTGATGACAAAAAGGCAACTTTCTGTGCAGAAAACAAACATCTTTTGGAGTACACAGAATTACAAAGCTGCCACTGTTAAAATCCCTTGGGGAATCAGCAGAACACAGAGATGGAAACAATCCCTCTCCTTTTTAAAGCAGTCACAGCGAGCTTACTCATTTGTTTGCAGTTCTGCAGCACAAAAGTAGCAGCTTTGATGAGTTCCTCGTCCTGAGATTCTGTCAATACCTGAATCATGAGTGGCAGCCCGTTGTTCTGAAGCAGCTCACGCTTGTTCTCTTCTAGAACAAGACAAGGTAAAGGTTTGGTTTGGTTTCAGCCCCACACACCTTCACCTTACAGCCATTGTAGGGGCCAACACTGGCAGCTATCTGCACGTTTCTGTGGAGAGAGAGATTTTCATTCCAGACCCGAGCCTGCTGCAGTGACAGCAGGAGAGCTTTACATCCCACAGGATGATGTGACCAGAACTCAGGTTGCTGTAAGAAAACTGAAGGATGACTGAGACAAGTTATACAACAGAGCTCCAAACTCATTTAATTGTGGCCTAAAACATTTGAATAATGACTCCTGTATTTCTTCTCTTCCATTACCTGCTCTTGGAGTAGATATGTGACATTTCTGTGAGGTCTGAGATGCAGAAATATCAAAATCTCAAGGTTTATATTTAACAAAATAAAATTAGTAGTTTAATCCTGGTCTAGCCAATCTGTTCCTCCTCATTTATTATGTAATTAGCTGAATTTTTATTGTGATCTCATTCCCATATGGATTCATATAACTGATAACTTGCTAAACATAGTTCTTTCTTCTTGAAACTTAATTTAAAAAAAGAAAGAAAAAATTTTAACATATTTATTTTGACAGTGTTGACATTTTAGGAGAAACCTTTCTTCTGTTTGTTTAATATTTTTTCTATTCAAAAGACATTTTCCATTAAGTATTGTGTCACTAATTCTTCATGAAAAAATGTCTGCTAAAATAAATTTCTGACCTATTGAGCTAATTATTGAACATGTTATTGGCACTCAGAGGATGAAAATCAACCGGGATTTTTGAACATAAGGCCTTTTTCTTGTTTCTCTAAACATACATGAGAAAAACCAGAAGTACAAATGAATTTCCCTTTCTCTTTGCTTGCACTACCACAGAACACCAACTGAAGTGCTGTATTTGTAGCAGATATGCTTGGGCAAGCCCTGAGGAACTTGACAAAACCATTTCAGGGCTACCTCTTGCTCCTGAAAACCAATGCACTTACATGGCTTTTACAAATATTCCTGGCCTTGTAAGCAGTGGACAGAAGCTGTATGTGCCAAGGACCATGAAAAAGAGAGCTCAAGAGAACTCTTTTGCTGGGCCTGGAAAGCTCTGTGTCCAGAGCTTTCAGGTCTGGATTAATTATTCCCTGTGACACCTAAGCCCAGCTCTGAATTCTTGCATATTTAGTCTACTTTTTCAAAGCTACTAAAGACACTTCCTGCTAACAAGCTTTGAAATTTAAAGATGGAACGTTATAGAACATAGACATTTTTGTCCACATACTGAGACTGTATTATTTAATAGAACAATCGTGTCCCAGCCTTGATGAAGTGACACCACGGGAGGAGTCAGTGGATGAGAATTTAGGAGAAGCTGACAGACAGGAAAAAGAAAAAGCAGATCTTACCACAAACTTCAGTACAGTGTCCAATTGTTAGAATAATACTGATTTTTTCTCCTGTGCTCAGTGTCTCATTGGACAGCAGCTTCAGCAGCTCTGACACAGTGTGATACTTTGCCAAGACAACACCCATGGCAGCTGTTTGTTAAAATAATTGGAAGAAAATAAACAAGATCATGAGTGTACAGGAATTATCCAAGGATAAAATCCTGGGTTTTGAGGGAACTCTACAAAGCCCTCAAAGCCTTGGGCCTGCTCAGCCCTGCCCTGCTCCACCTTGAACAGTTCAGATTAGCCCACCCCTCCTGTGCTGCTCCCAAATCCAGCCCTGCCCATCCTCCCAGCCTGTGCTCCACGGAGAGGAGGCAGAAGATCTGAGGAATGAATTGGCACTGTGCAAGTTTTGGAGATCCCTGCTGAGTTTCTCCACGTCCTTTATCAGCTCCAGCACGGAGCCAGAGAGAGTTGAATAAGACAACAGAGTATCTGCCATAAGAAGAGCAGGGGGCAAGCCCTTGCTGGCACTGGCAACACCACTGCTAGAGCATCCACGCTGAGGCCCAGTCCTGTCAGACCCAACTGATCTGAAACTTCCCCCACGACTAGTGCAGGATGATGCTTTTCAACTTTTGGGAACTTCCATTTGAAGCTCTTATGGCAGAAGTGTGAGATCCACCAACCATGGCCACAGCACAGGCTCGTCAGGATCACAGGTTTCTGCAAACCTTCTGTGGAAAACACAAAACCTCATCAGGAGAGCAGTACCCGGCCAGCAAACCAGAGCAGAGTGTGCTCTGCAGAAACACCACATGTGCTCAGCTCCACCTCTAAATGACTAAAGCTTCCTAAAGCTACACAATTCATTACTGAGGCATAGGCCTAACGCCAGGATCCAAACTGACTGGTCAGATCCAGGCCCAGAGCTCAGCTCTACTTACCCAGCACGGGCTGGAGCATCTTATTTTTAATTTTCAGTTGGGTTTAAATTTCACTGTATTTATTTTAGCAACAATGGGACAGTAATCCATCTCAGATGAACTGAATCACTCCCCACTTACACCTCTGAGTTTTAAAAAACACTGCAACATCCACTGGGATGTTTTCATATCTAGGAGCAAACACAAAAAACTTCATTAAAATTGTTATATTTTCCATATCTTAATCAAGTCAGTATTAGAATAAACCTGTCCAAAATGTAGTGTGTATGTGTATTTTTAAAAAGAGGGAAGAGTGAGCCAAAATGGAGCTACATCACTTCTATTCAGCCACAAACAACAAACCTAGAAATATTTCTGTCCATAGTTTGTTATTTGAGCATGATTTCCTTTGCACAGTAGCAGCCTCCTTTTAATATTTCTGGCCTTTCATTACTAGTAATTCTTAGTAAGTCTGATGTAAACTACTAAATATTAAATTCACAATTGCAAGGTGCATTAAGTGTAAATAATACACAGCCATTAAAGTATTCAGAGTGCAAATAAAATTCAGAGTGCAGTTGAAAATCTGTGTAGTAGTAAGGAAAGAGTCCAAGAGCACAAGGCTGCTCCGTGGTACTGAGGTACAGGAGACAGAAACCATGCAGCACAGCAGCAGAGCCCTCAGTCAGGTGGGTGGAGACATAACAGAAAATATTCTCTGGGCACCTACAGACAGCCCCAGGTGGGTAAAAGACCTGGAAAATCTGGTTCTTAGTCTTTGGGCTATAATCAAAAGACTTACTTGATAATTATATCTAACAGTGACAGAAGGTGTTGTTTACTGTAAACCCTTACAAGGTTCGAGGGTTCTTAAAGAAGTTAAAATACAATAAAAATGAGGATAAATATTAGCAAATTAAAAAAAAAAAGTGACTTTGTGGTGGTGTGTTTTACTACGTGTGTAGGTTTGGCATTGGATCTACCCTTTGCATATCCAACACAGTATCCAAAATTTGGCAACTAGGAAAAAGCACGTTTTCCCAACTGCTCACCACCCCACAACAGGCCTATCACTACAGTCTACTAAAACTTTGTAAAACTGATGCAGATTATAACAACAAATTATATTAGATATCTTACCACACTGATTTATCTGCACCTTTTGAGTGTTCATTTTTGTTTTATCTCTGTTCTTGTTCTACAACAGCAAGGAAAAAGTGTTTTCAGTTCTGTTCAGATTAGCAGTGTTTATAACAGATGCAGTAGAAATGGCATCATTTTTCTAAAATGCACTTTTTCCAGTTTTTCTGCTTTTACTCTGTCATCTCTCACACACACAGTTTAACTGTTGTATGGCAAAGTTTCCCTTTGGAAATACAGCATTTTATAATAGCCCTGCATTTATAACTACCAGGTTATCAGCTTTTGAGAGTGGACATTCTGCAGAAATCAGGTCACTCCATGTTACCACTGAGGGGCACTGTCAGTAAAGAACATCCCCTGCTCTGTGTCACTGATCACAACAAAGCTGATCCAACTTTCCTTACCAGAGTGGCCAACTCTGCCATCAGCCAACAACTGGCACTAAGACCAAGTCATGTCACTTAGGGGGTGAACACTCTAAAACACTCGGCCTCCTGCTGCTCAAGGAGCCACCAAACCATCAGCATTGTTCTGGCAGCACTGATCAAGCCAAGGGCAGTGAGCACAGAGACATGTTCCTTACAGGGAGAACTCATTGAAATTCCCCAAAGACACTGGCACATTACATGAACCATGTAACCCACCAAACCCCACAGCATTGCTTCTTCACAAACCCCACGGGGCAGCCTCTGAGAGCAGAGCAGCAGAGGGACATTCAGCTTTGGAGGCACAAAGATGCTCCCTCAAACATGCCCCAAGTCCCAAACAGGGAAGGTTGATGCAAGCATCACAGTAAGCTCTTACAATTTCTCCAAAAATTGCTTCGCTCCAGGTAGAAACTTTAAATCAGTGGCAAATGCAGCTTAAGAATGGATTCATTTTCCTTCTCCAAGTGGAGCAAAGGCTCAAAGCAGAATCATTGTCATCCTAATGAAGACAGCCAGTTCTGCTTTCTCTTGGGAGTTACTGATCGCCCCCATTCCTTTCCTGCTTCCCTTAGAGATTGAGAATTGAGAGTTCATCTCCCTGCAGCCTTTCAGAAGTGATAACAGACATGCATTTCGTTTTCCTGCAAATCCAACCCTGCCACAACAAGGAAAAGCTTGTGAGCCTTCCTCACCTCTTTTTGTCCTACTGCCACCAGCCCGCCAACCTAAGAAAAAACACAACCCACCCAAATAAAAGGAAGGCTGTAAAAATGAGTTTGCTCTGGAGCTAATTGCTTTTCAGAAGAGTTTAATTTAATACGTGTTTATACAATTATACAATATAGGAAGCACAAGGAGTTTAAAACTGTATGCATACAAGGACACATCTTGACCTTTACCTGGATCTTTTTTACTTTTGCAACCCACAGAAGGTACACAAAATAGTATTGATAAGCCAGCCTACATTAATTAGAGGCAAACAGCTCACCTCGCTTGCTGCATCACAGAGCAAGGTGGAAAGACAAGCAACTAGATTTGCTTCAACAAACAGCTGGCAAATGTTGTATATAAAACTCTTCTCCATCAGGTATGGAAAATAACCCAGTAACATTGCTTCAAACCTCAGAAACCACTCCTGGAGAAGTGCAGATCTGTCAACCTGTGTGCTCAGCAGCACCAGAGCACATGGCTGGCACGGTGAGCAGACCAGCCAGCCTGGGCAGGACTTATCCCTCGAAACCCAGGGAGCAAAGGCCAGAGGGGAGAAGTGCGGGTTGTTGGCGTCCTGTGGAAACCAAACCCCGCAGCAGCAGCTGAGGCCCTGAGGACGCTGCTGTGGAACAGGACTTGGGGCTGTCCTGGCCTATTGCAGCTCCCTCGCATCCTCCTCCCTCCCTACAAACGTGATGTAAGACCACACGTTTCTGTGGCAGCACCAGCTGATTTCCTTGCTGGCCACCATCAGACCAGCTAAGGCTTTATTGTGATTGCACAGCTACCAAAACCCAGTGCTGCTCCCAAAGCAGGGATGGAAGGAAGTATTGTTCTTTTGGGGCAAACAGTACTGCATGCTTAGTCAGCAAAGAAGGGCAGAGAAATAGGTTACACTTAGAATAAGAGCCCAAAAAGAAAGTGAATTAAACAAGTGCCAAGTGATTTATCTGGGGTAAGCATGGAGTAAAACAAAAGCCATGTGAAGGGAGGGAGCATCTCACAAGTGCCTTTTGTGGTTATTGGGGTGCAGTGATACAATTGAGCACAGAATAAATAAGCTGCATCACTGGAAGAAAAGGGGGCAGTGACCATAACTCTGTGGCAGGAGTAGGGCCTGGGGTGGGTGGTGGGTGCTGAGCCAATGGAGGAGGGCATTTGCTGGATGAAAAGGGGGGAGGAAGAAAAGGGGGCAGTGACCATAACTCTGTGGCAGGAGTAGGGCCTGGGGTGGGTGGTGGGTGCTGACCAATGCAGGGCATTTGCTGGATGCCCTGCCACCACCTACTGCTGACAAGTGACTCTTGCATGCAGGAGGTGCACGATTATGTGATGTGTGAAGCTGTCAGTGGGATAACCAGGAGGACAGAGAAGATAATAGAAACAGTCCTTACCTGCAAGTTTATTCACCCCTCTATAGAAGTGTCAGCCAGGCAATTCTCTTTCCTTGTGAACAAGGTAAGTCTGGCTTGCATCCTGGCATTTAACAGCATGGCTGAGGGGGTTGTGTGCTTTTGTTAAAGCCCCTCTTTACCCTTCCTGAGGCACTTTGTAAAGTGAGTGAAGATGCTTTTAGAGATGAGACTGGTATTTAATTTCCCCAAAGTAAAATTGCAGTTACAGCTGCACTGCCAAGGGGGATCATGGCCACTTCCAGAGAAATGCCAATTTCTCTGCTCACTGTAAAGGGAGGTTTTGGAGGATGCTCCAAGGCATGTTGATGTCTGTACACCGATGCTGTAGGGATGCTGGGAAAAATGGAGATTCCTGTGAATTCCTCAGGCTGACAAGGAAAAACCCATCATCTCCTGTGTCTCTTTGCCATCTGCTGTTGGCATGGATGTTTTATGGGATAGTTATATAGTACAGCTCTGTGCATTTCCCTAAGTCTCACCTGCTTCAAAGGACCCCAGACATCCTGAAGCTGCAGTGATAACACTGAGGCAGAGCAGGTGCCCTTTAGTCTCTGGATCCCAGCTCCAGCATGACCTTTCCCTCCCCTGAAAGTTGTCTGAAAAAGAGAAGATGTTTCATCCTTTGGTTTCTGTAGTTTCAGACCCCTCTTGTGGTTTCCAGGCTTCCCCTGAAGTACAGAATCCCCCCTGGAACAGGCAGTTCAGATAGAATTTAGGATCTTTTCAGCTCTCTCTGATTCTACCTGCCACACACACAAACTGATTTATGGCATACTAGGGCATAGCACCTGTTTGATATGAGTACATGCAGAACTAGCTTCCCAAAGTCTCTGGTTTCTCTAAACCATGCAGGAAGCCCAGCACAGTGCATAGACAGGAAGGAAGAGCCTGGGCTTTTCTGAGGCTGCTAGAGCCAGTAAGGCTGTGAGAAATGACTGTATGTGAGTGAGGACCATCTAGTGCTGTTCCGCCCAACGGAAAGACAAAACTGGAGACAAATGGGCTGGATTCCCATTCTGCTTTAGATCTTGTTCAGCAGCCACCTCCTCTCAGGAGCCTATTCCCTCATCTGTACGTGGGAGTGTTTCCCTGGCCCCCAGATGATGCTGTGGTTTCTAAACATGAAAAGCATCTGCTATAAAGAAAAACCTCCTGGAAGGGTAGAAACAAATAGAAAGGGTAAATAGAGATGTATGCACTTCTGGGGCTGAAGAATGTGAGATGCAGCAGAAGCAGAAGAAGGTCTGTGGCTAGTTGAGGCTGGTTTTCCTTATCTGTTTTTCCTTATCCTGTTTCCATAGAAACCCAGGGATGTCCTGACTCTGCAGTATCAGCCTTTGGCTTTAAAAAACACCTGCCTGCTGCCACTGGACCTTATGCTGGACTTGGAGCAGCCATTCCTGGTCTGTGATGAGGACCAGCAACCCCTCCCAGATGGCCAGGTGAGCAGCCCTGGACTCCTCCAGTGGGGTCTGAAGAGGAGGGATGTGGTGGTGCCTTTCTGTTGGGAGATCCTTGAGTCAAGAAGTTTATTCTGTAGCATCAGCAGTGGGCTGGCCTGAGCTGCATCAGCAGAGCTGCTGAAGGAATCAAAATAGTATCTGAATTGAGGAGATCCATCCTGGCTTTAAGGCACAGGGAGAAAGGAGCAGGCAGCTGGGTCTGGGTGAGCCATGCAGTAAAGGTGTCTCCTGGAAAGCATGCCAGCTCTCCAGCAGCCACCCCCTTGTATTGGGGCTGAGCACAGAAATGGGAGCCTGAGGGAATCCTGGACTGGACTGGGGTGCCTGCAGACAGACTCCTGCTGTAGAGAAATGAACCATGAACTGAGAATCCAATGCTGGGGTCACTTTGAGCATTTACTGTTTCATGCTGTCAAGACCTTGGGACATCATGCCACAGGGTTGATTAATTACTGCTCATCTCCTTGCAGCCTGTGAGAGTGGGTGTAGGGGAGACCTGTCATCTCTACGTTGCATTTGACCCAGCTTATGAACTGGATTTTAAGAGCTGGAAAAAAGAGAAGATTCTGAACATAGACATGGTCAGGGGCCATCCTTTTGTGGAGCGTATCGTCCTTCGGGGAGAAGTGCACTTCCCAAATCTCCAAATCCAGCCCAGCACCCTAAAGTTTGGCTGCATCGCGGCTGGCACTAAAGAAGTGCGTTCTCTGGAGATGACCAACTGCAGCTCCCTTCCCGTGGAGTACCACTGGACATTCCATTCCAAGAGCCAGGTTTACAGGTTGAGGTATGTGCACCTTTGCCCTCTCCTCGAAGCTCTTCTTCCTGGTGTCCTGCTTGTACTTGGCAAAGAAGAAAGCTGTTTGCCTAGGATCTGACAGACTGCTTCTGACTTTTTCTTGTGCAAATAACACTGACCAGCTGTGCTCAGGCTGGATGCTCAGGGAATAGGTTTTCCACCAATTTGGTGCTGCGTAGCCCCCACAGTGGTTTCCCCTGGGAAGGAAAGCTGGGGTGAAAGCTGCTTTCTCAGACCTCTGTGGCCTGAGGCAATGTTCACCTTGATGAAGGGCTCCTAGTCCCAGCTCCCACAGTGCTGCTGGAGGCCTTTCTGGCCCCTCTGCTTTGGGATGGGTCCTCTCTGCAGGAGCTGCTCTCTGCTCCTTGCCTTCCTCCCTTGCATTGTGCTGGAGGATGCCCAGAAAGTCCCAGCACCAGACAAAGAGCTACTTAGTGCCTGGGCTGATGCTGAACAGCCAGCTAACAGCCTTCCCTTTCCTTCTTTGCTGAGACAACTCCTTTACTGCCACGATGATTTCTTTCCCAGGGGTCAGCTTTCAGTGGACACCTCGGATTCTTCACTCCCTTTTTTTGTGACACTTGTTACTCATTTTGACTTTTCCTCACTGCAACATATCCCTTATGGGTTCTGTACTGCTTGACAGCAGGACTTGTTCATCACATGATCTCCTATCCCTGCCTCCTAGAGAGTTTCTACTTTAGAGTGAAAAATGTCATTGTCTGGGCACCGTGGTCCTGGGAAGTTGCCTCAAACCATTCATTAAAACTAAAGACAGTGGAATAGATGAGTAGGGATCTCTTGGGGGTTATGATGAGAGAGCCAGAAAAGAAACCCAGCCATAGATAACAAGCTACAAAGCCAAAGGCAGTGATTCTTTGGGGAGCAGGTCATTGCAGGCCCTGAATGCCTGTCTGGGAATAGAGCATCCTGGCGGTGGCGTTTGACTGTGGGGAGCGCTTGCAGCTCAGCAGGGTGACAGGCAGGCACGGCTCAACGATGTCCCTCACGTGGCATTAGAAACACAAGCAGAGTTACCCTGCTTCTATTTAAAATGGGGAATGTGACCTGAGTCACCTGGGAGTGTTGGAAAATGTCAACCAACCCCCCCCAACACTGTCAGGGAAACATTCCTGATAAACCCCTGGTGGAGCTGCAGAGTTTCTGGCGTTGGGCACTGGGGGGGGCTGTGCTGGCTCCTCAGTGGCCAGGTCTGCCTCTTGGTGCCTCAAATCTCACCTTTTTGCTTGCCTTCTCTGTCTTTTCTGCTCCCACCGTGCTTTTTGCCTTCCCACAAGGTGTTAATCCCTGTCCTCTGTAGTTCCTCAATGGAAGCAGTTGCAGCTGCTGCACCACTGCTACCTTGGTGTCATCCCTGGGCTACCTTTAGAACAGAGCTGCTCCAGCCTGGATTGGGAAGGGCTGGATCAAACCATCTCTCAGTTCAACATGCCAGCACCCAGCCAGGGGCTGCATCCTGACCAGGAGCTGCTGGTGCAGGTGTCCCTCCCTCCCACTGCAGGTCCCTGGTCATAGTTATGTTATATTCCAGATATGAGCTTTCCGCACCTAAATTCCAACCCAAACCACCAAAGGAGAAGAGAACCAGTTTGGAATCCTCAGTATCTCGAAGGAGACGCTTCAGGATCAGAAAAGAGGAGCCAGTCACGGCCCTGAAAGAATCGCAGGATCCTGCCCAATCTTCAGGAGCAGAGGTAGATTTTCTTGTCCACCCAGTGTTTGTGCTGTCTCCCCAGCCTGCCAGCACCAAGTCATGCTTGTGCTGCCGACCTCCCTTTTTGCTGCCCTGCTGTCCTGTGTCCTGAGGGCTGGTCAGGCAGCAGGGCCAGTGGCTGGACATGGGGTGAGTGGGAGGGAGAAGTAGGAGAATTTTCCTTGGAGAAGCTCACTCCTACAGGCCTGTGCTGAGTGTGGGATTTTTTGCCTTGTTTTCTTCACAATGTAAGATGAGGCTTTTATCATGGTAAGACTTCCAGCTTCCTTCCCAGAGCAAGCTCTGATGAGTCCTGATCTCCATGTACCCTCTTCCCAACCCAACCCAGACTACCTGTGTGCAGGTCTCTGCTTTCACCCAAGAGCTGGTGTTGGTGGCCCTGAAGCTGTCTTATAAACTGAGACTTTGCAAAGTGGCTGTCTCTTCCTCCTAGCATAGAAAATGGCTTTGTTTTCAGGTGCCACCAGAAAGCCGTGGACGGTATTACATCCCACTAGGGCTCGTGGGAGTCAAATCCCCCATGGATGTACTGCACACTCCCCTCGAAGTGGAGGAGGTAAGAGGGAATCTGTCTCACTTGCACATTGTCAGTGTGGCTGGAGCTCCCAGTGCCACTGGTGGCCCTCAGCATTGGCCACAGAGGGGCCTCATGTCCCTCCAGGCCCATCACAAAGTGCTGCTGAAGCAACTGGTTGTTGGAGAGGCCGTACAGAATACATTGTAGGGCTGCCCAAGGATGCAGCACCTATGGAGGGCATTGCTTCCCCTGGACCTCATCTCATAGGAAATTTTTGCAGGAGCTTTTGCTGAGGCACCTTGAGAACGCAGCATATATTTCAGAGAGAAAGGGGAAAAGCCTCAGGAGTCAGATGAGCTGGGCTGGAGTTTTTCTCTGAGCTCCCTGAGCTCCAAGAGCTCTCACTCTGTGTGTCCACCTTTTCTAAAAGCAGTAAGAAAGGCTTTTTAAAGGCAAATCATGCATCAGAGAGAATTTCTACTGGCAGGAGACATTTACTTTAATGTAGTGTATTAATTAATGCATTGATCTGTGAGTATGGGAGAAGATTTTCCTCATGGTCCCTTCACTGGTCAGTGGCACAGATGCAGGATAAGATTAGGATGATTCTGGCAGTGTTTAGGGAATAGGCCCCTCTGGCTACAGCTGCACTTTGCTCCAAGATGCTCTTCTGCATCCATTTCCACGCTTAACATCTCAATCTCTTCTGTCCTCCATCCAGGTTTTCAGTATCGCGCCACTGTCAGGTGTGCTGCGGCCAGGAGAGAGCCAGCAGGTCTCCTTCACCTTCTCTAGTGGCTTCAACACCATCTCTGATGTCATGGCACTGTGCCACGTGGAGGGAGGCCCCACCTACGAGGTGGTGGTGACGGGGGAGACCTCCTGTGTCAGCTACTCCCTGAGCCCCCGGGAGATCGACTGTGGCTCTCAGGTAGCACACACATCCCCTGGCACAGCTCCTTGCCTTGGTGGGTTCCTGCCCACCTCGCTCCAGGGCTCCCTCCCCTTCCCAGCCCCTTTGTTGGCTCTGGGGCTTGGAAGTACAACCTTTGGGGGACACATCTGGCATCCAAGCTGGTTTAAAATGGCCATCTCCAACCCTCTCCACAATGCTGGGAATGCCTCTTTTTCAGGGTACCTAAGACTGCCTCCTGAGGCAGGCAGGGTCCCAGTGGGGCTGCTCTGAGGGATGTGTCCCTGAGACATCCTTCTGCTAATCCACCCTAAAGCCTGACCTCCAAGGAGATGCTCTTGTCTAAAGCTCTTGCTTAATCCACACAATAATCAAGGGAAGAAGTTGGGCTTCCTGTCACTACAGTTGGACAGACTGTCCCAGCATAATCCCCACTTCACTCTTTTTCAGTTGAAAGCCCACAGATATTTCCAACTGCTGGCCCTGTCTGTGTTGCCCTGGGTGACTCCCTTGTTGCATGTGTGTTGTTTGCCAATACTAGCATGCAGGTACCTTTTCTTCTGGAATGCCTCAGTGCTGTCTCTGTTTCTCCTGGCTGTTGGTGACTCCTCAGAGTGCAGAGAGCCCATGTCCCCTGGTTCATTTATTGCTGGCCCTCACATGGTTGTTACCACACCTCTGTGTGCTGCCAGAGCTCCCTGGTCCTGTGCAGGTGCCCTGTGCTTGGGGCTTCCCCAGGTTCCCAAGTGCCCTTGTCTCCTCCGTGGTGCCTGCTCCCATGATGTGTCTGCTTTCAGCCCCAGGAGAGAGGAAGGAGATTCCCAGCAGCAGCCCTAGGTCTGTAACTTCCCTCTTCTGTGCCTTCTCTCCAGATGTTTAACGAAATTCATCACAGCAAGGTCACCCTGGAGAACACTTGCAGGAGTGAATTCAGCTGGGTGCTAAACCCTAGCACTGCAGACCAGCAGCTGCCTGGAGTGTTTCTGGTCAACCCCACCACTGTAAGTAGCACAAGTGACTGACCCCAGCCCTGTGTCAGGTGCTCCAGGAGAGTTTTAAAGGGAAAAAAGACAGGGTGGGGAAGGAGGAAAGAAGTCGGAGGGGAAAACCCCAAACCCAGCCATGAGAGAGACAGAGCTGTAAGCCATTTCTGCAGGGGCCAGAGAAGGTCAAACAAGTGCTCTCCTGACAGACTCCCCCACGGCCTTGGCTGGTGGGTGGCTCTGCTGTCACAGGGCAGACGCCGGTGGGAGACACAAGTGTGTTGGCCATTGTCTGTCCTGCTGTAAGGGGAGCAGAGGAGAATTCTTTTTGATAGATTTCTCAGATGAAAATAAGGCACAAACGTGGCGTTATATCTGAAGACTGTTTATTGGTAAAGAAAGGGTATGGTCCCGACCAGAAGGGGATAGAAAAGAGAGCGAGAAAGAAAATGAGAAACGGAGAGAGCAACAGAGGACAGGGACAGAGCGTCACCGCTAGAGCCCTGGGGCGCTCTGTCGGGTCCTGCTCGGCACATGGAGCAAGTGTGGGGCCAGCCGCACCAGCGTGCGTGCCCGCCGGGCGGGGCCGGCTGTCCCGCGGGCTGCGGCCGGGCCGGGCTCAGCAGCCGCGGCTTGTCACGGTCAGGACGCGGCTGCTCCCTCGGGGAAGCAGCGGAGCACTGGGTTGCCGTGGTGAGCCGGGAAGCGGCGACAGCAGCGTAGACGGACAGGGAGGAAGAGGCTCTGCAGGGATCTGGACCCTGCGGGTGCTCCCAACCCAACAAAATAACAAGAATGGCAGGGGAAAACGTTAACTGCTTGTATATTCTAAGATTCCTTCCGTAACTCAGCCATTTGAGGAAGACGGTCAGACGGGAAAAATTTTCCTGGGCTTCGCGGTCTGCCCACCTCCAAGGGGGAGGTCGCTTGCAGCCCCCCAGACACGGAGCTTGCCTGCATTTTCTCCTTGCGATCTCCTTTACACGTGGCATGTGTAAAGGCTCCCAGCACGTCTACAGCCCCTATAGTAATTTTTCTCCCCATGTCAGAAAGTAGATTTATAACATATCTTGTGGCATAACTTAAAATTTAATTGGTTGCTCACAGTCACTCTGGGGACCCCGACGGCTGAGATCTCAGGCTGTGCTGTCACTGGAGCGTTTCTGAGGGTCACCTCACCCAGGCTGTGTGGTCACATATCCCTTTCTAGGCTTGCTGCTCCCTGCCTCCTCCAGCTTTGTTGCTGTGCAGCAGCTTTGTGGGGCAGTGAGGGGGCCAGGGAGCAGCGGGGCTGGAAGAGCAGGGAGAAAAATTTGCAGCATCCCATCGCTGTCCAAGCTTCTCAGTCCTGCCTGGATGTCTTTGAGCCGAAGCAGCACTCCTGCTTTTTTCCCCTCCTTGCAGTGGGAAGAGGAAGTGTTTGACTTTCCCATTTTTTCATGCCTGTCTCCTACAAGGGATGAGAGGAGCTGCTGGCCCTGCTTAGCGCGGGGACTTCCTTTGCATAGCAGCAGCAGAAGAGCCTTTTTTTGATGAGGCGGGCTCTTGCTGGGAGAAGGCAAACCCCATCAGCAGCAGGGCTGTGCTCACATCGGGCTGTGCTCACATTGGGCTGTGCTGGGGCTGCAGCCTTATGAGCCATGGGGAGGACACACGGCACCCCGGGATCAGATGCTTGACTTTTTGGTCACAAGGAAGGTAGAAGGTTTGAAAAATGAAGGCCACTCCTCAGTTAAAATTTAAAGAACATTTAATAGGAGACAATGGGGGACAAAGCAGAAGTAACAGCGCTGGGTGCTTGGCTTGGGTGCTTAGCCAGAGGCACAGACCAGTCAACACAGCAACACCCCTTATATACCCTGGGTATTGCATCAGCCTAATCTATATCTACAAATGCTTATATATATTGAAATATTTTAACATAGTTCCTCCTCCCTCCCGCCTTTTTGAAGCATCTGCAGTTGTCCTAGTCCTGGTCATTTGTTACTTTTTGACGCATTCAACAGGTTTCCATTCCTTCACTGGTTAAATGTTAGTATTACAGCAACTCTTCACCAACATTGGTATCACAACACAACATTTGCATTAAAAGAACTCTAAACTTTAGCAAAACTTCTTTTACAAAAGTCAACACTATAAAACACATAGTATTTACTCTAACAGTTGTGAAAGCCAACACTGTAATGTTTATCACGAGGGTGATATGGTCTGATGGTTTCTTCTAGATGAGAACCTGTTTCCTCAGCCTTTCTGTCCCCTGAGCCATCCCCATCAAACACTCTGATGCATTCCTCCCTCTTCTTCTGTCCCTGCAGGGCTCCATTGCACCTGGTGAGAAGCAAGTGCTGGAATTCTCTTACATGCCAGGATTACCAGGAGCTTTCAGCAGGACTTACCAGCTTAAAGTGGGTGACCTGGACCCGGAAAATATTTGTCTGAAAGGAGAAGCATCCTTTCCAATGATCTGTATGAACCTGCCCTGGAACATCAAAGGTGGGCACTGCCTGTCTGCCCCCAGGAAGGGCCCCTCTGGTTTTGTTCCCTACCATATGCCCATAGGGCAGCTCATGCTCCCCTCCAGCAAGCCTGGAGGATTGCAGGACTGCCAGACCAACTCAAGCCCCCTGGTTGCTTCATGAGTCTTGAGCAGAGGATCCCACGTGGGCTTTGTCCCAGGAATCAGCTTGCCAGCACATCTGGCAGGGTCCTGAAGGGTGATGGCTAGAGTGAAAGGTTTGGGAAGGCTGCAAGAGAGGCTGGCAGGGCTTCTGGCAGGGTTGGATATGTGTGACATTGCAGGGGATGAGATGCTCCTCTGTGGGGGGGGAGATGGGTGGGAGCAAACATGAGGATTCAGAGAGGAGCAGCAGCATCCACTTTCCATAGATGGCTTGAGGGATTTCTTTCTGGAAGAAACCAGTGTTGGGAGGCAGGGACTTCCCAGCTTAAATAAGACTGGCACTTTGCTCACACTTCTCTTTTGTGGATGTTTTCTTCCTTCAGAAAATGAAAAAGATGAGAAGCCTCTGACACAGCTCGTAAAACTCGCGCAAGAACACAGTCAGAGGAAGAAATCCGTTGATCGGAAGAAGACTCAAAGCCTGAAGACTGGGACCTTGAAGTCTCAGACCCAAAAAACTCGGACTGCAAAGAGTCTGAGTCCGAAGACTGGGAACCTGAATCCTGATGTGCTTGACTCTGGCATTGCAGTAAGAACAGCTGCAGCCTTCTTTGGCACATGCCACCCTCTCCATGTCACCTGAACCCCTTGCAGCTCACAGCAGCTCCCCAGTGCCCTGATGACACCTGGGACCTCCCTGCCCACTTCCAACCTTGTGTCACCTCAGCATTGTCCCTAGGGCTGCCACTCTGGTCATGGTCTCCTCTGGGGCTGCACCAGCTTCCTGGCTACCCCAGGGAGAGATCCTGAAGGCCATGCTCCAGGGATGGAGTTGATGGTGCTTTGAAGGAGATGCAGGTCATTGCTGGGAAGTTTGTTGGTCCCAACCCAAGCTCAGACAGATTTACAGACCTTAACAGCAGCTGCCTGATTGTGGCCTGGGGCTGTGCTGGTGGTGCTCATCTCCAAGAGGCACCAGCTTGGTCCTGGTTCCTTTTCAAGACAGTTTTTGTCCAAGCTGCCGTGGTACTGACTGGGGGCAGGCAAGTATCTGGAGCTCTGGAAGGTTCCTGGCTTGTCTGTCTGCCTGGCCAGATCAGCTTTGCTTACAGTGTCTGGGCAGGCAAAGATGCTGGAGTTACTTCTCTGGAGATGAGGTCCTGGCTGAGGGAGCAGGAGGTGTCACAGGCACTGAGCAGCCAGACAGAAGGACCCCACACCCCCTCCCAACAAGAGCGGGTTGGGATCCTTTCTCAGGTACAAGCTGGGCCTTGTGAAGGACCTTTGCTAACCAGCCCCTGTCTTCCCTTTCCTTAGCCAAACACTCAGCAGATAAACACGGTGAAGACGCTGATTGAGAAGGCTGCTCTGGAGATGCAGGAAAAGCTCACACCCCATTCCCCAGAGAGCAAGTTCCCTGACAAAGAACTGTGCCAGAGCCTTGTCAAGTGAGTAGGGACTCCCATCCCCATCTCCAAGGTTCCCCGTGGGGAATACCCAGCCTTGTCCCCTTCTCCTGAGAGCTCCTTGTGTCTGCAAAGCTGGGAATAGCCTGGACTCCAGAAAGGGTCTGGTCCTGGTGGCTGTGACACGCAGCATGTGAGCAGTGGAGTGTCCTCCCTTCCCCAGCCCCCCGCTGAGCTTTGGACTGCTCAGCTCCCCCCAGGTTCTGTCCCTAGAGCTGGGGGAGCCAGTGCAGGCCTTCAAGCCCTTCCAGACAGCACAAATTCTGTTCCTGCTGACTAGCTCTGAAAGAAACAACTCCCAGCTGGTGTCTTGGTTCCAACTAACAGAGCACACTAAACAAAAGGAGAAGGGAACTGCACATGTCAGCAAACCCTGTAAAATCCAAAGTCAGATGGCTTAAAGCCTGGTGGGATGGCACGGCTTGGTCCATCCCTTTGAAACATCATGATGCAGCACAAGCACGGCTCCGGAGCTTCAATTCAGAAAGAAGATGCTCTGCAGAACAGATCATGTGATCTGGCTGCAGAGCAATGGAGATTTCTTGTGCAGGCAAATCTTGTTCCTAGGCCCCAAAGCAATTTCAGGCTCAGGCTGTATACTAGGCTAAGCAGTTTGATTGAGAGCAGTGGAGACCTAGTGTACTCACTTACACTGGGTTTTCATGGCAGAGGAGCTGTGGCCAGTGTCCATTTTAAACTTATTTTCAGGTACCGTTTACTAGTGGTAAAAAACCTAGGACCTGCACTCCTGACTTCCCAAAGTCATTGCCAGGTGGTCAGGCCATGGGTTTCATGGGCTTGAGCTGAGTTTTTACAGCAGTGAATAAAGAAATAGCCACTGTATTTGTATCCTCCATCCACTTGGGTGCATAGCCAGGCTGTGGTTTAAGGACTGTCCTTAATCTTCCTTGCAGAGTTGAGCTGCCTGAGTATGTCCTGGACATGGGCACTGTCCGTAAGGGTTTCACTGAGAGAAGCACTCTGGAGATCACCAACCCTGGGCAGATCCCAGTGTCCTTCCAGATCGATGTATCTGTCCTGCAGGACACAGGTAAGCAGTGCTGGAGACACTTCTGTGGGCTTGAAGGAGGTGTCTCAGACAGATTAGCTAAAGCCATTGAACTTGGGGAGGTTTCTGAGCTTTTTCTTCTCAGTGCCTCTGCAGGGAGCTTTAGAGGCAGAACTATCCTGGCCAGCCATGCCCAGGGACCTGGCCTGCCTGTGACAGCCCTAATGCTCCTGTACAGAGGCCAGATGGGCTCATCACCCTGGTCACCTCTCAGCATATTCAGCCCTTGGATCCCATGAGTATCAAGTTTCTTTGGGCACTCTGTGGGCTTATTTTGCCATCCAGCGGGGTCTGATGTGTTTTGGAAGCGCTTTTTTTGGAGTTCACACTATCACAGCACCTGTATTCAGCCTTTATTGAGGAAACAGCCTGTGAGATCCTCTGGTGGATCAAAAGAGGTTTCCAAAAGAGGCCTTGAGGCAAGGCTGCCCTTCCATCACACAGTGGCTCACTGTGTCTGAGGGGTGTTCAGGTGCACTCTTAAGTTTTTGTCCAGGTCACAGCACGGCGTGGGGCTTTTGCCAGACCTCTCAGCCAGGACACCTGTAAGGTCTTAATGTGCTTATGACAAATTTTGTGTTTCCTGTGTATCTCAGCTGCTTTGTGTTCATCTGTTCAAGGTTTCAGCGTGGAGCTGGACCAGGTGCAGGGCCTGCCCCACAGCCACACCAGGACGTTTGACGTGCGCTTTGAAAGTATCCGGCAGCCACGGGGTGACGTGGATGTGCTGCTGCCCATAGAGGTACCACAGCTCTTGGGGCAGGCAGCAGGCTGGGCACAGCAGCAGATGTCACCTGCACCCTCTGCTGAATTCTCTGTCCTTCTCCAGGTGAAAAAAGGCCCCACATATAACATCCGTCTGCGTGCCGCTGTGTCTGAGCTGTCACTCGAACTCTCCAAGAACACTCTGCACTTCTCTGCTCTGCTCGTTGGGCAGTGCCAGGTTGAGACAATCCAGCTCTACAACTGGTTCCGAGTACCCTGCCGATGGTCCATCAAGCCTGTTCAGAAGGTAAAGCACAGGCCCATAACTTCTTGGTTGGGTTTTCTTTGTGATTCTTGCCATTTCTGCTTCTGTGGCTGCCTGAGCACTTGGGTCTATAGCGTGTTTGAGGAAGCTTCTGAGGGTCTAGATTAAGGCTGGTTTGCCTGGACCTGTTCCATTAGCGGATGCTTTGCTTTTCTGCCATCTTCACCCATTCCTCCTCTTCCTCTGAGCACAGTAGTTCCCTATCTGCCTGCCCTGTCTACAGGTTTTCCCTCCAGCTGTAGGCTATGGGAGCCACACTTGGTTTGGCTGTGGGTGCTCTCAGCACTGTGTCAGTGTCTCGGAGCACGAGGAGACCTCACACAATTGGTTTCTGTGCCCAGAACAATCAGCACATGTACATGACACCAGCCGTACATCAGAAGCAGCAGGCGCTGGAGGATGAGCCCTGTCCCTTTGAAGTGAAGCCTTCCAAAGGAACCCTTGGTGCAGGAAGGTGGCAGAAGCTGCAAATCACATTTACACCCAAGGAGGAGGTGAGATTGGCAGATGTCAGCCCAGGAGGTCTGTCAGGGCTATCTGGAAATGAGGGCCTGGTGCAGAGAGTGTGGTAGGAGCTCTGCCTTCACAGGCAGCTTTCTGCAAGCCCTGTACTCTGCGTGGCTCAGTTCACCCCACAGAGCACTCCCGTGAGATGTGCTTTGAAATGCCCACAGGGAGCTTGCACAGAGAGCCCAAGGGCTTGGAGGTTGCCCCTTGGCACATGGGGGGGATGTGCCCAACTCCCCCCAGCCTCCCCCTTGCCTGGCTGCATTTGCAGCTGCCACACTCGGTGCAGGGCAGCTGACCGCTCACAGAGGATAATCCTGGAATGGCCAGTCTGGGCTCACCCTGCTGCAGGACTGACAGACCAAACAGCCACCACACACCCTCCTGGGCACGGCAGGACAGGCACTTGTGGTGATGTGCTGCCAGCAGTCCCTGGGGCTCTGGCCTGCCTGCACATTCCCGTGCAGCTGGGGATTCAGCTCAAAGGATGGAGCATTCCCAAAAGTGGTTTGCCTGTGGCCGCTGGGTCTCGGAAACTGGCAGTGTGTCCCAGCACGGACACAAGTGCTTCTGTGCCCACACACAGTCCCAGGGATCTTTTAATTGCTCAAGAAATGTAACCATCTTGTGTCTGGCTTGGACCAGAGCCTAACACTAAGCAGAGATGCTGACCCTTACTTCTGGCCAGCAAGAGCTCATTTGCCTGGAGTTGGCGTTTGCCTGATGCAGCAGTGCCAGGACTGTGTCTGGACACTGTAACCCCGAGGGCCCCTCCCATGAGCATTGCACTCCTGCAGGACTAGGTGAAAACGCCTGACAGTCCATTGTACATCCATGTGATACCAAATACCCAGTTACAGTGCACACCAAGATTCATCCCAGTTACTCAGACCCAGACTACTACAGATGCTCTAGTCCCTAGCATAAGTAAATATCTGGTTTGCATTCACCTTGGAGGGACTGATAACACCCTGACCTTGGGGCAAGCATTGTTGTATTTGGGGTCCTGTCACCTGAGACTTCATGAAAGAGTTTCCTGCACTTTTCTTTTTACAGAGGTCTTACAAGAATGAGCTGGAGCTTAACATTAATGGGAGCAGCAATTGCTTAAAGCTGCAGCTCTCCGGACAAGGTCTGGAGCCGCGGTTGGAGTTCAGCCCTCCAGCACTAAAGATGGGATGGATGCTGGTGGACAGCACTGGGGTGGAGGCCACAGTGGTGGTGAAGAACCCATGCAACTTTCCCATTGAGTTTTACTCCCTGGATTTTGATGAGCAGCACCTTGAGAAGAAGAAGGTGAGAAGGCAGGTCTGGTCCCCATGTACATGCTGCCCAAGCTTCACAGCACGCCAGTGTTGCCAGGCTTGTGCCAGGGAGATGGAGGCAATCCCCAGGGCAAAGCCAGCTCTGCTGATATACTGTGGGAGGACCTAAACTAAGTAGTTTGTGTTGTGTTGCGTTGCCGTGCTTGGACATCCAGGTCACAGATCCGAAGACCTTGACTGGGGAGATCCTGAGGGATGGGAAGCTGCCAGCGGAAGACCAGGTAAAACCCTGCAAGGCCCAGATCTTGAGCTTGCCATGTTTGTGGGCCCTGGAGCATTGTGTCCCCCCCCAGGTGCTAATGGCACAGAGCCTTGTCCAGACCCCTGATGATGTTCCACAATGACTCTGTAGCATCTATGTGAATGGGGAGGTTATCACCATCCCTCAGATGGGCAGGAAGTGGGCGTGCTCTGTGTCCAAGTGTCCCATCTATTCAGAGTCTCCCAGCCTGGAAATCATTCTAAATGGTCCCAGGACAGGGCAGCTCATGGTCATTGTTTTCTTCAGCTGAGTCACTTGGAAGAGGTTTCTCTCCCGGTCTGGCTTGTAGCTCTTGCATCTGCTCTGGAGCCTGCTCACCCCACTGGGCATAACAAAGCACTTGTACATCATATAAGTCAAAAACCCCATTGCCAAAAGCTCAGTGCCTTTAAAGAAGGAGTTGTGAGGATGAAGGTGACAGAAGTATAAACAGGATTTTCTCTTCTGTTTTAGATGCTGGAACATCTGGGACTGCATCCCGACAGCCCTCCCCTTTCCCCTGCTGCTGTGCTCTCCAGTGTCGAGTACCCAGAGAAGCGGCTGGGCTCTGCAGAGCGTGTGCAGGACAATCTGCTGGGTGCTCCAGTGGTGCCAGCACTGAAGGTGCCAGGGCAGGGACCGGGTTGCATGGGGGGCATGGGGGACAGGTTGGACGGAAAGGGATCATTGTGGAGAGGTAATGAAGATGTGGTGGGGCCCCATGTCTGCAGGTCTCCTTTCTGTCAGGGATGGGACAAAAGAGACAGCTCTGCTGGAGACAGAGCAGTTCTGTAAGACAAGAGGTAAAAAATTACTTAAAACCATCAACCTTGTTTGAGGAGAGGGTCTTGCATAAGAAGGGGCATCCTAGGCAAAACAAACACCAGTAAGGAAGACCAAGCCCATGGGCAGGTGGACTTATTTATTCTTTCTGTTGGTGAACAAACCCCCATTTTGCTTTCCAGAATGGGGATGTCTCAGGGCTCACCTCTCCCTCCCTTTTCTCTCTCCCCTTAGGCCAAGGCCCCAGATGCAAAGGGCAGTTCTGCCAAGGGCCAACCAAAGACGGGTAAAGCAACCAGCAGAGACAGATCTGCAAAGGAGAAGCAGATCTCCACACGGAGAACAGAAAGTTCCCGGGCCTCTTCTGCAACAAGATCCAAAAGTACGCTGGAAAGGGCCTCAACCCCCACAGTATTCCTCAGGTGAGCCTCACGGGAGGAGGTGATGTCTCTACTTCTTGGTCCTCTTGCCAAACAAGGTCCATCATTCCCAGCTCCACAGTGACCCTGTGCCAGTGCCTCATGGGATGGCGAGTGCACCCTCCTTGTTTCGTTTGCTCCTCAGCAATGTCTGAAGCCTCCTCTTTAATTGCCAGGCTTAAACAGTACCGGTGGATAGTGCCTGCCCAGGGTGAGGTGGAACTGAAGGTCAACTTCTTCGCCAAAAAGCCAGGGAGGTTTGAGCAGACACTGAGCTTTGAGCTTGTGCCATCAAAGCGCCAGTACAAGCTGCCCTGCAGTGGCACTGGCCTGTACCCCAGCATCAGCCAGAACCCACGGTAAGGCTGGCCCCTGGCAGCCTCCCACACCACAGCTGCCGCTGAACTCACAGCCAGGGCTGGGCAGATCATACTGCCTGAGGCTGCCCAGCACCTCTTCCTGTGCTGGGAGCTGGGAAGGCAGATGGTACCTCAGCCACCAGGAAGGGTTATGGCTTTCTGACTACATTTCCTACTTGGAGCATCTCATAGCTCCTCCTTCCCCCCTTTCTCTGCCCAGGGTGGTGTTTCCACAGTGGAGGGCGACCATGAAGGAAGGTGAAGTCATCTTCAAGGAATATGTTGAGAGCACAAAGCAATTCCACTTTGGACCGCTGCTGTGTGGGAGATCAAGAGAGTGGTATGTGCTCCCTGCTGGGCCTTGTACTTTTCTGGACATGCCTGGAGAGACATGCTGTCCTGGTGGCACAATCCAGGGCAGTCCCTGGCAGAGTCCTGGGAGACACATAGGTTTGAAGGACCACAGATGTGAACTTGAGCAGATAAGAGGCAAATGAGCCTTGGAGGAGCTGCTCTGCCTACTCCGTGGCTGCCTTGGTGACCAGAGCCGCGTGCTGCCGCCAGTCCAAAGGTGTTAGACGGCAACTTCTGTCCCCCTCCACATCTCAGCTTCACCCCTTAGGAAATGAACTTTATGGTGGCTTTTTAAGTGCTTTGAGCTCTGCAGGTAGCCTGATCAAGCAATTATTCTGTAGATGGTTTTGTAAAACTTTCATTCATCTGTAATTATATAAGACTTTATTATTAACCTGCCAATGGGTGTCGGGGGGAACGTACAGCAGGAATTACATTTTCCTGTAATGACATTGCATCCCAGCTGCTGGATAAAATCTGCCTAAACACTTGGCCATTGAAGCTATTGTATATTTCTACTTTTACTGTCACTAGTTTTTTTAATAGGATTTAAGTTCTTGTCTCCATAGGAACTCTGGAGGGTTAGGTCTGTTTAGACAACCCAAGGAAATGAAACTGAAATAGTTTAAAAAAACCACACGATCTTTAGCCAGGTAGATGGGTGGTTTGGGATTTCTGTTTGCCTCTTTAGCCCTTTCACTCCGAAGGAATTTCCACACCTGAGAGAAGGGTCATTTGTTACCTTCTTGCATTCCTCTTGGGAATTGATGCTTTATATTTCTTTCTCAGACTTTGAGCTAACCCATGAAATCCAAAGCAGTTTCATGACTTTTATGAGAGAGATTAGCTAAACTCTTTTTCCAAAAGCCTTTCTTTATACCCTGCAGGGAAGGCACCTCAAGAAAGAAGGGGAAAGAACCCGTGTGCCTGCTGTACTGTTATTTTTCTAGGCACCCTTGAATTTATGTTGTATTAAAAACTCTCAAAGTGGCCTGAGCATCATCAGGCTTCTGGGGTGGAGGCACCAAGTCCAGGTGTAGCAGACACGGGGCTTGCTAGAGTCCCTTGGAGGACAGAGGCCTAGAGATAAGAAAATGCCAAGTCATAGTAACTAAGCCAGAAGCCCTCTCTCTGGTCCTCCAAGACCTAAGCATATTTCTCTGTCACCCCATAGGTTACTTTCCCCTAACCCTTACAATTGGACAGTTTCTGATCCCTTCTACCCCTATATAAGGGGCTACTTTAGCCCATTCTGGCTAGAAGAGCTGTCCCTGGAACCCTTCACGGACCCCTCAATAGACCCTCGCTGTGGAATCTCCGAGGCCTCTTCTCTCTCTCTCACCGTCTGCTTGCCTGGAAGCCACTGCTAGCCGAGAGCGCCTTTAGCAAGCTAAGAGCTGAAAACTATAAAAGAGCTGAGATCACTAAGAGCTGACTATCACTTAAGCTTGCTAAGGTAGCTGTGGCTATAGAGCAGTTCGTTTTTCTGAACACCCAGCCTCCAAAAGGCTGAGCTGTCCGGCCTGAGCCTGCCTGCTCGCCTGGGAAACAGACCCTGCAGAAACCCAGCTGTCCAGCTAGAAGTAGCCCCTGTGGCTTTCATCCAGGGGAAGGCATCAAAGTACAGCAAGGATCCTTGCCATGCCTCTGACTGGGATCCATTTCCCTCACTTGTTTGTTAGAGCAAGGTCTTCCAGCACTGCTTCCTCGGGTGCACATGGTGCTCTCCTTGGTGTGTGGCGAAGGTAACAGTCTTTTCAGCCTTTTCCCCTTTTGTTGACAGGTACAAGACCCAGAACTGTCCTGGCAACTCTGAAAATATAACCATCTTCAACAACTCCCCCACGGACGTAAAGGTCCGATTCTCCTTTGAGAATGCTGGGGAAGCAGATACGTTCCTTTTGAACCCTCCCCGCATGAGACTGAAACCAAAGGAGAAGAAGGTAGGAGAAGGGCAGGTAGAGCAGGCACCACAGAAGTGCCCAGGGGCTGCTTCTCCTGCTCACACACAGAGCTCTTCTGATTTCTTCCTGTGGGACCATGTGCAGGAGCTGACCATTTGGGCATACCCCACTTCCCCTGGCTTCCTGGAAGACAAACTCGTCTGCAGCATTGAGAAGAACCCGAACCCAGTGGTCTTCAGCCTGTGCTGCTATGGGGTGGGCATGAAGATGGAGGTCAGCACCCGGGAGCTGTCTTTTGACAAACTGCTTCTGCACAGGTCAGTCATCCCACAAGCAATCCAAAACTTGTGACAAAGAGAAAACGTTTGACTCTGGTTTCTGGGGCATGGATGGAGCTGCCCCAAGTTGCATTCAGTGGCGAGGCCGGTGTGACCATCCAGCAGCTAATGCCAAGTGCCTTCCTGTCTCTGCAGGACTGACTGCAGGACCTTCGTCCTGAAAAACAACAGCATGCTGCCCATGGCCTGGCAGCTCCGTGGGCTGGATGACCTTGTTGAGAACTTCTCCTTGTCACAAAATAATGGCATCCTTGATCCCCGCTCAGAGTTTGAAGTGACACTGCATTTCAAGGCTGAGCAGATTGGCAGCATTGAGAAGACCCTCCGACTAGAGGTGAGAGGGACTGTGGCCTGCCTGGCAGAGCAGGGCATAGTGAGCAGCCATGTGCTGCTAGGGACAGAGTCAGGAAGAGCTGCACCCGCCAGACACAAGGGTGCTGTGACCCCAACTTCTGCCTCTACACAGCATTTGCCAGAACGTGCAGTGCATCCACATCCCCCCAGACAGGCAGACACTGCATCCTGAGCCTGTACCACAACCACCTCGTCCCTGTGAATGGTTGAAGGTTGTTGTCTGGTTGTACAGACTGCAGCGTGATCTCTGTATTCCTCCTGGACTTTGTCTGAAGCTCTTGCATAGTACAACAAACTCTCCCTGTGGGATTTTGTTCCCTGGCCCCCTGCTTAGGGGCTGCCCTTCAGACAGGGTGCTAGGTGATTTGGGAGGGTTGTCAATGCCACTGCTCTGAGACACCTCATACTTCTTGTGGTTGTTCTTACACCCCTGTGCCTCTCAAGGATGCTTTAGCAGCAGCATTCCCTGCTGTAGGAGTGCAGAGTTGGGCTGATAGGGTTTTTTACTGCAGCAGAATCCCACTGGGACAGCCCATGAGAGGAACAGGTTAACAAAGCTTGGGAGTCCGCCAATGGTTGTGAAGCCAGGGAGGCCATAGGGAAAGCAGCCAGCAGAGACAAGGACTTTACAGGCTGTCTACCAGAAGAATAATCTGAACAATGTTTGTTTCTTGCTGCCTCAGGTTTCAGATGCAGAAAACATCCTGGGGGTTGTTCAGACAGAAAACATCAAAATCTCTGCAGAGGTCTATGATGTTTCTCTGGGCATTGACATGCCTGAAGGTCAGTGGATGCCCCCCAAAC
This sequence comes from Haemorhous mexicanus, assembly GCF_027477595.1. Taxonomy (NCBI): domain Eukaryota; kingdom Metazoa; phylum Chordata; class Aves; order Passeriformes; family Fringillidae; genus Haemorhous; species Haemorhous mexicanus. The sequence goes on along the minus strand of NC_082352.1, from coordinate 2,822,353 downwards.
AAAGCAGTCCAGGTGCACTGCATTATCTTGGGAGGTGGGCAACCAAAGCACTTGATGGGATGGGGTGGGATGGGACAGCATGCAAGGAAGGCACGGATACGTAAAGCACATACTCTGCAAGCTGCGTGGAATAAAGCGTTGTCAGGGCTCTGACAGCCCTAAGTCTTTCCCCTCTGAACTTTGAAGTGTGCAGCTTCATGTGCAGATTGAATTTGGGGGCTTTGAAACAACAGTGATGTGAACAGGCAACGCCCACAGGCTCAGTGCAGCATATAAAGTAATTGGATTTGTGCTTGGGAGTGAGGAAATGGGAGCCGAGCTCTTTTGCTACTAAGCCTGCAGATACTTTGGGTAAGAAGAGAAAGGGCAGACAAGTAGTTGGAAACCACTTTCAAGAATGGAAACTTGCTGAAAAGGGCTTTGCACCGAGACCTCCATGTTGCTTGTGAGCTGGTGTATTCTGCAGCAGCTCACAAATACTGTGTTTGACCTCACGCTGTGGATTTTCTGCAGGTGCAGATGGAAGCTTGGAATTTGGAACAATTAATGTCCTGGATAAGGTGAAGAAAGTCCTGAGTCTAAAGATCAAAGGGATATACAGGATTGAGTACAGGTGAGTCCAGCTGCCTGGTAGTGAGCATTTCCCAGGCCTTCATTCTCCCTCTGTCAATGGCTAGAACCTGTTTCCATGCTGGCTACCTCATGGTATATACAAAACCTGGGCTCTCTGATCTCAATTATTTTACCAGAGAATTCAGCCACAAACCAGCAGTTCTTCACAGCTCAGCTGGAGGCCAAAGGAGAGCCCCAGAAATTTCAGCCACTGAAATGCTGAGATTCATTGCCGTTCTTTGGTGGTCACCTCCTTCCTTTCTCTTTCTGAGACTCTGTAAAGAAGTGAATGAAAAATTTTTTGCAGTAATCTTGTGATTGTCTGCACTCTCTGTCAAGATCCAGGATTCCCTGAGCAGAGCTGGACTCTCCCTTTTTTTTCTGGTCCTATGCAAAGTCCTGGCTGTGCTGGTGGCACCTGTACTTGTAACTGCAGGGCTCTCCTTCCTTCCCTTTCTCCCCAGGTTCACGCTGAAGGGTGCAGGTCCCAGGATGCAAGACTTGGCATCCTACTTCACTGTTACACCTCAGTCGGGCATGGTGAATGCCTCCCACCCTGATGCGAGTGTTGAGATAATCTTCCACCCCACAAGTGAAATCCTCCTCAAGAACATACCCATCCTTTACTGCCAGGTGAGCTGCCTGGGCCAGGCTGTGTTATCACACGGTGTTTTGGGAGCGTAAACAGGATAGGTTTCTAATGGGAGGAGGGCTTTACTGGAGAATCCTCTCTCCTACGTACACAAACAAAGTCTTTCAGCACCATTTGGGAGGCTTCCTAAGTGGAGCTGAGACTCTGGCCGGCGTCTTTATTGTTTACCATCCTTCCTGTGGACACAGGTGATAGATGCCAGCTCAGGTGAAGGAGGCCAGGCTGTTACCAACATCCCAATAAGAGTGTCGGCCAAAGCCGAGTACAGCAAGTACAGCATTGTGCCTGCCTCACCCACCGACTTCGGAGCCATGATCAAGGGCACCAAGAAGAGCCGGACTGTTGTGCTGAAGAACAACGGCACGCTCAGCTTCAAATTCCACATCCGCCGAGAACCCAAGCTTGCATCTGCATTGGAAAGCAAAAGGTCTGAGAAGCCCTGCACCACCCTTCCTGTCATACACGCCACAGCTGGTATGTGGCAGGCAGCCAGGAGACTTGGGCTATCGTCCATTTGCGTCCCTGGCTTGGGGAGAGGGAGCAAAAAAAAACCTCAGTATCCCCATGTATAGTACAAAGCTGGTGACTGAGCTGCTCAGTCCAGCAATAGGAGCTGCTGGCTGCTCTCTGGGAGCCATCAGGAGCAGGAAGGCTTTCCTCTGTGAGGAGGAACGCCAGCTTTGGCCTTTGAGGCAGGGGAGCTCAGCATGACAGATACCTCTGTTTTCTCCTCTCAGTTCAAAGCAAGGGGAGTCTGCTCCATCAGCTAAAAAGCGCTCAAAAGGAAGGAAATCAGGCTCCTCGACACAGGTGGGTGACTCCTGCTGCCCTGCTGCTGCTGCAGGGGATGTGAGAAGATGCTGCTGTGCCCAGGCTGGGGCTCATCGCCATAGGGTGGGATGTGGTCTACAAGACCAGTATCTGCTCAGTCCTACTGACAGTCCTGTACTCTGGCTGTGACCTGGAGTTATGGGGTCAACAGAGGGGAGCAGGTCCTGTGTTTGGTAGCTGCTAGCCAGCATAGGTCTGTGAACACCTCAGAAGCAAAAACATCCCCCACTGAACTCCCAGTCCACAGAGCTCAGACATTACTTTTTCTTCTTCCCAGTCCCCTATCTGTCTCCCATCATTTCTCACAGCTATTTCTGCTCTCCTGTATTACCTCTGAGGTTGAAGGATCACAGCTACCACGTTCATTCTTTACACTCCAACTCCTTTCTCTCTGCCACTTGGGACAGGCTTGCAGCTCCTCTTGGCTTGTTGCTCTCAGCCTGGGGCTACCTTTGGGCCATGGAGTCATCCTTCCCTGCCCTGGGACTGGCTGCTTGGGCCCATCTGGAGGCCAAGGCAGGACGTACTCTTTACTGGGGTGCTCAAGGCACAGCTATTAGCCATCAGCCTCTCCTGGAACTTTTTCTGCAGGGTCACCTCAGGCTTGGCATGTTCACAGTGTCCCCCTGCTCCGGCTCCGTCCATCCGTCACGCATGCAGTTGATCAAAGTGGAGTGCCTCGCAGAGCAGGAGGGGACATGGGAGGAGCAGATCTACATTGACATCATGGACAGAGACCCCACAGACAATCCCCTCGGCATTCCCTTCACCCTGATTGTCGAGACCTGCGTCCCAGGTACATACTGCCCACAGTGCCCTTGGTTACACTTGCTGCTGATCAGCACCTCAACTTGCTGCTTGGATAGAGAGGCACGCTAGCCTTGCTGTCCCACCTTAAAATCCTCAGAGGTTCCAGCCCTCTTCAAGTCCACCAGTTCACTCATTATCCCTCCCAGGCTCGGAGGGATGCATGGAAGGATAAAAGGAAAGCAGTGCTCTCTAAGACTGAGGTTGACTGGGCTCCATCCTCACAGCCAGCTCCCCACCCAAGGCTGGGTTTAGCAGTCACCCGGGCAGAAAGGGCTTATCGAGCCTTCTGAGAGGCCAGCAGGGTCTAGACAAATTCATCAGGGAGGCTTCTCCGTGCTCATCCCTCTGGTGTGTCCACAGGACTTGTTGAGAATGTCGCGTCAATCTTCAAGGAGTATCCGATCTGCAGCAGCGCCGACCTCAGCCACCAGCTGCAGTCGGTGAAAGGCACGGGCCTCTTTGTCAGAGATGAGAACAGATTCATCTTCAGCAAGGTTCAGGTTGGGCAAGAGGCAGAAACCCATTTCAGTATCTGCAATGCTTGCCGTCTGCCATGTGACGTGGCCCTCTCCATCAAACCCCTGCCTGGAGAGGTAAGAACAGGAGGCCAAGGTGGTGGTTGCCCTCTAAGGGCTGTGCGAGAGCCTATTTTGTTCTCCAGATGCATTGTTGCCTGTGGCCCAGACTAGTCTAGCTCAGTGCAGGTCAAACTGCAGGGGAGAGCAGCAGAGCCAGGGAACAGTTGTGTGGAATTTTGCATGTCTCAGGAGAGGTTTGGCTCACACCTCTGGGTCTTTGGTGGGAGAAGTGAATCCTTCTGAAGCTCTCCTGGAAGCACACGCAGAGAGGGGCTGTTATGAACTGACATGTCAGGGCTCAAAGCAGAGCATCTCCTCAGGCTCCCTGGCTTTTCCTTCTCTTTGAAGGCCAGTTCTGGGTTATTTGCAGAGTCTTCCATGCAGTGCCCATCTCCCATATAGGCTGGGGCAGCCTCCTGCACTCAAACACCCAATGCTTTAGCACAAGGTCAGCATTCCCCGGGAGGATGGGAGCCTGCCCGGGGAAGCAGGAAGAAAGACACAATGTCTGGGGCTGTTCTCAGTAATGCATTTATGAATAAAACTGTGTCATGTTGAAAGGTGTTTTCTCCTAACACTGCTCTCTGGGTTCCCCCAAGGAACAAAGCCTTATCAACAACATTTTCAAGCTGGATCCAGTCAAGATGTCCATTCGTGGCTCGTCCTCTGCCGTTGCTACGGTGACCTTCACTCCGCCAGACAAGCAGAGCTACGACTGCACCTTCGAGGCTTCCCTTGAGATGCCCAAGGGGTAACTGACCCTGTGAAATATTGGGGGAGGCCTCACTGATAGCTGCCTCTCCCCTGGGAAGGCACAGGCCTCTTGTTAGCTCTAACGCTTTCAGTAGCCTTAGGCATGAGATGATCTGGGAGTAACTCTTAGAGTAGAAAAATGAGGCTGATGGTTTATTCTGTATGAAGAACTGTCAAGACAGGGAAATACTAGGTAGCCAATTGGAAGTTACCCAGATGTGCTGCAGCTGACCTGGGCGTTTCCACGGACAAAGGTTTAGAAGAAGCGGTTTCTGTGCCAGCAAGACAGCAGTCACATTTTCCTCTTTGCTTCTGTAAAATTAAGTGATCCTCTGTGGTTCCCTGGCATTCATTAGGCTATTTTATGTGAGTGATTGGAGCTGATATGAAAGAGGAGCCCAGTTCCTCTGCCCTGGGACCTGTGTACTGGGGCTTTGACCTGCCCTTCCTCAACCCTTTATTGGCTGAATTGGAACAAGACAAGTCCAATTGCTAATAAGCAATTGCTTTTTTACTGTTCTTGGAAATGATCTTTACTGATGGTGACAATGATTTATTTCTGCCTTCTTGCTTTTGTACTGCTTTCGTGCTGTGCCTTTGCTTGTTTCATAAGTCTCATCTCACTGCAGCAAGGGGATTTGCCATATCTCATCTGGTGCCTCCTTATTTACCTGCTGTACTGCATAATTCAATTAAATGAAATTATTTTTAACTGTTATTGTGGAAGGCTCTGGCTCTTTGGAGCAGATTCCTCTTGTGAATGGTCCTGAGTGGATTGGGAGGAGGCTGGTGGGGGCCTGTGTTTTGTGGGGTACAGGAGCACCAGGCAGGGAAAACACTGTAGGTGGGTGGCCCTTGGTGCTTTGCTTGCCCAGTGAGAAATGGGTTAGTGCCAGCTGAAATTGTTTCCGCGCCTCTCCTGCAGCTCTGTGGAAGTGAAACCCCAAATCCTGACCTTCACCATCAGTGGGAAGGGGCAGGAACTGCCGGTGACAGTCGTGCGCCCAAGTGCTCGCAGCAAGAGGGAAATAGCCGTGCTGCGCTTCAAAAGGCTCCAGCTGGAGGATACAGAGATGCTCCCCCTGGTCATCCGTAACAACGGCATCAAACCTGTCAAGGTGAGGAGCACCTGCTCAAGGAAGGATCTGGTTGGGAACAAAGGCTTGTCCCACAGGGGAAGGGTCCCAAAAAACATGGCAGACCTGGGAAGAGGTGTCTCCGTTGAGCCCGAAATGACACAAATTCACCAGGAGACTGAATTGCAGAAGTTTAATACAAAAAGGTCTCTCTTTTTATAGACAGGTTTGGCACATTCTTCTTGATTGGCTAATTAACAGAAACGTCTTTCTCACAAACAGTCCTTGAGAATAACAGAAAAACAGAGTAGAAAAACACCACCTGCAGGTCGTTTATACTAACAAGTTATCATCGTTTCTACAACTCCCTAAAAGGTCTCACAAGTCCACTGTGAGAAACTAATGTCGTTTCTCGCTCTCTGACCAGGCTGTCAACCACAGGGAAGAGGTGTCAGAAATTCTTTTTAAGCGAGTAGCTGACATCTCCAAAAAGGGAGTTCTTGGAAATTTTCCATCCAGTCCTTTTTCTTTAAGTTGAACACAAGAAAGGTGGTGGAGTATTTTCCTGTCTCTCAGGTCACCTTTTGTTCTCATGAACATGTGTGGTTTCCCAGTTCCATAGATTGTATTTAATCCCAGTTTACTACATTTTAAGTAAACTTAGTTGTGGTTTAATCACACTCTGCTCATTACTTTCTGTCCTGTGTGGTTCTGTGTCAGTTCTATCCAGATGCCTCTGAACACCCTTTTTTCTCAGCTGGTTTGACTTAACTTTTGTGCTAAGTGCTGTTTGTAGTGGGAGAGGTGCTGGGCTGCCATGCGGGACCAGCAGCACTGTGGTGTCAGTCTCTGTGCCGTCCTGTACTCACACCAGCATCATTGTGCTCTGGCTTCCCTTTTCGCAGTTTATGTTACACCTGGAGGATGAGCACGGAGTGTTCTTGTTGAAAGGCAGGGCCTCCACATTCAAGACATTCCAAACTGGAAATGTGGAAGGGGACTCCGTCAGAAACGGTAAATTCATTAACCATGAAGTGTGATCATGCAGAGGGAAGACGTGTGCCCTGCTCTTGGCTTCTCTGAGCAGCAGCCAGGTGTTAGGCACAGTTTCATTCTTTGGGCTCTCTGTCCCCCAAGCTTTTCTTGGGGCCTTTTTGCAGGGTCTTCTCCTGGCAAGTTGTAGGAAGTTGTTCTGTTCTTCTAGACGTGGTGGGTTGAGTTGTGGGGGACTGTCACTATCTCAGTGGACCCTCTGAGGTATTTGCTGCATGTGGGAAGGTACCAGCCTGAACAGACACAGCCCTTGAGCACACAGCCAGCCAGCAGAAGCCAAAAGCACTCTTTGGCTGAGCTTGGCATATGGCTGGAGCTGGCTGGAAGTAGATGGAATGAGGGCTGGGCATCAGCCTGAGGTTAGGCTGCTTAAGCGGTGCTGTAACTGGAGGTGGCAGTCTTGTGAACATAGGAAGAGGGTCTGGAACCACTGTGGGTAGAATCTGTGCTTAGAAGGCAGCTGGTTTCACCTCTTATTCCTCATCTATCCTATGGAAATATTTCCTCAGTACAGCTGTATTAATTAACTCTGATTTCCATTGCTGTGCAGAGAGCAAGCCCGCAAAGCAGCCTTTCTTTCTTCTGCGTCATGGGCAATCGGCAGAGTTTGATGTCATTTTCAAACCCACCCTGGCTCAACGTCTGGAAGGGAAGATTTGTCTGTTAGTGGGGGACTCCCGCCTGACCCTAACCGAGCTGGTGGGTGAAGGCCACATGGATGAATTCACCCTTGATGGGTTAAAGGAAGACCCCCAGGAGAGGAATGCCAAGAGCAGTCTAAAGAAAGACATCATTGATGGTAAGAGAGGAGAGGCTGCCAAGGTGGAGCAAGGAAGAGGACAACGTCTGATCACGTGTGTCCTCCCTCTAGCCAGGCCTGGGCTGTCACCCATGGGACTTGCCGGCCTGTGGGGGTGGCAGCCATGCATGCAGAGCAGTGAGTGCTGTGCTGCACATCACTGGCTTAGGGGTGTGCCAGGGTGTTTCCCTGAAGGTGGTGGGATGGGGAACTGCCTGGGGAACTCCCTCCAGAGGGAGGAAGGCTTGGAGCAAGGAAGCATTGAACATAAAGGTGTCTGTGCACGTGAGCGGGCAGGTGGAGCTCCCTGCATGCTGAGATCCCTTGCTCTCCTCCTTTACAGCTGTCAGAGCAAATCACATCCAGTTTGGGCACTGTCCTGTCGGGAAGCGCTGCCGCAGGACCTTCACCATCACCAACCACACCCGTACGCAGTTCATGCGCTTTGTGTGGGACGCAGATGCCATATTCCAGTTCTCCCCCAAGGTGAGCATGGACTGCTCTTCCTTTCCCCATTGCTCAAGCTCCTGGTGTTCCCAGGAGCTGGCAGGGAATCCTCACATGCCACTGATAGCCCATTCCAGTGCCACGCAGGAGATGCAGTCCCTGGCTTGGCTGGACCAAGGCAGCCAGCCTTGCTGAAAAGGCTTCATGTTATGGGAGGTGGCACCTTCTGTTTATACTTTTGTCTGTCAAATTTCACATAAATCCTCTCTGAGGTGCAGATTCCTGGCACAGCTGTTCACCACATCAGTCCCTTTTGCTGTCAGGCCTGCCTTTGGCAGTGCTTCCAGTTTGGTCCCGACTCCCTCCCTGATTCTCCCTAGGTGGGACACCTCCATCCTGGCTGTGCCAAGGGCATCACAGTGACCTTGAAAGCAGATGTCCCAGGCACCTTCAGGAGGCGCCTTGTGAAATGTAAGGTGACCAAGATCAACTTCAAGCGGCCACGAAGGAAGGTTCCAGACTGGGATGACCAAATGTGCATTGTGACGTGGAAGGATATCCCCAGGAAAGACCTGGCAGCCAGATGGTTTAAAAAAGAGAGGGTAAGAAGCAGAACAGCAAAGAAAGGCAATCCAGCTTTTACAGAAAGAACCACCATAGCACCATCACTGCTGGCTGAGCAGCTCCTGCTTCCTCTGACATTGGACAGCCAAGAGGTTCACCAGCAGTGCATTCCAGGGGAGAGGTGGATGCACAGTGACCAGATACACTCACACAAGATGGGGAAGCCTTTTGACAAGAGACCTTTAGCCACACTCAACTATCAGTCTGTGCCACAAGCACAAGTGTTGCAGCCCATGTTGAATGGAAGGCAATGCTTTATGATTTTATCCCATTTTATGGTGTTTGAAATCTCTTCATCTCATGTGATGCCTTTTCACCAACAAGGAGTTAAGTCTGCTGCACTCTGTCTCTTCTTTTAAAGTGGAGAGAAATACACTTCTCCTGCATATGCTGGTGAACTCCAAGTTTTGTCTGCATGGATACCAGAGAATTTGGTTGTGGTCTCTGTATTGTGTGGGATATCTCTTCATGAAGTAGCCCTGTATGACTATGGAGGAGTCCAGAGAAGGACCATCTCCAGAGACTCTTGCTTTTATTGTCATTATTGCCACAAACACTCATCTTGGGTGAAGGTTCTTTCTGGGTTTCTGGACCATTTTAAGGCCTCTAAAAACCATCCTCTTTTCTATCAGAACATCTGCGGTTGAAGACTTTCCTAGTGAGATCTTTCACACCCCAAAATGCCCATCCCCAGCTCCCAGCAGCGTGGCTGTTGCTCCAGACATGACATCTGGAGAGCACTTACCCCTAAGACAAGAAGGTGCTTTCTAGAGCTCTTCAGTCTCCATCCACAGAGCTCCAGCAGGGGAACTTATCCCTATTTTGAGACCTGCTGGATTTATAGGGGACAGGAAAAAAGCCAGTCCCTCTACAAGGTTGAAGTACAGGGACTAGAACACAGCTATAGTCTCCATGGGGATATTAACAGCTGTGGTAGTGATCGCTTGGATCAGTCGGTAGAACAAACTACTGAGCAGAACACTCCCAATTTTGTCATCTTTCCAGGGAAGTAAAAGTGAATGGTCCTTTCTAGTCCCTTAGGAGGCTGATCTTGGAGGCCAGAAGATTCCCTTCTCAGCCTGACCTTCTGGGCTCTGCTTAGTGATTTCTCCTTCCTCTGTTTGCAGGTGGTCGAGACAGTCCCGGAACCAGCTCACACTGTGCTGGAGAAGAGCAGCCAGGAGGCTGAGGTGTACCTCAGTGCCATTGTTTTCTACACCCAGTTCAAACTGAGCACAACCGTGGTTCAGTTCAAGGATACCTCCCCCTTGCAGACAAGGATAGCCACGTGAGTGCTGGAGGCCAGGCAGGGCCCTGGGGACAGCAGCTGACCTTGCCCAGGGCTGGCCCAGGGCCTGCTTGCCAGAACTCTGCCCCAGCCCAAACCAGCACAGGCCCATTTATGTGCACACAAAGCCAAGCAGGTGGAGGTGCTCAGGAGAGCCTCAGTGCTGCCACACCTTTCTGCTGAGAACAGCCATGGCTTTGCCCTCACTGCATGTCACCTGTCCTCATCTGCTCAGGAATAAGTTTGCAGTCAAACCAAGACCTAAAGTCCAGAGTAAGCCCCTTAGCTTCAGTGTCCTGGGTACCATGTTGGCCCTTTCCTCTTAAACTTCCAGGCTTTAAAATACTTTTTTGGGCCACCTGGGACAGCAATCTGAGCATGGCAGGGTTGCCTGGGGTAGAAGATGCTCCTCAGCAGAAAGTGGTACCAGGAGTCCATCAGACAATGTTACTGTACTATTTCCTTTATATTTATTGGGCATTTTTTTTATTCCTCCTTCTGGCTTTTCAGTTTCAGGCTATCCAACACAGGGAAGGTAGCCCTGGAATACTCCTGGGAGGAAGCTGAAGACAGTGAAGCAGTGAAGAAGCAATACTCATCTGCTCTGATGCATAAGGGCATTTCACTTGGTAGCTGAGGGCCTGGGGAGAAGACTCTGCCACGTCACTCCAAAACATGAATTGCTTTTTCATCCTTGCCCACACGTCCACTTTCATCAGCATCTTCCCAGCTGCAGCCGGAGAGTTTTTGTCCCTATCTGCTGTTCATTCCCTTCTGTTCTTCCTCTGCCACTTCTGCTCTGCAGAGGAGCTGAGCCAGGCTCTGGGGAGAGCCACGTGCTGGGTGGACTGGGAAGGACTGGGAAGGGGGACATCAGGGACATCTCAGACTCTTTGAAAAGTCTGAGACTGGGAAAAACAATGGTGTAACAAGTGAGCTGACCTGTAGCCACTGTCTGTGTGCAGTTCCCCACTCCAGGGCAAATGCAAAGTCACCGTCTAAAACCAACTCTCCTGCTTTGGCACACGAGTTTGTGCTGCAGGCAGAGACCCTGCTCCCAGATGCTCTATTTCCTGCTGAAAGTAATTGGCCAGAGATGCTCCAAGTGCATCCCAGCTCTCTTCCAACTACCCGCAGCAGGAGGCAGAGTTGCTGGCGCTCCAATGACAGGATTTTATCTTTGAAAGGTGTCCTCTTCCTCTCTGCAGGTCATTTCCTCTCCTCTGAAACTTTAAAGCGTTGCAGAAAGATGCTGCATCGTTTTGGGTGGCAGCCGGATCGTCCTTTTGAAACTCAATCTTCTGGGCTGCAGCTGCTGCATCAGCTGGCCAAGCGGCTGCAGCAGCAGCAGGATTCTGAGCAGCAGCAGCAGCAGCAGCCCGAGCAGCAGGACCATCCCAAGCTGTGCCGCTCAAGGCGTGTTGGTTCCGCCCTGGAAATCCTGCCAGATCCCTTCTATGACCTGCCACTGTTCTCCATCAAGCCCTGCCACGGCATCATCGCCCCTGGCCAGAAGCAGGCCTTTCAAGTGCGGTTCTCCCCAAAGTGTGAGGGGACGTTTGAGACCACCCTGCAGTGCAGGTGGGAAACATTCAGCACTTGTCAACTCATGCTTCTGATGGGTGTCACTGGGGGATCGCAGGGTGGGACAGGGTGGAAGGGACCACAGTAGATCATCTGGTCCCACTTCCCTGTGTAAGCATGCTCATCCTAGTGCACATGGCACAGGGTTGTGTCCAGAGGGCTCTGGAATAATTCCAGTGAGGGACACTCCACACCCTCTCTGGGCAACCTGGCACCTGCACAGGAAAGAAGTTCTTCCTCAGGTTCAGGTGGAATTTCCTGTTCAGGTTCTGCCATTGCCTCTTGTCCCATTGCTGGGCACCACCAAGCACAGCCTGGTTCACTCTGACTGGGATGAGGAGGTGAGCCTGGAGACAGGCAGCCCCAGAGAGGCGGCAGAAACACCCACAGGAGCAGAAAAAGATCATCTGGCCTTGGTAGGGAGACACTGGGAAGGTTGCAAAATCTGGAAGAAGAGATCCAGGAACCAGCAAGTCCCTAGCTCTGCTTTCTTTTGGGACAAGCAAGGCCTGCTTTTCTACATGGAACCCTGAGTGCTGTAGTTGGTCCCCAGGCACTTTACTGGTCATGTTCCTGCCCTTGCACCTCTGCAGCTTCCATGCAGCGAGTGCATTTGTTTAATTTGCTGCTCGCTGCTTGCACAAGGAAAGGATGTAGCAAGCTGCAGAGCAACTGGCTGAGAATGTTTGTCTGGCTAATCCTTTCTTCCTAGGATTCCTAACCCGAAGCCAAATCAAAAAACGGGGCAGGTGATTGTGAAAGCCCAGGAACAGAAGAGTCTTGGTAAACCATTAGAGCAGAGAGAGAAAGGCCAGAGAGCCAAGAAGCAGAAACCAGCACCTAAGGGGCAGAATTTGTGTCAGCTGGAGTCTCCTGAAGGAACCAGCAACATCGTGCCTTCTGCTGCTGCTGGTCTCCCACCCTTCACCAGAGACCTCTGCAGCCCTCACCTCGCGGCCCACGCCAAGAGTGGCTGCACCCTCTCCGCCCCTCGAGCCGGTCTGGGTGGCAGCAGAGCAGGGCTGCCCAACTCCTAGAGGCAGCAAAGCTGCTCTGTGCAGCTGCTGAGAGGAACCCTGAGCCAAGGAAACCGGAACAAAGGAGACGAGAGGAGCCACTTGTATAAATTCTCAAGACGGTTTAATCCCCGAGAGAGCCCACAGACAAGTGACAAAGCTCCAACAGGGTAACAGCAGCTTAAGAACCGGGGAGGGTACTCGGGGAGGATAACCAACAGTAGAACAGCAAGAGAGGAACATAGGGCGGGGATCAGATTGTAGATAACCAATAGGAGATAACATGGGAGGGAATTACGCTTGTCACCCCAATGGAACTCCGAGAGAAGGGTGATGGACAAGGATGGTTCTAGAGAAAGGGGTGGGGCCACATTTGATGAACAAGGGAAGAGAGCAGTACTTCCAGGATTGGCAGGGAAGGGTCTGGAAATCAGGGAGGTTCATGGGAGACTGACATGGGGGCTGACAAGATTTTGCTGTGTGCAACGAGGCTGCAATCTATTTCAAGCCTCAGGGTACAGTTATCTGCTACAGCCAAACGTTCTTTTGTCCACTGGTGCCTTAACTGCCATTATTAAATTATTTTATTTTGGGAGAATCAATCTCATTAAAAGCTGCCTCCCACCCCAAGGAAGACAGAAAAATTAGTGGTAATTGAATTGCCTTATTTGTCCACTAACACCTACTGCAGGAAGAAACCCAAATATCATCTAATCTTACCATATATGACTTTTTAGTGATGGTGTAACAGCTGAAATCAAACGGCAGTAACTATTCTAGTAAATCCAGTCTGGTAGGTTAAAGCAGCCATTACTCCATCTCTGTGCTGAAAAATTATGTCCAGAGTCATCAGCTCACAAGCTCCATTTTTCCCTCTGTTACTGCACCCAGGCTCTATTTCATCTACTTCAATATTTAATTCCTGAAGTTCAGAAACTCTTTAAATCCCTATGAAGCAGGATCCAATATGCTCTGTAGGACTCTGGCAACAGAGAACAGCTGGCAAGCACATTGCAAAAGGATATCAGACTTTACTGGATATTTATTTTGGTAGTGTTGGTAGCGATACAACCAGATTTGGAAGTCCCAGAGAAAAACTGTGTCCGGATTTACAAGTTCCTGCCTACATATTTGCACAGTCAAAAGCAGCAGCCTGTTTGAACAGCATTTGAGGAGACTGCTTAAATAGCTTTGGCAGGCTTTGGTGGGAGCTCCTCTCAGACCCTTGCATTTCACAGAAGAAAAGTCAAAATTTGCCTTTTGACCTCTGTTTTTCCAGGGAAAAAATCAAAGCCACTCTGCTGCCCCGGGTTAGACAGCAGGTCTGTGCTGCATTCCTGACCTCAGCTCCTAGACCAAGACCTCTGGGATCCCATAACCCTCAACACACCACCAGCCAACTGAACTGGTTTCCTTGCAGATATGGTGTCCAAAATCCATTACCCTCTCCAGGTCAGCCAACAGGAGAAACAGTGATTGTCTTCTGAGACTGACAGGAACAGCACAGGCTGTCCACAACACAGCTCACATGAGGCATCTCATGAGAGGCCCACTGGAAAGCCACATGCGTGTGGCCTCCCAGAGAATGGGTCTATTTGGCTGACAGTGCTGAGTAAGCATTTCAGAACCTGCTTCTGCCCAGGAGGGTGCAAGCCAGCTACTAACATGTTCTAGCACCCTCCAAAAAATCTGAGATAGAGAAAACTCAAAGGCTGCATCCTGCTTAAAACAAGACTTGGACAGACTGGATCAATGGGCCAAGGACAAGGGTGTGAGGTTCCATAAGGCCAAGTGCCACATCCTGCAGGTCACCAGCTGCCTCAGTGTGAGCCAGAGTGTGCCCAAGGGGGCAAGAGGCCAATGGCACCTGGCCTGGATCAGCAGCAGTGTGGGCAGCGGGACCAGGGCAGTGCCTGCCCCTCTGTGCTGGGCACTGCTGAGGCCACAGCTCGAGTGCTGTGTCAGCTCTGGCACCTCGGGAAAAAGGACATTGAGGGGCTGAGTGTGTCCAGAGAAGGGCAGCAAGGCTCACAAAGGCTCTAGAAAACATGTCCCATGAGGAGTAGCTGAGGGAGCTGGGTTTGTTCAGTCTGGAGAAGAGGCTCAGGAGGGACCTCACCGCTCTCTCAACTCCCTGACAGGAGCGTGCACTGAGGGGGGGCTGCTCTCTTCTGCTGGGCCTGCACTGAGAGCCTGAGGAAGTGACCTCACGTTGAGAGGAAATTCAGGTTAGATTTTAGAAAATAATTTTCACTGTTCAGGGCGGGGAATAGGTTGGCCAGAAAGGTGGTGGAGTTGCCATCCCTGCAGCTGTTAAAGAGGCCTCTGGATCTGACACTGGGAAATGGTTTAGTGGTTTAGGGTTTGCAGTGTCAGTGTTGGCCTGACGTTGAACTGATGGTCTTAAAGATCTCTTTCACCCCTGACGGTTCTACAATTCCAAGCGCTTCTCGCCTGGCTGAGGGGAAGGCTCAGGGCTGTCCCGAGTCCGAGGGCGGCCGCACCCTGAGGCGCTGGGGCGGCGCTGCGGCTGTGGCGTCTCCTGAGGGGCGGGGCCGGGCTCTGCCCTCAGCTCCGCGAGGTCCCAGCGCTCAGGCCGGCGGGGTCTCTGCTGTCCTTCAACTCGGTAATCCCATCCCTCAGCCCGCAAATCCCATCTATCAGGCCGCAGATCTCGTCCCGCAGCCTGCACATCCCATCCCTCAGCCCGCAGATCCCATCTCTCAGCCCTCAGATCCCATCCCTGAGCCCGCAGATCCCATCTCTCAGCCCCCACATCCCATCTCTCAGCCCCCACATCCCATCCTTCAGCCTGCAGATCCGATCTCTCAGCCCGCAGTTCCCACCCCTCAGCCCGCAGATCCCACCCCTCAGCCGGACAGCGCTCGGCAGCGGGCACCCGCCTCGCCTCGGGGTCTGCCCGGAGCCGCCCGCGCCCCTGGATCACAGGTACCCGAGCCGTGCCCCGTTTTCCCCCTCGGGATTCCCCAACTTTCCCACAGAAGAATGCAGCTGCTGTTTCATCTTTAGAATGTTGCGTTTCAACCTCCCCCCCCCCTTTTTTTTTTTAACTTTATATGTTCTTTCCCTTTTATATTTGGGCTGATCTGATAAAGAGCTGTAAATCACACACGGCCCATCTGAGGGAGGAGGGTGCGAGGGAGCTGCAATAGGCCAGGACAGCCCCAAGTCCTGTTCCACAGCAGCGTCCTCAGGGCCTCAGCTGCTGCTGCGGGGTTTGGTTTCCACAGGACGCCAACAACCCGCACTTCTCCCCTCTGGCCTTTGCTCCCTGGGTTTCGAGGGATAAGTCCTGCCCAGGCTGGCTGGTCTGCTCACCGTGCCAGCCATGTGCTCTGGTGCTGCTGAGCACACAGGTTGACAGATCTGCACTTCTCCAGGAGTGGTTTCTGAGGTTTGAAGCAATGTTACTGGGTTATTTTCCATACCTGATGGAGAAGAGTTTTAGATGCAACATTTGCCAGCTGTTTGTTGAAGCAAATCTAGTTGCTTGTCTTGCCACCTTGCTCTGTGATGCAGCAAGCGAGGTGAGCTGTTTGCCTCTAATTAATGTAGGCTGGCTTATCAATACTATTTTGTGTACCTTCTGTGGGTTGCAAAAGTAAAAAAGATCCAGGTAAAGGTCAAGATGTGTCCTTGTATGCATACAGTTTTAAACCCCTTGTGCTTCCTATATTGTATAATTGTATAAACACGTATTAAATTAAACTCTTCTGAAAAGCAATTAGCTCCAGAGCAAACTCATTTTTACAGCCTTCCTTTTATTTGGGTGAGTTGTGCTTTTTCTTAGGTTGGCGGGCTGGTGGCAGTAGGACAAAAAGAGGTGAGGAAGGCTGGCAAGCTTTTCCTTGTTGTGGCAGGGTTGGATTTGCAGGAAAATGAAATGCATGTCTGTTATCACTTCTGAAAGGCTGCAGGGAGAGGAACTCTCAATTCTCAATCTCTAAGGGAAGCAGGAAAGGAATGGGGGCGATCAGTAACTCCCAAGAGAAAGCAGAACTGGCTGTCTTCATTAGGATGACAATGATTCTGCTTTGAGCCTTTGCTCCACTTGGAGAAGGAAAATGAATCCATTCTTAAGCTGCATTCGCCACTGATTTAAAGTTTCTACCTGGAGCTAAGTAATTTTTGGAGAAATTGTAAGAGCTTACTGTGATGCTTGCATCAACCTTCCCTGTTTGGGACTTGGGGCGTGTTTGAGGGAGCATCTTTGTGCCTCCAAAGCTGAATGTCACTCTGCTGCTCTGCTTTGAGGCTGCCCCGTGGGGTTTGTGAAGAAGCAATGCTGTGGGGTTTGGTGGGTTACATGGTTCATGTAATGTGCCAGTGTCTTTGGGGAATTTCAATGGGTTCTCCCTGTAAGGAACACGTCTCTGTGCTCACTGCCCTGGGTTTGATCAGTGCTGCCAGAACAATGCTGATGGTTTGGTGGCTCCTTGAGCAGCTGGAGGCCGAGTGTTTTAGAGTGTCCACCCCCCAAGTCACATGAGTTGGTCTTAGTGCCAGTTGTTGGCTGATGGCAGAGTTGGCCACTCTGGTAAGGAAAGTTGGATCAGCTTTGTTGTGATCAGTGACACAGAGCAGGGGATGTTCTTTACTGACAGTGCCCCTCAGTGGTAACATGGAGTGACCTGATTTCTGCAGAATGTCCACTCTCAAAGCTGATAACCTGGTAGTTATAAATGCAGGGCTATTATAAAATGCTGTATTTCCAAAGGGAAACTTTGCCATACAACAGTTAAACTGTGTGTGTGAGAGATGACAGAGTAAAAGCAGAAAAACTGGAAAAAGTGCATTTTAGAAAAATGATGCCATTTCTACTGCATCTGTTATAAACACTGCTAATCTGAACAGAACTGAAAACACTTTTTCCTTGCTGTTGTAGAACAAGAACAGAGATAAAACAAAAATGAACACTCAAAAGGTGCAGATAAATCAGTGTGGTAAGATATCTAATATAATTTGTTGTTATAATCTGCATCAGTTTTACAAAGTTTTAGTAGACTGTAGTGATAGGCCTGTTGTGGGGTGGTGAGCAGTTGGGAAAACGTGCTTTTTCCTAGTTGCCAAATTTTGGATACTGTGTTGGATATGCAAAGGGTAGATCCAATGCCAAACCTACACACATAGTAAAACACACCACCACAAAGTCACTTTTTTTTTTTAATTTGCTAATATTTATCCGCATTTTTATTGTATTTTAACTTCTTTAAGAACCCTCGAACCTTGTAAGGGTTTACAGTAAACAACACCTTCTGTCACTGTAAGATATAATTATCAAGTAAGTCTTTTGATTATAGCCCAAAGACTAAGAAGCAGATTTTCCAGGTCTTTTACCCACCTGGGGCTGTCTGTAGGTGCCCAGAGAATATTTTCTGTTATGTCTCCACCCACCTGACTGAGGGCTCTGCTGCTGTGCTGCATGGTTTCTGTCTCCTGTACCTCAGTACCACGGAGCAGCCTTGTGCTCTTGGACTCTTTCCTTACTACTCCACAGATTTTCAGCTGCACTCTGAATTTTATTTGCACTCTGAATGCTTGAATGGCTGTGTATTATTTACACTTAATGCACCTTGCAATTGTAAATTTAATATTTAGTAGTTTACATCAGACTTACTAAGAATTACTAGTAATGAAAGGCCAGAAATATTAAAAGGAGGCTGCTACTGTGCAAAGGAAATCATGCTCAAATAACAAACTATGGACAGAAATATTTCTAGGTTTGTTGTTTGTGGCTGAATAGAAGTGATGTAGCTCCATTTTGGCTCACTTTTCCCTCTTTTTTAAAATACACATACATACTACATTTTGGACAGGTTTACTCTAATACTGACTTGATTAAGATATGGAAAATATAACATTCTTAATGAAGTTTTTTGTGTTTGCTCCTAGATATGAAAACAGATCTGAACTTACTGCTTGAATGCCTTAAATATCAGATGGACTGCCCTCTGTCTCAGAAGGAGGCTTTGATCACTATCTATTCCATTTGCCAACAAAACAGTAAGAAAGGCTTTTCCTTAGAAACCATGCAGTCATTTATGTTCACCATATATGCCAAGAACTTGTGGGCACTGTAAAAATGTTTAAAGGACACAAGGCTTGAGATGTTGGAAAATCTTAGAAGCCTTTCATTTTGCAGAGAAACAAAAGCAAAAGTTTCTGTTCTCTTTTCCTCTTGTAGGTGAAGCGAGTGAATACTTTCGAGAAATTGGTGGTTTGATGTTTATAAATGACCTTGCCAAGTCGAGTGCTCATTGCATCGTAAAGGAAGCAGCTTTATTTACATTGGGGATTATTATAGAGAGTAATGGTAATAAAAATAGCACTGTATTTCTGAGTGTGCTATGGCCCCCTGTCCTTACTTGTGCTCCTGCTTTGTCTCCATTTTCTTTTGGTCACACAAAATGAGACTACAGGATTGTCAGTTGGAGCAAGGGCAGGGAAGGTTCCCCAGTTGCCCTGTCCATCCCCAGATTTGATCTGTGCCTTGCTGACTTGTGCACACAGGGTGTCTTTAGGTTACCAGACAGCTGCACTCCCCCTGTCCCTCAGCAGCAAGTGTTCAGTGACTCCTGGATTGTTCCAAAGCTTGCCAGGGTCCTGCTTGGTGTAGAACTCACTGCAGGGGGAAGCCCTCAGGCACTTCATAGTCCTGCCCTGTCTCTGCTCCCCACATACTGGCCACAACTGAAACTTAATAATTTAAGATGATGAGTGGCTTACTTCAGGACTTAATGGTTTTCCCTTTCTGTTTTCAGTGTATTGTCAACAGACTTTGTGTACTTCTGCATTGTTTGAAGACCTCATTTTATTTTTAATTAAAAAGGATTCTGGTGTGAACTTGAAAAGAATGTCTGTTTATGTCATCTTAGTACTGGTGTCAAATAATAGTAAGTTGGGTTTTTTTCTGTGTTACAACAACACTCCTGTTTGCCAATCTGCAGTCCAAAATTTGGAACAGTCAGTAAGCAGTTGGACATTCAATAAATAGATTTGGACATTCAATAAGCAATGTTGTGGTGAAGTGAATTTATAAAGATGAATGTTTGCATGTAACTGAACCTGAATTGTCGAAGTAGGTCATTGCTCACTGGGATTTCCTTAAACAGCAGAACGTGGTTTAGTTCTAAAAAGAGAGTTTGCAAATGCAAACTCATATTTTCTGAGAGTGTCTAGAAAGAGAGAGACAAAGAAAAGTTATTTACCAATATGTTGATGTGATTTTGTATTTCCTTCTGGGGAGGAGATGTGCTTAGGAAAGGGAATGTATGTATGTAATTTAAACTTGCTGTTAAGATTTTGTCTGCAGTTGCATTTGTCTCTGGAGTCTTGTGTGTGTTCTCTTTTAGAAAATGGGCAAACCCATGTCAGAGACACAGGCTGCATCAGCCTGCTGCTGCAGTTATTCAGGTAAACAGGGCTGCAATTCAAACAGACAGATAGCAGGCTGGTTAGCAGCTATGTTTCC
This sequence comes from Haemorhous mexicanus, assembly GCF_027477595.1. NCBI lineage: Eukaryota > Metazoa > Chordata > Aves > Passeriformes > Fringillidae > Haemorhous > Haemorhous mexicanus. The sequence goes on along the minus strand of NC_082352.1, from coordinate 2,802,738 downwards.
TTGACTATCTGGGACTTGTTTGCATTGTCCTTAACAGAACAACTCTCTCCACGTCTGAGAAGAATCTGCCAGCTGAAAACACTGATCCCTGCTATCAGCTCTGGTCCTCAGTGTGCAGCACTCTCTGTGCCTGTGTCAACAACCCCCAGAACGGTAGGTGTTGCTCTGAAAATTGTGGAAGAAGTTCAAAGATACTCTCCAAATCTGTAACACTTTGGTTTCATTTTTACTGTTCAGCTGAAGTTGATTTCATTGCGTTTTGATTTGGGGTAATTTGTTTTTACTTTTCCAGAAGATAATCAGAACATTTGCTGTTCAGTTTTTCCCTATGCCAAAGAGTGGCTCGAGAGTTGCACAGAGCCTGAGATAGTTCGTCCCATCTGTTCATTTCTTGGTCTCACAATTGCAAATAACTGTAAGTGCAGCTCAAGCTTTACACAGTTTTGCATTTGATAAAAGGAAGTTTAATTAGGGAGCTAAATGGTTTTTTCTTTCTTGTCAGTCACTACAAAGACATTTGCTGTTCTTGCAATTTTTACTCTGACCACTGTATTCCACCATCTTTACTTACACTGTGCTGTGCTCAAGTCCACAAATAGCCACAGCCTGCTTACATTTGATAGGGTCAGTGAAACTGCTGGGAGCTGTTCTGATTAAAAGTGTGTCTAAATGAAAGTCCTTATGACATGACTGAAAACAATGACTTAGGTAGAACTTGGGCATGATGTTTGCCATTTGTGTGCACATATCAGGGTCATGTTTTCCTGTAACTATTTTATATGCAGTTACTGCCTTTCTTGAGATTAATGTATCTCCAGCTTCTGTTGTATAAGAAATGTAAGGACTAACACATGCACAGAAAAACTCTGATTGATTTACTTAGTGAAATGCTAAAATAATTTGCAAACTCTGTCTCTTAAATCATATTTTTTCTTTTTTCCACTAAGCATATGTGCAGAAATATTTTGTTTCTATTGGAGGATTGGATACATTAGCCAAAGTTCTCCTTGAGCTTATGCATGATTCCTGTTTGAGTCACTCCAGCATGAAGCTTGCCGTGGTTGTAACAAAGACTCTGGATGCCTGTATTGCTAATAACTGTGAGTGGAAAGACATTTTTATCTATGGTAATTTTAAAATGCAATTTTTAAAGTCTTGCGCTGGTGGAAAAGTTGCAGAAATGAATGCTTAAAGGCAGTTAAGTTATATACATCCCAGTGGATGTTGCAGTGTTTTTTAAAACTCAGAGGTGTAAGTGGGGGATGATTCAGTTCATCTGAGGTGGATTACTGTCCCATTGTTGCTAAAATAAATACAGTGAAATTTAAACCCAACTGAAAATTAAAAATAAGATGCTCCAGCCCGTGCTGGGTAAGTAGAGCTGAGCTCTGGGCCTGGATCTGACCAGTCAGTTTGGATCCTGGCGTTAGGCCTATGCCTCAGTAATGAATTGTGTAGCTTTAGGAAGCTTTAGTCATTTAGAGGTGGAGCTGAGCACATGTGGTGTTTCTGCAGAGCACACTCTGCTCTGGTTTGCTGGCCGGGTACTGCTCTCCTGATGAGGTTTTGTGTTTTCCACAGAAGGTTTGCAGAAACCTGTGATCCTGACGAGCCTGTGCTGTGGCCATGGTTGGTGGATCTCACACTTCTGCCATAAGAGCTTCAAATGGAAGTTCCCAAAAGTTGAAAAGCATCACCCTGCACTAGTTGTGGGGGTAGTTTCAGATCAGTTGGGTCTGACAGGACTGGGCCTCAGCGTGGATGGACTAGCAGTGGTGTTGCCAGTGCCAGCAAGGGCTTGCCCCCTGCTCTTCTTATGGCAGATACTCTGTTGTCTTATTCAACTCTCTCTGGCTCCAGGCTGGAGCTGATAAAGGACGTGGAGAAACTCAGCAGGGATCTCCAAAACTTGCACAGTGCCAATTCATTCCTCAGATCTTCTGCCTCCTCTCCGTGGAGCACAGGCTGGGAGGATGGGCAGGGCTGGATTTGGGAGCAGCACAGGAGGGGTGGGCTAATCTGAACTGTTCAAGGTGGAGCAGGGCAGGGCTGAGCAGGCCCAAGGCTTTGAGGGCTTTGTAGAGTTCCCTCAAAACCCAGGATTTTATCCTTGGATAATTCCTGTACACTCATGATCTTGTTTATTTTCTTCCAATTATTTTAACAAACAGCTGCCATGGGTGTTGTCTTGGCAAAGTATCACACTGTGTCAGAGCTGCTGAAGCTGCTGTCCAATGAGACACTGAGCACAGGAGAAAAAATCAGTATTATTCTAACAATTGGACACTGTACTGAAGTTTGTGGTAAGATCTGCTTTTTCTTTTTCCTGTCTGTCAGCTTCTCCTAAATTCTCATCCACTGACTCCTCCCGTGGTGTCACTTCATCAAGGCTGGGACACGATTGTTCTATTAAATAATACAGTCTCAGTATGTGGACAAAAATGTCTATGTTCTATAACGTTCCATCTTTAAATTTCAAAGCTTGTTAGCAGGAAGTGTCTTTAGTAGCTTTGAAAAAGTAGACTAAATATGCAAGAATTCAGAGCTGGGCTTAGGTGTCACAGGGAATAATTAATCCAGACCTGAAAGCTCTGGACACAGAGCTTTCCAGGCCCAGCAAAAGAGTTCTCTTGAGCTCTCTTTTTCATGGTCCTTGGCACATACAGCTTCTGTCCACTGCTTACAAGGCCAGGAATATTTGTAAAAGCCATGTAAGTGCATTGGTTTTCAGGAGCAAGAGGTAGCCCTGAAATGGTTTTGTCAAGTTCCTCAGGGCTTGCCCAAGCATATCTGGTACAAATACAGCACTTCAGTTGGTGTTCTGTGGTAGTGCAAGCAAAGAGAAAGGGAAATTCATTTGTACTTCTGGTTTTTCTCATGTATGTTTAGAGAAACAAGAAAAAGGCCTTATGTTCAAAAATCCCGGTTGATTTTCATCCTCTGAGTGCCAATAACATGTTCAATAATTAGCTCAATAGGTCAGAAATTTATTTTAGCAGACATTTTTTCATGAAGAATTAGTGACACAAAACTTAATGGAAAATGTCTTTTGAATAGAAAAAATATTAAACAAACAGAAGAAAGGTTTCTCCTAAAATGTCAACACTGTCAAAATAAATATGTTAAAATTTTTTCTTTCTTTTTTTTAATTAAGTTTCAAGAAGAAAGAACTATGTTTAGCAAGTTATCAGTTATATGAATCCATATGGGAATGAGATCACAATAAAAATTCAGCTAATTACATAATAAATGAGGAGGAACAGATTGGCTAGACCAGGATTAAACTACTAATTTTATTTTGTTAAATATAAACCTTGAGATTTTGATATTTCTGCATCTCAGACCTCACAGAAATGTCACATATCTACTCCAAGAGCAGGTAATGGAAGAGAAGAAATACAGGAGTCATTATTCAAATGTTTTAGGCCACAATTAAATGAGTTTGGAGCTCTGTTGTATAACTTGTCTCAGTCATCCTTCAGTTTTCTTACAGCAACCTGAGTTCTGGTCACATCATCCTGTGGGATGTAAAGCTCTCCTGCTGTCACTGCAGCAGGCTCGGGTCTGGAATGAAAATCTCTCTCTCTACAGAAACGTGCAGATAGCTGCCAGTGTTGGCCCCTACAATGGCTGTAAGGTGAAGGTGTGTGGGGCTGAAACCAAACCAAACCTTTACCTTGTCTTGTTCTAGAAGAGAACCAGCGTGAGCTGCTTCAGAACAACGGGCTGCCACTCATGATTCAGGTATTGACAGAGTCTCAGGACGAGGAACTCATCAAAGCTGCTACTTTTGTGCTGCAGAACTGCAAACAAATGAGTAAGCTCGCTGTGACTGCTTTAAAAAGGAGAGGGATTGTTTCCATCTCCGTGTTCTGCTGATTCCCCAAGGGATTTTAACAGTGGCAGCTTTGTAATTCTGTGTACTCCAAAAGATGTTTGTTTTCTGCACAGAAAGTTGCCTTTTTGTCATCAAGAACTGACTTAGGCAGAAAAAAGGGAAGTAAAAATTCCAACAGTGTTGCAAAAATGCATTTGTGAAACCTCTCCACGTAGGGCCAGTTCTTAAAGCTTTCCCATCTCTAAATGGTGTGGAAAATACAAACATTGTCATTCAACACCCACTGGATACTCTCTTCCTGGGGATGTACCACTAGAAGGAGAGAATAAACCAGGAGATAATCAAGCCCAAAATCACTGTGTCTGCATTAATTTCTAATATTAAGAAATCTTGATCTTTTTATTCTAAAATAGGATGTATTTTTGGGTCCCCTGTTTTAGTTTTTTATTACTTATGTGTACAATCCCTCCCATGAAACACAGAGACCTTGTCCTCTAATCTCCAGCATGTGGAGGGTGTGCAGTTGGTAATTAGGAAAAACAAACAGGTATCTACATTTCTGTGCTGCAAGCACAACTGAGAGGTTTGTGTCAGATTGAGGAGGTGTGGAGATTGGTAGTGTCCATTAATATGGAATTGTTTTTTTAAAAAAGCAGAGACTCATACTGGTGAAGAACCCAGAATTAATTCAATGAAAAAGCTTTTTTTTTCCCACGGCATCATTGTGAAAACAGTTTATAGGAACTATAGTTGCAAGCTCACCTCTTGTAACTGCAGAGTATATTTCAAGTATGTTGACATTTATGTATAAATCTAAATTTTATAAAAATTGGTTTTTTGCATTAAATTATTGGGGCTGTCCCTCAGCATACTAAAATATAATAAATACTTTAAAAATGTTACTTGGTAAAATTTTAAATATTAATGTTGTTTTGTATTTTATAAAGCTGAACAGTTGTCTCTGAATTTATATGATAACTCTTTAAATGTGAACAATGCAGAAGAATTGGATGTGCAAGTCAGAAAAAGATGTTTGCAAGACTACTGGAAGAAAGCAAAAGAAATTTTACACAGAAGAAACTCAGTTGAAAAACAGGATGATGAGGTTGGCCTACTTACCAAAATAGTATAAAACTAACCACATCTTTCCAGAGTTTAAGGAGAAAATGAAAGTAAATCCTTTAGATAATTTCCATGTGAGCAAAAATCCCAGGAAAAAACGTTGGATTTGTGTGAAACTACAACCTGCAACTTTTATCAGTACTGCAGATCAGACTGAGTTGCAGGTGTGCAGAGAATGGAGGCATCCGTATTGTGGGAAGTATTCTTGTTTATTGTAACCCCAGATTTTCTATGAGATAGAAAAAGAAGTTGAGTTAATTTTTAATTGCTGGACATTCAAACCCATAATTTTAATATTTGGATGCATGAAATGCTCAGGGTTGTAAAGCTGTGGGAACTGATTTGCTGATCTGCCCCAAAGGGTGGATATTGTACATTCACTGGAATAAACATACAGCAGAACACTCAACATGACAACGTCAGGGGCAGAGCTCAAACTCCATCCTATTGCAAAAAGCAAGAGCAGCACACCTTTCAAATAAGGATAACCCTTTTGGGCATACTTTATATGACTTCCATCTCTTCTTTCTCCTTCTAGAATGATTCTTCTGAAAAAAAAAATCAGTTTTTTTTGGAGAGGAACTGTCTGCACTAAATGGGAAGATGTGAATTAGCATCTTCCGCTTTTAAAGGGAAACAACTGTTCTTGTGTATGTTCCAGGAAATCCATCTTTATTAAGATGGATTTAAGATGGATTTGATACTGCATACTTCCAGCCACTTAACACTGATTTAAATTACTGGGCTTTGAAACAGTGAATAATTCCCCCTGATCTCAGGGGAAACTTGAAGTGATCAGTGATGACTGCTCCCAAAGAGCCTATTCCCCATTTTATCCCAGAATGCCCAGAAATGAACCATATTAAACTGACTCATTCAGTGTGGCTCTAGAATGCTAGTGCTCTACATGGAGAAATATTTGGCCCTGACATAGGTGCCTTTATCACCACATTTTAAGCTTTCATAAATACTAACAGAGAGACTCTTCAGAAAGCACCAAAGTAAAGTCAGTAGTTCAAGCAACAATCTCCTTTGAAAATCAGTGCAATTTTTTTTAACTGAGTGTTTTAGTGTGCTTTTCTTGCCTGTGTAATTTTCTGCAAATTGCAATTTAAGTCTTTTCCTTTTCCTTTTCCTTTTCCTTTTCCTTTTCCTTTTCCCTTTCCCTTCCTTCAGAATGTGTTAGTAGTAGAGGTAGGTAATGACTGAAGGAGTTGTGGAATGATACAGATTTTTTTTTCTCCCTTCTTTTCAAAATAATACATACTACATATAATAATTAAGTATGTTACTGTGCTGCCAGGTTGGTATGTTCTCATTTAATCCACTGACAGTCTGGTTTTCCTTTCCAACTTGAAGGATTGTTATAATAATTATTGTTTTATCTCTTTCAGGACATTATTGAGACTGGTAGAACAATGAAAGCTCTGCTTTCAAAAATAAAAGACAAGAAACCAATGATAGTAAAAGGTATATACCTGTAAGGTACAAGGATAAAGCCCCTAACTGACATCTTCAAATCATTTGGGTCAATAGGCAGTGTATGCTGACAGGTGCTTGTTTGGCTTGAAGTTTGGAGTGGGAGGAAGCAAATGCAGGAAGTAATCCTTATCCAGCTGCTGAAAAATTAAGTGTTTCTTAAAGTGGGAAATTTACCTGTGCACTACCATCTTCACTGCTCAAATTAATAAAAAAAGGTTTTATGGCTCTTTCCATGTAGTCCATGAAGTCTGATGCATTCCCTGTTTCTTACTTTATGTTTGAAGGAAATTCATCTCTTTCCATAGGTTTTCTAACACCACCTCAGTTGCCTCAATACTAGAATGACAGCACTCTGAAGATTTCTTAATACCCTCAACCATAGAGGTTTTCAGAATCTGAGTCTGTCAGCCCTGGGAAGATGACTTCAAGTAGCATTCTAGATCTGCTTTTAGTAGATCTCTAAAGAAATTGTGTGGAACATCCCTGTGTCTGTCAAGTAACCACAATGCTCTATAAAAACAGTTGCTTTAAGCATCAGTTATCCAGACAGTCCTTCTAGTGACTGTCCAGGAGGTTCTTAGTTTCTTCTGAAGTGCACAGGCAAAGCAAGAATAGATGTAATTTTGCAGAAGAAATTGTCCTTTTCTCCCTCCCTCCCCACTAAAATCATTACTGGCCACTTGGACATGCTTCCCCCTCTGTGCTGTTTGAGTGTGCTGAGGCATTGCTGCATGGAAGGGCGAAGATCTGAGACACGGGATTGAAGGGAACTGAATACAAAGTGGAGCCACTTGGACAGACAGATCAGAGCCTTTGCTTCTCCCTCCACTTCAAGGCTGAACGCTGCTCCTTTCTGTGCAATCATCTCACTGTTTTCATTTAAGTGAATGATTTTAGACGCTTATGGGGAGGTGTGGGAGAATGGAAGTCTAGAGCTTAGGGCAAGGCATTTTAAAAACCAACCTTCTCTGCTCTGCCTTACAGCCTGCTCCTTAAAACGACATGTCAGAATCCAGGAAACAGACCAGACTGTAAGTATCGTGGTTTTCTCAGGTTTTTTTTGGTTTTTTTTTTTCTGTATTTTCCAAAGCAGTCCTGCAACTTCAATTCAGGCAGCACATCTGACAGCTGGCACATAACTTTCATGAAGGTCAAGAGAAATGGGGAGAAACCACATAAACAGCTAATGAACAGCTATGCTATCCTGAGACCTCATGACCACCTTGTTTTTTTCCCCTGGTTGGCCTGAGTGCAGGTTTAGCTATTTGATATACAAATTTAGATAGCAGAAACAGATCAAACCTTAACTATGTTTGGCTTTGCTTTGACCCTAGAGGGCATTTGTTTTGACTTCACATTATTAAACTTGCCTTGTTTCCAAACTGAAAAGTCCTACTGAATCACAGTTCATCTACTTTCACTCAAGTAAAATCTCACTCCTTGTGTCCTCTCCCAGGACTAACTCATAACTAGGTTTTAAACAATTATTTTGTTAATAAAAATCATTCTCTTAACACCTTCATTATATTACTGACTCATGGGAATGGTTTAGATTCTAACCTCTGTCATCAATTTACAGCTCAGATTTTAAGAAAGCACCCTGAAGGAGATGATGCCTATTACTCTCAGCTCAAGTATGTGTTGAATACCAACTGTGCATTTCAAAGCTACTTACACCACTGAAGTATAAAAAGAACTGTATTTTCTTACAGATACTGGCTTTGAAATTCCAGATAAATTTGTGGTTGGATATGCTCTTGACACTAATGAAAAATTAAGTGTAATGCAATATAGATGCATAAGAAATGTTTGTGCTTTTTATAATTCTACTCCACAAGTCTCATGGCTCAGCCATGCTGCAGGACATCCTGAAGCCCCAGGATGGTGAGCAGCGTACAATCTGTGGCCCCATCTGAAAATGAAATCACTTGTCATTTGACTTGAATTGGATATTTGTCTGTCTCAGCTCAATCCTATGTTGCTCTTCTGTCACCAGGTCTTCAAAGCGGCCGTGCAGGCACTCTGTGTGAAGGTTTGCCACACACTCATGGATAACATGGCTGTAAGATCTCTCTTCCCTTATTCCATTACAGCTTCCTTAGGCTGCACAGAGTAGTAGACTTAGAAACATCATAAACTAAGAGGGTTGGTCTTTTTTCCCTCCTTTGTTTTCAAAAGTACTTTCTTAATTCTGATAAACTCAGAAAGTTTTTCCTTTCTAAGTCTTTCTACTAAGACAAACCAGTTCTGCTGAAGACACAGTCAATCTGTGCTATTGCTCAGCAGCAGGAGGTGTATGCAGTAATTTAACAAACCTAAGTTCTTTAGAATATATAATCCTATATATTACAGATAAACTTGGAAAGAATATTAGAATCTCAAGTTTACTGCAAGGAAACTTGCAACAATTATGGTTCTAGCGTGTTTTTATTAAAATGTTTGGAATATAACTGAAAATCAGTCTTGCATTTCATTCGAAGATAGAGGTTGATAAATATTGTAGGTTGGTTTTCTTTTTTTTCCTTTTAGCACATCTGTGTTCTGAAAGAGAATGCAAAAGAGAAATACAGGATATCATAATGTCAGTCTTCTGGAGCACTAATTCCTGGCTGCTGATTAGGTGATAAACCATTACACCAGGAAATTACTTCTGCTCCTTGTGTGTCCCTAAGAACCAGAAGCTACCTGTTACTGTCCAGGACCTGCAGCTCGCTGATTCCCACTTGTACTATGCGCTGAACACCAACTGTTGAGACCCTGGGTTTTTCCCGTCGCGAAGGTGCAGCCCGGAGCTGGGGCCGAGGGTCTGGCAACGAGGAGCGTTGCCAGCGTGCACGTCACGTTCCGCGCCCCGGAGCGGATTCCTCCCCCTCCGCCCGGGGACCGGGGGGGCACCAGGGCTGGAAGGAGCGGGGATCGAGGCCCCCCCGACGTCACCGCCCCCGGCCCGGCCCCGACGATCGGGTGCTGCGGTTGCCAGGGAACCGCGGGCGCGGCCACAGCGGCTGTGACGGCGCCGCCGCCTCAGTTGCCGCAGAGCGCGCTCCGCGGTAGTTGTTCGCAGCCTGTGCTCGCGCAACGGCTGCGCTCAGCGATTTGACAAGTGACTTGTTCACAGGACATTGCGAGCTTTGGTCTCTGAACTCGCGAGCATTGGTCTCTGCGAGGGTGTACTGAATTTCATTTGAAGGTAAAGATTGACTGAAGTTGTACTTTTTGGTTTTGTCACATTTGTGCTCGGAAAGAGAATTCCAAAGGGAAATACAGGATGGGATAAGGCCAGTCTTCTGGCACAGCAGTTCAGTGGCATGTACAGCTGAGTGGATGCACTATATGGTCTACAGATTGTGCCTTTTTTTTTTTTTTTTCACTGAAGAAATGCAGAATTTACTAAATGTACTGTTCTATACCTTTTTTTCCTATAGCGATTACTTAAAGGTGCTTAAAGGTGAATGAGTTCTGTTCAAGTTTCAGTGGGTTGTTATGATCCAGTTATTAAAATTATTAGGGAGGTGCCCCTGAATTAAGGTGCAAACAAGACCAATGTGCCAAAGTCAATAGTGTGGATTTTATGTAACAGTAAATGTGAAGAAGAGAGAGAGAGAAATAGAGAAGGGGGTTGGGGAGGGGAAGAGAAATATAGAGTGACAGTTTAAATAGAAAGTAGAAAGTATCACCATTGCATGGATCTCACTGGCATACCATTAAATCTTCTGGTCTTCTCTGTGGTGAGGTGTCACAAAACATGAGACTCCAATGGATTAATGCAGATTTGGGCAAGGTGGGACTGCCCAGGTAGCTCCCTAGGGCGGGGCAAGTTGGACTCTGTCTCTTGCTACTTTCAAATAAGATAAAATCTTTAGCACCAGTATACCCCTTTGAGCCTGCTGTGAATTGGGTTGTGGATTTTCAGATCTGTTGTGTTCCTTTGCATGCCATGCAGTCATCTGGTGCAAGGCCTCAGGAATGGCTCTGGGGGCACTCTGGAGGTCTTTGATGGGTTCTGACACCCCCTCAGCTGCCCCGGATGGGAATGTCCCCTGGATGTGGCCTTCTGGGGCTGGGGGGTTTTAGAGCTGAGCCAGTTTGTCTGAGGGAGGATGGGTGTCCACTGCCCCTTACCAGAGGTTGTGCCACAGCCCAAAATTTCCTCCTTCCCCCTCTGTTGATGGGAGGTTTGTGTGCAAACCTGGCCTCAGCAGACGAGTCTGTGGCTATGACTTCCCCCAGCCTGAAGGCAGACAGAGCTGATTTTCAGGACAGCTGCTGCGTTTGGCTTTGTTGTGGATACATTTTTCTCCGTTAGCCTTGTTTAGTTCTCCCCAGACCTGCGATAACAGGACAATAGTGTCACCTTGATCTTGTCTCAAGTTCCCTTAGGTGGCTTAACTCACAGTGCCAAGTTCCAGTCAGGAGGCATTTTCAGGGAGGGGTGGGCTTCAGTGGTCTCAGCTTCTTTATTCAGTTTTGTCAGAATGGGCAAAAAGTCCTTTATAACAAAATTTAAGCCATTAGCCATAACATTCCAGTCTCTCACAAGTCCTGTGAGGAGCAGCTGAGAGAGCAGAGATGGTTTAGCCTAAAGAAGAGGAGGCCCACTCTAGCTATTTTTAGGTAATATTTAAGCTGCAGCTTTGTCTGTGCCAACTATTATTAATGTTCAGCTCTTTAGCTCCAGGTTTCAGTACGATCCATCTTTGAATTGCACAACATAGCCATATAGTTCAAATAAAGTCCAACTAGAGGCCTAAAAACACTAGCTACTTATGCCAAACAAGCACTCAACTACTTTCAAATAATATAAAATTTTTAGCACCAGTATATCCCTTGAATCTGCCATGAATTGGGTTCTGGATTTTCAGAGTTCCATTGTTGTTCCTTCCAGTTTTGTTGAGGCATTGTCGCTCATCTGCGACATCCTCCCTTCAAAATGGCGTCTGGATTGCAAAAGAAGACACCAACACCTCGTCTTTTGACCCGGGAAATGCTGAAATCTTTTACTGTAAGTACCCACTGGAAACTGCCCTGGTGTCCCTGCTCTCCCTGCCCCTGTTGTCCAGCAGTGCAGTGAAGCTGCAGACCCCCTCCCCAGCTCTTTGTGCCGTGCTGCTGTTGCTGGGGGCTGTCCTGGTGCAGTAGGGAACGCTGTGGGATGTGTCGGGGCAGTGGAAGCCCTCAGCATGGGCTTCTTTCCCTCTCCTTTGCCACAGGAATTCCTTCTGTCAGGATGGGCCCTCACCTGTGCTGCTCTGACCATCCTGCCCTTGGGCACCTGGGCATTTGGGGGGAAAGCTCAAACTCTGCCCAAAGCCCTGAGAGCCACGGCTGGTCCCAGCTGGAAGAGCTTCCAAAGCAGCTGTTCTCTCCCAGCTGCTGTGTGAGCACAGATCCAGCCCTGCAGGCAGCACTGGAGCCAGGGCCACAAAGGTCCCTTGCTGTCTGCAGCTCACTTGGCTGAAGATGTCCCACTGCTGAGGCTCTGTCAAGGAGATGCCTCTGTTTTCTTCTGTGGAGGGCTCTGTCAGCCCAGACAGAGAAAACAATTAATAGAACTAAAACTTGGACACATTCCCGTGCACCTCACTCTTGGTACGCCTTTGTTTTCTTGCATCTCTGGGACTCAGCCAGCAGTGCTGTCTCCTCACTGTGAGTTCTGAGTGTTGTGCAGGGATGGAGTTCAGGCAGTTCTGAGAGCTCCTCCCCACTCTCTGGAAAGGTCACTGCCTCAGTCCAATGGAACGCAAGAGGAAACAAATGCCCAAAGAGCAGAAATCCCCAACCATGTCCCATCCAATCCTGGAGAGACTAACGGGACAGAGCCATGTGGCTGGAGTGTGTGTATTGCACTCTGTATTATTAATTTATTGGTGCTAAGTATTTCAGCAGGAAACTTCCAGGGCTTCCAGAACTGTCCTAGTGGCTGTGATCACAAGTTATTCACCAGTGCCACTTGTTCAAGAAAAGCCTTTCTGGACAAGCACATCTCTGAGGCTCTAGCTGGTGTATTTTTGCCTTTCAGCTGCTTCCCTCTAAGTTCCTGAGGGAGAAGCTTCTCGGCACAAAGAAGGAGGCCAACACTGGGAAGAGTATGCTGCCCAGAATTGGCCCACTTCAAGACACAAGTGAGGCTCGTCAAAAGGTAGCCTTTTCCTGCTCTTTTCCTTTCTGTTTAACATAAAGTTAGAAGAGGGTATGTGCTTCTGACAGGCTTGCCTCCAGGAAAATACCTCAGTGTGCAGGGCCTGTTGTCATTGCAAACTGCCAAGAGTCCTGATCTGCACTAAGCAAAACAAATAATCTCTGCTGAGGCTGCTGGGGTGTGCTGGAGTGTAGCTGCCATTGCTAACAGGGACACATTGCTGGGGACACAAAGGGACAACATTGCCATTTGCCATTCTCCTGCTGAAATAGCCTCCTCTTGCTTTGGTATGGTCACCATCAAATGCTCGGGACCACAAGATTCCCTCCAGAGTGGCAGCATTGACCTTTGAAGGCCGAGGACCTGTAGGAATTACTTTGGATTTAACAAAATGAATTAATTGCATTAATACTTTGAGTTGGAACAATGTGTTGGGACCTGGATGGGGTGTTAGATTTTGCAGGCTGCCAGGTGTAGAGGGGACTGGCCCTGGGCAGAGGGGAATGGATGTACTTTATCTGGATCAGTGCCTACTTAGAGGTGTGTTTAAATCTGCTTTTCTGGCAGTACTGGCTCAGTATAAAGCACAGTCCAGAGGGGTGGGGGACTGAGGTGGGCTGTTGAGCAGGAAATTGGCAGCAAGAGACGCATAACACACAGGAAATTGGCAGCTTGAGACATGTAACACACTGGTTAAGGATTGCCCTGGAGAGGGGCGTTGTGAGCACTTCAGGGAAGAGCACAACTGAGGGACAGTGTGCTGCAGCCACTCCCTTCGGCAGAATGTGTCTGCTGTGCAGTCACACGGGAGACCTGCTGGTGTCCCTGCAGTGACAGCAGTGTGGCTGGAGCAGGCAGACAAAGCAGGGGAGAGTTTTCTCAAAGCAATGTCTCTGCTCCAGAAGCATTTGCTGTTGTTGTCATGTCATTCCAGACGTGCCTCTACAATGGTATCAAATAAGATAGCAATAATTCCAAGAAAGCATCCATTTAAAGCTCATGGAAAAAGGAAGTACCAACTCTACTTTGACCCAAGTTGCTGAGAAAACAACTGAACCTTATCCTCATTCAGCATTCACCTCATCCTCATTCAGCATTCACCTCACTTGTCTTTTTATTTTTGCGTTTCCCTGTGTTTGAAACACACTAATTTTTAAGTAAATTAAAGGGGACAAAATCATTGAAGCAAAAGAAAACAGTTTATTAGTAACTACTCAGCTGAGCCAGGTGTGTCTCCCTCGTGGAGAGCCAAGCACACACACACCCTCCGAGAAAATGGCAATCTTTCTGTGCCCTTTACACCCGGCTGGGGCGGTCCCTGTCCCCTTTCCCATTGGATGTGTACTCAGGTGCTTCCATCCTCTACTGACCACCAACTTTTCTGTCCCCTCCCCTCTCATCCTACTCCCTTTTGGTCAGGTCTTCAATCCCGTCCCTCTCACTGCAACACCCAACAAATCAACCTGAACAAATCCAACCACAAACAACACATGAAACCAACAAATTCCATTCTTTTGCTTAATAACATTTTGGCTTCAGCAAAAATCACCTCATCTCTCACACCTCCTCTGGTACCGTTCTCTTCCTACTGATGTCTAAGTTCTAGAGCAAAAAAGGTGTTTGCAGTTGTGTGGGCCTGGGTTTCCCTGTCTCAGAGTAAAGGACATCCCAGAATTTTTTCCCATGGAGTCTCCTGTAAATCCATGGGTTTTACTTACTCCGTGAGTGCTCAGTCAGTGCCCCAGAGCTCTGTGACCACATGGGCACAGGGCTGTGCTTAAGGGAAGTGCTGCCTGGCATTGTGGAGAAAGAAACCTGGAGAAATACATGCCAAAGGAGCAGCTTGGCTTGAGCCTGCTCTAAGCTGATCAAGCAGTTCTCAATCAGCTCAGAGCAGAGGTTCGTGAGCTACTGTTTGCCCAGTATGGGCTGGGCAGATGTGCTCCCCCAGAGTCTGTACTTTACTGGGGAGCGGTGTAAGGGATCCTTCATGAACCTTCCTCCCAGCAGCTGAACCTCTCCATGCTCTCCCTTTCCTCTCCAGTTGTTGTCAGGTCCTCCGAAACAGAGCTCGCTTGGGGTTTCCCCGTCAGAGATGGTATTTCAGAACTTCGTCCCTCATGAGGTCTCTGAAATGGTGCTGTCTCTCATTAATAAGAACAAGGTAAGTGCTGGCACCCGGAGCTTTAACACTGTGCTGGAAGAGAACAGTGGTGTAATTTCCATAGTGTACAGCAAAGCAAGTTCTCTGCTACAGCACATGCAGAAGAAAATGTCTCAGCACCTTTATTCTGCAAGATGGTGGAAATCTTCCTGTGCTGGGAATTGTCCTATGATTTTGGCCATGCGTTGATGGTATCTAGCTCAAAGGAGTTTCCTTCTCTTGAAAGCTCTGGATTGATAGGGATGTAGAGGGCTGTAGAGTTCTTACCAGCTCTCATGCTTTGCCTCGAGTCTATATCACACCCTGTGTCTCCTTGGTTAATCTTGGCTCCTGGTAGGAATCTCTGCCTCTCTCAACCTGTTTGGCTCCCTCTGTGCAGCTCACAGTCAAAGCTCAGGGGCTGAGTCTTCTCCACTTTGTGCTGGAATCACTTCTCATCAATGGCATTGGCACTGCAGGAAATGTGTTCTTAAAGAGCCCTGCAATCAGGCTGATGGAGCAGAAGCAGTGAGAGGCCTTTAGGTGCCACTTCAGGCTCTTGCTCAGCTTCATCCAGCTCTGCTCAGCTTTTCCAAAAGCAACACGGTGCTCTGCTTTCCCTTTGGAGAACCAGAGCACATCCAAAGCCATCTGCTCCTGGAGGTTTTCACCTTCACTTGAAGTAATTGTGATTGTTTTGTAGTTTCCCAAGACAGCTGAGAGAGAAAAAGTTGAAAAATGTCAGCAGTTGTGTTCCACTGTAAAGTGGAAAACTGCGACCATTTGAATTTCAGTCAGGGAAACATTTTCTCAAATGAGGCTTGTGCCAAGTGTGGGCTGGTGAGAAGGGACAGGAGGGAGTCCAAATCATCTGGTTTAGACTTTTGGAGAGCATTTTGGTGCTCAGGGGTTGATATCAGTGTGCTAGAAAATGCATGTTTGCTGTGTCTGTGAATGCCAGACGGCAGAACCTGGCCTGCTGGCTGCAGGCAGGAATGCCCAGCAGCCCAGCCTGCCTGCGCGGGCAGCAAGAAGCCCTGGAGAGCCAAGACTGGCTTATCATCCTGGAACCACACTGTCAGTCAGTGCTGGTCATGTTTCTCCAGGCAGAAAAGGCCTTTGAAGCCCATAGTCAACAGGCACAGCCTGTCTGTGTTTCTGTCACTTTTGGCAAGCTGATTGCTCTCATAGTTTTATGATTCTTCCTTGCTGCTTTACTGCCCATTTCAATTCTCTTTGTCATCTCCTTGTTTTAGGGATTGTCTTGCTGTGTTCCTTCTTTTGCCTTTCAGATTTGATTTTATTCCCAGTAAGACCACAGGGCTTGGTCGCCTCTCTGGCTGGTCTGCCTGCCTGACTGTATCCCCACAACATCCCTACCCAAAGCTGAAAAAGGGAATTTCTTTCTTCCCCCAGGATAATGTGCTGGTTTGCTTTCAGGTAGCACAATCCCCCTCTGGAACACGACAACTGCATGGCTGTGTGCAGGCAGAAGCCAGCAGGTTTTTTGGCTTTGTTGAATATGCAGATGACTTGGTTCAGGTGCTCTGACTCCATCCTGCTGGTGCTGACCTGCTCAGCCCTTCCTTCCCACCAGGCACTGCCCAACTGCCCCTGGCCAAAATGCTGGAGGCAGACAGAAGGGATTTGAGTTCAGCCTTGTGAATGATGTGCCTGTGCCTGCAGAGCTGAAAGTGCTTTGGGAAAGGGGCCAAGGAGGGATGACACCAGGGCACAGACAGGTCTCCTTTCGTCCTGTTTCCACAAGTGGCACAATCATCATTTCATGTCTTTGCTGCAGTTTCCTCAGATGGTGAAGGTCTCCATGGAGAGCTCACCTTACTTCCAGCTCATGTGCTCCAACGACGCGTACCGTGTGGTGCTGCCGGGCGCGTCTGTGCCTGTGCGCATCCGCTTCACCCCCGACGAGAACAAGGTGAGACTGGAGGAGCCAAAGCACAGAATGATCTGCACAGCCATTGTTTTCCCTGCACTCTGGCTCCAGCCCATTGCATGCTGTGAGCTTGGCTCCAGGCCGTGGGCAGGCAGCCTGCAGCCAGTCACACCTTGGCACACTGCAGCCAGGCCTGACAGGCTCTGCTTCCCCTCGCTGCACATTCCTGAGCATTCCCAGGGGAAGATGCAGAGGGAACAGGATGGAAATGACAGAGGGCTGTTGATAGATGTTGGGCCATCTCTAGGTACAGTGGAAGGGGTTTCATTATGATGGAAAACACCAGAGGAACAAAGAGGTCAGAGAGCTTTCCTCCTTCCTGACTGCCAACAGCTTCCCTGCTTCACCCTGGGCTGGAGCAAAGACGGTGCTTTTTCACCCCCTCTGTTCTGCAGCCTTGCAGCTGTGCTGTCCCAGAGCACAAGTGAGCATGGTACAGCTGCAGGGCCAGGGCAGAGGATGTGCTGTGCCTGTCAGCCCAGCCTGGCACAGGCACACTGGGCTCTGGGTGCCCTTGGTCAGCAGGAGGTTGCTGAGCTGCAGGGGACTGGGACACCTGCCTGAAGGAGCTCGTGCAGGGCAGGTACAAGCTGCAGGCAGAGCTGTGAGCCCAGAGCCCGTGGCAGTGACACTGCTGGGGCTCTGTCTTCATGCCTGTCCCTGTGCTTGCTCTGTCAGCTGGCACCCATCCCGTGCCAAAGGTGCTTTTGTGGGGAGGTTTGAACAGCAGTGCTGAGGCCCTGGCAAGTCTGATCTCAGTGCTGGGATCTGGAGGTTTGTTCATACAGAAGAGTTTGTACATGGCATGGAAGGGAGGAAGCCTTGCAGGGAAGCAAGGAGAGGCCCTTTCCAACAGCATCCTGCTACCTCTTGGCACTGTTCTTCTCCTGACTTGGTTGGAGAGGCAAAGTTAGAGGGGAGTTCTGAGCCATCTGATGTTTCTGCACCAGGCCAGAGGTGCAGGATCTCTTTGGGTGTAGCTGTTTTCTCATCTTCCTTTTGCTGCTTAGAGTCAGTTTAACACTTTATCCTATTCTCAAACAGTGGGAATATTGAAACCTAAAGAGGAATGTCCTGTGTTCCCTAGCTCCATGTTCCTTAGAAGGGACTTAGGAACTATTTCGCATCTTTAAAATTTTGAGTAAAAATTATGGTGGCCTAGGGTAGTTCTCCGTATGACCCAAGTGACACAAGAGCTGAATGCCACAGAGACAGGCCTCGCAAAGTGCACTGGTGCCTTTAAAATGTGACATATTAGTAGAACTTAGTGTTCATTTTAGGGTGGAATAGGTAAATTGATGTCCTTGAAGGGTTATAGGAAATGTTTTTTCTTCTGCCATGGGGATGGCACTAAATGTCCTGTGCTGATCCACTGTCTTTTCCTGCAGAATTATTCCCACAAGCTTGTCTGCATCACTGCAAGGGAAAGGATCGTTGTGCCCATCCGGGCCATTGGTGCCCCAGTTGTCCTGGACTTCCCTGCCCAGCTGGACTTCTCGGTGTGTCCAGTCAAGTACAGCACCCAGAAGACTCTTCTGGTCCACAACACTGGTAACCTGGAAGCTCATTACCAGCTGAGCACCCAGAGGTGAGGCAGCTCATCTGTCCTTGTGCAAAACACCTTTGGGTGGTAACAGAGTTAGGAAAGAGCAACAAAAGGAACCAGAGCATTGCAGCTGCTGCCCTGCAGCCTGGCTGGAAGGGAGCAGGATGGATGGCATCTGCTCTTGCTTTCAGTGGCCTTTGAGCTTTCTCTGTCCCAGATTTCCTCGAGGGTGCTGGAACATGTTGGTAGCTGGCTTGCACCCTCCTGAGCACAAGCAGCTTCTGAAATGCTTTCTCAGCACTGTCAGACCCATTCTCTGGGAGGACAAAAGCATGTGGCTTTCCTGTGGTCCTCTCATGAGATGCCCAACATGAGCTGTGCTGCAGGCAGCCAGTGCAGTTCCTGTTACTTAAAGCTGATCTGATTTCCCCTGTCAGCTGAGGGCATCAGTCACCTCTTCTGTTCCATGATGAACCTTTGAAAGAGTTCAAAATTTCAAACAGATTATTTAAATCTCTGAATAAGGTTGTGCCCCTTTCATTGAGATTTCTTTTTAAATGCTTTGAGGTTCCTGTGTTTCTGCTGTTTTCTCTTTTTGTGTTGTGTTAAATGTTTGCCAAAAGATCATGCATTCTTCATTGGGAACGTTCATGAAGGTCAAGCTCCTCCAATGCCTCTCAATACACCACATGCCCATAGGTACCTGCACAGGTCTCAAGGAAATAGGAGACATTTAGTGAATATGTGAAAAGCAATTGGGCTGATTTAGAAGATAAAAGTATAGAATAACTTTTGCTGGAGGGGACCTCTGGAAATCATCTGAGCAAACACACTGCTAAAAGCAAGAGCAGTGTCTGGGGATTGCAAGGTGCCATTGGGAGATCTGGACCTGTCTTTAGATGCCATACAAGGAAACAAACATACCAATGGACCCAGTTAAAAAGCAGAAGAAAACCACCTATTAAAACCCCCTCCATACCTTATCTTTTCTGCCTGTTAGGTGCAGTAGTGAGGATGGATCTAAGAGGATGAGAACTGTCTTAAGGAGCAGCTCACAACAGATAAAAGGCCAAAATTGAGCTTGCCAGCCCCATCTCTTGGCAGTGGTTTTCATTTGGTTATTACAGTGTCAGGGATATCTCCTTCACAGCTCTTCTGTGGGCTCAGGGAACATCTTAGTGCTGTTGGCTGAAATTCAGAGGAGTAGAGCTTGTGTCCTTGACTCTTGGGGAGCCAGGTCTGTGTGAGAGATGACTGCTACAGCAGGAACAGAGGAGTCTGGTGGGTACAGCCTGGGGATGTAGGAGATGCAGGGGCTGATTTGCACTCTGTTTTTCAGTCCTGACAGCTGAGTCCTGGACTTGGCTGGATCTTCTTCTTCTTCTGATAATTTGAAAATAAGGAGACACCTTCTTTCTCAGGCAAGCCCTGAAGTCACCCCCAGAAATATTATTTCCATCCTGCCATTTGAGGGCAGGAGCATGTAACATGGGGCAGCAATGGAAAGGGAATGGAATGGAAGGTAGTGTTGAAGCCTGGCCAGGGATTCCCCTAACTGGCAGCTTCTCTGTTCTGATGAAGTTTCTGGCAAAAGACTAAGGGAAGAATCCTGTGCCTTGCTCCCAGCAGGCACTGATCCCCCGAGCCCCAGCAGAGAGCTGCAGCAGGGCTGGCATCAGCCCCGGGGCAGATGCAGGAGCACATGCACTGATCTGGCTCTGGGGCTGCTGGGGCCTTGTCTTTCCTCCCCTCCCTCCAAAGTCTCACATCCAGCACATAAACATTGCTGGCCCAAGGCTTCTCCACCAGCCAGCAGTGATGTTCTCCCCAGTGACAATGGGAACAGCTCAGCCTGTCATTGCAGCAAGAGGTCCTTCATGAGCTGAACCTCAAGCAAGTTCATCAGCTGTCACTACTGACATGAACAAAGTTCAGCTTGCCAGATTTTCTCTTTATTTTTGTGTGTGATACATTCATCACCAAATTCCCCAGAACACACTTTTAAGTGACAGATTGTCCACCAGCAAAGCACCAAGGCCAGGAACTTTCCTCAGTGGGGCTGTAGAAGAGCACAAAGCCCAGCAGCTGCTGGTCAGAAGCACGTTTCACCTGGGCTGTCCCTGAGCATCAAAGCACAGAGTCTTGTGTTTGTCAGGCAAGAGCTCTTTACCTGGTGACCAATCCTGATTGCTCCTGGTAAATCCAAAGTGCACCAACACACCTGCATAATTCTTTCCAACACATTGCACAGAGTTTGTCTGGTGGGCCAAGCAAACAATTACCAGCCTGCATGACAACCCAGAGTCCCAGACTGCATTGCTGGTAAATAGAGAGAAACCTCCTGTTCTGCTTCCTTGATGTGCTCCTGCTGATGGTGCTTCATTTAGCTGGGATTAGATCCTTCAGACTGTAAATGGCATCCTCCTTTTGGGTCTTGTTTCCATGTAGCTGTATTGCTCTAATCTGCTGGTGGTGTTGGTGCTTGGCACCAGTCAACGGTGGATGGGAACAGACTGCCACCATCAGTTTATCATCCCACTGTAAAACTTTCATACCTTCTCTCTGTGAGCTCTCACAGGCAGCTCATTGCAACACTGACTCCTTTTCTCTTTCTTCCTCATGGCCAGCTGACTCCTTCCTGTCCCTCACAGCACATACTAATCCTTACTGTCCCTAACACAACTGCATGACCCTTACACATCACAGCACAGCTGACAAACTCCAACTCTCCCCTTGACCAGCTAATCCACTATTTTATAACACCCACCCTCATTGCACCATCCTTATTGGACACAGTGATGACCTATTAAGAGCAATGCTGTTCTTACTCTTTGGTAGTTAGTACAGCTGCAACTCCTCAGGGGCGAGATTGCCTTCTGCACCATCTCTATTCTCTTACAATCCATCCTCCCACAATCTGCACTCTATTTGCACTCTTTCAGAGATTTGACTCCTCCTTTTCTTAGAGCAGCTTTCATTGAAATGCTGATAAAATGTGCCCTTTTTAGGCTTAATGAGCATATTTTCAAGGTAAAAATAAACCAAAGAACCACACTGGAAATTCAACAGTAATTATTCCTTGGTCTTCAAGGAAAAGTTCCTTCTCCCTGTCTGATTCCTAGGCTGTAATCTCACAGGACACATAGTGCTCTAACATTTGCATCTCTTCAGATGAGGTTTGTAGGCAGCAGGAAAAGAGAAATTCCTGAGGCAGTCAGTATCAAGTTGTGCATGCAGATAGCTCTGAACCCTCTCTGTGCTTGTCACAAACCATTCTCTGATGGGATTGCTGGCAGTTGGACCCTTGAGTCTCATTGCAGAGGGCTGGATGCAGAGTATGGGGGACATGAAGTAATTTTATCCCACAGGATCTTGTGAGGGCTGGATCTCCTCAGTGGTGGCCCAGTGGCTGTTTCTGATGCTGTCTGTTCTGGCTGTCTTCTGCTGCCTGTGCTTGGTTTGCTCCCTGCTTGCACAAGGGAGCTGCAGTGCAGAAGGAATCTCATGGCCAGATGTCCCTCCAGCCCTGATCCCTCTCTTTGTGTTGCAGTCCTTTCTCCGTGGTGCCGGCCACAGGAACTCTGGGCGCTGGTTGCACCATGCAGGTGACAGTGGGATTTCACCCGCTGACCAACGGTGACCATTGCGGGTCCCTGTGCTGCAAAACAGGTGAGTGCTGGGCCCTGCACGGGCACAGAACAGTTCTCCACCATGGCTCCCTCTTGTCCCATCTCCCTCTATTCCCTCTAGAGGTACCTCCCCTGTTCCAGATTTACCCCAAAGCAAACTGAGAACTCCTTGGTGTTTAGGGGCTTGATAAAACCCCCTCTAACAAGGGATTTTTTTACTCCTCTTTTGCTGGGAGATGCTGAGTGGAGGAAGGAGGAATCCTAATTCTCCACTACCAGGTGGCTATGCCTGGGTGAAGTTTTATTTCATTCCTGGGCAGTGTTGTGTGTGAGGTGTGAGGTTTCCATCAGACTTTCTCCAATGCAATGTATTTCTTGCACACCTCTGTCCCATATGCTGCTTCTCCATTGGCTTGCCACAGACCCTTTCTCTATGTTGCCCTCTACACATATATGTAGTTTCTGTCTAATAACATTTTCAGGCCCTCGAGTTCCTGGCTGGTGACAAGTCAAGACAAATTTTTCCTCATCCCCATTTCCCAGGTCGTTCATATGCTGTTGCCATCCTCTCACATCCCATTTGATTTCTAGACTGAGGAATCCCATTCAGTCTTCATAAAGAAGCTGCTCTGTAATTATTAATCTTTCCTTTGTCCCTTTTTTATTTAATTTAAATGCTCCAGCTTGGTTTTTGAGATCAGAACAATATAAAATATTTCAAGACTGATGTGGCTGTGGGTTTGGACAGGGAAATGATGATGATTTTCATGGTGTTCATTTTGTAGTGGTTTGTCGTATTGCAGAGCCAGGCTGGCTGTGTTTCCTCAGCTGTGTCACCTCTTGCTGTGGGCTGTCACTTCACTTGTTCCTCTGGGCCTCCTTTTGCTGCCCACATGCCCCCAGGCATGTTTGCTGGTCAGCAACAAGGGATCCAAGGGATCAGGAGAGACAGGAGTCTCATGGGATGCCCGGGGGGAGCCTGGGCAAGGCAGGACTGAGCAGGGCTCCTCAGTGTGATCTGAGTGGGTCACCAGAGCACATGGACCAATCTCCCTGTCCATACTGTCACCTTGGGGCCAAATCTCCACAAACACCCACAGAAATAAGGTGTTTAAGGAGCTGCCCAGGACATCCCCACACTCTACACACAGAGCTGTCAGGGTGTGATAAATGCACTGATCCACAGAGCTGCTAATGCAGCTAAAAGCTGTGACACTTTCTTCTGCGACCTGTGGTTTGCTCTGTTCCTTGTGCTTCCATCAGCCAGTGAGCTGAGCAAAGACTCCCCTTTGCTTTGTTCCAGGGGAAGAAAGTATCCACACAAAGCTCCTTGGAGAAGCTGTAGATGTCGATGTCAGGTTGAGCACCAGTTCCGTGGACGTTGACAAGACTTTCATCACCATGACAAGACACAAAAC
The DNA here is from genome assembly GCF_027477595.1 of Haemorhous mexicanus. Taxonomy (NCBI): domain Eukaryota; kingdom Metazoa; phylum Chordata; class Aves; order Passeriformes; family Fringillidae; genus Haemorhous; species Haemorhous mexicanus. Next base: position 2,779,467 of record NC_082352.1, on the reverse strand, counting down.
CGTTTTCATTGAAAACAGGAGTAACATCCCAGTCCACTTCCAGTGGAAGGCTTTTCCTACAGAGGAAGATGAGAATGAAGAGAAGAAGAGGTTGGTTTGAAATATAGATTTCAGTGAGATACATGGCCCAAAACTGAAACTGATGTGTGGCTTCTAGGGGGTGTTGGTGCTTTTGAATGGTTTAGGCCAAGTAAACCATCCCTGGCACTAGCGTGAGTGTCCCTGGCCTTCAAGAGCTCAGCACTCAGCATTCCAGTTCCATTTACACTCTAATCAAGGATGGCATTTTAGGAAAGAAAGGTTGGTTGCAATGATTGGATTTCCTCAAGTTCTAATTGGGCTTTTGCCTCTCTACTTGGTATCATTCTTAAACAGTTCCTGAGTTGCCAGCCCCTCTTTCCAAAGTGATACATCCTCTTTTTTTCCCTTAGTTCCTTCAAGAGCTCCTTCCCCATCTGGGCTGGCTGTCTTCCCTGTCAGCTTGTCTTTCAGCACACAGGGACAGTTTGTTCCTGTGCCTTCAATACTTCTTTCTTGAAGTATGTCCGTTCTTCTTGGACGTCTTTGTTTTTAAGGGCTGTTTCCCAGGGTATTCTCCAGATCAGTCCCTTGAACAGGTGAAAGTCTGCCCTCCAGAAGACCAGAGTGGAAGTTTTGTTGATGCCCAATATTTGATTTCACCAAATATTGAGAACTCTATTATTTCATGGTCACTGTACCCCAGACAATGGTGAACAGATCAAGTTCATTTAGGGAACTAAATTCCCTAATTCATCATTAGGGAATCTCCTGGTAATATCCAGTATCTGGACTCAAGGGAGGTAGCACACTTCCCTGTGGAATGGATCTGGTCAATGTACATGGCCCTCAGCTCCCCTTAGAAGGGAGTCAGCTACTACCACTACCCTTCTTAATACTTGAAGCTGTGATCTGTCTGACCGACCAACTGGGAGACTCTCCAGACAGAATTTTTTCTTTACTGTCTTCTGCCTGACCCTCTGGAGCCAGGGCCTCATACCTGTTCTGTCAGGGTACCTGGGTAGGTGATGGGGGTCAGGACAGAATTTTATTAGCTCCCCAGTAGAGACCCATTTCCATTCCCCTCTGTCTCTTAGGTCTCCTCCTTCTGCCTGATCCCAAGAAGGGCAGGGCTCCTTGGTTCCTGCTGTGCTTCTCTCAGGGTTGGACGGGTATAATTCCACCAGTAAATTTATTTTTCGCTCTCCCTAATGCTCCTCAGCCTTTCCACTTCTTCCTTAAGCTCTGCCACTGGACAGAGCAGACTATTCAGCTGCTCACACCACACGCAGGTGTCTTTTGCACTAACCTCTGATATTAACACTAGGCTCAGACCCTCCCTGCAGCCAGGGGCCTGGACAGCTGTGTCCTTCCTGGGGGGTTCTCTTTGAGTTAGTACACTCCTGCTGGCAGCAGCAGCAGCAATGGCTTTTCATAATTTGTAAACCATTGCTGGGGGAAAAAAAAGGCAGAAAGAAGAAAGAAGGGGAAAAAAAAGGCTTGCACTTCACAACCAGCCAATGGACAAAATCCACTACACAAGGAGGGTGGGTCGTTGCACCCTTTCTTCTCAGCCTGCTTGTGCAAACTGCCAGGCAAAAACTGAAAATACACTGGGCCAAAACTGCTGGGGCAAAACTGCTGTGGCAAGCCCCTGTTTGCTGTGGGCCAGGTTGCTTGCACTCCCCAGAGCCATTTTAAATTGCTTGCAAAGGACCAGGAGATGGACCCTTGCCTGCTTGAATGGCTGGTGAGAAGGTTCTTTAGTGCCCTGGGCTTCTTGGTTTTCCACTGTTCTCTATCTCCTTACACAGCGTTTGACTTCCATACAAGCTCTGTGTGTTAGAAGAAAATCCCGTGACCTTCTCTGGCAACTTCCCTGGGCTGTTTATTTCCATTTTTTCCCACTTGCTTGCCTCAGCCTGGACCCCATGTGATCCACTTTCCCCTCAGAAGCAACTACGTTTCCCCAAAGTAAACTTCAACCTGATTTTGGTTTTGTGGGGTTTCTTCCAGTTTCATCTCTTTTTATGCCAGTTTGTGTCCTAGACTATCACCAGGACATGTTGTTCTTCCTTACTTCCAGTCATAGGAATGGTTTTAGCTCCAAGGCCTCTGTCCTGCTGTCAGAGAAGCTTTTGAAATCTTAAGAGCAAAGAGGACTTTTTAATGAGAGGAGATAGTGCAGGACCATTTCAGGACATTCTACTACCATGCACTGGGATGGGACCCAAAAAGCTCTGGATCATGAAAAGGTCTCTCCAGGAGTTTGCTGTCTCCCTCTTGCACAACAAAGTCCCTTCCCCTCTCAGAGCCTCTGTTTTCATGTATATAAAACCTGCAATGGCACTGAAGGGGTGTGGTGCCCAAATTCATCAGTTTCATTTGGAAGTGCTCTGCGATGCTCTTCTGAAAGGCAGAGGAAACAGGGCAGGTCCAAAATGGAAGAAACAAAGAGTGATGCTAGTAACATGTAGCTGCAAACCAGCTTCACCTCCCCTTCCAAGGGAAGTCCTGCTCCCTGATCTTTTATCTGCTTCCCCCAAGCAGCTCAGTGGTAGGAAAAGCCACTTGAAGTGGCTGGTGGATTCTCCCTCAGTTTTGGCAGAGACTTTGAGCCTGAAGGTTCTCTTGAGGGCTGCTGGCTTTGGAAACCTCTCCCGAGCTTGCAAGTGTGGAGTAAAACTACCTGCTGTGCCAGTGAACAAGTTATCCTCTGATCCATCTGGGACCCTTGTGGCTTGGGCTCAGCCTTTGCTGGGGAGCTGCTGCTGCTCCTCCCCAGGTGCTTTGCTCTCCTGCACTCACACTTCTCTCTGCAAATATGTGGCTTTATGAAAGCATCTGCTGGCCTTGTCTCTCCCTGGGGCTGCAGGCAGCGTCGTTTGCTGCACCCACCGACTAAGGTGCGGCTGGAAAAAATCAAGGAGGAGAAAAAAACAGAGAAGGAGAAGGGCTCTTTTGAAGATCACATTGCCCTCATGAGAAGCATGGTCCAGGAGAAAATGGCAAAGGTGCAAGAAGACTCCATGCTGTTCTCCAGTGACTTTTTTTTCATTGAGCCAATGGTAAGTGATAGCTGAGAGCCTCATTTTCCTCCTGCTCCTCCTGCTCCTCCTCCTTCTTTCTGGTGTGGCTGCAGAGCTCCCTGCTAAAAGCATTTGTGCCCTGCAGGCTCAGGGCAGGGCTGGGAGCCTGACAAAGCTGAGCTCTGCTGCCAGGCTCGAGCTCAAGGGCACTCTGTGTGTGTCCCTGCAGTGTCACAGGGAGCAGTTACTGTAGGTAGGGGCTCCCCTGACACGTGGGGTTCAGCAGAGGCTGTTGGAGCATTGCCAGCTCACACACTGACCTGAAGCTTGCCATGGTTCCCAAGCAAAAGGAGGCCAAATTCAGCCCAAGGTTAATGACAGAAATGCCAATCCCCTCGTGTAAGCACGCCTTGCACTATTTCTGAGTCTGCCTTTCAGTGTCCTCTGAGAGCCTGGACACAAGGGTGGAAGGGTGAAATGGGCCTTTGGAGTTCTCCTGCACACACGGACACAAAATCTTTTCCTTTTCTGTTTGTGCAAGCAAACTGCCACGTGCTCCCATCAACCAGAGCCCTGATTCTGAGTGCTGGCATTGTGAGAGATGATGAGTGTCTGGTGTCTGCACAGTGCAAAATCTCTTCTCATCTTGGAATAAACCCTAGAATAATGCCAACCTCTGCTTTCTTTCAAAACAGGTTAAACTAATACTTTTATTTCCAAGGAAGGGGATCATGTTCTCTTCTTGGTTACTCCCATGGCCCATCTAAGGCCAAGTGCACAGTGGCAGTTACATCCCACAGTAGCTGACAGCAGCATGATGTGACCAAGAACTTGTGTCAGAGCAGCAGGAATCTTGTGGAGAGTGGGAGCTGATCAGCTGAGCACTGAGAGCTTCCAGCGCTGTGTTGAGCTGGGTTTGGAGTGTTTCCTTGGGCTCCTTGTGTTGTTCACTCATCATTGATGCTCTAAACAAAGGCTTACAGGAGTGTGGTTGAAAACAAGAAACATGAAGTTTGAAGAGAAATGTTTTGCTGTCTCTTTCTGTTGTAGAAGGGAGAAATTGGGCCAAATTGTTTGGCTGAAATCAAGGTGACCTTCAAACCCTTAGAGGTACTAGGGTACCAAAGTATGGCTTACTGCGACATCTCAGGTACAGTCCTTCCCCCTGCTTCTCTCACCCACAGTGAAGCCATGGTGCAAGCCTGGGCTCCTGTGTAACTGCTGGGAAGAATCCCTGGTCAGCAGGGCAGTGCTGGCACATCCACCCTGGCCCTGCAGCTTCCAGGGTGTCGCCAGGGTTCAGGGCAGTGCTGGCACATCATCCTTGGCCCTACAGCTTGCAGGGAGTCTCCTGTGCAAGGCCAGGGCTCAGAACACCCGTGTCTGGCTTACTGATCCCAGAACAACCCAGGCAGCGCAGGGAGAAGTTTTCATGCCATGGCTTTGCCAACATTTTCTCAAAGGCCACAGAGCTACAGAGCAGAACAGCTTTAGTGAACAAGCACTAAGCCCCTCTAGAGACCTCCAGGATGGTCCATTTGACATGGATCCATCATCAGGCAGCAGGAGCTGAGTTAGAAATGGGCTCCCTGAGCCTGGATCACCTCCCACTGCCCTGACACCAGCAGACCAGAGGGGGCTGAGCCCCACTGAGCCCAGGGTGTTTGTAGAAGGAGCACTCTTGGCCAGCACCTGCTCTGTCCCTGTGTGGGAATTGTCACCTTGCAGCTCTCAGTCTGTGGAAATAGAACACAATGCTGAGTGTCAGAAGTTGAGGAGTTTGACAACAAAGTCGTGTGCTACTGGTAGTTTGGTAATTGCTGCCTGGAAATTTGCTCTTTATGAGCTTTGTGCCTTCACTGAATGGATTTCAAAGCTTCTCTAAGTGCATGGGAAAGAAACCACAGAATTATACTATGTTCAGGATGGAATGGACCTTAAAGATCATCTAGTCCCCTCCCACTAGATCAGGTAGCTCTAAGCCCCATCCAGCCTGGCTTTGAACACTTTCAGGGCTGGTGCCTCGCCCCTGGGGAGTCTGCCCCACTGTCTCACCACCCCCACAGTAAAAAATTTCTTCCTAATATCTGACCTAAATTTCCTTTCTTTCAATTTATACCCATTACACCTTGGCTTGCCACGACAGGACATCAGAGATGTTTTAAACTCAGCAAACTGGTGGCTAAAATTGGAAACCAGCCAAGGAATGGGTTAGAAATTGCAAGTCAGTCCAAAGGGATATCTCCTGAGGGAAGAGAAGGGTCTATATCTTCTCCTGAAGCATCAGGAGCTGGTTGCATCCAGCTCAGAGTCAGGGACTAGCGCTGAGGCAGCCTGGAAAATGCAGTGTAACAGAGGGAATGATTGTACTGCAATGGACATCTCTCCCCAGGCCGTGAGAGCAGGCTGCCCTTGCGCCTCAGAGGGGAAGGCCAAGGACCCTTGGTTGAGCTCAGCTCTCAGACTCTGGACCTTGGGAACGTTTTTGTTGACACCTCCCACATGCTTGAGGTGAGCAGCAGGGGCTGGGGTGAGCCCTGATGGCTCCTGAGGCAGCAGCAAGCCTGGTGGAGCTGTGGAATTCCTGGCAACCTGGGCAGTTATGAGCAGGGAATATTTGATGCACTGCTCAAATCTGGGGGGTCAGAAAGGTGTGTCTGTTGTTCATGAAGCCCCAGTCCCTGCTTTTGGGCAGCCTTCCCTAGGGATCAGCTGGGAAGCTTCCTGCACAACAGCCCCTTGACCCATGAAACCAGCACTGGCTCCAAAAGCTGCATGTTCAGAGGCTTTTGTGGCAGTGCAGACACAAGGCACCTTTGGCCTGGGCTCTGCAGAAGCAGCTGGAACAAACTAGCTGCCTTTGAGCTTCAGCCCACTGCAAATAATTTCCAGTCAAGTGTCTCCTGCTTATTCCTGGAAGTCACAGGAAAGCCATCCACCCTCCTGGCTTAGTGATGGCCCTTGCTAAAGGCTTGGGAGTTCTTTCCCTTGCTGACCAGTCCCTCACCACACTTTGGCCTTGGTGCATCTCTGACCCTAGAAAGAGAAAAATGTTCCTGGGAATAAAGCAAAGGATTTTTCTACCTATTTGCCTCCCCCTCCAGTATTGTCAAGTTTGCAAAAGAAAAAAAAAAAATCAAGAGAGAGCAACTGAAAGAGGTAGAAAAGGAGGCACTACATCATGCCAGACACTTTCAAAAGCTTGGCTGTGGAAGGGAAAGACATGCTGAACTTTCTTACCAAAAGATGATGCTGTCTATACATTTTGATGCTGATGCCTCATAATCAATGTATTGGTTTCATGACAGGGGAAAAGGTGAATGAGCAGATGGTGCTGGTGGAGCTGTGCTAACTGGGGCAGCAGCAGCTCTGGGGGGATTCCCTGCGCAGCTGCAATCAGCCCATGTTGCTCTCAGGGCCAGGTCTCAATGAGCCTGGTGATGCTGAGCAGAGGTGCACAGCTCTGTGTCCATGGGATCACCCCAGGGTGACTGCAGTTCTGGGGAGTTACCTCTGCTCTGCAGGAAAACCCAAAGGCAGAACTTGTCCTGTGATTTTTTTTTTTGGCTGCTGCCATTCAGCAGCACAAAGCATCTTCTCCCTTTTCTGGGTGTTCATGGCATCATTAGACAATAACTCCCAAGAAGGGAAGGTTCCACATGTATTTCCACTTTGCTTTCTTGCTGCTGCAGGTGAAACTGATTAACAAAGGAGCTCTTGATGCTCCCTTCACCTGTATCCCCTCAACCACAAACGTGGGCTCCTGCTTCAAGTTTCTACCCAAGGAGGGCATCATTGCACCAGGTGGGATCCAGACTGTTCAGATCCCCTTCAAGGCCACCGTGTTGGGGACCTTTGAGGAAGAATTCCAGTTCAGTGTGACTGGAACTCCTATGCCTGCAATCCTGACCATCAGGTAAGGACCCTGGGAGCTTGTGGGCACATCTGTAGCTGTCTCTGGGACATCCCCCACCTACCTCATTTTGGGGTGGACCAGAGAAAAAAGATGTTTCCTGAGGTCCTAATCTTTGCTCTGATTCTGGCATTACCTTAGTGTGAGGATGCCTCCTGCCCTGGGTGGTACCTGGGAGCTGTAATGACTCCTCCCTGCAGGGATCTCCCTGTGCCTTGGGCCATGGCAGGCAGTGGGATGGGTCAGCTTTGGGCAGCAGCTGCTCTGGGATGTCCCAGCTGAACCCCCAGCAAGGCCCTCAGGGCTTTGCAGATGGGCCAGCCTGGCTGATTCTGCAGCAGCAGCAGTGCTTGTAAAAACTTCCTTTAATAATCCATGCCAGGTGGGCAGCAGCAGCCTCAGCTCACCTCTGCCAGCCCTGCTGGGGGGGACAAGCTGTGCTCCCAGCTCCTGTGCACAGAGTGCTCTGGTGCCTCCTTGGCACAGCCAGGAAAGGGCTGATTGGGAGTCAGGGAACTGCAGCAGGAACTGTCCCAAGGACTTGGGCATCCTCCAGGGGGGTGGTGCCATGGCAAGAGATAATCCTGGCCCAGCACAAGGGAGAAGGGCTGATCACAGGGGAGGCAGAGCTCAGTCCTCAGCACCACAGCAGCGTGAGGCCTTGTCCCTGCCAGGCTGAGCCATGTGCTGCTGGGATAATGTAGTGGGAGCAGGAGAGCTGATGCTGGCTGCTCTGCAGCTTTGGAGCTGGGCTGCTGCTGTTGGCAGGCACTGGCTCAAGGCAGTAAAGAAATGAAAGCAATCTGCACTGGGATTATACCAATGAAATAAGGGAGATGCATTAAGAAGAACAATTAAGTTATTGCTTAGCAAAAGAAAAGTGGTGAGTAGGTTTGCCCATAGTGGAGAAACAAGTATGCTGGCTTTGTTTTTGGCAGAAAAATGCTGCTTTTTTATTTTGGAAATCACAGGGAACCTTTCACCATCAAATAATTGATTCTCCTCTGTGCCTCCCCCAAAGTGGTCATGGGGTGTTTCTGCATAAGCAGCTTTCTCCTTGAGCAAGGGCAGGTATCTCTTGTTGAGATGTGCAAAGCAGAGCCAGGGCAGTCCTGTGAATACAACAGAAGGCCCAGGTCACTGCTCCTTGAGTTTGAACCAAAAGGCAGAGTGGGCATTGATTGGCAGCAACCATGAAATCAACTCGTGAGTGTTGTGCAGCTCCAAGTGCTGATTTCAGTGAGTGTTGGTGACTTTTGGAGTCTGTCTGCTGAGTTCAAGGACAGCTGAGGTGCTGGGCTGGATTCAGGACACCCTTGTTTGGTTGTTGAAGCTATTGTTCTTGGCTGTGCCAGCTGGTGCACTGCTGACAAGCTGGTCCTCTCCTCTAGGATTCATCTGTCCACTGTGTAGAACTGTTGCTGCTCTTTTCAGAAGATATTTGGGGCTCCCCTGGGTTCATGTCTCAGAACTCTGTCTGTAATGATTGTGTGGGTCAAACTCTCCTGAGAAAGCTCCTCCATGGGAACAGCAGTTACAGCTAAGAAGTAGCAAAGCAGGAAAGTACAGAAGTTTGTTAGGACACCTTTATGTCCATCACTTTACAGATGGGGAAACTGAGGCACAGAGCCATGTTCTGGGTGTGTTCAGGGTCCTTTGTGGGACCACCAGCAACTTGGGGGCTTTTCCTGCCTGCCTGTGCCCAGAGCCCATCAGTGGCTGTTGGCTGCTGGCCACTTGGCTTTAGCTGCCTCCTGTGCACGGGGCCCTGTGCTGAGCCCATGGGGCTGTGTTGGTTGGAAGCCCAGGGTGCCCTGAGCCCAGGTTTTGTGCCCCTGAGCCAGGACAGCCGGACCTTTGCAATTCCTTTAACCGAGCCATTTCTTGCTCTGTCCATGCAGGGGCAGCGTCTCTGGACCGAGTTTACAGTTCGATGTCGATGAGATCAACTTCGGTGAGATCTCCTTTGGTGAGTGTTCCCTGGGCTGGGATGCAGCGTGAGGGATCTGTGCCTTCCAACAGAAAAGCATCCCTCACTCATGGTCTGCCACAGCAGCCTCTTCAGGGTGTGAACTGCAGGGCTGCTAGTGCCTCAGGTAGCGTTTTGCCATTGTGAGATCAAATAGAACTAAGGAATAGAAAGTCAGTATTTTCTGGCGTCTCTGTCCTGTTTTAAAAGACAGATGTCTGCCAAGGAAGGTGGGAATCTATCTAGAATGGAAAGAGGACCCTCTCCCTCCAAATTATTATACTTTTGAAATTACAGGGCTTCCAGGCAAAAAATATGGGAAATTACATTTCTTTACTAGAAAATATCAGGACAGCACAAACAAGAACACAATAACAGGAATTTCCAACCTGCCAAGTAGTGTTTTTCCCCTTTGGTGTAGTTGTGATCACAGGCAGGAGGAGCTGTGGGGGTCTCGGCAGTGCAGAGCAGCAGCAGGCAGGAGCAGGGCAGGCAGGCAGGGTCGATGGCAGCGCTGAGCTGCAGCCAGGGCAGTCCCGGGGCCAAGCACACAACCTCCCGCAGCAGCAGCGGCCGAGCTTCGATCCCCAAGGGGGAGGAAGGGAAGCTCCGCTCCCTGCCCGAGCTCAGCTCTGACTGCACGGCCGCCCCCGGCATCACACCCGAAATCCCAAAAAATCCCCAAACGCAAAAGCCCAGCCCTGTTGCAGCCTGAATTGCTGCTAGTAAAGTCCAGGGTAAAGAAGCAAACAGGGCCTTTGCACAATATCCACAGATGTTTTATTCAGCCGCGCGGTGAGATGTTCAGGTCCCAGCACACACGCGTGGAGAGGCCAGCTTTCACTCTCTCGGGGCCTGGGGGCTCACCCTGGTCTCGGGGCAGTACAAAGATAAGAGCCAGTCAGGGAAATGGGAGGGAGTGGCTCAGGAACATAGGGACAGACGGGAACAGGGGAAGGAGCCAAGGGGGTGTAACTTAGGAGAAGCCCCCCAGGGCCTCCACACACCCCCAAGGCCAAAACTCCCCCAAAACCCCTGTCCCCCTTCCCAGACCAAGGGGAATATTCACTATGAAGTCTAAACCCGTAATAATGAAGTTCATGAACTTTCTAAGAAAACTAATTGCCCTTCCTGAGCTGCTTCTTCCCCACCCTGCATCACCACCGAGGCACTTGTTAAGTTGCCTTTTGAGCAAATGAAAGAAGAAAGGCAACAGATGGAAATATGGTTCTGAAACAGGAGATTGATCCTGCTGAATCCGATTTCATTCCTAAGGTCTCTTCAGCTGAAGGCAGCTGTTGTATCTTTGCTTCTTTGTAACTGTTGATTGTTGTCTGCATGTGCTGAGCTCAGTCTCCTTTGAGGTTTTGACATCTGTGTTTGTCCTTTTTGTGCCTCTCTCTCCTCCCTGCTGGAGTCACTGCTGGAGCTGGCAGTGGTCACTTGGATGGGCCCAGAGAAACTCTGGGCTGCGCCTGAAGTTGTTTTTTCTCCCCATCTGTGTTCCAGGGACTCTTGGTGGGCAGGCCCGGGGGAGAAGTCTCCTCCCCACAGAGCTGGCCAGCCCAGCCAGGTGTGCACTGCAGAGCAGGTTGTGGCTGCTCTGCGGGCTCTGCAGGACATCCCCACCATGAGTGGCTGTATCTCTGGCTTTCCAGGATGGAAAGCAAATCTCAGAACTGAAGTGGGGTAAACTCTTGCAAGCAGCAATCCCAGTGTGCAGCATGGCTGTGATGTCCCTGTTTGCTGGGTGTGGTGGGACCTGATTCCTAATTGCTAATCTCAAAGCAAGGCTTGGGTGTGCCCCCAGCTGAGTGGGCTCTGAGCTGTCCCGTGCTCAGTCGGTTTGGCCCAAACCACGAGATGCCTAAAGGATGCTGCAGAGAGAAGCTGCACTAGGGTGCTTTGCCTCATGTTCTAGTTCCTGATTCCATCCTCACTTTCTTTTGCTGTAGCGTCTTCCCAGTGACAACTCACTGTTTGTATATCTTGAAAACTGTGAGAGTGTTGGCAGACTTAACAGGGAATTTGACAGCTTGAATTCTCAGAGTAAATGCTGGGTCTGAGTGCACACCCATCACTGAGAGATAAGTGGTGCTGGTTTGAGGCAGGTGAGGGAGCACTTGCAGTGTTGAGCAGGGCTAGGAGGGGGCATTTTCAAGGCTGCAGTCTGGAATTAGTGTCAAAGGGAACTAAGTGACGATTAATTCCTCACGCAGCTTCTCGGTGGGCTGTAGTTCAGATAATAAAGAGCTAAACTCTAATCCCACTTTCATCCTGCCAGGATATTCACCCCAGGATCATGCCATCATGGGTGCCTGACTGGATATTTGTGTCCTTTCCCAGGCTTTCCCTACACCCAGTGCTGTCGCCTCACTAACATCTCCTCAGTGACGCTGACGTTCCAGCTCCGCATGTCGGACGATGGCACGCAGCCGGCTGTCGACAGCATGGATCAGATCCGCAGGCATGGTGATCCATCCTGGAGGAAGGGAATCCAATTTTATGTGGAGCCAAGGGAGTTCACAATGAATCCCAGCCGAGGGACCATCCTTCCCCAGGGACACCAGGACATCGAGGTACAGCCAGAGTCCAGCCCCAGACGCTGCCGCACCAGGGCTGAAGCTGCACTGGAGTGTGGGAGGGCTTCAGCTCTGGTGCCAGCTTTGAGCATGGTGGGAGGGAGAGATCTGCACTGCTGGGAGGCCTCTGCTAGCTGGGTTACTCTGGATGTTCCTCAAGGAGCACTGTTTGGTTTCCAAAATCATCTGCTGAGGTCACATACCATATGGTCAAGTACTGAAGCCATTCTTGTGTTTTTGAGAGCGATTGATTTGATTGCAAGTGGGCAGAGCAAGGATGAGGGCAGAAGGTGGCTGTTAGAGAGATGTCATTGTATAAAGCAGTTAGCCTTTCTTCTTGGTCTCATTTCCCCACTCCTGGGGAGCAGAAGGATTTATGTTCACTGCAGGAAGCTCCAGTAGAGACAAAAAACTGTAGCCATGAACTGCCCAGCACCTGCTGGGCCACACTTTGCCCTCAGCTTCCTGCTGTAAAGCTGAACTCATTCTGTTCAAGTCAGCAGATTTCCTCTGTGTTTATGTAATTGTTGTCAGATGAAGAATTGGCCCCTTAATTTGAATACAGTGGTGCATAAAGCTTTAGTCTAATGTTTTAATGTAACCGACCTATGACCTGATAGCAAGGTGTGTTTAACACATCTGGTATTGCCAGAAGGCTTTTGCTACTCTCAGAGACTGTGCTCTACACATGGAGCAGCAGAAGAATTAAGGCAAAATCTGCCCTTTCCTTACCATGAAACAAGAACTGGAGGATATCACATGTGGGTAATGAGGTTTTGTAAGGAAGAATTTACTGTTCTTCTCTTCCACCAGGTGACCCTGTGTTCCAACACTGTGATGGATTTCCGCCGGAGGCTGCTGGTGGACCTGGAGGGCATTGGCCAGGGAGTGGCAAAACTGTTCATCACAGCCAGGTACCAGCCCTTGCCTGGCCTCCCCCAGCCCCTGCCTTGCACAGGCTTTGCTGGCTGCAGCTGCCAAGGAGAAGTGCTGCTTAATGGCCTCATGTTGTGCCAGCTGGACATGAGAACAGCAGGGCTTGGGCAGCAGCCTGTGGTGAAAAGCAGCCCTGCTCACAGCCCAGCACGGTCCTGGGCCCTCTTCTAAAGGGACCAGGAATGGTATCATTTCTTGGCCTGGGTTTTGGTGCTTGAGGTGCAGCAAATTTCCCAAGGGCCTCTTCTCCTTCTGCCTGCAAGAGGTGGAGTTGTGCTGGTTGCAGCCACCATGCATTGGTTTGGGACACACCAGGCAGCCTGCTGAGAGTCAGGGTCTCCTTCTGCTCATGAGAGCACATGGCAGGGGAAAGTGGTCACAGCAAGAGTGGTGAGGGCAAGATCTTATGAGGGGAAAGCAGCCCTTGATGTCGCAGGTCAGCTCTAGTTTTTCTCCTTCCCTCTGCTTCCCATTTTGAGCTTTAACGTTCTCAGACTTAAACCAAAAGTCGTTGTTGCTGCAGCAGAATTGCATCCTGCTGTGCTGCTGTGGGTGTCAGTTGAATGCCCAGAGGGATGCAGCTCCCTGGTGCTGTTCCCTGTCCCAGGCAGAGCCATCCAGTCAGTGCCTGGGCTGCCATTTTCTAAAGCAAGAGGAACTTGTCAAGCAAGGGGACAGTCAGTGCATGGAGCTGTGGAGTGAAGGACCAAGGGAGCTGTAGGACCTGGGAGGGGGTGATCAGCCACTCTGGAGGGCAGCTGGTGTCTCGTGCCCTCCAGGGCTGGGGCAAAGAGCTGAGTTCTCAGGCAGGGTAACAGCACCATGGGAGAGAAGAGAGTCATTTTTCCTGAGACACCAGAGCTGTGTGTTCCTTGAGCCTTAGTGAGCACTGACCCTTGTTGGGAAGGCTCGCCCAGGGCTCGTGGATCACTGGGACTGTGACAGGAGTCCTTGCAAGCCTTCTTGGGTAAAGGAGGGGCTGAGGCAGCTGTGGCACAAAGTGCTCTGCCTGGGGCACTTGGCAGCCTCTGGGTGCTGCCTCTCAGGGTTTGCCCCTCCTTGACAAGACCTGTTTGAGTGGGAAGACTTAGAAGGCAATTTATCACTGTAGGGCTGTTAAATATCTATTTGATAGTGACCAGTGTTATGCTCCATTTTACAATCTTTGGGGGTAAATGTTCTCCATTCTCTCAGTATCTCTGATTCCCTTGGGATCATCTCTTTGCCCAGATGTCTCGTTCCTGAGCTGCGAGTGTACCCTGAAATCCTGCTCTACGATGAGTGCCACCTGAAGGTGCCCTACGAGAGGAAGTTCCTCGTTGCAAATAACACCGACCTTCCTGGCTGCTATGGGCTTATTCCCCAGGTTTGGCATCACATCCACCTCCTCCTGTCAAATATTATTGAGGAGATTATTGGGAGAAAAAAGGGTTTGGATAAGGCCTTGCTGATTTCTATTCAATCTTAAAGATCTGCTGAGAACAGGATCCTACCCAAATGTAAACTTGAGGAGGCAGTTTAACCTCCTGAGGAAACAGTTAATGTTCTAGTCTAGTCTTCATGGTGTTTTCCTGTGGGAGATCTTAGAGGGTTGTGAAAAGCTGCTGCATCCACAGACACCAACGCCTGTGCTGGCAGCCTCCTTGCAGCATCCCCTGGGAGTGCTAAGCCTCCAATTCTTGCATCTTGTTTGTGCCTTTTACCTTTGTCCTGGGGATTTTTAAACATGAGTGTAATTTGCTGTTGCGGTGGATGTTAAGGAGTTTAAGGTTTCTTCAGAGGTCCCTCTAAAGTTGTATTTGGTTCTGTCCCTTCCAGAAACGCAAGGAGAACTCTCCTGTGCTCTACTCCAGCCCCAAGCCCTGTGGGATAGTCCAGCCTCACAGCTTCGCAGAGATTCCAGTTGTGATCGAGGTGCAGACATTAGGGGAGCATCGCACCAATGTTCTCATTGGCGTGTTCGGGGATGAGAGAAACCCACGGGTGAGTGCAAGGGGAGCTGTGTGCCTGTGGGCACCTGCTCCTGGCAGGGGCACAGGGACAGGGATTCTTCTGGGGAAAACAGGCACAGGCTGCTGTGGAGAAGGACAGGAGGGATGGGTGGCACAAACAGCTCATGCCTCATAGGTGGTAATCTCAGTGTCTGACACAGAAGGTAGTTCATCTAAGCTGGAATTAAGGATTATTTTAGTTAATTAATCTTTAATGCTATTAATTTTGGAAACATCTGTTTTAAAATGTCATTTCTCTGAGCACAAAAAAGGAAGTCAGAAGACTTCTGGGAACCTTGAGCTTTCTGTAAAAGAAAGGAAAGCTGGCATTTGAAGAGTGGTTGGAGAAGGATTTAAACTTAATATTAAAACATATGGAAATGAGGATGCTAAATTCCCTGGATGGCACCAAACATCTGAACCTGGGCCATTGTGGCACTGTATGTAAACCAGTCACCAGGAAGGACAGACAATGCAAGCTGTGCCAGGACAGGCAGTGCAAGCTGAAGTTTGACAAAACAGTTGCTTTCAACCATCAGTCTGCTTACCCTAAAGAGGAGGGTTTCTCCCCACCAGAATAACCAGTTGTTTAACTGTCAGCCTCATCTTAACTAGAAATTCCTTGCAAAGCTTTTAGCTTTGGGCCAATAATTTGTGGTTGGAATGTTTCTTATACCTTAATCCTTTTTCATTTGGAGGTGCATATGTAATTTTTTTATTTTTCCCAAAAGCCTAGCATTTCAGCTGTAGAGTGGAAGCAGTCCCTAAAGAAATAACTTGAGTGGGGTTGAGCTATTAAAGTTCATTTAGCTTTCCCTGTTGTGGTATGATTTGGGGTTTTTTTGAAATCTTTCTTGCCTGCTTCCTGGAACAGAGAGTAGAATTACGGAGCTCTGGAAAGCTGGCAGAAATCTACCCAAGCACAAGGCTGATAGAGTTTGGCAAGATCCCAGCACTACAGCCTACTTCACGCAGCTTTACCCTCTTCAACGAAGGTCTCGTCCCTGCAGACTTCAGGATGGAGGTCGTAAGTATCTGTGGGGCTGTTTTTCAGGGAAATGGACTGGTCAGTAGCAGCCATGACTTGGTTTTTATAGGCAAGATATCCATATTGCCCTGTGTGAGAGGAGGCAGGATACTCCCAATATTCCATCTGAGCAAGGCAAGAGGAACCTGGTCTGGAGTGGTTTTAGATGGGGCACCCCTCAGTGAAGTCAGGTGCAGAGATGTTGGAGCAGAAATTAATCTGGATTGTGTTGACAAGTTCTCCTTTAATTTTACGGAAGGTCTTTAGCTTTGTGTGTCACATTTTTGGAACTCTGCAATCAAGAGAAACCTGTGGTCCTTTGCTCCCCAGAGCATGGATTTCACTGTGGCTTCCTTGTCCATCTCCATTTGCTTTGTGCCACACTGCTGTTAATAGTAGAGAGCAGGGTGTGAGGTCTGTCCTCAGACTGCTCGTGGGGAGGCAATTTTCACACCTCCTGTGGGTCAAGCCAGCTGGGCTGTCCACACAAAGACAAGTGTGGGGGTTGTGCACCCCCCCCAACCTGGGATCTCTGTGCTATTGAAGAGCATCTTTGGGGACCAGCTGCAGAGAAGGGCTGTTCAATATGTGGAGGCTGCATAGGGCAGAAGGAGCTGGGGCTGCTCCCCTGGCAGGGGGAGCAGGGCTGGTGCAGCCAGGAAGGGCTGCGCCTGGGGCTGGGTGGGATGTCTACTGGAGGGGGAGATCTGTGAGGAGCTTGAGGTTTGTTCTTTTTCATGCTGGCTGTGTTGAACTTGTGGAGCTGGTTAAAACCTGTACTAAGGACTTGTTTGTGTCTGTGGGTAAAGCATCAGGCCATGTGGGAGAGTCCAGCCACTGCCTCCTGGGCCAAGGAGAAGGGGTGTGAATTTCCTCTTGCTGCTTTTCCAGCTGTTTGGGAGATAAATGTAACCTTAAAGTCAGGGATTTTTCCAGGAGAGCTTTTCCTGACTCCCACAATGGAGTTGTGCTTTCAGCCTCTGCAGGGAGCAGTGCACCTTGGCTGGGTGGTCATGGTGTGTAAAGGCTGGGTTTCACATGCTCCTACCAGGGTCAGACCTGCAGAGCTGTGTCTGTACAGCTGTGCTGGTGCAAGGCCTTTCCTCCCTCCTTCGGGCAGCTTCTAGCTCTCTTGCCCAATCTGTGAAGTCCATGAGAAAGCAGATGACAAGAGTTCTTGGGAAGAGTGGGCCATGCCCACAGAGCACATGCATCCAGTTTTCTTTCTGCTTCCTGCTTTCCTGCTCTGCTCTAACCATTTGGAGGTGACTTTTCCAAAGCAGAGGGCACTGGGGCACCTCTCTACGGCTGATGATGGGTGGGGAGTGAGGGCTTCAGTCCTTTAGGGGATGTTGAGAAGCACTGATGGCCCCTTGGGAAAGAATAGTTTGGTGTTGGGGTTTTGCACAACTGGTTTTGCAGAGGTATTCTTCAGGCTCTCAGCAGTATCTTCCAGCTGTGTGGTTTCTGCGGTGGGATTTGAGCAGTCCTGCCTTCCTCTGGCCTTGAGCCTTTGTGAGAAGCCAGGAGAGAGAAAGCAGCTTTCCTTGGCACACACTCCAGAGAAAGATGGGGAAGGAACACTCTCCTGAGGATAAGCATCCCTTGGGTTGGGCAAAACTGGGTTAATTAGGTGAGTCCGTTAAAGGAGGGGAAAACACAGGATGTATGAGCTCTGCTGTTGCCCAGTACTGTATTTTGGGGATTTTAAGCCTTTATGATTTTTATCATCCCCTCTTTAGTCTTTTTTTTCTTGTACCCCACAAGAGACCAGGGTGTATGGTTTCCTAAATGCAAATTATGCTTGTCCTACAGGCTCGCAAACCCCACTGCTGTGCCATTGAACCCAGAGAAGGAGTGATCCCTGCTGGGGGTGAGGTGCCTGTGTCTGTCACAGTAACCCTGGATGACACGGGGCCTTTTGCTGTCCCTGTCCAGCTGTTCATTGGGAACAGCCTTTGGACCGCCTTCGGGCTGGTGGCTTTGGGCACTGGCACCACGGTTGTCATAGACAAGCCATTCGCCCCGGAGCTCAACCTGGGATACCAATTCAGGTAGGAGATCTCTCCACTCCCACCTCTCCTCCTGTCTCAACAAGGAGCAGTTTTGCTGTAGTCCTTCAGGCAAGGTCTTCTTCAGTGTTCAAAGCCCTGACTCCTTCCCTGAAGGCAGAGATTCCTTTAGAAACACGTGATGGCCAGTTGAGAATTGTTAGACACCCTCAAAAGCCACTGACAGGGAAACCAGTTGCTAAATTGCCACTGAATTGTCTTTAGTTCTAATACACTGATGTCCTCACTTGATCAAGTAATGAGCTCATAGGCTCCCCCAGAGCAAAAGGTTCCTGAAATGGCGCCCGGATGAGGCAGTCCCTCCCTCCGTGTGGCTGAGGGACCAAGGGAAGGTGGCATCAGACCCTTCCCTTCCAAAATGGCAAGCAGGGGCCTCGGGAGCAAAGAGACAGGAGGGTGACAACCCCCACTGGCAAGGCAGGAGCCCACAGAGCAGTTCCAGAGGCAGATGGAAACTCTCTGGTTTGTGCGGGGTCTGCACCGCCGCTGCTGCCGCTTCCTTGTGCTGTTCAAGGGCTCTGCTGCTGCCCTGCTCTGCCCAGGACCTCGCTCGACTGCCAGCAGAGTTGGCAAAGTTCACTTTCAGACAGTTTCTAATGCAAAATGAAGTTTCTACAAATGGCTAGCAGTGCAAAACCAAAGCTACTACGAATGAGAGAGGCTCTGCTCCCCCGCTGTCCTCTCCTGGAGCAGGCAGATGATTTTTACCTGCTGCTGGGGTCATCCAGAAACTGCCTCCGAGCCGGCTTTTAGAAATGTCTGCAATCATACCCCCACACACAAAGTCCCCAAGTGCAGGATCTCAAAGATTCACTTACAGTTTCAGGCACAGATTAATACAAAATACAGCAACAGTATGAATCAGCCCAGAACAAACATTTTGGAGGAAAACACCACCTCCTGTTAGCCTCACCTGGAAAACATTATATTACCATTATAAACATATTTCCCTTTGCAATAATAACATCAAAAGGGCACCTTATCAGACACTATTTCTGGTCCACATTAAGAGCTGGAAATGTAGACAGTCTCCAAGCAATTAACACCTCAGGTTGCTCACTGGGAGCAATCTGATGACCAGGGAAATAGCAGATTTTGCATCCTGCCTTCTATTCTAGCCTGGTTCCCAGTATTCATCAGTTCAGAGTAACAAACAAGGGCCACCACTTCTATCAGCTCTTCTGGAGTGTGGAATGCTACAGGCCACCTGAGGAGGAGGGCCAGAGTGTCTCAGCCCTCAGCAGCTCCCAGGATGATTCCCAGAGCCCCGAACGTGCCAGCCCCGTGTTTGGGCTGGAGCCAGTGTCGATGGACCTGAAGCCAGGACAGTCTGAGGACATGGTGCTGCGAGGCTTCTCCCACATCCCACAGGTGAGGTCCCCACCACGGGCTGAGCCTGTGGAACCATCAGATCCCCTCCCCTGGGCTTGCTCCACAGTCCCTTGGCATTTGCCTGGGGAAATGAGCAGAGGCCTTCAAGAAACTGATGTAAGACCACACGTTTCTGTGGCAGCACCAGCTGATTTCCTTGCTGGCCACCATCAGACCAGCTAAGGCTTTATTGTGATTGCACAGCTACCAAAACCCAGTGCTGCTCCCAAAGCAGAGATGGAAGGAAGTATTGCTCTTTTGGGGCAAACAGTACTGCATGCTTAGTCAGCAAAGAAGGGCAGAGAAATAGGTTACACTTAGAATAAGAGCCCAAAAAGAAAGTGAATTAAACAAGTGCCAAGTGATTTATCTGGGGTAAGCATGGAGTAAAACAAAAGCCATGTGAAGGGAGGGAGCATCTCACAAGTGCCTTTTGTGGTTATTGGGGTGCAGTGATACAATTGAGCACAGAATAAATAAGCTGCATCACTGGAAGAAAAGGGGGCAGTGACCATAACTCTGTGGCAGGAGTAGGGCCTGGGGTGGGTGGTGGGTGCTGAGCCAATGGAGGAGGGCATTTGCTGGATGAAAAGGGGGGAGGAAGAAAAGGGGGCAGTGACCATAACTCTGTGGCAGGAGTAGGGCCTGGGGTGGGTGGTGGGTGCTGAGCCAATGCAGGGCATTTGCTGGATGCCCTGCCACCACCTACTGCTGACAAGTGACTCTTGCATGCAGGAGGTGCACGATTATGTGATGTGTGAAGCTGTCAGTGGGATAACCAGGAGGACAGAGAAGATAATAGAAACAGTCCTTACCTGCAAGTTTATTCACCCCTCTATAGAAGTGTCAGCCAGGCAATTCTCTTTCCTTGTGAACAAGGTAAGTCTGGCTTGCATCCTGGCATTTAACAGCATGGCTGAGGGGGTTGTGTGCTTTTGTTAAAGCCCCTCTTTACCCTTCCTGAGGCACTTTGTAAAGTGAGTGAAGATGCTTTTAGAGATGAGACTGGTATTTAATTTCCCCAAAGTAAAATTGCAGTTACAGCTGCACTGCCAAGGGGGATCATGGCCACTTCCAGAGAAATGCCAATTTCTCTACTCACTGTAAAGGGAGGTTTTGGAGGATGCTCCAAGGCATGTTGATGTCTGTACACCGATGCTGTAGGGATGCTGGGAAAAATGGAGATTCCTGTGAATTCCTCAGGCTGACAAGGAAAAACCCATCATCTCCTGTGTCTCTTTGCCATCTGCTGTTGGCATGGATGTTTTATGGGATAGTTATATAGTACAGCTCTGTGCATTTCCCTAAGTCTCACCTGCTTCAAAGGACCCCAGACATCCTGAAGCTGCAGTGATAACACTGAGGCAGAGCAGGTGCCCTTTAGTCTCTGGATCCCAGCTCCAGCATGACCTTTCCCTCCCCTGAAAGTTGTCTGAAAAAGAGAAGATGTTTCATCCTTTGGTTTCTGTAGTTTCAGACCCCTCTTGTGGTTTCCAGGCTTCCCCTGAAGTACAGAATCCCCCCTGGAACAGGCAGTTCAGATAGAATTTAGGATCTTTTCAGCTCTCTCTGATTCTACCTGCCACACACACAAACTGATTTATGGCATACTAGGGCATAGCACCTGTTTGATATGAGTACATGCAGAACTAGCTTCCCAAAGTCTCTGGTTTCTCTAAACCATGCAGGAAGCCCAGCACAGTGCATAGACAGGAAGGAAGAGCCTGGGCTTTTCTGAGGCTGCTAGAGCCAGTAAGGCTGTGAGAAATGACTGTATGTGAGTGAGGACCATCTAGTGCTGTTCCGCCCAACGGAAAGACAAAACTGGAGACAAATGGGCTGGATTCCCATTCTGCTTTAGATCTTGTTCAAGCAGCCACCTCCTCTCAGGAGCCTATTCCTTCATCTGTACGTGGGAGTGTTTCCCTGGCCCCCAGATGATGCTGTGGTTTCTAAACATGAAAAGCATCTGCTATAAAGAAAAACCTCCTGGAAGGGTAGAAACAAATAGAAAGGGTAAATAGAGATGTATGCACTTCTGGGGCTGAAGAATGTGAGATGCAGCAGAAGCAGAAGAAGGTCTGTGGCTAGTTGAGGCTGGTTTTCCTTATCTGTTTTTCCTTATCCTGTTTCCATAGAAACCCAGGGATGTCCTGACTCTGCAGTACCAGCCTTTGGCTTTAAAAAACACCTGCCTGCTGCCACTGGACCTTATGCTGGACTTGGAGCAGCCATTCCTGGTCTGTGATGAGGACCAGCAACCCCTCCCAGATGGCCAGGTGAGCAGCCCTGGACTCCTCCAGTGGGGTCTGAAGAGGAGGGATGTGGTGGTGCCTTTCTGTTGGGAGATCCTTGAGTCAAGAAGTTTATTCTGTAGCATCAGCAGTGGGCTGGCCTGAGCTGCATCAGCAGAGCTGCTGAAGGAATCAAAATAGTATCTGAATTGAGGAGATCCATCCTGGCTTTAAGGCACAGGGAGAAGGGAGCAGGCAGCTGGGTCTGGGTGAGCCATGCAGTAAAGGTGTCTCCTGGAAAGCATGCCAGCTCTCCAGCAGCCACCCCCTTGTATTGGGGCTGAGCACAGAAACGGGAGCCTGAGGGAATCCTGGACTGGACTGTGGTGCCTGCAGACAGACTCCTGCTGTAGAGAAATGATCCATGAACTGAGAATCCAATGCTGGGGTCACTCTGAGCATTTACTGTTTCATGCTGTCAGACCTTGGGACATCATGCCACAGGGTTGATTAATTACTGCTCATCTCCTTGCAGCCTGTGAGAGTGGGTGTAGGGGAGACCTGTCATCTCTACGTTGCATTTGACCCAGCTTATGAACTGGATTTTAAGAGCTGGAAAAAAGAGAAGATTCTGAACATAGACATGGTCAGGGGCCATCCTTTTGTGGAGCGTATCGTCCTTCGGGGAGAAGTGCACTTCCCAAATCTCCAAATCCAACCCAGCACCCTAAAGTTTGGCTGCATCGTGGCTGGCACTAAAGAAGTGCGTTCTCTGGAGATGACCAACTGCAGCTCCCTTCCCGTGGAGTACCACTGGACATTCCATTCCAAGAGCCAGGTTTACAGATTGAGGTATGTGCACCTTTGCCCTCTCCTCGAAGCTCTTCTTCCTGGTGTCCTGCTTGTACTTGGCAAAGAAGAAAGCTGTTTGCCTAGGATCTGACAGACTGCTTCTGACTTTTTCTTGTGCAAATAACACTGACCAGCTGTGCTCAGGCTGGATGCTCAGGGAATAGGTTTTCCACCAATTTGGTGCTGCGTAGCCCCCACAGTGGTTTCCCCTGGGAAGGAAAGCTGGGGTGAAAGCTGCTTTCTCAGACCTCTGTGACCTGAGGCAATGTTCACCTTGATGAAGGGCTCCTAGTCCCAGCTCCCACAGTGCTGCTGGAGGCCTTTCTGGCCCCTCTGCTTTGGGATGGGTCCTCTCTGCAGGAGCTGCTCTCTGCTCCTTGCCTTCCTCCCTTGCATTGTGCTGGAGGATGCCCAGAAAGTCCCAGCACCAGACAAAGAGCTACTTAGTGCCTGGGCTGATGCTGAACAGCCAGCTAACAGCCTTCCCTTTCCTTCTTTGCTGAGACAACTCCTTTACTGCCACGATGATTTCTTTCCCAGGGGTCAGCTTTCAGTGGACACCTTGGATTCTTCACTCCCTTTTTTTGTGACACTTGTTACTCATTTTGACTTTTCCTCACTGCAACATATCCCTTATGGGTTCTGTACTGCTTGACAGAAGGACTTGTTCATCACATGATCTCCTATCCCTGCCTCCTAGAGAGTTTCTACTTTAGAGTGAAAAATGTCATTGTCTGGGCACCGTGGTCCTGGGAAGTTGCCTCAAACCATTCATTAAAACTAAAGACAGTGGAATAGATGAGTAGGGATCTCTTGGGGGTTATGATGAGAGAGCCAGAAAAGAAACCCAGCCATAGATAACAAGCTACAAAGCCAAAGGCAGTGATTCTTTGGGGAGCAGGTCATTGCAGGCCCTGAATGCCTGTCTGGGAATAGAGCATCCTGGCGGTGGCGTTTGACTGTGGGGAGCACTTGCAGCTCAGCAGGGTGACAGGCAGGCACGGCTCAACGATGTCCCTCACGTGGCATTAGAAACACAAGCAGAGTTACCCTGAGCACCTGCTTCTATTTAAAATGGGGAATGTGACCTGAGTCACCTGGGAGTGTTGGAAAATGTCAACCAACCCCCCCCAACACTGTCAGGGAAACATTCCTGATAAACCCCTGGTGGAGCTGCAGAGTTTCTGGCGTTGGGCACTGGGGGGGCTGTGCTGGCTCCTCAGTGGCCAGGTCTGCCTCTTGGTGCCTCAAATCTCACCTTTTTGCTTGCCTTCTCTGTCTTTTCTGCTCCCACCGTGCTTTTTGCCTTCCCACAAGGTGTTAATCCCTGTCCTCTGTAGTTCCTCAATGGAAGCAGTTGCAGCTGCTGCACCACTGCTACCTTGGTGTCATCCCTGGGCTACCTTTAGAACAGAGCTGCTCCAGCCTGGATTGGGAAGGGCTGGATCAAACCATCTCTCAGTTCAACATGCCAGCACCCAGCCAGGGGCTGCATCCTGACCAGGAGCTGCTGGTGCAGGTGTCCCTCCCTCCCACTGCAGGTCCCTGGTCATAGTTATGTTATATTCCAGATATGAGCTTTCCGCACCTAAATTCCAACCCAAACCACCAAAGGAGAAGAGAACCAGTTTGGAATCCTCAGTATCTCGAAGGAGACGCTTCAGGATCAGAAAAGAGGAGCCAGTCACGGCCCTGAAAGAATCGCAGGATCCTGCCCAATCTTCAGGAGCAGAGGTAGATTTTCTTGTCCACCCAGTGTTTGTGCTGTCTCCCCAGCCTGCCAGCACCAAGTCATGCTTGTGCTGCCGACCTCCCTTTTTGCTGCCCTGCTGTCCTGTGTCCTGAGGGCTGGTCAGGCAGCAGGGCCAGTGGCTGGACATGGGGTGAGTGGGAGGGAGAAATAGGAGAATTTTCCTTGGAGAAGCTCACTCCTACAGGCCTGTGCTGAGTGTGGGATTTTTTGCCTTGTTTTCTTCACAATGTAAGATGAGGCTTTTATCATGGTAAGACTTCCAGCTTCCTTCCCAGAGCAAGCTCTGATGAGTCCTGATCTCCATGTACTCTCTTCCCAACCCAACCCAGACTACCTGTGTGCAGGTCTCTGCTTTCACCCAAGAGCTGGTGTTGGTGGCCCTGAAGCTGTCTTATAAACTGAGACTTTGCAAAGTGGCTGTCTCTTCCTCCTAGCATAGAAAATGGCTTTGTTTTCAGGTGCCACCAGAAAGCCGTGGACAGTATTACATCCCACTAGGGCTCGTGGGAGTCAAATCCCCCATGGATGTACTGCACACTCCCCTCGAAGTGGAGGAGGTAAGAGGGAATCTGTCTCACTTGCACATTGTCAGTGTGGCTGGAGCTCCCAGTGCCACTGGTGGCCCTCAGCATTGGCCACAGAGGGGCCTCATGTCCCTCCAGGCCCATCACAAAGTGCTGCTGAAGCAACTGGTTGTTGGAGAGGCCGTACAGAATACATTGTAGGGCTGCCCAAGGATGCAGCACCTATGGAGGGCATTGCTTCCCCTGGACCTCATCTCATAGGAAATTTTTGCAGGAGCTTTTGCTGAGGCACCTTGAGAACGCAGCATATATTTCAGAGAGAAAGGGAAAAAGCCTCAGGAGTCAGATGAGCTGGGCTGGAGTTTTTCTCTGAGCTCCCTGAGCTCCAAGAGCTCTCACTCTGTGTGTCCACCTTTTCTAAAAGCAGTAAGAAAGGCTTTTTAAAGGCAAATCATGCATCAGAGAGAATTTCTACTGGCAGGAGACATTTACTTTAATGTAGTGTATTAATTAATGCATTGATCTGTGAGTATGGGAGAAGATTTTCCTCATGGTCCCTTCACTGGTCAGTGGCACAGATGCAGGATAAGATTAGGATGATTCTGGCAGTGTTTAGGGAATAGGCCCCTCTGGCTACAGCTGCACTTTGCTCCAAGATGCTCTTCTGCATCCATTTCCACGCTTAACATCTCAATCTCTTCTGTCCTCCATCCAGGTTTTCAGTATCGCGCCACTGTCAGGTGTGCTGCGGCCAGGAGAGAGCCAGCAGGTCTCCTTCACCTTCTCTAGTGGCTTCAACACCATCTCTGATGTCATGGCACTGTGCCACGTGGAGGGAGGCCCCACCTACGAGGTGGTGGTGACCGGGGAGACCTCCTGTGTCAGCTACTCCCTGAGCCCCCGGGAGATCGACTGTGGCTCTCAGGTAGCACACACATCCCCTGGCACAGCTCCTTGCCTTGGTGGGTTCCTGCCCACCTCGCTCCAGGGCTCCCTCCCCTTCCCAGCCCCTTTGTTGGCTCTGGGGCTTGGAAGTACAACCTTTGGGGGACACATCTGGCATCCAAGCTGGTTTAAAATGGCCATCTCCAACCCTCTCCACAATGCTGGGAATGCCTCTTTTTCAGGGTACCTAAGACTGCCTCCTGAGGCAGGCAGGGTCCCAGTGGGGCTGCTCTGAGGGATGTGTCCCTGAGACATCCTTCTGCTAATCCACCCTAAAGCCTGACCTCCAAGGAGATGCTCTTGTCTAAAGCTCTTGCTTAATCCACACAATAATCAAGGGAAGAAGTTGGGCTTCCTGTCACTACAGTTGGACAGACTGTCCCAGCATAATCCCCACTTCACTCTTTTCCAGTTGAAAGCCCACAGATATTTCCAACTGCTGGCCCTGTCTGTGTTGCCCTGGGTGACTCCCTTGTTGCATGTGTGTTGTTTGCCAATACTAGCATGCAGGTACCTTTTCTTCTGGAATGCCTCAGTGCTGTCTCTGTTTCTCCTGGCTGTTGGTGACTCCTCAGAGTGCAGAGAGCCCATGTCCCCTGGTTCATTTATTGCTGGCCCTCACATGGTTGTTACCACACCTCTGTGTGCTGCCAGAGCTCCCTGGTCCTGTGCAGGTGCCCTGTGCTTGGGGCTTCCCCAGGTTCCCAAGTGCCCTTGTCTCCTCCGTGGTGCCTGCTCCCATGATGTGTCTGCTTTCAGCCCCAGGAGAGAGGAAGGAGATTCCCAGCAGCAGCCCTAGGTCTGTAACTTCCCTCTTCTGTGCCTTCTCTCCAGATGTTTAACGAAATTCATCACAGCAAGGTCACCCTGGAGAACACTTGCAGGAGTGAATTCAGCTGGGTGCTAAACCCTAGCACTGCAGACCAGCAGCTGCCTGGAGTGTTTCTGGTCAACCCCACCACTGTAAGTAGCACAAGTGACTGACCCCAGCCCTGTGTCAGGTGCTCCAGGAGAGTTTTAAAGGGAAAAAAGACAGGGTGGGGAAGGAGGAAAGAAGTCGGAGGGGAAAACCCCAAACCCAGCCATGAGAGAGACAGAGCTGTAAGCCATTTCTGCAGGGGCCAGAGAAGGTCAAACAAGTGCTCTCCTGACAGACTCCCCCACGGCCTTGGCTGGTGGGTGGCTCTGCTGTCACAGGGCAGACGCCGGTGGGAGACACAAGTGTGTTGGCCATTGTCTGTCCTGCTGTAAGGGGAGCAGAGGAGAATTCTTTTTGATAGATTTCTCAGATGAAAATAAGGCACAAACGTGGCGTTATATCTGAAGACTGTTTATTGGTAAAGAAAGGGTATGGTCCCGACCAGAAGGGGATAGAAAAGAGAGCGAGAAAGAAAATGAGAAACGGAGAGAGCAACAGAGGACAGGGACAGAGCGTCACCGCTAGAGCCCTGGGGCGCTCTGTCGGGTCCTGCTCGGCACATGGAGCAAGTGTGCTGCCAGCCGCACCAGCGTGCGTGCCCGCCGGGCTCCACGGGCCGGCGGCGGGGCCGGCTGTCCCGCGGGCTGCGGCCGGGCCGGGCTCAGCAGCCGCGGCTTGTCACGGTCAGGACGCGGCTGCTCCCTCGGGGAAGCAGCGGAGCACTGGGTTGCCGTGGTGAGCCGGGAAGCGGCGACAGCAGCGTAGACGGACAGGGAGGAAGAGGCTCTGCAGGGATCTGGACCCTGCGGGTGCTCCCAACCCAACAAAATAACAAGAATGGCAGGGGAAAACGTTAACTGCTTGTATATTCTAAGATTCCTTCCGTAACTCAGCCATTTGAGGAAGACGGTCAGACGGGAAAAATTTTCCTGGGCTTCGCGGTCTGCGCACCTCCAAGGGGGAGGTCGCTTGCAGCCCCCCAGACACGGAGCTTGCCTGCATTTTCTCCTTGCGATCTCCTTTACACGTGGCATGTGTAAAGGCTCCCAGCACGTCTACAGCCCCTATAGTAATTTTTCTCCCCATGTCAGAAAGTAGATTTATAACATATCTTGTGGCATAACTTAAAATTTAATTGGTTGCTCACAGTCACTCTGGGGACCCCGACGGCTGAGATCTCAGGCTGTGCTGTCACTGGAGCGTTTCTGAGGGTCACCTTACCCAGGCTGTGTGGTCACATATCCCTTTCTAGGCTTGCTGCTCCCTGCCTCCTCCAGCTTTGTTGCTGTGCAGCAGCTTTGTGGGGCAGTGAGGGGGCCAGGGAGCAGCGGGGCTGGAAGAGCAGGGAGAAAAATTTGCAGCATCCCATCGCTGTCCAAGCTTCTCAGTCCTGCCTGGATGTCTTTGAGCTGAAGCAGCACTCCTGCTTTTTTCCCCTCCTTGCAGTGGGAAGAGGAAGTGTTTGACTTTCCCATTTTTTCATGCCTGTCTCCTACAAGGGATG
Source organism: Haemorhous mexicanus (assembly GCF_027477595.1). Lineage (NCBI taxonomy): Eukaryota > Metazoa > Chordata > Aves > Passeriformes > Fringillidae > Haemorhous > Haemorhous mexicanus. The sequence continues at coordinate 2,751,828 of NC_082352.1, read as the reverse complement.
AGAGGAGCTGCTGGCCCTGCTTAGCGCGGGGACTTCCTTTGCATAGCAGCAGCAGAAGAGCCTTTTTTTGATGAGGCGGGCTCTTGCTGGGAGAAGGCAAACCCCATCAGCAGCAGGGCTGTGCTCACATCGGGCTGTGCTCACATTGGGCTGTGCTGGGGCTGCAGCCTTATGAGCCATGGGGAGGACACACGGCACCCCGGGATCAGATGCTTGACTTTTTGGTCACAAGGAAGGTAGAAGGTTTGAAAAATGAAGGCCACTCCTCAGTTAAAATTTAAAGAACATTTAATAGGAGACAATGGGGGACAAAGCAGAAGTAACAGCGCTGGGTGCTTGGCTTGGGTGCTTAGCCAGAGGCACAGACCAGTCAACACAGCAACACCCCTTATATACTCTGGGTATTGCATCAGCCTAATCTATATCTACAAATGCTTATATATATTGAAATATTTTAACATAGTTCCTCCTCCCTCCCGCCTTTTTGAAGCATCTGCAGTTGTCCTAGTCCTGGTCATTTGTTACTTTTTGACGCATTCAACGGGTTTCCATTCCTTCACTGGTTAAATGTTAGTATTACAGCAACTCTTCACCAACATTGGTATCACAACACAACATTTGCATTAAAAGAACTCTAAACTTTAGCAAAACTTCTTTTACAAAAGTCAACATTATAAAACACATAGTATTTACTCTAACAGTTGTGAAAGCCAACACTGTAATGTTTATCACGAGGGTGATATGGTCTGATGGTTTCTTCTAGATGAGAACCTGTTTCCTTAGCCTTTCTGTCCCCTGAGCCATCCCCATCAAACACTCTGATGCATTCCTCCCTCTTCTTCTGTCCCTGCAGGGCTCCATTGCACCTGGTGAGAAGCAAGTGCTGGAATTCTCTTACATGCCAGGATTACCAGGAGCTTTCAGCAGGACTTACCAGCTTAAAGTGGGTGACCTGGACCCGGAAAATATTTGTCTGAAAGGAGAAGCATCCTTTCCAATGATCTGTATGAACCTGCCCTGGAACATCAAAGGTGGGCACTGCCTGTCTGCCCCCAGGAAGGGCCCCTCTGGTTTTGTTCCCTACCATATGCCCATAGGGCAGCTCATGCTCCCCTCCAGCAAGCCTGGAGGATTGCAGGACTGCCAGACCAACTCAAGCCCCCTGGTTGCTTCATGAGTCTTGAGCAGAGGATCCCACGTGGGCTTTGTCCCAGGAATCAGCTTGCCAGCACATCTGGCAGGGTCCTGAAGGGTGATGGCTAGAGTGAAAGGCTTGGGAAGGCTGCAAGAGAGGCTGGCAGGGCTTCTGGCAGGGTTGGATATGTGTGACATTGCAGGGGATGAGATGCTCCTCTGTGGGGAGGGAGATGGGTGGGAGCAAACATGAGGATTCAGAGAGGAGCAGCAGCATCCACTTTCCATAGATGGCTTGAGGGATTTCTTTCTGGAAGAAACCAGTGTTGGGAGGCAGGGACTTCCCAGCTTAAATAAGACTGGCACTTTGCTCACACTTCTCTTTTGTGGATGTTTTCTTCCTTCAGAAAATGAAAAAGATGAGAAGCCTCTGACACAGCTCGTAAAACTCGCGCAAGAACACAGTCAGAGGAAGAAATCCGTTGATCGGAAGAAGACTCAAAGCCTGAAGACTGGGACCTTGAAGTCTCAGACCCAAAAAACTCGGACTGCAAAGAGTCTGAGTCCGAAGACTGGGAACCTGAATCCTGATGTGCTTGACTCTGGCATTGCAGTAAGAACAGCTGCAGCCTTCTTTGGCACATGCCACCCTCTCCATGTCACCTGAACCCCTTGCAGCTCACAGCAGCTCCCCGGTGCCCTGATGACACCTGGGACCTCCCTGCCCACTTCCAACCTTGTGTCACCTCAGCATTGTCCCTAGGGCTGCCACTCTGGTCATGGTCTCCTCTGGGGCTGCACCAGCTTCCTGGCTACCCCAGGGAGAGATCCTGAAGGCCATGCTCCAGGGATGGAGTTGATGGTGCTTTGAAGGAGATGCAGGTCATTGCTGGGAAGTTTGTTGGTCCCAACCCAAGCTCAGACAGATTTACAGACCTTAACAGCAGCTGCCTGATTGTGGCCTGGGGCTGTGCTGGTGGTGCTCATCTCCAAGAGGCACCAGCTTGGTCCTGGTTCCTTTTCAAGACAGTTTTTGTCCAAGCTGCCTTGGTACTGACTGGGGGCAGGCAAGTATCTGGAGCTCTGGAAGGTTCCTGGCTTGTCTGTCTGCCTGGCCAGATCAGCTTTGCTTACAGTGTCTGGGCAGGCAAAGATGCTGGAGTTACTTCTCTGGAGATGAGGTCCTGGCTGAGGGAGCAGGAGGTGTCACAGGCACTGAGCAGCCAGACAGAAGGACCCCACACCCCCTCCCAACAAGAGCGGGTTGGGATCCTTTCTCAGGTACAAGCTGGGCCTTGTGAAGGACCTTTGCTAACCAGCCCCTGTCTTCCCTTTCCTTAGCCAAACACTCAGCAGATAAACACGGTGAAGACGCTGATTGAGAAGGCTGCTCTGGAGATGCAGGAAAAGCTCACACCCCATTCCCCAGAGAGCAAGTTCCCTGACAAAGAACTGTGCCAGAGCCTTGTCAAGTGAGTAGGGACTCCCATCCCCATCTCCAAGGTTCCCCGTGGGGAATACCCAGCCTTGTCCCCTTCTCCTGAGAGCTCCTTGTGTCTGCAAAGCTGGGAATAGCCTGGACTCCAGAAAGGGTCTGGTCCTGGTGGCTGTGACACGCAGCATGTGAGCAGTGGAGTGTCCTCCCTTCCCCAGCCCCCCGCTGAGCTTTGGACTGCTCAGCTCCCCCCAGGTTCTGTCCCTAGAGCTGGGGGAGCCAGTGCAGGCCTTCAAGCCCTTCCAGACAGCACAAATTCTGTTCCTGCTGACTAGCTCTGAAAGAAACAACTCCCAGCTGGTGTCTTGGTTCCAACTAACAGAGCACACTAAACAAAAGGAGAAGGGAACTGCACATGTCAGCAAACCCTGTAAAATCCAAGGTCAGATGGCTTAAAGCCTGGTGGGATGGCACGGCTTGGTCCATCCCTTTGAAACATCATGATGCAGCACAAGCACGGGAGCTTCAATTCAGAAAGAAGATGCTCTGCAGAACAGATCATGTGATCTGGCTGCAGAGCAATGGAGATTTCTTGTGCAGGCAAATCTTGTTCCTAGGCCCCAAAGCAATTTCAGGCTCAGGCTGTATACTAGGCTAAGCAGTTTGATTGAGAGCAGTGGAGACCTAGTGTACTCACTTACACTGGGTTTTCATGGCAGAGGAGCTGTGGCCAGTGTCCATTTTAAACTTATTTTCAGGTACCGTTTACTAGTGGTAAAAAACCTAGGACCTGCACTCCTGACTTCCCAAAGTCATTGCCAGGTGGTCAGGCCATGGGTTTCATGGGCTTGAGCTGAGTTTTTACAGCAGTGAATAAAGAAATAGCCACTGTATTTGTATCCTCCATCCACTTGGGTGCATAGCCAGGCTGTGGTTTAAGGACTGTCCTTAATCTTCCTTGCAGAGTTGAGCTGCCTGAGTATGTCCTGGACATGGGCACTGTCCGTAAGGGTTTCACTGAGAGAAGCACTCTGGAGATCACCAACCCTGGGCAGATCCCAGTGTCCTTCCAGATCGATGTATCTGTCCTGCAGGACACAGGTAAGCAGTGCTGGAGACACTTCTGTGGGCTTGAAGGAGGTGTCTCAGACAGATTAGCTAAAGCCATTGAACTTGGGGAGGTTTCTGAGCTTTTTCTTCTCAGTGCCTCTGTAGGGAGCTTTAGAGGCAGAACTATCCTGGCCAGCCATGCCCAGGGACCTGGCCTGCCTGTGACAGCCCTAATGCTCCTGTACAGAGGCCAGATGGGCTCATCACCCTGGTCACCTCTCAGCATATTCAGCCCTTGGATCCCATGAGTATCAAGTTTCTTTGGGCACTCTGTGGGCTTATTTTGCCATCCAGCGGGGTCTGATGTGTTTTGGAAGCGCTTTTTTTGGAGTTCACACTGTCACAGCACCTGTATTCAGCCTTTATTGAGGAAACAGCCTGTGAGATCCTCTGGTGGATCAAAAGAGGTTTCCAAAAGAGGCCTTGAGGCAAGGCTGCCCTTCCATCACACAGTGGCTCACTGTGTCTGAGGGGTGTTCAGGTGCACTCTTAAGTTTTTGTCCAGGTCACAGCACGGCGTGGGGCTTTTGCCAGACCTCTCAGCCAGGACACCTGTAAGGTCTTAATGTGCTTATGACAAATTTTGTGTTTCCTGTGTATCTCAGCTGCTTTGTGTTCATATGTTCAAGGTTTCAGCGTGGAACTGGACCAGGTGCAGGGCCTGCCCCACAGCCACACCAGGACGTTTGACGTGCGCTTTGAAAGTATCCGGCAGCCACGGGGTGACGTGGATGTGCTGCTGCCCATAGAGGTACCACAGCTCTTGGGGCAGGCAGCAGGCTGGGCACAGCAGCAGATGTCACCTGCACCCTCTGCTGAATTCTCTGTCCTTCTCCAGGTGAAAAAAGGCCCCACATATAACATCCGTCTGCGTGCCGCTGTGTCTGAGCTGTCACTCGAACTCTCCAAGAACACTCTGCACTTCTCTGCTCTGCTCGTTGGGCAGTGCCAGGTTGAGACAATCCAGCTCTACAACTGGTTCCGAGTACCCTGCCGATGGTCCATCAAGCCTGTTCAGAAGGTAAAGCCCAGGCCCATAACTTCTTGGTTGGGTTTTCTTTGTGATTCTTGCCATTTCTGCTTCTGTGGCTGCCTGAGCACTTGGGTCTATAGCGTGTTTGAGGAAGCTTCTGAGGGTCTAGATTAAGGCTGGTTTGCCTGGACCTGTTCCATTAGCGGATGCTTTGCTTTTCTGCCATCTTCACCCATTCCTCCTCTTCCTCTGAGCACAGTAGTTCCCTATCTGCCTGCCTTGTCTACAGGTTTTCCCTCCAGCTGTAGGCTATGGGAGCCACACTTGGTTTGGCTGTGGGTGCTCTCAGCACTGTGTCAGTGTCTCGGAGCACGAGGAGACCTCACACACTTGGTTTCTGTGCCCAGAACAATCAGCACATGTACATGACACCAGCCGTACATCAGAAGCAGCAGGCGCTGGAGGATGAGCCCTGTCCCTTTGAAGTGAAGCCTTCCAAAGGAACCCTTGGTGCAGGAAGGTGGCAGAAGCTGCAAATCACATTTACACCCAAGGAGGAGGTGAGATTGGCAGATGTCAGCCCAGGAGGTCTGTCAGGGCTATCTGGAAATGAGGGCCTGGTGCAGAGAGTGTGGTAGGAGCTCTGCCTTCACAGGCAGCTTTCTGCAAGCCCTGTACTCTGCGTGGCTCAGTTCACCCCACAGAGCACTCCCGTGAGATGTGCTTTGAAATGCCCACAGGGAGCTTGCACAGAGAGCCCAAGGGCTTGGAGGCTGCCCCTTGGCACATGGGGGGGATGTGCCCAACTCCCCCCAGCCTCCCCCTTGCCTGGCTGCATTTGCAGCTGCCACACTCGGTGCAGGGCAGCTGCCCGCTCACAGAGGATAATCCTGGCATGGCCAGTCTAGGCTCACCCTGCTGCAGGACTGACAGACCAAACAGCCACCACACACCCTCCTGGGCACGGCAGGACAGGCACTTGTGGTGATGTGCTGCCAGCAGTCCCTAGGGCTCTGGCCTGCCTGCACATTCCCGTGCAGCTGGGGATTCAGCTCAAAGGATGGAGCATTCCCAAAAGTGGTTTGCCTGTGGCCGCTGGGTCTCGGAAACTGGCAGTGTGTCCCAGCACGGACACAAGTGCTTCTGTGCCCACACACAGTCCCAGGGATCTTTTAATTGCTCAAGAAATGTAACCATCTTGTGTCTGGCTTGGACCAGAGCCTAACACTATGCAGAGATGCTGACCCTTATTTCTGGCCAGCAAGAGCTCATTTGCCTGGAGTTGGCGTTTGCCTGATGCAGCAGTGCCAGGACTGTGTCTGGACACTGTAATCCTGATGGCCCCTCCCATGAGCATTGCACTCCTGCAGGACTAGGTGAAAATGCCTGACAGTCCATTGTACATCCATGTGATACCAAATACCCAGTTACAGTGCACACCAAGATTCATCCCAGTTACTCAGACCCAGACTACTACAGATGCTCTAGTCCCTAGCATAAGTAAATATCTGGTTTGCATTCACCTTGGAGGGACTGATAACACCCTGACCTTGGGGCAAGCATTGTTGTATTTGGGGTCCTGTCACCTGAGACTTCATGAAAGAGTTTCCTGCACTTTTCTTTTTACAGAGGTCTTACAAGAATGAGCTGGAGCTTAACATTAATGGGAGCAGCAATTGCTTAAAGCTGCAGCTCTCCGGACAAGGTCTGGAGCCGCGGTTGGAGTTCAGCCCTCCAGCACTAAAGATGGGATGGATGCTGGTGGACAGCACTGGGGTGGAGGCCACAGTGGTGGTGAAGAACCCATGCAACTTTCCCATTGAGTTTTACTCCCTGGATTTTGATGAGCAGCACCTTGAGAAGAAGAAGGTGAGAAGGCAGGTCTGGTCCCCATGTACATGCTGCCCAAGCTTCACAGCACGCCAGTGTTGCCAGGCTTGTGCCAGGGAGATGGAGGCAATCCCCAGGGCAAAGCCAGCTCTGCTGACATACTGTGGGAGGACCTAAACTAAGTAGTTTGTGTTGTGTTGCGTTGCCGTGCTTGGACATCCAGGTCACAGATCCGAAGACCTTGACTGGGGAGATCCTGAGGGATGGGAAGCTGCCAGCGGAAGACCAGGTAAAACCCTGCAAGGCCCAGATCTTGAGCTTGCCATGTTTGTGGGCCCTGGAGCATTGTGTCCCCCCCCAGGTGCTAATGGCACAGAGCCTTGTCCAGACCCCTGATGATGTTCCACAATGACTCTGTAGCATCTATGTGAATGGGGAGGTTATCACCATCCCTCAGATGGGCAGGAAGTGGGCGTGCTCTGTGTCCAAGTGTCCCATCTATTCAGAGTCTCCCAGCCTGGAAATCATTCTAAATGGTCCCAGGACAGGGCAGCTCATGGTCATTGTTTTCTTCAGCTGAGTCACTTGGAAGAGGTTTCTCTCCCGGTCTGGCTTGTAGCTCTTGCATCTGCTCTGGAGCCTGCTCACCCCACTGGGCATAACAAAGCACTTGTACATCATATAAGTCAAAAACCCCATTGCCAAAAGCTCAGTGCCTTTAAAGAAGGAGTTGTGAGGATGAAGGTGACAGAAGTATAAACAGGATTTTCTCTTCTGTTTTAGATGCTGGAACATCTGGGACTGCATCCCGACAGCCCTCCCCTTTCCCCTGCTGCTGTGCTCTCCAGTGTCGAGTACCCAGAGAAGCGGCTGGGCTCTGCAGAGCGTGTGCAGGACAATCTGCTGGGTGCTCCAGTGGTGCCAGCACTGAAGGTGCCAGGGCAGGGACCGGGTTGCATGGGGGGCATGGGGGACAGGTTGGACGGAAAGGGATCATTGTGGAGAGGTAATGAAGATGTGGTGGGGCCCCATGTCTGCAGGTCTCCTTTCTGTCAGGGATGGGACAAAAGAGACAGCTCTGCTGGAGACAGAGCAGTTCTGTAAGACAAGAGGTAAAAAATTACTTAAAACCATCAACCTTGTTTGAGGAGAGGGTCTTGCATAAGAAGGGGCATCCTAGGCAAAACAAACACCAGTAAGGAAGACCAAGCCCATGGGCAGGTGGACTTATTTATTCTTTCTGTTGGTGAACAAACCCCCATTTTGCTTTCCAGAATGGGGATGTCTCAGGGCTCACCTCTCCCTCCCTTTTCTCTCTCCCCTTAGGCCAAGGCCCCAGATGCAAAGGGCAGTTCTGCCAAGGGCCAACCAAAGACGGGTAAAGCAACCAGCAGAGACAGATCTGCAAAGGAGAAGCAGATCTCCACACGGAGAACAGAAAGTTCCCGAGGCTCCTCTGCAACAAGATCCAAAAGTACGCTGGAAAGGGCCTCAACCCCCACAGTATTCCTCAGGTGAGCCTCACGGGAGGAGGAGATGTCTCTACTTCTTGGTCCTCTTGCCAAACAAGGTCCATCATTCCCAGCTCCACAGTGACCCTGTGCCAGTGCCTCATGGGATGGCGAGTGCACCCTCCTTGTTTCGTTTGCTCCTCAGCAATGTCTGAAGCCTCCTCTTTAATTGCCAGGCTTAAACAGTACCGGTGGATAGTGCCTGCCCAGGGTGAGGTGGAACTGAAGGTCAACTTCTTCGCCAAAAAGCCAGGGAGGTTTGAGCAGACACTGAGCTTTGAGCTTGTGCCATCAAAGCGCCAGTACAAGCTGCCCTGCAGTGGCACTGGCCTGTACCCCAGCATCAGCCAGAACCCACGGTAAGGCTGGCCCCTGGCAGCCTCCCACACCACAGCTGCCGCTGAACTCACAGCCAGGGCTGGGCAGATCATACTGCCTGAGGCTGCCCAGCACCTCTTCCTGTGCTGGGAGCTGGGAAGGCAGATGGTACCTCAGCCACCAGGAAGGGTTATGGCTTTCTGACTACATTTCCTACTTGGAGCATCTCATAGCTCCTCCTTCCCCCCTTTCTCTGCCCAGGGTGGTGTTTCCACAGTGGAGGGCGACCATGAAGGAAGGTGAAGTCATCTTCAAGGAATATGTTGAGAGCACAAAGCAATTCCACTTTGGACCACTGCTGTGTGGGAGATCAAGAGAGTGGTATGTGCTCCCTGCTGGGCCTTGTACTTTTCTGGACATGCCTGGAGAGACATGCTGTCCTGGTGGCACAATCCAGGGCAGTCCCTGGATCAGTCCTGGGAGACACATAGGTTTGAAGGACCACAGATGTGAACTTGAGCAGATAAGAGGCAAATGAGCCTTGGAGGAGCTGCTCTGCCTACTCCGTGGGTGCCTTGGTGACCAGAGCCGCGTGCTGCCGCCAGTCCAAAGGTGTTAGACGGCAACTTCTGTCCCCCTCCACATCTCAGCTTCACCCCTTAGGAAATGAACTTTATGGTGGCTTTTTAAGTGCTTTGAGCTCTGCAGGTAGCCTGATCAAGCAATTATTCTGTAGATGGTTTTGTAAAACTTTCATTCATCTGTAATTATAATAAGACTTTATTATTAACCTGCCAATGGGTGTCGGGGGGAACGTACAGCAGGAATTACATTTTCCTGTAATGACATTGCATCCCAGCTGCTGGATAAAATCTGCCTAAACACTTGGCCATTGAAGCTATTGTATATTTCTACTTTTACTGTCACTAGTTTTTTTAATAGGATTTAAGTTCTTGTCTCCATAGGAACTCTGGAGGGTTAGGTCTGTTTAGACAACCCAAGGAAATGAAACTGAAATAGTTTAAAAAAACCACACGATCTTTAGCCAGGTAGATGGATGGTTTGGGATTTCTGTTTGCCTCTTTAGCCCTTTCACTCCGAAGGAATTTCCACACCTGAGAGAAGGGTCATTTGTTACCTTCTTGCATTCCTCTTGGGAATTGATGCTTTATATTTCTTTCTCAGACTTTGAGCTAACCCATGAAATCCAAAGCAGTTTCATGACTTTTATGAGAGAGATTAGCTAAACTCTTTTTCCAAAAGCCTTTCTTTATACCCTGCAGGGAAGGCACCTCAAGAAAGAAGGGGAAAGAACCCGTGTGCCTGCTGTACTGTTATTTTTCTAGGCACCCTTGAATTTATGTTGTATTAAAAACTCTCAAAGTGGCCTGAGCATCATCAGGCTTCTGGGGTGGAGGCACCAAGTCCAGGTGTAGCAGACACGGGGCTTGCTAGAGTCCCTTGGAGGACAGAGGCCTAGAGATAAGAAAATGCCAAGTCATAGTAACTAAGCCAGAAGCCCTCTCTCTGGTCCTCCAAGACCTAAGCATATTTCTCTGTCACCCCATAGGTTACTTTCCCCTAACCCTTACAATTGGACAGTTTCTGATCCCTTCTACCCCTATATAAGGGGCTACTTTAGCCCATTCTGGCTAGAAGAGCTGTCCCTGGAACCCTTCACGGACCCCTCAATAGACCCTCGCTGTGGAATCTCCGAGGCCTCTCCTCTCTCTCTCACCGTCTGCTTGCCTGGAAGCCACTGCTAGCCGAGAGCGCCTTTAGCAAGCTAAGAGCTGAAAACTATAAAAGAGCTGAGATCACTAAGAGCTGACTATCACTTAAGCTTGCTAAGGTAGCTGTGGCTATAGAGCAGTTCGTTTTTCTGGACACCCAGCCTCCAAAAGGCTGAGCTGTCCGGCCTGAGCCTGCCTGCTCGCCTGGGAAACACCCTGCAGAAACCCAGCTGTCCAGCTAGAAGTAGCCCCTGTGGCTTTCATCCAGGGGAAGGCATCAAAGTACAGCAAGGATCCTTGCCATGCCTCTGACTGGGATCCATTTCCCTCACTTGTTTGTTAGAGCAAGGTCTTCCAGCACTGCTTCCTCGGGTGCACATGGTGCTCTCCTTGGTGTGTGGCAAAGGTAACAGTCTTTTCAGCCTTTTCCCCTTTTGTTGACAGGTACAAGACCCAGAACTGTCCTGGCAACTCTGAAAATATAACCATCTTCAACAACTCCCCCACGGACGTAAAGGTCCGATTCTCCTTTGAGAATGCTGGGGAAGCAGATACGTTCCTTTTGAACCCTCCCCGCATGAGACTGAAACCAAAGGAGAAGAAGGTAGGAGAAGGGCAGGTAGAGCAGGCACCACAGAAGTGCCCAGGGGCTGCTTCTCCTGCTCACACACAGAGCTCTTCTGATTTCTTCCTGTGGGACCATGTGCAGGAGCTGACCATTTGGGCATACCCCACTTCCCCTGGCTTCCTGGAAGACAAACTCGTCTGCAGCATTGAGAAGAACCCGAACCCAGTGGTCTTCAGCCTGTGCTGCTATGGGGTGGGCATGAAGATGGAGGTCAGCACCCGGGAGCTGTCTTTTGACAAACTGCTTCTGCACAGGTCAGTCATCCCACAAGCAATCCAAAACTTGTGACAAAGAGAAAACGTTTGACTCTGGTTTCTGGGGCATGGATGGAGCTGCCCCAAGTTGCATTCAGTGGCAAGGCCGGTGTGACCATCCAGCAGCTAATGCCAAGTGCCTTCCTGTCTCTGCAGGACTGACTGCAGGACCTTCGTCCTGAAAAACAACAGCATGCTGCCCATGGCCTGGCAGCTCCGTGGGCTGGATGACCTTGTTGAGAACTTCTTCTTGTCACAAAATAATGGCATCCTTGATCCCCGCTCAGAGTTTGAAGTGACACTGCATTTCAAGGCTGAGCAGATTGGCAGCATTGAGAAGACCCTCCGACTAGAGGTGAGAGGGACTGTGGCCTGCCTGGCAGAGCAGGGCACAGTGAGCAGCCATGTGCTGCTAGGGACAGAGTCAGGAAGAGCTGCACCCGCCAGACACAAGGGTTCTGTGACCCCAACTTCTGCCTCTACACAGCATTTGCCAGAACGTGCAGTGCATCCACATCCCCCCAGACAAGCAGACACTGCATCCTGAGCCTGTACCACAACCACCTCGTCCCTGTGAATGGTTGAAGGTTGTTGTCTGGTTGTACAGACTGCAGCGTGATCTCTGTATTCCTCCTGGACTTTGTCTGAAGCTCTTGCATAGTACAACAAACTCTCCCTGTGGGATTTTGTTCCCTGGCCCCCTGTTTAGGGGCTGCCCTTCAGACAGGGTGCTAGGTGATTTGGGAGGGTTGTCAATGCCACTGCTCTGAGACACCTCATACTTCTTGTGGTTGTTCTTACACCCCTGTGCCTCTCAAGGATGCTTTAGCAGCAGCATTCCCTGCTGTAGGAGTGCAGAGTTGGGCTGATAGGGTTTTTTACTGCAGCAGAATCCCACTGGGACAGCCCATGAGAGGAACAGGTTAACAAAGCTTGGGAGTCCGCCAATGGTTGTGAAGCCAGGGAGGCCATAGGGAAAGCAGCCAGCAGAGACAAGGACTTTACAGGCTGTCTACCAGAAGAATAATCTGAACAATGTTTGTTTCTTGCTGCCTCAGGTTTCAGATGCAGAAAACATCCTTGGGGTTGTTCAGACAGAAAACATCAAAATCTCTGCAGAGGTCTATGATGTTTCTCTGGGCATTGACATGCCTGAAGGTCAGTGGATGCCTCCCAAACAAAGCAGTCCAGGTGCACTGCATTATCTTGGGAGGTGGGCAACCAAAGCACTTGATGGGATGGGGTGGGATGGGACAGCATGCAAGGAAGGCACGGATACGTAAAGCACATACTCTGCAAGCTGCGTGGAATAAAGCGTTGTCAGGGCTCTGACAGCCCTAAGTCTTTCCCCTCTGAACTTTGAAGTGTGCAGCTTCATGTGCAGATTGAATTTGGGGGCTTTGAAACAACAGTGATGTGAACAGGCAGTTGGCAATGCCCACAGGCTCAGTGCAGCATATAAAGTAATTGGATTTGTGCTTGGGAGTGAGGAAATGGGAGCCGAGCTCTTTTGCTACTAAGCCTGCAGATACTTTGGGTAAGAAGAGAAAGGGCAGACAAGTAGTTGGAAACCACTTTCAAGAATGGAAACTTGCTGAAAAGGGCTTTGCACCGAGACCTCCATGTTGCTTGTGAGCTGGTGTATTCTGCAGCAGCTCACAAATACTGTGTTTGACCTCACGCTGTGGATTTTCTGCAGGTGCAGATGGAAGCTTGGAATTTGGAACAATTAATGTCCTGGATAAGGTGAAGAAAGTCCTGAGTCTAAAGATCAAAGGGATATACAGGATTGAGTACAGGTGAGTCCAGCTGCCTGGTAGTGAGCATTTCCCAGGCCTTCATTCTCCCTCTGTCAATGGCTAGAACCTGTTTCCATGCTGGCTACCTCATGGTATATACAAAACCTGGGCTTTCTGATCTCAATTATTTTACCAGAGAATTCAGCCACAAACCAGCAGTTCTTCACAGCTCAGCTGGAGGCCAAAGGAGAGCCCCAGAAATTTCAGCCACTGAAATGCTGAGATTCATTGACGTTCTTTGGTGGTCACCTCCTTTCTCTTTCTGAGACTCTGTAAAGAAGTGAATGAAAAATTTTTTGCAGTAATCTTGTGATTGTCTGCACTCTCTGTCAAGATCCAGGATTCCCTGAGCAGAGCTGGACTCTCCCTTTTTTTTCTGGTCCTATGCAAAGTCCTGGCTGTGCTGGTGGCACCTGTACTTGTAACTGCAGAGCTCTCCTTCCTTCCCTTTCTCCCCAGGTTCACGCTGAAGGGTGCAGGTCCCAGGATGCAAGACTTGGCATCCTACTTCACCGTTACACCTCAGTCGGGCATGGTGAATGCCTCCCACCCTGATGCGAGTGTTGAGATAATCTTCCACCCCACAAGTGAAATCCTCCTCAAGAACATACCCATCCTGTACTGCCAGGTGAGCTGCCTGGGCCAGGCTGTGTTATCACACGGTGTTTTGGGAGCGTAAACAGGATAGGTTTCTAATGGGAGGAGGGCTTTACTGGAGAATCCTCTCTCCTACGTACACAAACAAAGTCTTTCAGCACCATTTGGGAGGCTTCCTAAGTGGAGCTGAGACTCTAGCCGGCGTCTTTATTGTTTACCATCCTTCCTGTGGACACAGGTGATAGATGCCAGCTCAGGTGAAGGAGGCCAGGCTGTTACCAACATCCCAATAAGAGTGTCGGCCAAAGCCGAGTACAGCAAGTACAGCATTGTGCCTGCCTCACCCACCGACTTCGGAGCCATGATCAAGGGCACCAAGAAGAGCCGGACTGTTGTGCTGAAGAACAACGGCACGCTCAGCTTCAAATTCCACATCCGCCGAGAACCCAAGCTTGCATCTGCATTGGAAAGCAAAAGGTATGAGAAGCCCTGCACCACCCTTCCTGTCATACACGCCACAGCTGGTATGTGGCAGGCAGCCAGGAGACTTGGGCTATCGTCCATTTGCGTCCCTGGCTTGGGGAGAGGGAGCAAAAAAACACCTCAGTATCCCCATGTATAGTACAAAGCTGGTGACTGAGCTGCTCAGTCCAGCAATAGGAGCTGCTGGCTGCTCTCTGGGAGCCATCAGGAGCAGGAAGGCTTTCCTCTGTGAGGAGGAAGGCCAGCTTTGGCCTTTGAGGCAGGGGAGCTCAGCATGACAGATACCTCTGTTTTCTCCTCTCAGTTCAAAGCAAGGGGAGTCTGCTCCATCAGCTAAAAAGCGCTCAAAAGGAAGGAAATCAGGCTCCTCGACACAGGTGGGTGACTCCTGCTGCCCTGCTGCTGCTGCAGGGGATGTGAGAAGATGCTGCTGTGCCCAGGCTGGGGGCTCATCGCCATAGGGTGGGATGTGGTCTACAAGACCAGTATCTGCTCAGTCCTACTGACAGTCCTGTACTCTGGCTGTGACCTGGAATTATGGGGTCAACAGAGGGGAGCAGGTCCTGTGTTTGGTAGCTGCTAGCCAGCATAGGTCTGTGAACACCTCAGAAGCAAAAACATCCCCCACTGAACTCCCAGTCCACAGAGCTCAGACATTACTTTTTCTTCTTCCCAGTCCCCTATCTGTCTCCCATCATTTCTCACAGCTATTTCTGCTCTCCTGTATTACCTCTGAGGTTGAAGGATCACAGCTACCACGTTCATTCTTTACACTCCCAACTCCTTTCTCTCTGCCACTTGGGACAGGCTTGCAGCTCCTCTTGGCTTGTTGCTCTCAGCCTGGGGCTACCTTTGGGCCATGGAGTCATCCTTCCCTGCCCTGGGACTGGCTGCTTGGGCCCATCTGGAGGCCAAGGCAGGACGTACTCTTTACTGAGGTGCTCAAGGCACAGCTATTAGCCATCAGCCTCTCCTGGAACTTTTTCTGCAGGGTCACCTCAGGCTTGGCATGTTCACAGTGTCCCCCTGCTCCGGCTCCGTCCATCCGTCACGCATGCAGTTGATCAAAGTGGAGTGCCTCGCAGAGCAGGAGGGGACATGGGAGGAGCAGATCTACATTGACATCATGGACAGAGACCCCACAGACAATCCCCTCGGCATTCCCTTCACCCTGATTGTCGAGACCTGCGTCCCAGGTACATACTGCCCACAGTGCCCTTGGTTACACTTGCTGCTGATCAGCACCTCAACTTGCTGCTTGGATAGAGAGGCACGCTAGCCTTGCTGTCCCACCTTAAAATCCTCAGAGGTTCCAGCCCTCTTCAAGTCCACCAGTTCACTCATTATCCCTCCCAGGCTCGGAGGGATGCATGGAAGGATAAAAGGAAAGCAGTGCTCTCTAAGACTGAGGTTGACTGGGCTCCATCCTCACAGCCAGCTCCCCCACCCAAGGCTGGGTTTAGCAGTCACCCGGGCAGAAAGGGCTTATCGAGCCTTCTGAGAGGCCAGCAGGGTCTAGACAAATTCATCAGGGAGGCTTCTCCGTGCTCATCCCTCTGGTGTGTCCACAGGACTTGTTGAGAATGTCGCGTCAATCTTCAAGGAGTATCCGATCTGCAGCAGCGCCAACCTCAGCCACCAGCTGCAGTCGGTGAAAGGCACGGGCCTCTTTGTCAGAGATGAGAACAGATTCATCTTCAGCAAGGTTCAGGTTGGGCAAGAGGCAGAAGCCCATTTCAGTATCTGCAATGCTTGCCGTCTGCCATGTGACGTGGCCCTCTCCATCAAACCCCTGCCTGGAGAGGTAAGAACAGGAGGCCAAGGTGGTGGTTGCCCTCTAAGGGCTGTGCGAGTGCCTGTTTTGTTCTCCAGATGCATTGTTGCCTGTGGCCCAGACTAGTCTAGCTCAGTGCAGGTCAGACTGCAGGGGAGAGCAGCAGAGCCAGGGAACAGTTGTGTGGAATTTTGCATGTCTCAGGAGAGGTTTGGCTCACACCTCTGGGTCTTTGGTGGGAGAAGTGAATCCTTCTGAAGCTCTCCTGGAAGCACACGCAGAGAGGGGCTGTTATGAACTGACATGTCAGGGCTCAAAGCAGAGCATCTCCTCAGGCTCCCTGGCTTTTCCTTCTCTTTGAAGGCCAGTTCTGGGTTATTTGCAGAGTCTTCCATGCAGCGCCCATCTCCCATATAGGCTGGGGCAGCCTCCTGCACTCAAACACCCAATGCTTTAGCACAAGGTCAGCATTCCCCGGGAGGATGGGAGCCTGCCCGGGGAAGCAGGAAGAAAGACACAATGTCTGGGGCTGTTCTCAGTAATGCATTTATGAATAAAACTGTGTCATGTTGAAAGGTGTTTTCTCCTAACACTGCTCTCTGGGTTCCCCCAAGGAACAAAGCCTTATCAACAACATTTTCAAGCTGGATCCAGTCAAGATGTCCATTCGTGGCTCGTCCTCTGCCGTTGCTACGGTGACCTTCACTCCGCCAGACAAGCAGAGCTACGACTGCACCTTCGAGGCTTCCCTTGAGATGCCCAAGGGGTAACTGACCCTGTGAAATATTGGGGGAGGCCTCACTGATAGCTGCCTCTCCCCTGGGAAGGCACAGGCCTCTTGTTAGCTCTAATGCTTTCAGTAGCCTTAGGCATGAGATGATCTGGGAGTAACTCTTAGAGTAGAAAAATGAGGCTGATGGTTTATTCTGTATGAAGAACTGTCAAGACAGGGAAATACTAGGTAGCCAATTGGAAGTTACCCAGATGTGCTGCAGCTGACCTGGGCGTTTCCACGGACAAAGGTTTAGAAGAAGCGGTTTCTGTGCCAGCAAGACAGCAGTCACATTTTCCTCTTTGCTTCTGTAAAATTAAGTGATCCTCTGTGGTTCCCTGGCATTCATTAGGCTATTTTATGTGAGTGATTGGAGCTGATATGAAAGAGGAGCCCAGTTCCTCTGCCCTGGGACCTGTGTACTGGGGCTTTGACCTGCCCTTCCTCAACCCTTTAGTGGCTGAATTGGAACAAGACAAGTCTAATTGCTAATAAGCAACTGCTTTTTTACTGTTCTTGGAAATGATCTTTACTGATGGTGACAATGATTTATTTCTGCCTTCTTGCTTTTGTACTGCTTTCGTGCTGTGCCTTTGCTTGTTTCATAAGTCTCATCTCACTGCAGCAAGGGGATTTGCCATATCTCATCTGGTGCCTCCTTATTTACCTGCTGTACTGCATAATTCAATTAAATGAAATTATTTTTAACTGTTATTGTGGAAGGCTCTGGCTCTTTGGAGCAGATTCCTCTTGTGAATGGTCCTGAGTGGATTGGGAAGAGGCTGGTGGGGGCCTGTGTTTTGTGGGGTACAGGAGCACCAGGCAGGGAAAACACTGTAGGTGGGTGGCCCTTGGTGCTTTGCTTGCCCAGTGAGAAATGGGTTAGTGCCAGCTGAAATTGTTTCCGCACCTCTCCTGCAGTTCTGTGGAAGTGAAACCCCAAATCCTGACCTTCACCATCAGTGGGAAGGGGCAGGAACTGCCGGTGACAGTCGTGCGCCCAAGTGCTCGCAGCAAGAGGGAAATAGCCGTGCTGCGCTTCAAAAGGCTCCAGCTGGAGGATACAGAGATGCTCCCCCTGGTCATCCGTAACAACGGCATCAAACCTGTCAAGGTGAGGAGCACCTGCTCAAGGAAGGATCTGGTTGGGAACAAAGGCTTGTCCCACAGGGGAAGGGTCCCAAAAAACATGGCAGACCTGGGAAGAGGTGTCTCCGTTGAGCCTGAAATGACACAAATTCACCAGGAGACTGAATTGCAGAAGTTTAATACAAAAAGCTCTCTCTTTTTATAGACAGGTTTGACACATTCTTCTTGATTGGCTAATTAACAGAAACATCTTTCTCACAAACAGTCCTTGAGAAGAGTAGAAAAACACCACCTGCAGGTTGTTTATACTAACAAGTTATCATCGTTTCTACAACTCCCTAAAAGGTCTCACAAGTCCACTGTGAGAAACTAATGTCGTTTCTCGCTCTCTGACCAGGCTGTCAACCACAGGGAAGAGGTGTCAGAAATTCTTTTTAAGCGAGTAGCTGACATCTCCAAAAAGGGAGTTCTTGGAAATTTTCCATCCAGTCCTTTTTCTTTAAGTTGAACACAAGAAAGGTGGTGGAGTATTTTCCTGTCTCTCAGGTCACCTTTTGTTCTCATGAACATGTGTGGTTTCCCAGTTCCATAGATTGTATTTAATCCCAGTTTACTATATTTTAAGTAAACTTAGTTGTGGTTTAATCACACTCTGCTCATTACTTTCTGTCCTGTGTGGTTCTGTGTCAGTTCTATCCAGATGCCTCTGAACACCCTTTTTTCTCAGCTGGTTTGACTTAACTTTTGTGCTAAGTGCTGTTTGTAGTGGGAGAGGTGCTGGGCTGCCATGCGGGACCAGCAGCACTGTGGTGTCAGTCTCTGTGCCGTCCTGTACTCACACCAGCATCATTGTGCTCTGGCTTCCCTTTTCTCAGTTTATGTTACACCTGGAGGATGAGCACGGAGTGTTCTTGTTGAAAGGCAGGGCCTCCACATTCAAGACATTCCAAACTGGAAATGTGGAAGGGGACTCCGTCAGAAACGGTAAATTCATTAACCATGAAGTGTGATCATGCAGAGGGAAGACGTGTGCCCTGCTCTTGGCTTCTCTGAGCAGCAGCCAGGTGTTAGGCACAGTTTCATTCTTTGGGCTCTCTGTCCCCCAAACTTTTCTTGGGGACGTTTTGCAGGATCTCCTCCTAGCAAGTTGTAGGAAGTTCTTCTGTTCTTCTAGACGTGGTGGGTTGAGTTGTGGGGGACTGTCACTATCTCAGTGGACCCTCTGAGGTATTTGCTGCATGTGGGAAGGTACCAGCCTGAACAGACACAGCCCTTGAGCACACAGCCAGCCAGCAAAAGCCAAAAGCACTCTTTTTGGCTGAGCTTGGCATATGGCTGGAGCTGGCTGGAAGTAGATGGAATGAGGGCTGGGCATCAGCCTGAGGTTAAGCTGCTTAAGCGGTGCTGTAACTGGAGGTGGCAGTCTTGTGAACATAGGAAGAGGGTCTGGAACCACTGTGGGTAGAATCTGTGCTTAGAAGGCAGCTGGTTTCACCTCTTATTCCTCATCTATCCTATGGAAATATTTCCTCAGTACAGCTGTATTAATTAACTCTGATTTCCATTGCTGTGCAGAGAGCAAGCCCGCAAAGCAGCCTTTCTTTCTTCTGCGTCATGGGCAATCGGCAGAGTTTGATGTCATTTTCAAACCCACCCTGGCTCAACGTCTGGAAGGGAAGATTTGTCTGTTAGTGGGGGACTCCCGCCTGACCCTAACCGAGCTGGTGGGTGAAGGCCACATGGATGAATTCACCCTTGATGGGTTAAAGGAAGACCCCCAGGAGAGGAATGCCAAGAGCAGTCTAAAGAAAGACATCATTGATGGTAAGAGAGGAGAGGCTGCCAAGGTGGAGCAAGGAAGAGGACAACGTCTGATCATGTGTGTCCTCCCTCTAGCCAGGCCTGGGCTGTCACCCATGGGACTTGCCGGCCTGTGGGGGTGGCAGCCATGCATGCAGAGCAGTGAGTGCTGTGCTGCACATCACTGGCTTAGGGGTGTGCCAGGGTGTTTCCCTGAAGGTGGTGGGATGGGGAACTGCCTGGGGAACTCCCTCCAGAGGGAGGAAGGCTTGGAGCAAGGAAGCATTGAACATAAAGGTGTCTGTGCACGTGAGCGGGCAGGTGGAGCTCCCTGCATGCTGAGATCCCTTGCTCTCCTCCTTTACAGCTGTCAGAGCAAATCACATCCAGTTTGGGCACTGTCCTGTCGGGAAGCGCTGCCGCAGGACCTTCACCATCACCAACCACACCCGTACGCAGTTCATGCGCTTTGTGTGGGACGCAGATGCCATATTCCAGTTCTCCCCCAAGGTGAGCATGGACTGCTCTTCCTTTCCCCATTGCTCAAGCTCCTGGTGTTCCCAGGAGCTGGCAGGGAATCCTCACATGCCACTGATAGCCCATTCCAGTGCCACGCAGGAGATGCAGTCCCTGGCTTGGCTGGACCAAGGCAGCCAGCCTTGCTGAAAAGGCTTCATGTTATGGGAGGTGGCACCTTCTGTTTATACTTTTGTCTGTCAAATTTCACATAAATCCTCTCTGAGGTGCAGATTCCTGGCACAGCTGTTCACCACATCAGTCCCTTTTGCTGTCAGGCCTGCCTTTGGCAGTGCTTCCAGTTTGGTCCCGACTCCCTCCCTGATTCTCCCTAGGTGGGACACCTCCATCCTGGCTGTGCCAAGGGCATCACAGTGACCTTGAAAGCAGATGTCCCAGGCACCTTCAGGAGGCGCCTTGTGAAATGTAAGGTGACCAAGATCAACTTCAAGCGGCCACGAAGGAAGGTTCCAGACTGGGATGACCAAATGTGCATTGTGACGTGGAAGGATATCCCCAGGAAAGACCTGGCAGCCAGATGGTTTAAAAAAGAGAGGGTAAGAAGCAGAACAGCAAAGAAAGGCAATCCAGCTTTTACAGAAAGAACCACCATAGCACCATCACTGCTGGCTGAGCAGCTCCTGCTTCCTCTGACATTGGACAGCCAAGAGGTTCACCAGCAGTGCATTCCAGGGGAGAGGTGGATGCACAGTGACCAGATACACTCACACAAGATGGGGAAGCCTTTTGACAAGAGACCTTTAGCCACACTCAACTATCAGTCTGTGCCACAAGCACAAGTGTTGCAGCACATGTTGAATGGAAGGCAATGCTTTATGATTTTATCCCATTTTATGGTGTTTGAAATCTCTTCATCTCATGTGGTGCCTTTTCACCAACAAGGAGTTAAGTCTGCTGCACTCTGTCTCTTCTTTTAAAGTGGAGAGAAATACACTTCTCCTGCATATGCTGGTGAACTCCAAGTTTTGTCTGCATGGATACCAGAGAATTTGGTTGTGGTCTCTGTATTGTGTGGGATATCTCTTCATGAAGTAGCCCTGTATGACTATGGAGGAGTCCAGAGAAGGACCATCTCCAGAGGCTCTTGCTTTTATTGTCATTATTGCCACAAACACTCATCGTGGGTGAAGGTTCTTTCTGGGTTTCTGGACCATTTTAAGGCCTCTAAAAACCATCCTCTTTTCTATCAGAACATCTGCGGTTGAAGACTTTCCTAGTGAGATCTTTCACACCCCAAAATGCCCATCCCCAGCTCCCAGCAGCGTGGCTGTTGCTCCAGACATGACATCTGGAGAGCACTTACCCCTAAGACAAGAAGGTGCTTTCTAGAGCTCTTCAGTCTTAGGGTTCTCCATCCACAGAGCTCCAGCAGGGGAACTTATCCCTATTTTGAGACCTGCTGGATTTATAGGGGACAGGAAAAAAGCCAGTCCCTCTACAAGGTTGAAGTACAGGGACTAGAACACAGCTATAGTCTCCATGGGGATATTAACAGCTGTGGTAGTGATCGCTTGGATCAGTCGGTAGAACAAACTACCGAGCAGAACACTCCCAATTTTGTCATCTTTCCAGGGAAGTAAAAGTGAATGGTCCTTTCTAGTCCCTTAGGAGGCTGATCTTGGAGGCCAGAAGATTCCCTTCTCAGCCTGACCTTCTGGGCTCTGCTTAGTGATTTCTCCTTCCTCTGTTTGCAGGTGGTCGAGACAGTCCCGGAACCAGCTCACACTGTGCTGGAGAAGAGCAGCCAGGAGGCTGAGGTGTACCTCAGTGCCATTGTTTTCTACACCCAGTTCAAACTGAGCACAACCGTGGTTCAGTTCAAGGATACCTCCCCCTTGCAGACAAGGATAGCCACGTGAGTGCTGGAGGCCAGGCAGGGCCCTGGGGGACAGCAGCTGACCTTGCCCAGGGCTGGCCCAGGGCCTGCTTGCCAGAACTCTGCCCCAGCCCAAACCAGCACAGGCCCATTTATGTGCACACAAAGCCAAGCAGGTGGAGGTGCTCAGGAGAGCCTCAGTGCTGCCACACCTTTCTCCTGAGGACAGCCATGGCTTTGCCCTCACTGCATGTCACCTGTCCTCATCTGCTCAGGAATAAGTTTGCAGTCAAACCAAGACCTAAAGTCCAGAGTAAGCCCCTTAGCTTCAGTGTCCTGGGTACCATGTTGGCCCTTTCCTCTTAAACTTCCAGGCTTTAAAATACTTTTTTGGGCCACCTGGGACAGCAATCTGAGCATGGCAGGGTTGCCTGGGGTAGAAGATGCTCCTCAGCAGAAAGTGGTACCAGGAGTCCATCAGACAATGTTACTGTACTATTTCCTTTATATTTATTGGACTTTTTTTTTTATTCCTCCTTCTGGCTTTTCAGTTTCAGGCTATCCAACACAGGGAAGGTAGCCTTGGAATACTCCTGGGAGGAAGCTGAAGACAGTGAAGCAGTGAAGAAGCAATACTCATCTGCTCTGATGCGTAAGGGCATTTCACTTGGTAGCTGAGGGCCTGGGGAGAAGACTCTGCCACTTCACTCCAAAACATGAATTGCTTTTTCATCCTTGCCCACACGTCCACTTTCATCAGCATCTTCCCAGCTGCAGCTGGAGAGTTTTTGTCCCTATCTGCTGTTCATTCCCTTCTGTTCTTCCTCTGCCACTTCTGCTCTGCAGAGGAGCTGAGCCAGGCTCTGGGGAGAGCCACGTGATGGGTGGACTGGGAAGGACTGGGAAGGGGGACATCAGGGACATCTCAGACTCTTTGAAAAGTCTGAGACTGGGAAAAACAATGGTGTAACAAGTGAGCTGACCTGTAGCCACTGTCTGTGTGCAGCTCCCCACTCCAGGGCAAATGCAAAGTCACCGTCTAAAACCAACTCTCCTGCTTTGGCACAGGAGTTTGTGCTGCAGGCAGAGACCCTGCTCCCAGATGCTCTATTTCCTGCTGAAAGTAATTGGCCAGAGATGCTCCAAGTGCATCCCAGCTCTCCTCCAACTACCTGCAGTGGGAGGCAGAGTTGCTGGCGCTCCAATGACAGGATTTTATCTTTGAAAGGTGTCCTCTTCCTCTCTGCAGGTCATTTCCTCTCCTCTGAAACTTTAAAGCGTTGCAGAAAGATGCTGCATCGTTTTGGGTGGCAGCCGGATCGTCCTTTTGAAACTCAATCTTCTGGGCTGCAGCTGCTGCATCAGCTGGCCAAGCGGCTGCAGCAGCAGCAGGATTCTGAGCAGCAGCAGCAGCAGCAGCCCGAGCAGCAGGACCATCCCAAGCTGTGCCGCTCAAGGCGTGTTGGTTCCGCCCTGGAAATCCTGCCAGATCCCTTCCATGACCTGCCACTGTTCTCCATCAAGCCCTGCCACGGCATCATCGCCCCTGGCCAGAAGCAGGCCTTTCAAGTGCGGTTCTCCCCAAAGTGTGAGGGGACGTTTGAGACCACCCTGCAGTGCAGGTGGGAAACATTTAGCACTTGCCAACTCATGCTTCTGATGGGTGTCACTGGGGGATCGCAGGGTGGGACAGGGTGGAAGGGACCACAGTAGATCATCTGGTCCCACTTCCCTGTGTAAGCATGCTCATCCTAGAGCACATGGCACAGGGTTGTGTCCAGAGGGCTCTGGAATAATTCCAGTGAGGGACACTCCACACCCTCTCTGGGCAACCTGGCACCTGCACAGGAAAGAAGTTCTTCCTCAGGTTCAGGTGGAATTTCCTGTTCAGGTTCTGCCATTGCCTCTTGTCCCATTGCTGGGCACCACCAAGCACAGCCTGGTTCATCCCCTAACACCCTCCCTTCAGTCCCTCTGACTGGGATGAGGAGGTGAGCCTGGAGACAGGCAGCCCCAGAGAGGCGGCAGAAACACCCACAGGAGCAGAAAAAGATCATCTGGCCTTGGTAGGGAGACACTGGGAAGGTTGCAAAATCTGGAAGAAGAGATCCAGGAACCAGCAAGTCCCTAGCTCTGCTTTCTTTTGGGACAAGCAAGGCCTGCTTCTCTACATGGAACCCTGAGTGCTGTAGTTGGTCCCCAGGCACTTTACTGGTCATGTTCCTGCCCTTGCACCTCTGCAGCTTCCATGCAGCGAGCGCAATTGTTTAATTTGCTGCTCGCTGCTTGCACAAGGAAAGGATGCAGCAAGCTGCAGAGCAACTGGCTGAGAATGTTTGTCTGGCTAATACCAGTCCCTTTCTTCCTAGGATTCCTAACATGAAGCCAAATCAGAAGATGAAGCAGGTGATTGTGAAAGGCAGAGCCCGGGAGCAGAAGATTCTTGATAAAGCAGAGAGAGAAAGGCCAGGGAGCCAAGGATCAGGGGCTCTGGAAACCAGCACCTAAGGGGCAGCATTTGCGTCAGCTGGAGTCTCCTGAAGGAACCAGCAACATCGTGCCTTCTGCTGCTCATGGTCTCCCACCCTTCACCAGAGACCTCTGCAGCTACTCTTCTGAGCTCCAGTGAACACCTCAATCTTACCTTTAATTACCTAGGTTATTGACTGGTTATTATATTGATAATTAATTCATGATTGTCAATAAATTGTTAATCGTTAATAAACAATTGTTAATAAATTGCTAACTGTCAGCTTGTCTTGGTTCAAAAGACAGGTGTCTGCAGGACCTCTGTGGAATGGGGAATGTGACCTCCTTCTCTCCAAATTCTTATAACTTTGAAATTAAGGGGCTTTCAGGCAAAGATAAGGGAGAAGTTCTTTGCCAGTATGTACAACAAGGCAAACAAACAACAATGCTGGCAGCAACAACAAACAGAACCAGATACCCAACCTCAGCCTTCCCTTGGCTGCAGGCACTTTCTTTTTGGTGCAGTTCCAGTCACAGCTGGACTGGGAAAGGGAGGCAAATAATGAATAAAGCAATTGCTACAGAAATTTTGTTTAAGGAGTAAGGAACCAAGGAATACTCTGGAGAGCTCAAGCACTATGTGATCAATTCTGAAGAACTTATTGCTGTGAGGGAGTCTCTACAGTAGCCAAATAGTGACTGGACAATGCTCAAGTTGTTAAATAAGTAATGAGAAAACACCCTAGTGAGGGAAGAGCCCTAGCCCTTAGACCCTTTCAAAATATGCAAATAGATTACACTGATTTCCCCAAAATACAGAGATGGAAATATCTTCTTGGAAGAGTTGATCACCTCACCCACTGGTAGTCTTTGTTACCTCAACTGCAACTACCTCCAAAGTGGCTAAGATGCTCTTAGAACAAATCATTCCCAGATATGGGATAACTGAAAGAATGGACTAGATAAGGGAACACACTTTACTTCAAAAATTGTGCATTCTATGTGTTGTATTAGACATAAATTGGGAATTCCATACCCCATGGCACCCTCAAAGCTCTAGATGAGTGGAGAGAATGAATGCTATCCTTAAGAACCATATTACCAAATTAATTTTTGAACCAGATTAGCATTATTACGGATCAGAACTGCTCCAAGAAAGGACATGGGAGTTTCTCCCAATGAAATGTTAGTTGGGTTACCTTATCTGGGAAGGGAGGAGGGGTTGCCAGTGGCTGAAACGAATGACTTACATCTCAAAAATTATTTGCAGGCAATTGCACTTTCTCTCACTGATCTTAGAAGAAAAGAGTAGTTACCCCAAACATCACCTCTAGACTTTCTATACACCAGGTAAAACCAGGAGATTGGGTTCTAATAAAATCTTGGAATGATGATACCTTAACAGCAGCATGGAAGGTTCCTTTTAGGTACTTTTAACAACTGAAACAGTTACCAGGAGTGCAGAAAAGGAGTGGTTGGTCTAACTCCTCTCAAGTCAAAGGGCCAGTGGAAACTCCTCTGCAAATTTGGACAGTGGTACAAGGAGATTGTGGTGGAACCTGGTGTGTTTTGTTCATGTTCTGTTCACTAAAGGGCTAAAGATAGAGGGAATAAAACACTTAGACCTAAAACCAAGTGTAACCAAAACCGCATACAGTCACAAGTATATTCTTGCTTAATAAATGCTTGCTCAATAAACCATAAGTTCTAGAATTTTAGGTATGACCACTAGAGGAGGAGGAGTCGACCAGAGGACGACCGAGGAAGACTAGCAGCCTTCATTAGACGACTCCCAGCAGAGGAGGACCCCTTAGCACCAAGAAGACACATGGGCAGAGAACTTTCTGGACACGACCCCAACGAGAAGAGATACAGTATAAAAGTTAGACTGGATCGAACAGTGGGTGGGCAGCCCTTGGCGAGCGGAGGCTCCCCTGTCGCCCAGCGCTGATTTTGCTTATGCCTTGCTTGCTGTAATTAAAAAATTCCAATTGGACTAAGCTTATTGGAGTTTGCTTCAATTCATAACAAGATAACCCTTCAAAGTTAATATGCAAAAGATGACTTAATAGTAAACAATCATGGGCAAGACTGGACTGACCTCTGTATTTGCCACCAGAAAGCCTTTTGCTCCACTGTGGGCCGCAATCCCTTGGGTGTTGAGCAGTGGAAATAGAAGTCAAACCAGACCTTGACTAAAGAGGAATAGGAAATGATATTCTAAGACTCTGGAAATTGCTGGACAGAGTGTCATGGCCTCTGTGCTTCACCTCTATATCCCTGCAGTGCGCTGTTCTAGTGCACAGAGCTTGGGAAGCAGGAGCGAAGGTAACCTTTGATGCTACAGTTAAAATCTGAGGTTTGCATCATCCCAGCAAGCACAGAGGAACTGCTATGGAAGGCACTGCACACAAGTGTATCTACATCCTACTTTAGTTGAGTTGGAAGAGAACTATGGACAGCAACATGATCCCAAAGCTCAGGAACTTTTAAACAGACTGAATTTAACACCAACCCAATAAAAGACTGATTCATCTTCTTTATAACTACTTCACAAAAGGAGCCAGTTTGTATAGCAATTACAAGCGACCCCCAATGAAGGAAATGACTGGCATCTGACTCCAAGGCTTCGGAATGCTGAACACTTGCTTTATTAAAACTATACTTTTTTACATTGCAACTATTTAAAGAGAGATTACTATACTATACTATGTTATGCTATGCTATCATACTTACTACTAAGAATACTAAAGAATACTAAAGAAAACTCATGACTCTCTGCCCGAGAGTCAGGACACAGCTTTGACTGATTGGCCAAGTGTTGCGGTGTGATTTCAGGATCTACCTCAGAACTTCGGGCCCCTCCCCTGATAATTTCCTGCCAGGTGTGTCAGTTACCTCTCCTTCCCCCTCCCTTGCCCCCTGCTGAGTGCTGTCTGTCAGTCCTGGCATTCCAGAAGGGCGTGGAGTGATTGGGCAGATTCGAAGGATGCCCTCTACCCCTAGGGGGGCATTAGGCCATCCAGGTGTCCTTTGTCCCTTAAGAGCTGCTCTCCTGTACCTGGTTGGTGGCTTCCTAGTCCTTCCCTCCCCCTCTCCCCAGGGTTAAGAGAGCCAGCAACCACGTGGTTCAGGAGTTCTGTTGGAGCTGGTGCTGGATTCAGAGGCCTGTGGGCCAGAATAAAGCTCTGGATTGAAACCCTCCATCAGAACCGACTCCTTTCCTTCACCATCGCTTTAAAGCTTCTCCACCAGAGATAAACCCGAGGAGCAGACCCTGTTATGGGGGAAAGCTCCATCCTGCAGCCATTGGAGCTCCTGCATGCCTGGACTTGCCTCAAAGCACACAGCTGCAGCACCCAGCTGGCCAAAAGTGTCTCTGGGGTGAAAACACCACAGTTGCCATTTTTTGGTTCAGCACCGAGGGCCAGACAAGCTCAGGCAAATCCTGGCTGGCTATATTGGAAATTACTCCAATAGCCAAGGAAACAAAACAATCCTCAGCAGAATCCAATTACCAAATTCCTTCAGATAATCAATCTTCCAACACATTCCACCTGTGCACAAACACAGGAGCAGGAAATGAGGTAAGAATTGTTTTGATCGTTCTTTGCTTCTCTCACAGCTTCTCTCTGTTCATAGGGCATGTGAATACCACAAGTTTGTGCTGACCAGACAGAATAATGAAATCAAGTGCTTCAGGTAAAATGGATGATACAAGGAAAGGGTGGATTGTGAGAAATGAGGTGATATTTTACTGAAGCCAAAAGGTTATTAGCTAAAGAATGAAAGGTGTTGGTTCTATGTGTTGTTGTTTGAATTGTTTGGATTTGTTCTGGTTGGTTGGTTGAGTGTTGCCATTGGCTGGAGGGGGGGGGGGTTGAAGAAGTGACTAAAAAAGAAGTAGGATGAGAGGGGAGGGGACCGTAAATTTGCAGATGATACCAAGCTGGGAGCATGTGTCAATCTGCTGAAGGAGGGCTCTGCAGAGGGACCTGGACAGGATGGATAGATGGGCTGAGTCCAATCAGATGAAGTTTAACCAGTCCAAGTTCCGAGTCCTGCACGTTGGCCTACAAATTGACTGGGGACAGAGTGGCTGGAGAGTGCCCAGGCAGAAAGGCACCTGGGGGTACTGGTGGACAGCAGGCTGGACATGAGCCAGCAGTGTGCCCTGGTGGCCAAGAAGGCCAATGGCTCCTGGCCTGGATCAGGAATGGTGTGGCCAGCAGGAGCAGGGAGGTCACTCTGCCCCTGTACTCAGCACTGGTGAGGGCACACCTGGAGTGCTGTGTCCAGTCTGGCCCCTCAGTTTGGGAAGGACGTTGGGATGCTGGAACACAAACCCTGTGAGGAACATCTGAGGGAGCTGGGGGTGCTCAGCCTGGAGAAAAGGAGATCAGAGGTGACCTTACCACTCTCTACAACTCCCTGAAAGGACAGTTGTAGTCAGGTGGGGGTCAGTCTCTGCTCCCAGGCAACAAGTGACAGAACCAGAGGGCACAGTCTCAAGCTGCGCCAGGGGAAGTTTAGGTGGGATATTAGGAAAAAGTTCTTCACTGAAAGAGTGATGGCACACTGGAATCGCCTGCCCAGGGAGGTGGTGGAGTCACCAACCCTGGACACGTTTAAAAAAAGACTAGATGTGGCACTCAGTGCCATGGTTTAATTGATGAGGAGCTGTTAGGTTATAGGTAGCACGAGATGATCACACACAATGATCACACACAACCTAATTAATTCTGTGATTCTGTGAAAAGTTGGTGGTCGGTAGAGAACGCAAGTTCCCGAGTACCCATCCAATGGGAAAGGGGACAGGGACCACCCCTGCCAGGAAAAGGTATAAAAAGAAACCATCTTCTCAGAGAAGGTGTGTGTTCGTCTCTTGGGGAAGGGAGACACACCTGGCTCAGCTGAAGCATATAAAGAGGTTTTACTAATAAAGAGTTTTTTTTGCTTCGACAGTTTCTCCCAATTGAATTGTATCCAAAAGTTAGTGCATTTCTAACACCATGGAGGAGGAATAAGGTGATCTTTAAGGTCCCTTCCATGTTCTATGGTTCTACGACTGGTCACGAAGGCAGCACTTTCACGGTCCTCCTCCCGCTGCGAGCCGCTCCATGCCGGGGTTCAGGCGGGACGGGACGGAACCGGTGGAGCCGCCGCATGTCTGGGGCAGCGCGGCCCCGCAGCTCCCGGCGCAGGGACCGGCCCGGAGCGGGAAGGGAAAAGGGAAAGGGAACGATCGAGCGCTGCCTGGCGGAGCCGCGTCCCTGCCGGGCCGGGGGCGGTGCGGGGCGGCGGAGCGGGAGGAGCCGGGCCCTGTCCCTGCCCAGGGGCCGCGGGGGATGAGCGGGGCGCGGCCGGAGGGTGCCGGTGCTCCGCTCTGCCCGCCCCTGGGCTCATGGAGCAGGCCCGGCACCGCCTGAGGGACTTCGATGTCGGGGACAGGTTCTCCCGCTTGCCGCTGCCCAGAGCCGCCGTGCTGCTGCCGCTGATGGTGCGAGGGGGGCGGCTGCAGCTGCTGCTCCCCGTGCGCTCCCTGCAGGTACCGGGGGCTCCGGGGGGCGCGGTCCTTGCCGGGAGCCAGCGGCGTGCGCGCTCCCGCCATCTGCGCGCCCCCAGTGCCGCCCCTCGATCCAAGGGCACGGCCGGCAGGTTTTACACTGCCGTGACTCCGAGTTTGCGTGCCAGGAACATGCCGGGATCCCGGAAACCCGTGACAGGAAATTATCGTTTGCACAGTCGGCAAGGATTGCTTACTTAAATAAGGAAACCGACCCTGGAGCGCAGCTTTATTAAATGAGGTTTTTCGGTCTGCAGTTAATATTACTCTTCTCTCCCTTTAGTGCATAAAAGGCAACAACCCAAGACTGCCAGAACTCTTTCTCCAGCATTTTGTTTTCTATTACAGCTCTGGTTTTCCATCCCTGTGTCACATCAACTGCCTGTACTCAGGAATTACTTTTTTCCGTTGCTGGGTCTTGCTTAAAAATCAAATAATCACAGTAACATAGCTGTTAAATTGATTGTAAATGTGTTTGTTACTGATCCATGATGCACAAGCCTACTACTGGAATGTATTTAAAGGTATCTTAGAAATAACTCACTTTTTGATACAGTCAGGAGGGGACACAGTCTTTGCAGTAATAACTAAATAATTTAATTTGTAATGAGCCAGCTGAGTCGGGTGCGTGTCT
Organism: Haemorhous mexicanus; assembly: GCF_027477595.1. Classification (NCBI taxonomy): domain Eukaryota; kingdom Metazoa; phylum Chordata; class Aves; order Passeriformes; family Fringillidae; genus Haemorhous; species Haemorhous mexicanus. The sequence continues at coordinate 2,721,566 of NC_082352.1, read as the reverse complement.
CCCTCCCCAGAGGCGAAAACACACACACACACTTTGACAGAACGGTGATCTTTATCCCCTTTCGAGGCTGGGCTGGTCCTGTCCCCTTTCCCATTGAATGGCTACTCAGGAGCTCAGGCTCTGCCAACTCTTCTGTCCCTTCCCTTCTCATCCTTCTTCCTGTTCTGGTCATGTCTTCAACCCAGCCCTCTCCCAGTTCTCAACAACACTCAACCAATTAAACAAAACACACCCTAACTATAGACAACAACAGATAGGAAACAGAAAAAGGCATTTCCATTCTATTGCTCCATAACCTTTTTGGGCTGAAGCAAAATGTTATTTTCTCTCTCACGGGTACATTATTTAATTGTGTCTTTCAAAAGTTTCTGCTCTTATTTTAATCTTGCTCTACAAGTTGTCTGTCCAGATTCATCTGTCAGTCATTTAGGTAAACAAGATGATGCAAAATGTGAACTTTGACATACTCTAGCAGAAGTTCCTGTATGAATTACACAACGCTGTCCAGGTACAGGGTTTTTTTTGATAGTGAGGATTTATGGATTAGCAGGGGATAGCCTCAGTGTTTTCTTAGGTAGCTCCTCTTGCCAAGGCATGTTTCTTCTGGTCTGCAGAATCCTTAACCACCATTTCCAGCTTCTTTGACTGGAAAGATAAACATGAAGGGATGCTGCAATACCAACATGCATCTGTGTGGATCCAATAAGAAACAAAAACCTTGTTCTATTTAACACTAGTACTCCTTTACATTCTAGCTGAGAAGATCACCAGGGGAAGTGTGTTTTCCAGGAGGCAAAAGGGAAGCCACTGATAAAGATGACATTGACACTGCTCTCCGAGAAGCTAAAGAAGAAGTGGGTCTTCAGCCAGAGAAGGTGGAAGTCATCTGTAGGCTGATGCCTGGAATTGCTAAAGTAAGTCAGCATATCAGTGCAGAATAAGTTTGGGTGCTTTTCTTTTGTGTGGTTGGCAGTGACCTTTTCAAACCTGGAACTGCCAAGAGGCGCCACTACTTCGCATGCACAGCCCGTGTGTCCAGCAGAGCCCAGGAAAGGGCTCTGGCTCAGGGTTTGGTGTTTGTGAGAGCAGCTCTGGGGCACCATCAGTGGCTCTGGAGCCCCCCACAGACAGCGCTGCCCTGGCAGGTCCAGCAGAGAGCCGCGAGCGCAGTCACGGGGCTGCAGCGAGTGGGTGCTGAGCAGACAGGCTGAGGGAGGTGGGCTTCCCCAGCTGGAAGGCTACCAGGGGATTTGGCTGCTTTCTTCTCCTGGGGTGTCAGAGAGGGGGCAATACCAGAACTCTTCTTGAGGCAATGGACAGAGCAGCAGCACGGACATTTTGATGAGATGCAAGAAAGAAATCCTCTTCACCATGAGGTCAGCCCAGAAGTGGGGCAGATGTTCCTGACAGGCTGCATCATCTCCACCCCTGGAGCTGTGCAGAGCTCGCTCACCCAGGCAGGGTCACAGCAGGCTGCTGCAGCCTCACAGCTGTCTCGTGTGGTGTCTGCTGACTCCAGGGCTGTGCAGACAGAGAGGGAGCACCAGAGGGGATGTGCGCTGGGGTTGTGTGCATCATCTTCCTCTAGCAGGGAGACTCCCCGAGGTGTCTTTGGAGTGTAGGTCACCGTTTGTAAATTACAGGTTCTCAATTTCAGTAGCAGAGTTCAGTGTTACATAGGAGAAGTTTTCCCACAGAACAGAGGAATTGCTGCTTCTGAAGACTATTTTTGTTCACCAGGTAGCACATTATTACTATGCATCCTGTTCTTCTATCTGATGGCAATATTCTCTCCCCATTAAAAAAGGAAGAAACTACTTTTGAAATTGTACTGCAAAAAGCTTTATTTAAGCTTTATTTAACTTCTTAAATTATAATTTTTGTACAGATAACCTTAAAATCACATAGCTCAGAGGTAGTGTGTCAAAAGGATCAAATTTTCCCTGTTTTCCAGCCAATTACTTCAGTCAGTAGGAGAGATGGTGTGGGGTTTGAACCATGAATATTGTACATGTCAGATGATACTCTGGCTCCTCAGTACATACATTCCAGGTGCTTCTGACTTGGACGGAGTCTTTCCAGACTTGAATCAAATACCACAAACACTGTTTTGCTCTTCCTCCTTTCTACAGGACAGTGGTCTTTGTTAGTGTGAATAAACAGAACTAGCAATGTATCCTAGAGAATTTTGGTGTTCCCTTGATGCAAGGTATGATTTCAGTGATTTTGCCTTCCCATGGAAGAAAGGATTACATTTAGAATTAAAATGTCCATAAATAAGGTGTTTCAAAAATTGTTACATTTTATGGCTAAATACATTGCAATAATATTTCTGTACCTTTAGAAAAATACTTCCACATTCTGGAAAATTTGTATATCCCGGGAAAACAATACAGAAATGTGATGAATGATAGGGAAAATCTGGATTAAAATCAGAATTAGAAAATGTCAATAAGGAAGAGCCATGGGAAAGCAGGCATGCTTTTTTACTTCTGTAGCAAACTGGCAAGCCTTTTTAACTGCTCTATGATTATACAGGATGAACTGAGTATTTGTTATGTCATTTTTGAGGAATACAAAAATATGGGTTCAAATTCTTCAAGTCAAATTACATAGCTTGCCATTAGGGGGACTAAATTGCATTGCAGTTGAAAATAGTTCATAGGCTTCTTGTACTCATTTTGTAACAATGAAATGTTTTTTTGAGTATGAACATTTTTACTTGGTACAAGCATAAGTGTTTGAGGGTTTTGTTGATTTTTAAAAATTTACTTATTTACTGGAGGTTTTTTTTCTCTCTTTTTAGATGAATAACTTGGTGACACCAGTTGTGGGATTTATAGAGGATACATTCCAGGCCACCCCTAACCCAGATGAAGTGAGCGAGGTTTTTCTTGTGCCTTTGGAGTACTTTGTCAAGCCCTTAAATTACAAGACCTTCTCTTATAAAACCTCCTCAGGTCACTCAACTCGTGTACACTGCTTCATATACCATGACCAGGAACATAAAAAGTCATTCAAGATATGGGGACTGACTGCACACTTTGCTGTATTTCTTGCTCTTGTAATTTTTGGAGAGAGACCTACCTTTGAAGTGGATTATGATCTTGACAACATAATTTCATCCTCTGAGAATGACTTTATTAATTTATATGCATCTGTACATGAAGGAAAGAAGAGTAATCTGTGACGACTTGGTCTGGCAATTTATTTATTTTGAAAGAGGAAAAAGGAGGTTGGTTGATTTCCTTTGTACCTATTTTTGAAAGATACACTTGAATTTCTTTGGAATTGGGAACTTCAAGATGACAATCCCTAACTAGATTAATACAATTTTTAATCTAAGAGTTGTGAGAAGCACACAATATTTTTTGTGGAACAGACTTTGAAAAGGTCTGTTTCAGTTCCTTCTCAGTTTCAGTGCCTTTCTTCTATGTGATCAGAGATACTTTCTGTGCTTTGCTTTGTCTAGAATGAGATAATACTATTTGATGGAATTTGTGTCTGAGTTAACCTATGAAAACTTTCAGGGATCTGTCTGCCTCTTACATGTGCCATATGTGGACAACACGATCCATACAGTCTTGTGTGGTATCTCTGAGCACTTACAGAATGCCCAATAAAAATACAAAAGGTTTCAGGGGCTTTCACAATCTTGTTTTGTTTTGCTTGGGCTTGTAGAGGGAAGAGGGCAGGCCAATATGTGCAGTGAATTGTGGTTAATTTAACATTTCTCACGAGGCAATTCCATAGGCTGTGGAAAACAGGATACAGGCAACAGGACTGAAGTTTGTCCTTCACCATCTGTTACCAAATCTCACTCAGCTGCTGGCAGGAGTCTTCTCCAGGAGAGGACAGTGGAGGTGAGGATTCACGAGGACAACCCACCAAATACAGAACAACAGAGAGGGGTTCAGAACCTGCAAAACAGCCCCTGGAGAATCGTCAGAGACCAACAGTGCACAGCAAGAGCCTCTGAACGTGGCATGACCGAATGTTCCAGGCCAAAACCACACTGTAACCTGAAGACAAGATACAGCAGTATAAATTTGAGTTGAGAGGTTGTTAGGAAAATTAATCCACAAACACCAGAGGTTTATGTCCAAAAAGGAGGCAGAGGAGTCCTTTTTCTTTATTTGAATAAAGGGAGAGGCCATGGGGCATTCCCCTGGGGTCTCTCGAATTTTTGGAGGATGCAGCCTCCCTTTTTATCCCAATTTCCCAGCTACATTTCCCTTCTCTCTTTCCCCCTAGGCTGAGGTACTTGAGAGGTTCAGACTTCCCAATATGCCTGATCCCAAAGATTTCCCTCTAAGGTATAACCCTCCCTTTTAATTTTTAATTCTTATGGAATTTAGGGGGTTTTCTTCCCTATTGTTTCTTTCATCTTTCAATGTCTAATTTCATTTATCAGCAAACCTAAAGTTTATTTGTAAAAGCAAATATCTTTTCCCAATCATCAATCAGTGGAATCCTTCCCATTGCTTCTTTTATCTCCCAGTGCTACTTTTATCTACTAGCAGACCCACAGCCTGTTTGTAAAGACAAATCTGCCATTCCTCTCAAAATCAATTACCATGATAGCACAATCTGGCAAGTAAGTGATCACAGCTAGAAATCCCCATTCCTTGGCACAGCTGGCACGTGGGCAGTTAGTTGGGAGCAGGAGAGCTGCAAAAATGGGTGCTGTGGGGGTGCTCCTCTTGTTAAACTCAGAAGCAAAGTGGCACAAGATAGAGCAGTGATTTTCACTTTAGAATACCTTTGCCTTTGGGAGTGCACCTCACAGAGGATGCTCTTCTGGAGTCTGAAATCCCATTATTGATGGGAAAGCGTCCAGAAGGTAGAGGAAGAGCATCAAGCCAAGCCTTGCAGGGTTCCCTGGAATCTGGCAAGAAGCACGTGCTGAAAGGCTCATGCCACCCTCCTCCTGGGTCACTTGAGCTCCTTGCATGCCCCAGCAGAATTCCTGGTGCCTCTGACTGCAGATCCAACTAAGATCCAGTCATGTCCAGAGATAAAATCCTGAAGTAGCTCCACAGGTGCTTTGTTGCTTTGTCCCTGCGAGTTCTGCAGTTCCAAAGTCTGTAAACCTGCAGGTTTCTAGCCAAACCTGCTCATTTTATAGCCCTTTAGACCTGCTTATATTTTATACTGCATTGACAATGTTTAGACACTATATTAGCCATGAATTTAGGCATAAGGATCCAAGGTAATGTGTTTGCTATCAGACTGTCATCCATGACCATCGTCAGGGTGTCACTGGCTTCATGATAGGGGTTGAGTATTAGCTGTCCAATTCCAGTGGTGAAGGACATGGTGGGACTTCAAGGAGTGGTTAAGGCTGGCTATAAAAGCTCCAGGTGCTTCACAGAGGTGGAAATAATCCAGTTCTCTGTCCTGAAAAGCTTCATCTGGGAGAAGAAGAAGACTAGAAGAAGAGCACTGCATAGGATGTCATGAAATTTGCACCATGCCTGGGCAGAGAGCTCAGCCTTCAGAGATTTCTCCTCCTAAGACATAATTTTCCCTGCTTTATTGGTAAACAAGGTGTGCCACTGACAATCCTCGAGGTTCTTATCACTCAGTAGGTTCTTCAAAGACCCTCCCCGTTTCCCTTGGTCTTCTCAAGGTTCGTCTTCTGAAGATTTATTTGGATGATTCAGTTTCTTTATCCTCAGCTGAAATCTCAAGGCTGGCAGTATCACTGGAGAAGAAACCACGTCTTTCCTGTCATACAGGTATAGAAATTGCCTTTTTTTTTTTTTAAAATAATATTTTTTTCCACTTAACCTCTGTATTCCAGAACAGGAGATAAATGCTTTGTGGAATCATAACCAATCAAAAAAGTAAATGAGGGCTATCATGAATAAAGCCATTTGGAGATCACAAAGTTCACCAGTTCAGTTGCCCTTCTTGCCATTTACACAGCAAATGAAGAAGAGTTTGCTTGTGCTTGGCCCTTCACTGACTGAATATTCTGCTCACTTTATAGGTATAAACACTTGAATACAAATATTTCTCTCAGTCACAAAAGAGAACACACCACAAGCTCTCCAAATTCAGCAAGTGGCCCAGAAATCTTATAATCTCATTATGGCAGTATCTATCTGAGAGCTCCAAGTATGGAGGATGTGCTGGCCTCAAGCAAAGGCAACTTTGGGAGGGAGCACAGCTGCTACTCCTCCAATTTCCCAAGTGGGAATAACCCTCCCACCTCTTCCACCAGAACCAGTATGCTGCTGGGGGAGCCCCTGAGCTGAAGAGGCCCTGGGCAGATGTTGGACACTAGCCTGTTCAGCTGTGACAATCATGACTCCATCAGAGACTCCATGACCATAGATGGCGATGATGATTCATCCCTTTCCTTTTCTTCCTCCTCTGGGATTTTTCTTCTTCTTGCAGTATCTCCTCCTCTTCTGAAGGAAAAAATGATCCATAAATAGAAGACAGGCACATTGCCAATCCTATTTAAGCTGAGAAGTCCCACTTCCCTAACACTGGCCTCTCCCAGAAACAATGGATGCTGCTGCTCCTCTCTGAATCCTCATGTTCACTCTCACTCACAGGGGATCATGTCATCCCCTGCAATGCCACGCACATCCAACCCTGCCAAAAGCCCTGCCAGCCTCTCTTACAGCTTTCCCCAGCTTTTCTGCCTAGCCATCATCTTTCCAGGCCTGCAACAATGTGCTGGCAAGGTCCTGGGGAAAAGCCTCAATGGACTCAACTGCTCAAAACTCAGGAAGCAACCAGAGAGGCCAAAGTGTTGGTCTGTCATCCCTGCAACTTCCAGACTTGTGGAGATAGGTGTGAGCTGCCCGATGTGCGATGGTAGGGGGAAAAACCAGGGGATCTTCCTGGGAGACAACAGATAGTGCTCACCTTCCAACACCTTGGGGACGTTCTTGGTAACCCTAGGGAAGGTCCCCTTTCCTTTCAGGATGATTTCTGCTGGTTCCAGATAAGCCACTTGGACCTGGAAAGTCTTGTGGAAGACTCCTAGCTCTCCTGGCAGATAATAGACTTTCAGCACTTGCTTCTCGCCGGGTGCAATGGAACCCTGCAGGGACAGGAGAGGAGGAAGGGACTGCATCAAAGCTTTGATGTGGCATGGCTCAGGGGACAGACAGGCTGAGAAGATGGGTTCTCATCTAGAAGAAACCATCAGACCACATCACTATCTACCTTCCTTGTGCCCAAAAACTTGCACCTCCAACACTGGGGTGCAGTGTGTCCTCCTGAACTCTCACAAGGCTGCAGCCCCAGCACAGCTGTGGGGTTTCTCCTCCCCAGTTTTTTCCTTTAATTCTCTCCTGGGCCGCCTGACACAGGGCAAGAGCCATGGACTTGTGCTACTCACTGTGCTGGGCACCACCATGGGCACACCAGGCAGAGGCTTTGCTGCAGTGCCAGTGCTGGAGTTTGGCACCATGTAGGGGAATTCCATAACCCCGGTGTTCCGCAGGGTGACTTCTGCTTTGAGGACTTTGTTAAACACCTGGGGAGAGGACAGAGGAGTGAGAAGTTACAGATGTTAAACACCTGGAGAGAGGACAGAAGAGTGAGAAGTTACTGATGTTAAACACCTGGAGAGAGGAGAGGAGTGAGAAGTTACAGATGTTAAACACCTGGGGAGAGGACAGAAGAGTGAGAAGTTACAGATGTTAAACACCTGGGGAGAGGACAGAGGAGTGAGAAGTTACAGATGTTAAACACCTGGGGAGAGGACAGAGGAGTGAGAAGTTACAGATGTTAAACACCTGGAGAGAGGACAGAGGAGTGAGAAGTTACAGATGTTAAACACCTGGGGAGAGGACAGAGGAGTGAGAAGTTACAGATACTGATGCTGACAATCTCCTTCCTCTTTCATGGCGTTGAAAGCACACAGCCACAATGCAACCACTCAACTACAGAGAGGTGGTAAAACCATGTAAAGGCCAGTGATAAATGAACCAGGGGACCGGGTCCTCTGCACTCTGAGGGGTCACCAACAGCCAGGAGAAACAGAGGAGGTGGCACTGAAATGTGTGAGATGAAGCCAAAAGCTTATCATGTTAAAGAATGAAAGTTGTTGGTTCTCCATGTTGTTGTTTGTGGTTTGGATTTGTTCAGGTTGGTTTGTTCGGTGTTGCTGTGAGCTGGCAGAGGGACGGGGTTGAAGACCTGACCAAAAGGAAGGAGGATAAGAGGGGAGGGGACAGAAAAGTTGGCATCAGAGAGAGTGGAAGTTCCCCAGTACCCCTCCAGGGGGAAAGGGGCCAGGGACTGCCCCAGCTGGGTACAAAGGGGATAGAAAGATTGCCTTTTCGTTGGAGGGTGTGTTTGCTCGTCTCTGGGGGCAGGGAGACACACACCAGGCTCAGCTGAAGCACTACTAATGAACAGTTTTATTTTGCTTTGACAACTTTGTCCCCATTGAATTCTATCTAAAAGTTAGTGCCTTTCTGAGAGGCATTCCAGAAGAAAAGGCACCTGCATGCAAATATTGGCAAGAAACATACAGGTGACAAGAGAGACACACAGGACAACACAGGCAGTGCCAGCAACTAGAAGTATCTTGGACTTTAAAGTGAAAAGAAGTAAAGTGGGGATTATTCTGGGACATTGTTTTCAGCTACTGAAGTGACTGAAAGGCCAACTTCCTCCCTGGATTATTCTGTGGATCAAGCAAGAGCATTTGACAAGAGCATCTCCTTGGAGCTCAGCTTTAGGAGCCGATCAGTGGAGGGATGTCTCAGGTGCATTGAAGAGGACAGTGTCATGTCCCTCAGCCAGGGGGAAGGGAGGAGAGGGGTGGGGATGGCCATTTTAAACCAGCTTGGATGCTGACATGTCTCTCAAAGGTTGTACTCTAAGCCTCAGAGCCAGCAAAGGAGCTGAGAAAGTGAGAGAGCCTGGGATCGAGGTGGCCATGGTGCTGAGACAAGGAGCTGTGCCAGGAGCAGCCTGTGGTACCTGCAGCCCCCAGTCAATCTCCTCCATGTCCAGTTGGTAGCTGGGGCACGAAGCCTGCCCGGTCAGCACCACCTTGTAGGTGGGGCCTCCCTCCACGTGGCACAGCGCCGTGACACGGGCCACGATGTTGGCGAAGCCAAAGAAGGTAAAGGTGACCTGCTGGCTCTCTCCTGGCTGCAGCTCACCCCACAGTGGCAGGACATCAAAAACCTGGAGGGAGAGGAGGAGAGATCGAGATGTTGAGAGTGGAAAAGGATGCAGAAGAGCAGCTGTGTCAAAGTGGAGTCATAGCTGGAGGGGCCTATTCCCCAAACATAGCCAGAATCATCCTAATCTCATCCTGTGTCCATCCCACTGACTAGTGGAGGGACCATGGGGAAAATCTCCCATAATCACTTTTCCATGAGTATACACTACATTAAAGCCAACTGGAATGTCTCCTGGCAGCAAGAAATTCTCTCTGCTGCAGAACTTGTCTTTGGAAACCCTTCTCAATGTCTTCAGAAAAACAGGAGACTTGGAGGTGGGAGCCCTTCGAGCTGGGGGAAGGCTCATCTGACTTCTGAGGCCTTTCTCCTTCTCTCTGACTTATGTGCTGTTCTCTCAAGCTGCTAGAGCCAAAGTTCCTAGAAAAATGTCCTGTCAACCACCTGATGAGGTAAATGGGAGCAATGCCCTCCACAGGTGCTGCATTGGGAGCATCCTGGGACAGCCCTGCAAAACGTCCCACATGGCCTCTCCAGTGACCACTTGCTTCATCAGAGCTTTGTGATGGACTTGGAGGGATGTGAGGCCCCTCTGTGAGCAGTGCTGAGGGCCACCAGTGGCAGTGGGCCTACAGTACCTCTTCCCACATTGGATACATGGATATGAGACAAATTCCCACTTACCTCCTGCATTCCCACCTTGGGGTGCTCCATCTCTGTCAACCGACTCAACGCCCGCATCCTCACTGGCGTCTGAGACTCCCCAGGAGTGGATGAGAGCACCTGGAGAACAAGCACCACGGGCTGCAGTGAGCTGGCTGGTCTGAGCAAGATCACTCTGCTGCAGGCTCCAGCACCTCACCACACCAGGAGCAGCTGAAAAGGGACCTGGGCACAAATCAAGTGTGAAAATGTCCAGGCCATCAGACAAGTGCGGGTCCAAGCCCACCCACAGATGAGACCTGGGCTCCATCTGCACTTCCTACATCAAACTTGCCTGAGGGAACTGGGTGTCCCCAGCACTCAGGCAGGGAGGGTTGGAACTACATAATCTCTGAAAGTCCCTTCCAAGCCAAACCATTCCAGGATTCCAGGATGGCCACTTGAATTTCCCTGGTTTACTTGTGTATACATGGCAACAACCAGGAAATAAAGATGATTTTGTGCTTCTCTTTGAAAACATTCAGCCACAGTGTTCATTGCACCTATAGGGCTTTGTTTCTCCTGATTCAGAAAAACTGTGCAGTGTTTAAACAACTGGTATTTGTGTGTGAGCAGGTACAACCATTCTCCATAAACTTAATGCCAACACTGGGCTTTTGAGAAACTCTTCTGCTTTTTTTATTTTTTTTATTGCCCCATGAGCAGCTTCTGTTCCCCCTAATGCAGAACAAGGGGCCACTTCCCACTCCAAAGTAGTAATGCTCACCAGGCAAGTTGGCAGATCAAAGGCCTTTTTCCTTGTTTGGAGGAAGAGACAGTGACTTTGCAAAGTCTTGCTTTATAAAAGACAGCTCTGGAGCTGTCAGTGCAATACCAGCTTTTGGGTGAAGGCAGAGATGTGAGCACTCTAGCTGGGTTGGGAAGGGGGTTCGTGGAGATCAGGACTCTTCATGGACTGACACACATTGGAGGCTGGAAGCCTTCTCATCATGATGCAGATAAAGACCTCATTTTACACTGTAAAGAAAATAAGCCAAAAAATCCCAAACTCAGCATAGGTCTGTAGGATCTGATTGAGCTTCTCTAAGCAAAACTTTCCTATTTCTGCCTCCCCAGACACCCCATGTCCAACTGCCACTTTCAGAGCACAGGACAGAAGGGCAGCAAAAAGGGAGGCTGGCACAAGTATGATTTTTTGGTGGCAAGTTGAGGAGGCAAAGCAAGTGGTAGGTGCGCAAGAAAATCCACCTCTGTTTCCAGGGAATGCTCTGCATCTGCTGGCTCCTGATCAGAGTCCTCTTGAGCAGGATCTTCTTGAGCAGAATCCTCCTGGTCAGGATCCTCCTGGTCAGGATCATCCGGGGTAGATCTTCCAGGGCAGAATCCTCCTGGGCAGAATCCTCCTGGGCAGGATCTTCCAGGGCAGGATCTTCCAGGGCAGAATCCTCCTGGGCAGAATCCTGCACTGTTTCCGGGGTTTTGGTTGGCTCCTCCACACTTTCAGTCCTGTAGTATCTCCATGGAAACACTCCCTTCCTCTTTGATGACTGTGGTTTGAATTTAGGTGGTGAAGGGATGAACCTGGAAAATAACATAACTACGATGGTGGACCTGTAGTGGGAGAGAGAGGTGCCTGCAAGAGCAGCTCCTCCCTGCAATGCAGCCCCTGGCTGGGTGCTGGTGTGGTGAGCTCAGTAACAGCCACTCCAAAACCAGGCTGGAGCAGGTCCATGCTCAGAGCAGCACAGGGATGATGCTCGTACCTTATGGTGTTCACCCGGCTGTCTGTCAGGAATGACCAGTGGTAGTTGACAGGCAGTGGGCTGCAGTTGGTCATCTCCATGTACAGAACTTGTTCTGTGTCATTTATGATGCAGCCAAAGTCCACAGCCTCGGCCTGGAGGTGGAGATTTGGGAAGTTGACTTCTCCCCGAACAGGGATCTTCTCCACATGAGGATGCTCCATGAAGCGCACGCTGAAAACCTTCTTTGCCACCCAGCTATTCAGATTGTCCTTATAAGCTGGGTTAAACTGGATCCAGAGACGAAGTTCCTTCCCTACATCCACTCTCACAGGCTGCAAGGACAGGAACAGTAATTAATCACCTCTGGGATGATGTCCCAAGGTCTTGACAGCAGGAAACAGTAAACATTCAAAGTGTGACCCCAGCACTGGATTCTCAGTTCATGGTTCATTTCTCTACAGCAGGAGTCTGTCTGCAGGCACCACAGTCCAGTCCAGGATTCCCTCAGGCTCCTGTTTCTGTGCTCAGCCCCAATACAAGGGAGTGGCTGCTGGAGAGCTGGCATGCTTTCCAGGAGACACCTTTACTGCATGGCTTTCCTCGATCTGCTTTCTTGCTCCCCTCTCCTCATGTTTTAGAGCCAGCATGGATGTTACCAATTCAGATAAGATTTTGATTCTTTCAGCAGCTCTGCTGATTTGGTTCAGGCCAATCCACTGCTGACACTATAGAATAAACTTCTCAACTTGAAGACCTCCCAACAGAAGTGCACCACCACATCCCTCCTCCTCAAACCCCACTGAACAAGCCCACAGAGGCTCACCTTGGAATCTGCAGGGAGGGGTCGCTGGTGCACACTGCAGATCAGGAATGGCTGTTCCACATCCAGCACAATGCTGAGTGGCAGGGAGCTGGTGTTTTTTAAAGACAAAGGCTGGTGCTGCAGTGTCAAGACATCGCTGGGTTTCTACAGAAACAGGAGACAAGGGAAAGCAATGTCAAGTGCCATAGACCTCCTTCCCCTTCCAATGCATTTCACATTTTTCAACACCAAAAGTGCATATATTTCTATTTACTTCCAGCCAATTTAAGAGTTGCACCTTTAAATGCCAGGATGGAATCTAGTGACTTACCTTTTCCACATGGAAAGTGATTGCTCTGGAAGACATTTCCACAACAGGGCAAATGAAGTTGCAGGTGACATCCACTTGCATGATCTGCTTCTTTGCTGTCTCTTTCCCCACCACAGTGTGACACAGCAGCTGCTCCTTCACCTCCTGCATACAAGAGTCACTTGTCTCCCAGTGCATGCTGGCAGGCCCAACACCCCACACTGGCTTGTCACCCACCCACGGGCCCTATTCCTGTCACTTATTATTAGGGACTGTAATTAGTCTCTGCTCTCCTCAATAGCTCTCTTTTCTTCTGTGCTGCCACCTATTTATTCTAAATATCTGTGCCCAGGGGTCCTGGAGCCAGGGAATGCATACCAGACTTAGCTGGCAGCTTCTCTGCAGAGTTTCATTTCCCCTGGAAAGAAAGGTCCAGGTAGGAGAACGCTCCCAGACTCTGCTGAAATCTCCCCTCTGAGTTGCTCTCCAGGGGTACTGCAAAACCTGGCTGCCCCTGGGACACCAGGGCTGGCTGAGAGACTGGGGCAAGCAGGAATAGGAAAGATGACCAAAGTCAATTTGTCAATTCTGATGAACCCTGGGAACAGTTTCCTGCCTGGATGGACATCGCACTGATCATTAGAGCTGGCACACTGTGTTTTCCCCCTCCAGGACTCATAGCTAGAGCAGCCCTGTGCCCATGTTTGTCTTCAGAGGAAAAGCAATGCTACTCCCAGGCACTCCTGCCATTCCCAGGGCTTTTGTTTTACTCCCTGGATAAAGGGTTTTTCCCTCAGAAAAAAACACTTGACAGTAATTTAATTGGCTTCCTGCCTGGACTTCTAGTCTAAGTGCAACTTCTTTGCCCTGCTCTTCCTTTCTGCCTCAGCACATGACACAGGTAAGCAGTGTTTGCCCAAAGGAGCAGTACTTCCTTCAGCCTGTATTTTGGGATCAGCAAGTTGGGTTTATGGTAGCTAGGGAAACACAAAAGAGCCTTAGCAACTGATGGTGGCCAGCAAGGAAAGCAACTGGCATTAAAAATGTTTCTTGAAGCCACTTGCTCCTTTCCACAGGTAAATGTCAAGGGGCTGCAGAAGCAGCTGCAGTGGAGGAGATCTGATGGGGAAGGCTCAGCCCTTGGCAGGGGCCTCACCTGGGCAGTGCTAGAGCAGCCTTCCAGCACCATGGCCACAGTCTGGCCTGGCCGCAGGTCCACCTGCAGCAGCCACAGCTTAAACACGGGGCTGCCAGGTCTGGGCATCTGGGAAGCATCTTTGCTTTTGGGGCCACAATGGCCAGGGGGACGAGTGCAGCGCTGGAAGATGCGGAAACCTTCTGTGCTCCAGTACAGCCGCTGGGGGCGTCGTCCTCTGTTTGTCACCTGGGCTGCTCAGTTTTGCTTCCCAGGGAAATGGGCCGGCAGTTGTGTTCAGGGGCCGGTGCCCCGGAGTGGACGGCTGCCTGCTGGAATTCCGCATTGCGCAGAATGCCTCCCAGACCCCAGCTGCCACCACTGCCAACTCAAGCTGCTTTGATAGTGCCAACTATCAAAGGGCAAGGTATCCTTGAAGGTATCCTTGAACTGAACCACAACTGGGCTCAGTTTGAACTGGACAAGGACAAGGACAGCCATGTGAGTGCTGGAGGCCAGGCAGGGCCCTGGGGGCAGCCACTGCCTTTGCCCAGGGCTGGCCCAGGGCCTGCTTGCCAGAACTCTGCCCCAGCCCAAACCAGCACAGGCCCATTTATGTGCACACAAAGCCAAGCAGGTGGAGGTGCTCAGGAGAGCCTCAGTGCTGCCACACCTTTCTCCTGAGGACAGCCATGGCTTTGCCCTCACTGCATGTCACCTGTCCTCATCTGCTCAGGAATAAGTCTGCAGTCAAACCAAGACCTAAAGTCCAGAGTAAGCCCCTTAGCTTCATTGTCCTGGGCATCACGTGTGCCCTTTGCCCTTCAACTTTCAGACTTTGAAATCCTTTTCTGAGCCTCCCAGGACAGCAGTCTGAGCATGGCAGGGTTGCCTGGGGAAGAAAATGCTCCGCAAGCTGCCACCACTAGAAGCTATGGCTGGTTTGACAGTGCCAAATGCCGCCTGGAAACTGGCACCAGGACCCTGGGCTGGTCAGTTTTGTTTGCCTGGCATAACGGCCTGAAATGTTGTGCAGGGGTCTGAGGCCCAAAATGGCTGGCTGCCTGCTGGAATTCCGCATTGCACAGGATGCCTCCCAGACCCCAGCTTCCACCAGTGCCAACCTGGACTGGTTTGATACTGCCAAGTGCCTCCTGCAAACTGCCACCAGGAACCTGAGCTGGTATGTTTTGTTTCCCAGGGAAATGGGCCAGCAGTTGTGTTCAGAGGCCGGTGCCCCGGAGTGGACGGCTGCCTGCTGGAATTCCGCATTGCGCAGGATGCCTCCCAGACCCCAGCTGCCACCACTGCCAACTCAAGCTGCTTTGATAGTGCCAAGTGCCTCTTGCAAACTGCCACCAGGAACCGGCACTGGTCAGTGTTGTTTCCTGGGGAAAAGGCCTGAAGTCTTGTTCAGAGGCCTGAGGCACAAAGTTGCCGGCCGCCTGCTGGAATTCCGCATTGCGCAGGATGCCTCCCAGACCCGAGCTGACGCCACCAGAAACTCCAGAGGGAGGAAGGCTTGGAGCAAGGAAGCATTGAACATAAAGGTGTCTGTGCACGTGAGCGGGCAGGTGGAGCTTCCTGCATGCTGAGATCCCTTGCTCTCCTCCTTTACAGCTATCAGAGGGAATCGCTTCCAGTTTGGGCACTGTCCTGTTGGGAAGCGCTGCCGCAGGACATTTACCATCACCAACCACACCTGTCACCGGTTCATGGGCTTTGAGTGGGAGGCAGATGACCCATTCCAGTTCTGCCCCAAGGTGAGCATGGACTGCTCTGCCTTTCCCCATTGCTCAAGCCCTGTCCTGGTGTTCCCAGGAGCTGGCAGGGAATCCTCACATACGAGTGACAGCCTGTTGCAGTGCCACGCAGGAGATGCAGTCCCTGACTTTGCTGGGCAGAGGCTGCCAGCCTTGCAGAAAAGGCTTCATGTTATGGGAGGTGGCACCTTCTGTTCACACCACTCCCAGAACCAGCTCACACTGTGCTGGAGAACAGCAGCCAGGAGGCTGAGGTGTACCTCAGTGCCGTTGTTACTTTTGCTCAGTTCAAACTGAGCCCAGTTGTGGTTCAGTTCAAGGATACCTTGCCCTTCCAGACAAGGACAGCCATGTGAGTGCTGGAGGCCAGGCAGGGCCCTGGGGGCAGCCACTGCCTTTGCCCAGGGCTGGCCCAGGGCCTGCTTGCCAGAACTCTGCCCCAGCCCAAACCAGCACAGGCCCATTTATGTGCACACAAAGCCAAGCAGGTGGAGGTGCTCAGGAGAACCTCAGTGCTGCCACACCTTTCTCCTGAGGACAGCCATGGCTTTGCTCTCACTGCATGTCACCTGTCCTCATCTGCTCAAGAATAAGTCTGCAGTCAAACCAAGACCTAAAGTCCAGAGTAAGCCCCTTAGCTTCAATGTCCTGGGCACCATGTGTGCCCTTTGCCCTTCAACTTTCAGACTTTGAAATCCTTTTCTGAGCCTCCCAGGATAGCAGTCTGAGCATGGCAGGGTTGCCTGGGGAAGAAGATGATTCTCAGCAGAAAGTGGTACCAGTCCATCAGACAATGTTACTGTATTATTTCCTTTATATTTATTGGACATTTTGGTTATTCCTTCTTCTGGCTTTTCAGTTTCAGGCTATGCAACACAGGGAAGGTAGCAATCCAAAACTTGTGACAAAGAGAAAACGTTTGACTCTGGTTTCTGGGGCATGGATGGAGCTGCCCCAAGTTGCATTCAGTGGCAAGGCCGGTGTGACCATCCAGCAGCTAATGCCAAGTGCCTTCCTGTCTCTGCAGGACTGACTGCAGGACCTTCGTCCTGAAAAACAACAGCATGCTGCCCATGGCCTGGCAGCTCCGTGGGCTGGATGACCTTGTTGAGAACTTCTTCTTGTCACAAAATAATGGCATCCTTGATCCCCGCTCAGAGTTTGAAGTGACACTGCATTTCAAGGCTGAGCAGATTGGCAGCATTGAGAAGACCCTCCAACTAGAGGTGAGAGGGACTGTGGCCTGCCTGGCAGAGCAGGGCATAGTGAGCAGCCATGTGCTGCTAGGGACAGAGTCAGGAAGAGCTGCACCCGCCAGACACAAGGGGGCTGTGACCCCAACTTCTGCCTCTACACAGCATTTGCCAGAACGTGCAGTGCATCCACATCCCCCCAGACAGGCAGACACTGCATCCTGAGCCTGTACCACAACCACCTCGTCCCTGTGAATGGTTGAAGGTTGTTGTCTGGTTGTACAGACTGCAGCGTGATCTCTGTATTCCTCCTGGACTTTGTCTGAAGCTCTTGCATAGTACAACAAACTCTCCCTGTGGGATTTTGTTCCCTGGCCCCCTGTTTAGGGGCTGCCCTTCAGACAGGGTGCTAGGTGATTTGGGAGGGTTGTCAATGCCACTGCTCTGAGACACCTCATACTTCTTGTGGTTGTTCTTACACCCCTGTGCCTCTCAAGGATGCTTTAGCAGCAGCATTCCCTGCTGTAGGAGTGCAGAGTTGGGCTGATAGGGTTTTTTACTGCAGCAGAATCCCACTGGGACAGCCCATGAGAGGAACAGGTTAACAAAGCTTGGGAGTCCGCCAATGGTTGTGAAGCCAGGGAGGCCATAGGGAAAGCAGCCAGCAGAGACAAGGACTTTACAGGCTGTCTACCAGAAGAATAATCTGAACAATGTTTGTTTCTTGCTGCCTCAGGTTTCAGATGCAGAAAACATCCTGGGGGTTGTTCAGACAGAAAACATCAAAATCTCTGCAGAGGTCTATGATGTTTCTCTGGGCATTGACATGCCTGAAGGTCAGTGGATGCCTCCCAAACAAAGCAGTCCAGGTGCACTGCATTATCTTGGGAGGTGGGCAACCAAAGCACTTGATGGGATGGGGTGGGATGGGACAGCATGCAAGGAAGGCACGGATACGTAAAGCACATACTCTGCAAGCTGCGTGGAATAAAGCGTTGTCAGGGCTCTGACAGCCCTAAGTCTTTCCCCTCTGAACTTTGAAGTGTGCAGTGTCATGTGCAGATTGAATTTGGGGGCTTTGAAACAACAGTGATGTGAACAGGCAGTTGGCAATGCCCACAGGCTCAGTGCAGCATATAAAGTAATTGGATTTGTGCTTGGGAGTGAGGAAATGGGAGCCGAGCTCTTTTGCTACTAAGCCTGCAGATACTTTGGGTAAGAAGAGAAAGGGCAGACAAGTAGTTGGAAACCACTTTCAAGAATGGAAACTTGCTGAAAAGGGTTTTGCACCGAGACCTCCATGTTGCTTGTGAGCTGGTGTATTCTGCAGCAGCTCACAAATACTGTGTTTGACCTCACGCTGTGGATTTTCTGCAGGTGCAGATGGAAGCTTGGAATTTGGAACAATTAATGTCCTGGATAAGGTGAAGAAAGTCCTGAGTCTAAAGATCAAAGGGATATACAGGATTGAGTACAGGTGAGTCCAGCTGCCTGGTAGTGAGCATTTCCCAGGCCTTCATTCTCCCTCTGTCAATGGCTAGAACCTGTTTCCATGCTGGCTACCTCATGGTATATACAAAACCTGGGCTCTCTGATCTCAATTATTTTACCAGAGAATTCAGCCACAAACCAGCAGTTCTTCACAGCTCAGCTGGAGGCCAAAGGAGAGCCCCAGAAATTTCAGCCACTGAAATGCTGAGATTCATTGCCGTTCTTTGGTGGTCACCTCCTTCCTTTCTCTTTCTGAGACTCTGTAAAGAAGTGAATGAAAAATTTTTTGCAGTAATCTTGTGATTGTCTGCACTCTCTGTCAAGATCCAGGATTCCCTGAGCAGAGCTGGACTCTCCCTTTTTTTTCTGGTCCTATGCAAAGTCCTGGCTGTGCTGGTGGCACCTGTACTTGTAACTGCAGAGCTCTCCTTCCTTCCCTTTCTCCCCAGGTTCACGCTGAAGGGTGCAGGTCCCAGGATGCAAGACTTGGCATCCTACTTCACCGTTACACCTCAGTCGGGCATGGTGAATGCCTCCCACCCTGATGCGAGTGTTGAGATAATCTTCCACCCCACAAGTGAAATCCTCCTCAAGAACATACCCATCCTGTACTGCCAGGTGAGCTGCCTGGGCCAGGCTGTGTTATCACACGGTGTTTTGGGAGCGTAAACAGGATAGGTTTCTAATGGGAGGAGGGCTTTACTGGAGAATCCTCTCTCCTACGTACACAAACAAAGTCTTTCAGCACCATTTGGGAGGCTTCCTAAGTGGAGCTGAGACTCTGGCCGGCGTCTTTATTGTTTACCATCCTTCCTGTGGACACAGGTGATAGATGCCAGCTCAGGTGAAGGAGGCCAGGCTGTTACCAACATCCCAATAAGAGTGTCGGCCAAAGCCGAGTACAGCAAGTACAGCATTGTGCCTGCCTCACCCACCGACTTCGGAGCCATGATCAAGGGCACCAAGAAGAGCCGGACTGTTGTGCTGAAGAACAACGGCACGCTCAGCTTCAAATTCCACATCCGCCGAGAACCCAAGCTTGCATCTGCATTGGAAAGCAAAAGGTATGAGAAGCCCTGCACCACCCTTCCTGTCATACACGCCACAGCTGGTATGTGGCAGGCAGCCAGGAGACTTGGGCTATCGTCCATTTGCGTCCCTGGCTTGGGGAGAGGGAGCAAAAAAACACCTCAGTATCCCCATGTATAGTACAAAGCTGGTGACTGAGCTGCTCAGTCCAGCAATAGGAGCTGCTGGCTGCTCTCTGGGAGCCATCAGGAGCAGGAAGGCTTTCCTCTGTGAGGAGGAAGGCCAGCTTTGGCCTTTGAGGCAGGGGAGCTCAGCATGACAGATACCTCTGTTTTCTCCTCTCAGTTCAAAGCAAGGGGAGTCTGCTCCATCAGCTAAAAAGCGCTCAAAAGGAAGGAAATCAGGCTCCTCGACACAGGTGGGTGACTCCTGCTGCCCTGCTGCTGCTGCAGGGGATGTGAGAAGATGCTGCTGTGCCCAGGCTGGGGGCTCATCGCCATAGGGTGGGATGTGGTCTACAAGACCAGTATCTGCTCAGTCCTACTGACAGTCCTGTACTCTGGCTGTGACCTGGAGTTATGGGGTCAACAGAGGGGAGCAGGTCCTGTGTTTGGTAGCTGCTAGCCAGCATAGGTCTGTGAACACCTCAGAAGCAAAAACATCCCCCACTGAACTCCCAGTCCACAGAGCTCAGACATTACTTTTTCTTCTTCCCAGTCCCCTATCTGTCTCCCATCATTTCTCACAGCTATTTCTGCTCTCCTGTATTACCTCTGAGGTTGAAGGATCACAGCTACCACGTTCATTCTTTACACTCCCAACTCCTTTCTCTCTGCCACTTGGGACAGGCTTGCAGCTCCTCTTGGCTTGTTGCTCTCAGCCTGGGGCTACCTTTGGGCCATGGAGTCATCCTTCCCTGCCCTGGGACTGGCTGCTTGGGCCCATCTGGAGGCCAAGGCAGGACGTACTCTTTACTGGGGTGCTCAAGGCACAGCTATTAGCCATCAGCCTCTCCTGGAACTTTTTCTGCAGGGTCACCTCAGGCTTGGCATGTTCACAGTGTCCCCCTGCTCCGGCTCCGTCCATCCGTCACGCATGCAGTTGATCAAAGTGGAGTGCCTCGCAGAGCAGGAGGGGACATGGGAGGAGCAGATCTACATTGACATCATGGACAGAGACCCCACAGACAATCCCCTCGGCATTCCCTTCACCCTGATTGTCGAGACCTGCGTCCCAGGTACATACTGCCCACAGTGCCCTTGGTCACACTTGCTGCTGATCAGCACCTCAACTTGCTGCTTGGATAGAGAGGCACGCTAGCCTTGGTGTCCCACCTTAAAATCCTCAGAGGTTCCAGCCCTCTTCAAGTCCACCAGTTCACTCATTATCCCTCCCAGGCTCGGAGGGATGCATGGAAGGATAAAAGGAAAGCAGTGCTCTCTAAGACTGAGGTTGACTGGGCTCCATCCTCACAGCCAGCTCCCCCACCCAAGGCTGGGTTTAGCAGTCACCCGGGCAGAAAGGGCTTATCGAGCCTTCTGAGAGGCCAGCAGGGTCTAGACAAATTCATCAGGGAGGCTTCTCCGTGCTCATCCCTCTGGTGTGTCCACAGGACTTGTTGAGAATGTCGCGTCAATCTTCAAGGAGTATCCGATCTGCAGCAGCGCCGACCTCAGCCACCAGCTGCAGTCGGTGAAAGGCACGGGCCTCTTTGTCAGAGATGAGAATAGATTCATCTTCAGCAAGGTTCAGGTTGGGCAAGAGGCAGAAGCCCATTTCAGTATCTGCAATGCTTGCCGTCTGCCATGTGACGTGGCCCTCTCCATCAAACCCCTGCCTGGAGAGGTAAGAACAGGAGGCCAAGGTGGTGGTTGCCCTCTAAGGGCTGTGCGAGAGCCTGTTTTGTTCTCCAGATGCATTGTTGCCTGTGGCCCAGACTAGTCTAGCTCAGTGCAGGTCAGACTGCAGGGGAGAGCAGCAGAGCCAGGGAACAGTTGTGTGGAATTTTGCATGTCTCAGGAGAGGTTTGGCTCACACCTCTGGGTCTTCAGTGGGAGAAGTGAATCCTTCTGAAGCTCTCCTGGAAGCACACGCAGAGAGGGGCTGTTATGAACTGACACGTCAGGGCTCAAAGCAGAGCATCTCCTCAGGCTCCCTGGCTTTTCCTTCTCTTTGAAGGCCAGTTCTGGGTTATTTGCAGAGTCTTCCATGCAGTGCCCATCTCCCATATAGGCTGGGGCAGCCTCCTGCACTCAAACACCCAATGCTTTAGCACAAGGTCAGCATTCCCTGGGAGGATGGGAGCCTGCCCGGGGAAGCAGGAAGAAAGACACAATGTCTGGGGCTGTTCTCAGTAATGCATTTATGAATAAAACTGTGTCATGTTGAAAGGTGTTTTCTCCTAACACTGCTCTCTGGGTTCCCCCAAGGAACAAAGCCTTATCAACAACATTTTCAAGCTGGATCCAGTCAAGATGTCCATTCGTGGCTCGTCCTCTGCCGTTGCTACGGTGACCTTCACTCCGCCAGACAAGCAGAGCTACGACTGCACCTTCGAGGCTTCCCTTGAGATGCCCAAGGGGTAACTGACCCTGTGAAATATTGGGGGAGGCCTCACTGATAGCTGCCTCTCCCCTGGGAAGGCACAGGCCTCTTGTTAGCTCTAATGCTTTCAGTAGCCTTAGGCATGAGATGATCTGGGAGTAACTCTTAGAGTAGAAAAATGAGGCTGATGGTTTATTCTGTATGAAGAACTGTCAAGACAGGGAAATACTAGGTAGCCAACTGGAAGTTACCCAGATGTGCTGCAGCTGACCTGGGCGTTTCCACGGACAAAGGTTTAGAAGAAGCGGTTTCTGCGCCAGCAAGACAGCAGTCACATTTTCTTCTTTGCTTCTGTAAAATTAAGTGATCCTCTGTGGTTCCCTGGCATTCATTAGGCTATTTTATGTGAGTGATTGGAGCTGATATGAAAGAGGAGCCCAGTTCCTCTGCCCTGGGACCTGTGTACTGGGGCTTTGACCTGCCCTTCCTCAACCCTTTAGTGACTGAATTGGAACAAGACAAGTCTAATTGCTGATAAGCAACTGCTTTTTTACTGTTCTTGGAAATGATCTTTACTGATGGTGACAATGATTTATTTCTGCCTTCTTGCTTTTGTACTGCTTTCGTGCTGTGCCTTTGCTTGTTTCATAAGTCTCATCTCACTGCAGCAAGGGGATTTGCCATATCTCATCTGGTGCCTCCTTATTTACCTGCTGTACTGCATAATTCAATTAAATGAAATTATTTTTAACTGTTATTGTGGAAGGCTCTGGCTCTTTGGAGCAGATTCCTCTTGTGAATGGTCCTGAGTGGATTGGGAAGAGGCTGGTGGGGGCCTGTGTTTTGTGGGGTACAGGAGCACCAGGCAGGGAAAACACTGTAGGTGGGTGGCCCTTGGTGCTTCGCTTGCCCCGTGAGAAATGGGTTAGTGCCAGCTGAAATTGTTTCCGCGCCTCTCCTGCAGCTCGGTGGAAGTGAAACCCCAAATCCTGACCTTCACCATCAGTGGGAAGGGGCAGGAGCTGCCGGTGACAGTCGTGCGCCCAAGTGCTCGCAGCAAGAGGGAAATAGCCGTGCTGCGCTTCAAAAGGCTCCAGCTGGAGGATACAGAGATGCTCCCCCTGGTCATCCGTAACAACGGCATCAAACCTGTCAAGGTGAGGAGCACCTGCTCAAGGAAGGATCTGGTTGGGAACAAAGGCTTGTCCCACAGGGGAAGGGTCCCAAAAAACATGGCAGACCTGGGAAGAGGTGTCTGTGTTGAGCCCGAAATGACACAAATTCACCAGGAGACTGAATTGCAGAAGTTTAATACAAAAAGCTCTCTCTTTTTATAGACAGGTTTGACACATTCTTCTTGATTGGCTAATTAACAGAAACGTCTTTCTCACAAACAGTCCTTGAGAATAACAGAAAAACAGAGTAGAAAAACACCACCTGCAGGTCGTTTATACTAACAAGTTATCATCGTTTCTACAACTCCCTAAAAGGTCTCACAAGTCCACTGTGAGAAACTAATGTCGTTTCTCGCTCTCTGACCAGGCTGTCAACCACAGGGAAGAGGTGTCAGAAATTCTTTTTAAGCGAGTAGCTGACATCTCCAAAAAGGGAGTTCTTGGAAATTTTCCATCCAGTCCTTTTTCTTTAAGTTGAACACAAGAAAGGTGGTGGAGTATTTTCCTGTCTCTCAGGTCACCTTTTGTTCTCATGAACATGTGTGGTTTCCCAGTTCCATAGATTGTATTTAATCCCAGTTTACTACATTTTAAGTAAACTTAGTTGTGGTTTAATCACACTCTGCTCATTACTTTCTGTCCTGTGTGGTTCTGTGTCAGTTCTATCCAGATGCCTCTGAACACCCTTTTTTCTCAGCTGGTTTGACTTAACTTTTGTGCTAAGTGCTGTTTGTAGTGGGAGAGGTGCTGGGCTGCCATGCGGGACCAGCAGCACTGTGGTGTCAGTCTCTGTGCCGTCCTGTACTCACACCAGCATCATTGTGCTCTGGCTTCCCTTTTCTCAGTTTATGTTACACCTGGAGGATGAGCACGGAGTGTTCTTGTTGAAAGGCAGGGCCTCCACATTCAAGACATTCCAAACTGGAAATGTGGAAGGGGACTCCGTCAGAAACGGTAAATTCATTAACCATGAAGTGTGATCATGCAGAGGGAAGACGTGTGCCCTGCTCTTGGCTTCTCTGAGCAGCAGCCAGGTGTTAGGCACAGTTTCATTCTTTGGGCTCTCTGTCCCCCAGGCTTTTCTTGGGGACGTTTTGCAGGATCTCCTCCTAGCAAGTTGTAGGAAGTTGTTCTGTTCTTCTAGACATGGTGGGTTGAGTTGTGGGGGACTGTCACTATCTCAGTGGACCCTCTGAGGTATTTGCTGCATGTGGGAAGGTACCAGCCTGAACAGACACAGCCCTTGAGCACACAGCCAGCCAGCAAAAGCCAAAAGCACTCTTTTTGGCTGAGCTTGGCATATGGCTGGAGCTGGCTGGAAGTAGATGGAATGAGGGCTGGGCATCAGCCTGAGGTTAAGCTGCTTAAGCGGTGCTGTAACTGGAGGTGGCAGTCTTGTCAACATAGGAAGAGGGTCTGGAACCACTGTGGGTAGAATCTGTGCTTAGAAGGCAGCTGGTTTCACCTCTTATTCCTCATCTATCCTATGGAAATATTTCCTCAGTACAGCTGTATTAATTAACTCTGATTTCCATTGCTGTGCAGAGAGCAAGCCCGCAAAGCAGCCTTTCTTTCTTCTGCGTCATGGGCAATCGGCAGAGTTTGATGTCATTTTCAAACCCACCCTGGCTCAACGTCTGGAAGGGAAGATTTGTCTGTTAGTGGGGGACTCCCGCCTGACCCTAACCGAGCTGGTGGGTGAAGGCCACATGGATGAATTCACCCTTGATGGGTTAAAGGAAGACCCCCAGGAGAGGAATGCCAAGAGCAGTCTAAAGAAAGACATCATTGATGGTAAGAGAGGAGAGGCTGCCAAGGTGGAGCAAGGAAGAGGACAACGTCTGATCACGTGTGTCCTCCCTCTAGCCAGGCCTGGGCTGTCACACATGGGACTTGCCGGCCTGTGGGGGTGGCAGCCATGCATGCAGAGCAGTGAGTGCTGTGCTGCACATCACTGGCTTAGGGGTGTGCCAGGGTGTTTCCCTGAAGGTGGTGGGATGGGGAACTGCCTGGGGAACTCCCTCCAGAGGGAGGAAGGCTTGGAGCAAGGAAGCATTGAACATAAAGGTGTCTGTGCACGTGAGCGGGCAGGTGGAGCTCCCTGCATGCTGAGATCCCTTGCTCTCCTCCTTTACAGCTGTCAGAGCAAATCACATCCAGTTTGGGCACTGTCCTGTCGGGAAGCGCTGCCGCAGGACCTTCACCATCACCAACCACACCCGTACGCAGTTCATGCGCTTTGTGTGGGACGCAGATGCCATATTCCAGTTCTCCCCCAAGGTGAGCATGGACTGCTCTTCCTTTCCCCATTGCTCAAGCTCCTGGTGTTCCCAGGAGCTGGCAGGGAATCCTCACATGCCACTGATAGCCCATTCCAGTGCCACGCAGGAGATGCAGTCCCTGGCTTGGCTGGACCAAGGCAGCCAGCCTTGCTGAAAAGGCTTCATGTTATGGGAGGTGGCACCTTCTGTTTATACTTTTGTCTGTCAAATTTCACATAAATCCTCTCTGAGGTGCAGATTCCTGGCACAGCTGTTCACCACATCAGTCCCTTTTGCTGTCAGGCCTGCCTTTGGCAGTGCTTCCAGTTTGGTCCCGACTCCCTCCCTGATTCTCCCTAGGTGGGACACCTCCATCCTGGCTGTGCCAAGGGCATCACAGTGACCTTGAAAGCAGATGTCCCAGGCACCTTCAGGAGGCGCCTTGTGAAATGTAAGGTGACCAAGATCAACTTCAAGCGGCCACGAAGGAAGGTTCCAGACTGGGATGACCAAATGTGCATTGTGACGTGGAAGGATATCCCCAGGAAAGACCTGGCAGCCAGATGGTTTAAAAAAGAGAGGGTAAGAAGCAGAACAGCAAAGAAAGGCAATCCAGCTTTTACAGAAAGAACCACCATAGCACCATCACTGCTGGCTGAGCAGCTCCTGCTTCCTCTGACATTGGACAGCCAAGAGGTTCACCAGCAGTGCATTCCAGGGGAGAGGTGGATGCACAGTGACCAGATACACTCACACAAGATGGGGAAGCCTTTTGACAAGAGACCTTTAGCCACACTCAACTATCAGGCTGTGCCACAAGCACAAGTGTTGCAGCCCATGTTGAATGGAAGGCAATGCTTTATGATTTTATCCCATTTTATGGTGTTTGAAATCTCTTCATCTCATGTGGTGCCTTTTCACCAACAAGGAGTTAAGTCTGCTGCACTCTGTCTCTTCTTTTCAAGTGGAGAGAAATACACTTCTCCTGCATATGCTGGTGAACTCCAAGTTTTGTCTGCATGGATACCAGAGAATTTGGTTGTGGTCTCTGTATTGTGTGGGATATCTCTTCATGAAGTAGCCCAGGCACTGTATGACTATGGAGGAGTCCAGAGAAGGACCATCTCCAGAGACTCTTGCTTTTATTGTCATTATTGCCACAAACACTCATCGTGGGTGAAGGTTCTTTCTGGGTTTCTGGACCATTTTAAGGCCTCTAAAAACCATCCTCTTTTCTATCAGAACATCTGCGGTTGAAGACTTTCCTAGTGAGATCTTTCACACCCCAAAATGCCCATCCCCAGCTCCCAGCAGCGTGGCTGTTGCTCCAGACATGACATCTGGAGAGCACTTACCCCTAAGACAAGAAGGTGCTTTCTAGAGCTCTTCAGTCTTAGGGTTCTCCATCCACAGAGCTCCAGCAGGGGAACTTATCCCTATTTTGAGACCTGCTGGATTTATAGGGGACAGGAAAAAAGCCAGTCCCTCTACAAGGTTGAAGTACAGGGACTAGAACACAGCTATAGTCTCCATGGGGATATTAACAGCTGTGGTAGTGATCGCTTGGATCAGTCGGTAGAACAAACTACCGAGCAGAACACTCCCAATTTTGTCATCTTTCCAGGGAAGTAAAAGTGAATGGTCCTTTCTAGTCCCTTAGGAGGCTGATCTTGGAGGCCAGAAGATTCCCTTCTCAGCCTGACCTTCTGGGCTCTGCTTAGTGATTTCTCCTTCCTCTGTTTGCAGGTGGTCGAGACAGTCCCGGAACCAGCTCACACTGTGCTGGAGAAGAGCAGCCAGGAGGCTGAGGTGTACCTCAGTGCCATTGTTTTCTACACCCAGTTCAAACTGAGCACAACCGTGGTTCAGTTCAAGGATACCTCCCCCTTGCAGACAAGGATAGCCACGTGAGTGCTGGAGGCCAGGCAGGGCCCTGGGGACAGCAGCTGACCTTGCCCAGGGCTGGCCCAGGGCCTGCTTGCCAGAACTCTGCCCCAGCCCAAACCAGCACAGGCCCATTTATGTGCACACAAAGCCAAGCAGGTGGAGGTGCTCAGGAGAGCCTCAGTGCTGCCACACCTTTCTGCTGAGAACAGCCATGGCTTTGCCCTCACTGCATGTCACCTGTCCTCATCTGCTCAGGAATAAGTTTGCAGTCAAACCAAGACCTAAAGTCCAGAGTAAGCCCCTTAGCTTCATTGTCCTGGGTACCATGTTGGCCCTTTCCTCTTAAACTTCCAGGCTTTAAAATACTTTTTTGGGCCACCTGGGACAGCAATCTGAGCATGGCAGGGTTGCCTGGGGTAGAAGATGCTCCTCAGCAGAAAGTGGTACCAGGAGTCCATCAGACAATGTTACTGTACTATTTCCTTTATATTTATTGGACATTTTTTTTATTCCTCCTTCTGGCTTTTCAGTTTCAGGCTATCCAACACAGGGAAGGTAGCCCTGGAATACTCCTGGGAGGAAGCTGAAGACAGTGAAGCAGTGAAGAAGCAATACTCATCTGCTCTGATGCGTAAGGGCATTTCACTTGGTAGCTGAGGGCCTGGGGAGAAGACTCTGCCACGTCACTCCAAAACATGAATTGCTTTTTCATCCTTGCCCACACGTCCACTTTCATCAGCATCTTCCCAGCTGCAGCCGGAGAGTTTTTGTCCCTATCTGCTGTTCATTCCCTTCTGTTCTTCCTCTGCCACTTCTGCTCTGCAGAGGAGCTGAGCCAGGCTCTGGGGAGAGCCACGTGCTGGGTGGACTGGGAAGGACTGGGAAGGGGGACATCAGGGACATCTCAGACTCTTTGAAAAGTCTGAGACTGGGAAAAACAATGGTGTAACAAGTGAGCTGACCTGTAGCCACTGTCTGTGTGCAGTTCCCCACTCCAGGGCAAATGCAAAGTCACCGTCTAAAACCAACTCTCCTGCTTTGGCACAGGAGTTTGTGCTGCAGGCAGAGACCCTGCTCCCAGATGCTCTATTTCCTGCTGAAAGTAATTGGCCAGAGATGCTCCAAGTGCATCCCAGCTCTCCTCCAACTACCTGCAGTGGGAGGCAGAGTTGCTGGCGCTCCAATGACAGGATTTTATCTTTGAAAGGTGTCCTCTTCCTCTCTGCAGGTCATTTCCTCTCCTCTGAAACTTTAAAGCGTTGCAGAAAGATGCTGCATCGTTTTGGGTGGCAGCCGGATCGTCCTTTTGAAACTCAATCTTCTGGGCTGCAGCTGCTGCATCAGCTGGCCAAGCGGCTGCAGCAGCAGCAGGATTCTGAGCAGCAGCAGCAGCAGCAGCCTGAGCAGCAGGACCATCCCAAGCTGTGCCGCTCAAGGCGTGTTGGTTCCGCCCTGGAAATCCTGCCAGATCCCTTCCATGACCTGCCACTGTTCTCCATCAAGCCCTGCCACGGCATCATCGCCCCTGGCCAGAAGCAGGCCTTTCAAGTGCGGTTCTCCCCAAAGTGTGAGGGGACATTTGAGACCACCCTGCAGTGCAGGTGGGAAACATTTAGCACTTGTCAACTCATGCTTCTGATGGGTATCACTGGGGGATCGCAGGGTGGGACAGGGTGGAAGGGACCACATTAGATCATCTGGTCCCACTTCCCTGTGTAAGCATGCTCATCCTAGTGCACATGGCACAGGGTTGTGTCCAGAGGGCTCTGGAATAATTCCAGTGAGGGACACTCCACACCCTCTCTGGGCAACCTGGCACCTGCACAGGAAAGAAGTTCTTCCTCAGGTTCAGGTGGAATTTCCTGTTCAGGTTCTGCCATTGCCTCTTGTCCCATTGCTGGGCACCACCAAGCACAGCCTGGTTCATCCCCTAACACCCTCCCTTCAGTCCCTCTGACTGGGATGAGGAGGTGAGCCTGGAGACAGGCAGCCCCAGAGAGGCGGCAGAAACACCCACAGGAGCAGAAAAAGATCATCTGGCCTTGGTAGGGAGACACTGGGAAGGTTGCAAAATCTGGAAGAAGAGATCCAGGAACCAGCAAGTCCCTAGCTCTGCTTTCTTTTGGGACAAGCAAGGCCTGCTTCTCTACATGGAACCCTGAGTGCTGTAGTTGGTCCCCAGGCACTTTACTGGTCATGTTCCTGCCCTTGCACCTCTGCAGCTTCCATGCAGCGAGTACATTTGTTTAATTTGCTGCTCGCTGCTTGCACAAGGAAAGGATGTAGCAAGCTGCAGAGCAACTGGCTGAGAATGTTTGTCTGGCTAATCCTTTCTTCCTAGGATTCCTAACCCGAAGCCAAATCAAAAAACGGGGCAGGTGATTGTGAAAGCCCGGGAACAGAAGAGTCTTGGTAAACCATTAGAGCAGAGAGAGAAAGGCCAGAGAGCCAAGAAGCAGAAACCAGCACCTAAGGGGCAGAATTTGTGTCAGCTGGAGTCTCCTGAAGGAACCAGCAACATCGTGCCTTCTGCTGCTGCTGGTCTCCCACCCTTCACCAGAGACCTCTGCAGCCCTCACCTCCCGGCCCACGCCAAGAGTGGCTGCACCCTCTCTGCCCCTCGAGCCGGTCTGGGTGGCAGCAGAGCAGGGCTGCCCAACTCCTAGAGGCAGCAAAGCTGCTCTGTGCAGCTGCTGAGAGGAACCCTGAGCCAAGGAAACCAGAACAAAGGAGACGAGAGGAGCCACTTGTATAAATTCTCAAGAGGGCATAATCTCCGAGAGAGCCCACAGACAAGTGACAAAGCTCCAACAGGGTAACAGCAGCTTAAGAACCGGGGAGGGTACTCGGGGAGGATAACCAACAGTAGAACAGCAAGAGAGGAACATAGGGCGGGGATCAGATTGTAGGTAACCAATAGGAGATAACATGGGAGGGAATTACGCTTGTCACCCCAATGGAACTCCGAGAGAAGGGTGATGGACAAGGATGGTTCTAGAGAAAGGGGTGGGGCCACATTTGATGAACAAGGGAAGAGAGCAGTACTTCCAGGATTGGCAGGGAAGGGTCTGGAAATCAGGGAGGTTCATGGGAGACTGACATGGGGGCTGACAAGATTTTGCTGTGTGCAACGAGGCTGCAATCTATTTCAAGCCTCAGGGTACAGTTATCTGCTACAGCCAAACGTTCTTTTGTCCACTGGTGCCTTAACTGCCATTATTAAATTATTTTATTTTGGGAGAATCAATCTCATTAAAAGCTGCCTCCCACCCCAAGGAAGACAGAAAAATTAGTGGTAATTGAATTGCCTTATTTGTCCACTAACACCTATTGCAGGAAGAAACCCAAATATCATCTAATCTTACCATATATGACTTTTTAGTGATGGTGTAACAGCTGAAATCAAACGGCAGTAACTATTCTAGTAAATCCAGTCTGGTAGGTTAAAGCAGCCATTACTCCATCTCTGTGCTGAAAAATTATGTCCAGAGTCATCAGCTCACAAGCTCCATTTTTCCCTCTGTTACTGCACCCAGGCTCTATTTGATCTACTTCAATATTTAATTCCTGAAGTTCAGAAACTCTTTAAATCCCTATGAAGCAGGATCCAATATGCTCTGTAGGACTCTGGCAACAGAGAACAGCTGGCAAGCACATTGTAAAAGGATATCAGACTTTACTGGATATTTATTTTGGTAGTGTTGGTAGCGATACAACCAGATTTGGAAGTCCCAGAGAAAAACTGTGTCCGGATTTACAAGTTCCTGCCTACATATTTGCACAGTCAAAAGCAGCAGCCTGTTTGAACAGCATTTGAGGAGACTGCTTAAATAGCTTTGGCAGGCTTTGGTGGGAGCTCCTCTCAGACCCTTGCATTTCACAGAAGAAAAGTCAAAATTTGCCTTTTGACCTCTGTTTTTCCAGGGAAAAAATCAAAGCCACTCTGCTGCCCCGGGTTAGACAGCAGGTCTGTGCTGCATTCCTGACCTCAGCTCCTAGACCAAGACCTCTGGGATCCCATAACCCTCAACACACCACCAGCCAACTGAACTGGTTTCCTTGCAGATATGGTGTCCAAAATCCATTACCCTCTCCAGGTCAGCCAACAGGAGAAACAGTGATTGTCTTCTGAGACTGACAGGAACAGCACAGGCTGTCCACAACACAGCTCACATGAGGCATCTCATGAGAGGCCCACAGGAAAGACACATGCGTGTGGCCTCCCAGAGAATGGGTCTATTTGGCTGACAGTGCTGAGTAAGCATTTCAGAAGCTGCTTCTGCCCAGGAGGGTGCAAGCCAGCTACTAACATGTTCTAGCTCCCTCCAAAAAATCTGAGATAGAGAAAACTCAAAGGCTGCATCCTGCTTAAGAGAAAACTCAAAGGCTGCATCCTGCTTAAAACAAGATTTGGACAGACTTGATCAATGGGCCAAGGACAAGGGTGTGAGGTTCCACAAGGCCAAGTGCCACATCCTGCAGGTCACCAGCTGCCTCAGTGTGAGCCAGAGTGTGCCCAAGGGGGCAAGAGGCCAATGGCACCTGGCCTGGATCAGCAGCAGTGTGGGCAGCGGGACCAGGGCAGTGCCTGCCCCTCTGTGCTGGGCACTGCTGAGGCCACAGCTCGAGTGCTGTGTCAGCTCTGGCACCTCGGGAAAAAGGACATTGAGGGGCTGAGTGTGTCCAGAGAAGGGCAGCAAGGCTCACGAAGGCTCTAGAAAACATGTCCCATGAGGAGTAGCTGAGGGAGCTGGGTTTGTTCAGTCTGGAGAAGAGGCTCAGGAGGGACCTCACCGCTCTCTCCAACTCCCTGACAGGAGCGTGCACTGAGGGGGGGCTGCTCTCTTCTGCTGGGCCTGCACTGAGAACCAGAGGAAGTGACCTCACGTTGAGAGGAAATTCAGGTTAGATTTTAGAAAATAATTTTCACTGTTCAGGGCGGGGAATAGGTTGGCCAGAAAGGTGGTGGAGTTGCCATCCCTGCAGCTGTTAAAGAGGCCTCTGGATCTGACACTGGGAAATGGTTTAGTGGTTTAGGGTTTGCAGTGTCAGTGTTGGCCTGACGTTGAACTGATGGTCTTAAAGATCTCTTTCACCCCTGACGGTTCTACAATTCGCAGTGCTTCTCGCCTGGCTGAGGGGAAGGCTCAGGGCTGTCCCGAGTCCGAGGGCGGCCGCACCCTGAGGCGCTGGGGCGGCGCTGCGGCTGCGGCGTCTCCTGAGGGGCGGGGCGGGGCTCTGCCCTCAGCTCCGCGAGATCCCAGCGCTCAGGCCGGCGGGGTCTCTGCTGTCCTTCAACCCGGCAATCCCATCCCTCAGCCCGCAGATCCCATCTATCAGGCCGCAGATCTCGTCCCGCAGCCTGCACATCCCATCCCTCAGCCCGCAGATCCCATCTCTCAGCCCGGCGATCCCATCCCTGAGCCCGCAGATCCCATCTCTCAGCCCGCAGATCCCACCCCTCAGCCCGCAGATCCCACCCCTCAGCCGGACAGCGCTCGGCAGCGGGCACCCGCCTCGCCTCGGGGTCTGCCCGGAGCCACCCGCGCCCCTGGATCACAGGTACCCGAGCCGTGCCCCGTTTTCCCCCTCGGGATTCCCCAACTTTCCCACAGAAGAATGCAGCTGCTGTTTCATCTTCAGACTGTTGCGTTTCAACCCCCCCCCCCCTTTTTTTTTTAACTTTATATGTTCTTTCCCTTTTATATTTGGGCTGATCTGATAACGAGCTGTAAATCACACACTGCCGATCTGAGGGAGGAGGATGCCAGGGAGCTGCAATAGGCCAGGACAGCCCCAAGTCCTGTTCCACAGCAGCGTCCTCAGGGCCTCAGCTGCTGCTGTTGGGTTTGGTTTCCACAGGACGCCAACAACCCGCACTTCTCCCCTCTGGCCTTTGCTCCCTGGGTTTCGAGGGATAAGTCCTGCCCAGGCTGGCTGGTCTGCTCACCGTGCCAGCCATGTGCTCTGGTGCTGCTGAGCACACAGGTTGACAGATCTGCACTTCTCCAGGAGTGGTTTCTGAGGTTTGAAGCAATGTTACTGGCTTATTTTCCATACCTGATGGAGAAGAGTTTTATATGCAACATTTGCCAGCTGTTTGTTGAAGCAAATCTAGTTGCTTGTCTTTCCACCTTGCTCTGTGATGCAGCAAGCGAGGTGAGCTGTTTGTCTCTAATTAATGTAGGCTGGCTTATCAATACTATTTTGTGTACCTTCTGTGGGTTGCAAAAGTAAAAAAGATCCAGGTAAAGGTCAAGATGTGTCCTTGTATACATCCAGTTTTAAACTCCTTGTGCTTCCTATATTGTATAATTGTATAAACATGTATTAAATTAAACTCTTCTGAAAAGCAATTAGCTCCAGAGCAAACTCATTTTTACAGCCTTCCTTTTATTTGGGTGAGTTGTGTTTTTTCTTAGGTTGGCGGGCTGGTGGCAGTAGGACAAAAAGAGGTGAGGAAGGCTCACAAGCTTTTCCTTGTTGTGGCAGGGTTGGATTTGCAGGAAAATGAAATGCATGTCTGTTATCACTTCTGAAAGGCTGCAGGGAGATGAACTCTCAATTCTCAATCTCTAAGGGAAGCAGGAAAGGAATGGGGGCGATCAGTAACTCCCAAGAGAAAGCAGAACTGGCTGTCTTCATTAGGATGACAATGATTCTGCTTTGAGCCTTTGCTCCACTTGGAGAAGGAAAATGAATCCATTCTTAAGCTGCATTTGCCACTGATTTAAAGTTTCTACCTGGAGCGAAGTAATTTTTGGAGAAATTGTAAGAGGTTACTGTGATGCTTGCATCAACCTTCTCTGTTTGGGACTTGGGGCATGTTTGAGGGAGCATCTTTGTGCCTCCAAAGCTGAATGTCCCTCTGCTGCTCTGCTCTCAGAGGCTGCTCCGTGGGGTTTGTGAAGAAGCAATGCTGTGGGGTTTGGTGGGTTACATGGTTCATGTAATGTGCCAGTGTCTTTGGGGAATTTCAATGAGTTCTCCCTGTAAGGAACATGTCTCTGTGCTCACTGCCCTTGGTTTGATCAGTGCTGCCAGAACAATGCTGATGGTTTGGTGGCTCCTTGAGCAGCAGGAGGCCGAGTGTTTTAGAGTGTTCACCCCCTAAGTAACATGACTTGGTCTTAGTGCCAGTTGTTGGCTGATGGCAGAGTTGGCCACTCTGGTAAGGAAAGTTGGATCAGCTTTGTTGTGATCAGTGACACAGAGCAGGGGACATTCTTTACTGACAGTGCCCCTCAGTGGTAACATGGAGTGACCTGATTTCTGCAGAATGTCCACTCTCAAAAGATGATCACCTGGTAGTTATAAATGCAGGGCTGTTATAAAATGCTGTATTTCCAAAGGAAAACTTTGCCATACAACAGTTAAACTGTGTGTGTGAGAGATGACAGAGTAAAAGCAGAAAACTGGAAAAAGTGCATTTTAGAAAAATGATGCCATTTCTACTGCATCTGTTATAAACACTGCTAATCTGAACAGAACTGAAAACACTTTTTCCTTGCTGTTGTAGAACAAGAACAGAGATAAAACAAAAATGAACACTCAAAAGGTGCAGATAAATCAGTGTGGTAAGATATCTAATATAATTTGTTGTTATAATCTGCATCAGTTTTACAAAGTTTTAGTAGACTGTAGTGATAGGCCTGTTGTGGGGTGGTGAGCAGTTGGGAACACGTGCTTTTTCCTAGTTGCCAAATTTTGGATACTGTGTTGGATATGCAAAGGGTAGATCCAATGCCAAACCTACACACATAGTAAAACACACCAACACAAAGTCACTTTTTTTTTTTAATTTGCTAATATTTATCCACATTTTTATTGTATTTTAACTTCTTTAAGAACCCTCGAACCTTGTAAGGGTTTACAGTAAACAACACCTTCTGTCACTGTTAGATATAATTATCAAGTAAGTCTTTTGATTATAGCCCAAAGACTAAGAAGCAGATTTTCCAGGTCTTTTACCCACCTGGGGCTGTCTGTAGGTGCCCAGAGAATATTTTCTGTTATGTCTCCACCCACCTGACTGAGGGCTCTGCTGCTGTGCTGCATGGTTTCTGTCTCCTGTACCTCAGTACCACGGAGCAGCCTTGTGCTCTTGGACTCTTTCCTTAGTACTCCACAGATTTTCAACTGCACTCTGAATTTTATTTGCACTCTGAATACTTGAATGGCTGTGTATTATTTACACTTAATGCACCTTGCAATTGTGAATTTAATATTTAGTAGTTTACATCAGACTTACTAAGAATTACTAGTAATGAAAGGCCAGAAATATTAAAAGGAGGCTGCTACTGTGCAAAGGAAATCATGCTCAAATAACAAACTATGGACAGAAATATTTCTAGGTTTGTTGTTTGTGGCTGAATAGAAGTGATGTAGCTCCATTTTGGCTCATTCTTCCCTCTTTTTTAAAATACACATACACACTACATTTTGGACAGGTTTACTCTAATACTGACTTGATTAAGATATGGAAAATATAACATTCTTAATGAAGTTTTTTGTGTTTGCTCCTAGATATGAAAACAGATCTGAACTTACTGCTTGAATGCCTTAAATATCAGATGGACTGCCCTCTGTCTCAGAAGGAGGCTTTGATCACTATCTATTCCATTTGCCAACAAAACAGTAAGAAAGGCTTTTCCTTAGAAACCATGCAGTCATTTATGTTCACCATATATGCCAAGAACTTGTGGGCACTGTAAAAATGTTTAAAGGACACAAGGCTTGAGATGTTGGAAAATCTTAGAAGCCTTTCATTTTGCAGAGAAACAAAAGCAAAAGTTTCTGTTCTTTTTTCCTCTTGTAGGTGAAGCGAGTGAATACTTTCGAGAAATTGGTGGTTTGATGTTTATAAATGACCTTGCCAAGTCGAGTGCTCATTGCATCGTAAAGGAAGCAGCTTTATTTACATTGGGGATTATTATAGAGAGTAATGGTAATAAAAATAACATTGTTTGTATTTCTGACTGTGCTATGGCCCCCTGTCCTTACTTGTGCTCCTCCTTTGTCTCCATTTTCTTTTGGTCACACAAAATGAGACTACAAGATTGTCAGTTGGAGCAAGGGCAGGGAAGGTGCCCCAGTTGCCCTGTCCATCCCCAGATTTGATCTGTGCCTTGCTGACTTGTGCACACAGGGTGTCTTTTAGTTACCAGACAGCTGCACTCCCCCTGTCCCTCAGCAGCAAGTGTTCAGTGACTCCTGGATTGTTCCAAAGCTTGCCAGGGTCCTGCTTGGTGTAGAACTCACTGCAGGGGGAAGCCCTCAGGCACTTCATAGTCCTGCCCTGTCTCTGCTCCCCACATACTGGCCACAACTGAAACTTAATAATTTAGGATGATGAGTGGCTTACTTCAGGACTTAATGGTTTTCCCTTTCTGTTTTCAGTGTATTGTCAACAGACTTTGTGTACATCTGCATTGTTTGAAGACCTCATTTTATTTTTAATTAAAAAGGATTCTGGTGTGAACTTGAAAAGAATGTCTGTTTATGTCATCTTAGTACTGGTGTCAAATAATAGTAAGTTGGGTTTTTTTCTGTGTTACAACAACACTCCTTTTCTGTTTGCCAATCTGCAGTCCAAAATTTGGAACAGTCAGTAAGCAGTTGGACATTCAATAAATAGATTTGGAACATGCAATAAGCAATGTTTTGGTGAAGTGAATTTATAAAGATGAATGTTTGCATGTAACTGAACCTGAATTGTCGAAGTAGGTCATTGCTCACTGGGATTTCCTTAAACAGCAGAACGTGGTTTAGTTCTAAAAAGAGAGTTTGCAAATGCAAACTCATATTTTCTGAGAGTGTATAGAAAGAGAGAGACAAAGAAAAGTTATTTACCAATATGTTGATGTGATTTTGTATTTCCTTCTGGGGAGGAGATGTGCTTAGGAAAGGGAATGTATGTATGTAAATTCAACTTGCTGTCAAGATTTTGTCTGCAGTTGCATTTGTTTTTGGAGTCTTGTGTTTGTTCTCTTTCAGAAAATGGGCAAACCTATGTCAGAGACACAGGCTGCATCAGCCTGCTGCTGCAGTTATTCAGGTAAACAGGGCTGCAATTCAAACAGACAAATAGTAGGCTGGTTAGCAGCTATGTTTCCTTGACTATCTGGGACTTGTTTGCATTGTCCTTAACAGAACAACTCTCTCCACGTCTGAGAAGAATCTGCCAGCTGAAAACACTGATCCCTGCTATCAGCTCTGGTCCTCAGTGTGCAGCACTCTCTGTGCCTGTGTCAACAACCCCCAGAACGGTAGGTGTTGCTCTGAAAATTGTGGAAGAAGTTCAAAGATACTCTCCAAATCTGTAACACTTTGGTTTCATTTTTACTGTTCAGCTGAAGTTGATTTCATTGCGTTTTGATTTGGGGTAATTTGTTTTTACTTTTCCAGAAGATAATCAGAACATTTGCTGTTCAGTTTTTCCCTATGCCAAAGAGTGGCTCGAGAGTTGCACAGAGCCTGACATAGTTCGTCCCATCTGTTCATTTCTTGGTCTCACAATTGCAAATAACTGTAAGTGCAGCTCAAGCTTTACACAGTTTTGCATTTGAGAAAAGGAAGTTTAATTAGGGAGCTAAATGGTTTTTTCTTTCTTGTCAGTCACTACAAAGACATTTGCTGTTCTTGCAATTTTTACTCTGACCACTGTATTCCACCATCTTTACTTACACTGTGCTGTGCTCAAGTCCACAAATAGCCACAGTCTGCTTACATTTGATAGGGTCAGTAAAACTGTTTGGAGCTGTTCTGATTAAAAGTGTGTCTAAATTGAAGTCCTTATGACATGACTGAAACCATTGACTTAGGTAGAACTCGGGCATGATGTTTGCCATTTGTGTGCACATATCAGGGTCATGTTTTCCTGTTACTATTTTATATGCAGTTACTGCATTTCTTAAGATTAATGTATATCCAGCTTCTATTGTATAAGAAATGTAAGGACTAACACATGCACAGAAAAACTCTGATCGATTTACTTAGTGAAATGCTAAAATAATTTGCAAACTCTGTCTCTTAAATCATATTTTTTCTTTTTTCCACTAAGCATATGTGCAGAAATATTTTGTTTCTATTGGAGGACTGGATACATTAGCCAAAGTTCTCCTTGAGCTTATGCATGATTCCTGTTTGAGTCACTCCAGCATGAAGCTTGCCGTGGTTGTAACAAAGACTCTGGATGCCTGTATTGCTAATAACTGTGAGTGGAAAGACATTTTTATCTATGGTAATTTTAAAATGCAATTTTTAAAGTCTTGCGCTGGTGGAAAAGTTGCAGAAATGAATGCTTAAAGGCAGTTAAGTTATATACATCCCAGTGGATGTTGCAGTGTTTTTTAAAACTCAGAGGTGTAAGTGGGGGATGATTCAGTTCATCTGAGGTGGATTACTGTCCCATTGTTGCTAAAATAAATACAGTGAAATTTAAACCCAACTGAAAATTAAAAATAAGATGCTCCAGCCCGTGCTGGGTAAGTAGAGCTGAGCTCTGGGCCTGGATCTGACCAGTCAGTTTGGATCCTGGCGTTAGGCCTATGCCTCAGTAATGAATTGTGTAGCTTTAGGAAGCTTTAGTCATTTAGAGGTGGAGCTGAACGGACGTGGTGTTTCTGCACAGCACACTCTGCTCTGGTTTGCTGGCCGGGTACTGCTCTCCTGATGAGGTTTTGTGTTTTCCACAGAAGGTTTGCAGAAACCTGTGATCCTGACGAGCCTGTGCTGTGGCCATGGTTGGTGGATCTCACACTTCTGCCATAAGAGCTTCAAATGGAAGTTCCCAAAAGTTGAAAAGCATCATCCTGCACTAGTTGTGGGGGAAGTTTCAGATCAGTTGGGTCTGACAGGACTGGGCCTCAGCGTGGATGCTCTAGCAGTGGTGTTGCCAGTGCCAGCAAGGGCTTGCCCCCTGCTCTTCTTATGGCAGATACTCTGTTGTCTTATTCAACTCTCTCTGGCTCCAGGCTGGAGCTGATAAAGGACGTGGAGAAACTCAGCAGGGATCTCCAAAACTTGCACAGTGCAAATTCATTCCTCAGATCTTCTGCCTCCTCTCCGTGGAGCACAGGCTGGGAGGATGGGCAGGGCTGGATTTGGGAGCAGCACAGGAGGGGTGGGCTAATCTGAACTGTTCAAGGTGGAGCAGGGCAGGGCTGAGCAGGCCCAAGGCTTTGAGGGGTTTGTAGAGTTCCCTCAAAACCCAGGATTTTATCCTTGGATAATTCCTGTACACTCATGATCTTGTTTATTTTCTTCCAATTATTTTAACAAACAGCTGCCATGGGTGTTGTCTTGGCAAAGTATCACACTGTGTCAGAGCTGCTGAAGCTGCTGTCCAATGAGACACTGAGCACAGGAGAAAAAATCAGTATTATTCTAACAATTGGACACTGTACTGAAGTTTGTGGTAAGATCTGCTTTTTCTTTTTCCTGTCTGTCAGCTTCTCCTAAATTCTCATCCACTGACTCCTCCAGTGGTGTCACTTCATCAAGGCTGAGACACAATTGTTCTATTAAATAATACAATCTCAGTATGTGGACAAAAATGTCTATGTTCTATAACGTTCCATCTTTAAATTTCAAAGCTTGTTAGCAGGAAGTGTCTTTAGTAGCTTTGAAAAAGTAGACTAAATATGCAAGAATTCAGAGCTGGGCTTAGGTGTCACAGGGAATAATTAATCCAGACCTGAAAGCTCTGGACACAGAGCTTTCCAGGCCCAGCAAAAGAGTTCTCTTGAGCTCTCTTTTTCGTGGTCCTTGGCACATACAGCTTCTGTCCACTGCTTACAAGGCCAGGAATATTTGTAAAAGCCATGTAAGTGCATTGGTTTTCAGGAGCAAGAGGTAGCCCTGAAATGGTTTTGTCAAGTTCCTCAGGGCTTGCCCAAGCATATCTGGTACAAATACAGCACTTCAGTTGGTGTTCTGTGGTAGTGCAAGCAAAGAGAAAGGGAAATTCATTTGTACTTCTGGTTTTTCTCATGTATGTTTAGAGAAACAAGAAAAAGGCCTTATGTTCAAAAATCCCGGTTGATTTTCATCCTCTGAGTGCCAATAACATGTTCAATAATTAGCTCAATAGGTCAGAAATTTATTTTAGCAGACATTTTTTCATGAAGAATTAGTGAAACAAAACTTAATGGAAAATGTCTTTTGAATAGAAAAAATATTAAACAAACAGAAGAAAGGTTTCTCCTAAAATGTCAACACTGTCAAAAATGTTAAAATTTTTTCTTTCTTTTTTTTTAATTAAGTTTCAAGAAGAAAGAACTATGTTTAGCAATTTATCAGTTATATGAATCCATATGTGAATGAGATCACAATAAAAATTCAGCTAATTACATAATAAATGAGGAGGAACAGATTGGCTAGACCAGGATTAAACTACTAATTTTATTTTGTTAAATATAAACCTTGAGATTTTGATATTTCTGCATCTCAGACCTCACAGAAATGTCACATATCTACTCCAAGAGCAGGTAATGGAAGAGAAGAAATACAGGAGTCATTATTCAAATGTTTTAGGCCACAATTAAATGAGTTTGGAGCTCTGTTGTATAACTTGTCTCAGTCATCCTTCAGTTTTCTTACAGCAACCTGAGTTCTGGTCACATCATCCTGTGGGATGTAAAGCTCTCCTGCTGTCACTGCAGCAGGCTCGGGTCTGGAATGAAAATCTCTCTCTCTACAGAAACGTGCAGATAGCTGCCAGTGTTGGCCCCTACAGTGGCTGTAAGGTGAAGGTGTGTGGGGCTGAAACCAAACCAAACCTTTACCTTGTCTTGTTCTAGAAGAGAACCAGCGTGAGCTGCTTCAGAACAATGGGCTGCCACTCATGATTCAGGTATTGACAGAATCTCAGGACGAGGAACTCATCAAAGCTGCTACTTTTGTGCTGCAGAACTGCAAACAAATGAGTAAGCTTGCTGTGACTGCTTTAAAAATGAGAGGGATTGTTTCCATCTCTGTGTTCTGCTGATTCCCCAAGGGATTTTAACAGTGGCAGCTTTGTAATTCTGTGTACTCCAAAAGATGTTTGTTTTCTGCACAGAAAGTTGCCTTTTTGTCATCAAGAACTGACTGAGGCAGAAAAAAGGGAAGTAAAAATTCCAACAGTGTTGCAAAAATGCATTTGTGAAACCTCTCCACGTAGGGCCAGTTCTTAAAGCTTTCCCATCTCTAAATGGTGTGGAAAATACAAACATTGTCATTCAACACCCACTGGATACTCTCTTCCTGGGGATGTACCACTAGAAGGAGAATAAACCAGGAGATAATCAAGCCCAAAATCACTGTGTCTACATTATTTTCTTATATTAAGAAATCTTGATCTTTTTATTCTAAAATAGGATGTATTTTTGGGTCCCCTGTTTTAGTTTTTTATTACTTATGTGTACAATCCCTCCCATGAAACACAGAGACCTTGTCCTCTAATCTCTAGCATGTGGAGGGTGTGCAGTTGGTAATTAGGAAAAACAAACAGGTATCTACATTTCTGTGCTGCAAGCACAACTGAGAGGTTTGTGTCAGATTGAGGAGGTGTGGAGATTGGTAGTGTCCATTAATATGGAATTGTTTTTTTAAAAAAGCAGAGACTCATACTGGTGAAGAACCCAGAATTAATTCAATGAAAAAGCTTTTTTTTTCCCACGGCATCATTGTGAAAACAGTTTATAGGAACTATAGTTGCAAGCTCACCTCTTGTAACTGCAGAGTATATTTCAAGTATGTTGACATTTATGTATAAATCTAAATTTTATAAAAATTGGTTTTTTGCATTAAATTATTGGGGCTGTCCCTCAGCATACTAAAATATAATAAATACTTTTAAAATGTTACTTGATAAAATTTTAAATATTAATGTTGTTTTGTATTTTATAAAGCTGAACAGTTGTCTCTGAATTTATATGATAACTCTTTAAATGTGAAC
This sequence comes from Haemorhous mexicanus, assembly GCF_027477595.1. Taxonomy (NCBI): domain Eukaryota; kingdom Metazoa; phylum Chordata; class Aves; order Passeriformes; family Fringillidae; genus Haemorhous; species Haemorhous mexicanus. The sequence continues at coordinate 2,679,463 of NC_082352.1, read as the reverse complement.
AATGCAGAAGAATTGGATGTGCAAGTCAGAAAAAGATGTTTGCAAGACTACTGGAAGAAAGCAAAAGAAATTTTACACAGAAGAAACTCCATTGAAAAACAGGATGATGAGGTTGGCCTACTTACCAAAATAGTATAAAACTAACCACATCTTTCCAGAGTTTAAGGAGAAAATGAAAGTAAATCCTTTAGATAATTTCCATGTGAGCAAAAATCCCAGGAAAAAACGCTGGATTTGTGTGAAACTACAACCTGCAACTTTTATCAGTATTGCAGATCAGACTGAGTTGCAGGTGTGCAGAGAATGGAGGCATCCGTATTGTGGGAAGTATTCTTGTTTATTGTAACCCCAGATTTTCTATGAGATAGAAAAAGAAGTTGAGTTAATTTTTAATTGCTGGACATTCAAACCCATAATTTTAATATTTGGATGCATGAAATGCTCAGGGTTGTACGGCTGTGCTGGGATAGATGATAAAGGAGAATGCGAACATAAGCTGAGATAAAGTTTCATTTTCTCCTTGTGCTTTAAAGCTGCTATGTATCTGTGGGTTTGGAACAGCAAGTTAATGAGTTGTTTAGATGGCTCTTATTTTCTAGCAGTGCCTTAGTAGCAAATTCCTTGCTTCAGCCTGAAATTAGCACTTAGGAAGTACCCCCTCAACACCTTCAGTGGCATTGCTGGGGGTTTTCTGAAGCTTCTCTGGAATTTGCTTAACTGTCGGAGTTAGACTATCTAGTTAATCCTGGCACTGGATTTATTTAACATTTTTATAGAGCTCACATAGTCACTAACCAGTATTTTTCAATACAGGAAAGAGTGCAAGGAGAAATATTTGTAGATGAATCTTCAGTAGCCAATTCTGAAGCATTAAAATCCCATGAAGTGAAACCTGTTGATCCAAAGTACACAGAAGGAACACAGAAAGATGTCTGTTGTTCACAGTTGACGTCAAAGTTGAATAATCGGGTTCTTGCTTCATCTGTAACTTCTGCTCCACAAAAAAATGAAACAGTGAACACTATGGATGCAGCTTCTACCAGACAAACTGAACAGAGGAACAGTCCACATTCAGTTACTGAGCTGCAAACAGACAGTGTATCTCAAAGTCACAATATAAATGGGAAAACTGCTTGTGGAAAAAGTCGGTCTGGTCTTCAGGCAGGGTGAGAATTTTACATCTAAGCAGAAATACTAAGTTGCTTTTCTTTAGTCATTCCAGATTGACAGGCTTTTAAATTATCTGTAATTTACTATGAGTGTTTTTCCTAGTGAAAAGATGTAGCCCTTTGGTGGCCCACCAGAGATTGTTTTTGAGGTCACAGATCAAAGCTTACTGTCATTGTAAAGCTGCTGCTCTCTGAGTGCTGGTGTTGTACTGAGTGCCTCTTTTAGGGTACATTTGAATGCCTTCAGCATAGTGCTGAAAATCATCCATGGCTTTTGCCCCAGACTTCTCACTGGTGTAACAGATCAAGATTTAAGCTGTTGGTTTGGAAAAAACTACAATGGTTTCTGTAATGTGCACTTACTAAGGAAACAACAGGTAGACAACTGTTTGGAAAAATACTAAACTGGAGTGTCTGCAAAGTAGGGGGAAAAGTTTCTGCACCTCTGCTGATCTCCCCTCATGTTCCAGTGCTGCCCTGCATGGGAAGGGAAAGGAACAGCCCTATTTGGAACTGTTCTCTTGCTTGTTGCTCTCACACAGATGCTAATTTTCCTCTTTTTCTTTTGCTGCTTGTGTTTATCTTTCCTATTGATAAACCCAAAATTATTTATAGCTAACTTGCAATGATAAATACAGATTCCATTATCTTGTGTTTATATCTGGAATATCCCTCAAGACAGTCAATAGAAAAGTATAAGCAAAACTACATTTTTGGGGGGGCTATGTTTTGTTTTGGACTTTTTGAGTTCCACATTTGTATTGTGCTTTTTTTATGTGTCTGACTGCACCTTGCTCTGTGCAGTTTCCTGATATTATATTGTTACTTTGCAACTACCACAGAAATCACCAAGAGCCTGAATATTTTCCATGGTACATTCTGGTAAATTTTGCTTTGCTACTGGTTAGCATAATTTCACAGCTTCTTTAGTTGTTGTTCTGGGCTCTGATGAATATGAATTTTAAAGAATATGAATTTAAAAAAATCTGGTTTTGCATATGTGTTTGAGTGAACACAGGAGTTACTGGAAGGTAACCATGGGTCAGGCTTCTTGCTCTCGTGGCTTTCAGAGGGAGTCAGGGACACAAAAATGCTCCATCAGGGTATCATAGCAGTGTGTTGGTTGCACAGAAGTTAATTAGTCTAAGAAAAGAAGAAAACCAATTACCTTTTAGAGTATTTGCTGCAAATGGTGAAGGGTACAGTATTCTGAAGACTGTTTGAGAGCTTTATGTGCACTTGGTAATCTTTATGTGAATCTGAATTGCAAATTACTCTGGAAACCAGTGACAGCTCTGCACTCCCTGCTGAACAGACTGCACAGAATGCCAATCACAGATCTCTGGGAAACAGGTTTTAACATGCACTGATTACATGCTGGGTGCCATAAGTCCAGTAACTTGGGATAATTAGAATATGGGTTTTTGTTGTGCCCTTGGAATGTGTGTATTCATTTGCAGGTAAATGTACATTATTTTTATTGTTTTATTGGTTTTAATCTGTTTACATTTTGATCTTCCCAGTGACCAGTTATTTAAACAACCAGCAGAGACTGTTAGAAATATGAAACAGACATGCACATCAGGTACAAATAGCTACACATATTCGTTTCTGAGCTGATTTTGTTCTTAATGAGGTTTTAATTAGTTTTGTGTACGTTTATCACTACTTTATATCACTTGTTATGTATCATTAGATGACAGAGGTGTCTTATGTGTAATATCCTTCAACTGGTTTGCATTGTGTTGGATTTTTATATTGTACCAGGAAATGTACAATTTTACCCGGAAAACATTTATCCTACTTTTCTTCTAATATGTATTTTAGCTTTGTTTTTTAAAATTGATTTTAACTGTACAAATGAATGCATCAGAGATTAAGTTTAGTGTTTAATCTGTACTGACCAATGAAAGCCACTAATAGAAAATGGAGGTTTGGTCCTGTGTCTGTAAGGCTGGGATAGAACCTGCCTGTGAGAGTGACTTTTGCCCAATGCTGTTGCTACATGATGAACATGTGTTTAAGAGAAAACTTTTTCAGATTTGCATTAATCCTGGTCTGATACATTTATTTCAGAACTGGGATCAGTTCAATCAAATCTTTATTCATTGTTTACTTTCCTGTTCATTTATAAAATTGCTAAGTATTCATTAGATTAGAATTTGCCAGAATGGGAGCTTTACAGGTGACCAGCTGATCTCCAGGTTACACATGTTTAAACTGAGAATATGTATTATTCCAATACATTACAGTTTTCAGCACTTGATTCCAAACAAAAATAAAGTTTATAGGACTTAGTTAAGCAATATGGGTTTACTGGGTTCATTTGCTATGTTCAAGTTGAAGTAATATCCTGTGGGAGAGTGATGAAAAAACATTGAATTGAACACGGTTATGCTGGAATTACAGAAATGTGAATGTGAGGCATTTAACTTGAGATTTCATTTGGATTTCAGCTTTTATGTTAATTATCCTTTAATAATCTACAAATAGAAAATGCAGTTGGGTGTAGTTATGCTGATGCACGATTACCATGGCAAGATAGGTTATATTTCTTAGTGACTTTTTTCCTCCCTCATTTAGGTCAACATTCATTCTGCTCAGAGAAAACTGAGAGAGTCAAAAGTATTTCAGCTGTATCTTCATCCCATAAAATGGCAGATTTAAGGTGTTTAGGTAAGTATTGTCTTAGATCTTTCTTTCCAGTGTACATAAAGAATCCTTAAAGAGTCAGCAGTGCAGTAAGTGGAATACTTGACAGAAATTGTAACACATCTCTTCTGTTACCTCTTACATAATAACAAAACCTGAGCCTTTCCCTTTCCCTTTCCCTTTCCCTTTCCCTTTCCCTTTCCCTTTCCCTTTCCCTTTCCCTTTCCCTTCCCTTCCTTTTTCTACCTCCAAGAGAAAAGATAAATATTGAAATGAAGCTGACAAATTGCAGTTTTGGTCCATGTAATAATGTGGGTTTGCTGACAAACAGAACATACAGTAACTTGAATTAATTAGAAGAATAATTAGAAGAATACTTGAGCAGGTGTTTTCCTCCTTTCTCTGCCTTCAGAGAGGAAGAACACATAGCCCTACTCATTTCCCTCATTTATTTGCCTGCTAAACCTCGTCAGTGTTCTGCAGCCCTTCTCTCTCCCTCACTGCTGTGAAGTACAGGCAGGCAGTTTCATGATAATCCACGACTACAGCCCTCTGTTACCCCAGGCTCTACTTCCTCAGCCTGCCCCATCAGTAGGTCATGAGAATGCTGCTCTCACTCTGGATTTGTGATTGGATTTTGTAATCAAGCAAATGTTTCTTTATTTAAAAACCCCCAACAAAACAAAAAACCACAGAAAACAAAAGAACCCCTAAAGCAGCCCATAACCCACGTTTAAACATTGTTTTTATCTCAGTTGTCAAACTAAGTTCAAGCTGAGTTGTAGCACTGCTTTATCTTAAGGCAGAATGTCACAGATACGGACTTGTGCCCTTCCTGTGATTCCTCACACAAGTTCTCCTTCAGCTGATGTAACTTAACCATGAGAGCATCCAAGGATATCTAAACCATAAATTACCCTAGGGAATGTCCTCAAAAATGAACAGCAAGGCTTCCTGTGAGACCTTTCATGCCTAAACAAGATTTACCATTGATTCAGATTAATACAGGTAACTGTTACAACACAAAGTTTTTAAAAAAAATACATAGCACATAATATATATATTTTGGCTCCTGGATAAAGGTGCAAATGGAACTGAGGCCTGTGTCTTCCCATCCCACCAATATTTGTAGTTCTGTAGAGGACCTGTGCCTCACTCAGTACTTCTGGAGTGGAAGCGCAGTATAACTTAGTCCCATAAAATGTTGAAAGCATTTTTTTTTTTAAGAAAACAAATACAAAGTATTTCAAGAAGGCACATAAAAATGCCATGTGTATGGAAAACCTGAAGTCAAATTGATCCTAGTGAGCAAAATAAAACCCTGAACTTTTTGAACTCTCCTTTAGAAGCTGTTTTTTGCTATTTCTGCAATATCCTATTTTTCCCAGGTTGTACAGCAGGAGGACTGTCCTTGAACAGCAAAACCTTCACCAAGATGTTGCAGAGTTGCCTGCATAGGTGTGAGCACCACAGAGTCATCCTGGAGGCTGAAGAAAGATACCGAGGAGAGCTCCGCAGAGTGGCTGCTGGTAACAACAACAGATCTGCAACTCACCAGAGTATGGAATTTATGTTCAATACTTGGAACTGTTGCTTCAGAATTGCATTTAAAATTCTGAACTTTTGTTTCTTTACTTCTGATTGTCTTGCTGTTTTAAACTCATTGAATTTGATTTACAATGATTTGTACTAAGTGAGATCAGAACTGGCCACTCCTGTTTTGAAGGAATGTTTTTGTGTGTTTTTGCCATGGTGACTGATGCTCATTATAGGCTTTCATAAGACACTCACATTTGCCAGAAATAGTCAAGTCCTAAGAGAAAGGAATGTATTAAGATAAAATATATGTGAGTAAATGTATGACATCACACCAAAGTAATTTCATTCAATATTTACAGAATCACAGAATGAGTGGGTTGGAAGAGACCTTTAAGATCATTGAGTCCAACCCATGCCCCAACACCTCAACTAAACCATGGCACTGAGTGCCACATCCAGGCACTTGTTTTAAATGCATCCAGGGATGGTGACTCACCACCTCCCCAGGTAGACCATTCCAGAACTTTATCATTCATTCTGTGAAAAACTTTTTCCTCATATCCAACCTAAATTTCCATTAGCACAGCTTGAGATCATGTCCTCTGGTTCTGTCAGTTGTTGTCTGGGAGCAGAGACCAACCCCCCCGACTACAACTGTCCTTTCAGGGAGTTGTAGAGAGTGGTAAGGTCACCTCTGATCTCCTTTTGTCCAGGCTGAGCACCCCCAGCTCCCTCAGATGTTCCTCACAGGGTTTGTGTTCCAGCATCTCAACGTCCTTCCCAAACTGAGGGGCCAGACTGGACACAGCACTCCAGGTGTGCCCTCACCAGTGCTGAGTACAGGGGCACAGTGACCTCCCTGCTCCTGCTGGCCACACCATTCCTGATACACTTACGGGTCTAGGATACTTAGAGATCTTAATGAATTAAATAGAAGCACATCCGATATTTTTTTCTGGTTTAATAAATGAATTCTGAAAATTAAACAGTTATTACTTTATTGGCATTTGTACTGGTGTTCATCTTATATTTTCCAGAAATGCTGCTGTCCTCAGTGAAGAAAGACAGGCTGCACAAAGAAATACCAACTTTTAGGAGCAAGAAGGATAGTTTCCAAAGTAAGGGCTTGGTTCGGAAACTAGTGTGAAAAGCCCTTACTGTCTATTAATTCTTTTGCAGAACTTTATCATGGGAGACTGTGAATAGAAAATTAATTTTTTTTCTCTAGATTCTGAGAACTATCTATCTATCTATCTATCTATCTATCTATCTATCTATCTATCTATCTATCTATCTATCTTGTTAGGCCAGAAAATGCATACTCTATAATAATGAAATTGTGTAATGCACATTATTTACCTGCAAAGTTATCTGGCACTTGATATATTGATCCAGTTTCAAATCCTGTCAGGGTTACTTCCATGGCCTTTGCTATTTCTCAGTTTTTTGTGACATTGTTTTCTAAAATGGAGAGGTTTTGTCAGGCTCAGAGCAGAGCTTAGCTGCCTGAATCTGTTTCAGCACCACTCCTTACGCAGTTCCAATCATGTTATTCCCTTAGATTCATTCCTATTCCTGCTGGGAGCTCTGTTAAGGACTTGGGGCTTGTGATAAACAGTTACAAGGGGAATCCTTAAGAATGAACTCTTTGAAATGAGAATTGAAATTTGAATTTTGAAATTCCCACCAAAAATTTATTTTTAGTACTCTTATTTTCAAAAGCCTTGTTCACGTGGTTATTTTATTTAATTAATGCCCAGTAAAAGCTAGTAGGTTGATTTTAAAATTCGTTTATAATTTTCCTCATCAGATTCAGTAATTGAGTAATTTGTCTTATGAAAGCCACAAAGGTATTTTAAAACATAAAAAAAAAACCAACCAAAGCAACTGTATTTCATCTTGAAAGTCCATTAGAACAATATATTATCTTTAGCAAGTACACATTTCCTGTAAGCTGAAGTAAACTGAATTTTCCAGTCTTTCTTCCAAGACCAGATTAGTGGTATGGCTCAAAAAATAGCTCTCACTTAAATTTTAATTCCTAAAACATAACCTATGTTTTATGATTTGGGTTTTTTCTAATAAAGGTGTGTAATGTTTTATTGTTTGGGTTTTTATTGTTTATTTTTAAGGCATTCTTTTGACTCCAAATAGAAAAGACAAATCTAATACTTCAAAGAGAGATGAACATAGTAGAAATACTAGGTGGACTAGCAACTATAACTTGACACCTGCTTATGAAAACTGTGAGTATTATCAGAAAATGAATTCTTTGATATGCACAACTGTAAAATCAGTATTTGGATTTAGGTCAGGGCATTGAGAGAAGCACCTGTCCTTGCTATTGGAGATAAATGGCTATGAATTTAAATAAACTGTTACACTTTCTCTCACAGAAATCAACTTGAACATCAGTAATAGTATTATTTGCATTATTGTTGACTTCTGGTTCATCAATAGTCCCTATGTCTTAATGTGGATTATGAAAAAAAGATCTAAGGAGAATGAGATATTACTAACAAAGCAACATTTACATATTCAGATTCATTAGAATAAATGCTCCTTTACAGTTTTATATCCAGTTTTTCAGTAGATTTTAGTTAGCTGTAAGTGACTAAGTGGCCTCCTTGTTCACAATTTTGTAGCTTTACAAAAATCCCAAGATGCTAACCAGAAAAGACAGAGAGTCAAAGAGATGTGCAGCCAGAAATGTCAGCATTTAAAAGAAAATTGCCCACCTTCACTTGACAAAGATGAGGTTAGTTATGCAAAGCCTAATTATGCACTGACATGTTTATAAATGGCCAATAAAAGCAGGAGGAATTGTGTAGTTTCTTTGTTAGTCACCTTTAACAGGAGCCCAATAGCAAAATGAACCTTGTTAAAAAAATACTCCTGTGTTGATTCTACTCCAGTCACACTGATTTAGCCCTGAACTGAGTTCAGCATTTTTCAGCTGACATATTTTCAGAATGGTGGATCTGAAAATCTGAATTTTTCTGTATTGATGAAGATTTGCACAGTATGGAAGTAACAGAAACCTTAAGGAATAAACCTGCTAAAAGAATAAACTATGTAGGCACAACAGAAATGAAGATCACAGAAAAATACTGTATTTTAGTCAGTAGTGACAGTGAAGAAACCTTGGAGAAGCATTGTTCCCTTGCCAGTGGGACCATTTCTTTACAACTATTAAATGTTGAATTGCCAGTAATATGTTACTTCCACATGCAAAATAGTATGTACATCTACATAATTCTTAATGACACCAAAATAATTATTTGCAGGGCAATGAAATGTGTTCCCTGGCCATGAGCATGAGACCTTTGAACAAGAGAAGGGTCCGAAAAGATTTCACAACTGAAGAAATCAACTGCCTTTTGAAAGGTGTCCAAAAAATGGGCAACCAGTGGAATTTGATTTTGTGTTCTTACCCTTTCCAGAAAGGACGGACAAGCGTTGACCTTTCCAAGAAGTATTACAGGTTACAGGTGCAGGTACTCATCACTGAATTTTCTACTGATGACAAGTGCTGGGAGCCCAGTTTCATCATTAGCCCCTGAGGTGACTTGCAGAAATAAAGACAGGCTTTCAGAGTGTGCAGCCATGGGATTGTGCCTTGTGTCAGTGCAGTGCCCACGAGAATGGCCCCTGGTGTAATTCCATCAGGGCTAGTGCTTGGAGAGAGAGAGAACTAAAGTAGGGAAAAGAACCTTGGAACCCACCACTGCCACCTGACAGGGTACAAAGAGAATGAAAGTGTCATTAAGGACTCTAAATTAATTAATCCCTGTGTTTATCAGGAAATTGGTCCTCTCTCTGCTCAGCCTCTGTTGTGATGCTGGTCTATGAGAGCCTCTGCAGCAGTTTCCCAGTGATAAATCCATGCATCCCTCACACAGGGAGCATTGCTCCTGTGCTTTGCAGACCATGGGAGCAATTAAGTGACAAGCCTTTGTCTACAGCAAGCTGGTCTGTAATTGTGCAGTGGTTTGGGGCAACATTTATCTTGATATTTTCCCTTTTATCTCCATTTTATAGATGAAAAAAGCCCACAAAGGACATCAATAACATCATCTGCGAGTACTTTGTTGCAGAATGTTCAAGAACAGCCTTTGTAACAGTGAGGTATTGCCAGAACAACTCGAGCCCTCGAAGAATTTAGGTTGGCTTGGACTCCTGTTTTTCAGTGACAACTGACTGAATTGTTATGCATTGTAATTTTTTATCTACCATAACTCGATTATTTAAGTAATGCTATCATAGGCAACAAAATCTCTACTGGTAAAAACAACATTAATTTGGAACTTAATTTAACCTTCTTGAGCATTTGATCTATGCAATTTTTGAGTTAACTTTTTGTTGCTTGCTCTGTACCATTTGCAACAAAAGGATATATTGCTAAGATGAATACTTTATGTCTGAAAGTGCTGTTAATGTTGTTGTGTCTGAATCTGTTTCCTCTTAATCAGTGAAATGTTTAAAGCAGGTGGAATATTTTGTCACTTGTTGAATATGCTGCATGTGCAGAAAAATGTCTCTGTAACAGAAAACACTGAATGTGTGGTTAAACACTGCTGCACAGAGGAGGCAAACCTTTCACTGCTACAGAAATTCTGTACTCACTGTTGAACTGAGCAGGTAATAGTAGAATTTGGCTTCTGTTTATAGTTGGACAGTTTTCTGGTGTATTTTTCAAATAAGTGAGCAGAACCAGCATTTCTGCTAATTACACATTTTTTATAGGAAGCTTTACTGAAAGCCTTGGTAACTTGCTTTTTCAGTGATAGACTTAGAATTTCAGTTGTATATTTTACTTGTTCTGATAGAGGAAGGATGAATCAATAGTTATTTTATTATGGAAAAGGTTTAGTTATTGTATTAGCACTAGGCTTTCACTATGATGCAGCTTAAATGCTTGAAAACAGACAAGGTAACCAAAACCTGAGAGACTTGAAATAAAGATGATGCCAATGATGCAATAAATATGCCTTCCAATATTTTCAGCTGTTGTAATTTGGGGGATTTATTATTAAAATATTGAAACATCTATAAAAGATGTCTCTGAGTGGAGCTGTTGCCAGTAGCAGGGTTGAGTATCAGTGGAACTATTGGCAGAGTGGGAGCCAAAAGGGCACCTGAGGTGGAGTGTCCCCAAGGAGGACACTGGGATCCCTTACACACTCCAGGTAAGGAGGACACCAGCCTAGTCCAGACAATCTGTTATTTCATCCTTTGACTGAATGTGTATTAGTACCCACATTGTCAAGATCTGAAATATGTCTCAAGTGGCTAAAATGTGTAAGGTGTAAATCTTCACTTGCCACAAGGTGAGAATGTTGCAATACTGACAATTAACCTCACCTTAGGTATAGTTCAGGTTGGAAAGGCCCTGTGAAGCCTTTGGTCTCCTCTCCTCTTTGGAGCAGGACTGAGGTCAAAGTTATTCAAGTTGTTCAGTGCCTTGTGAAGTTCTGAGGCCCTTCAAGGAAGGAATTCCTGCTGCCTTTTTGGGCAGCCTCTGCTCGTGCTTCACCTCCTCTTGGAAGGCAGGGGCTGGAACCACAGAACTGGAACATTCTGGTGGGATCTGTCCAGGAACAGGCAGAAACCTGAGGTGTGAATTTGTGCAAGTCAGTCTTTGCTCTCCTTTGGACTGACTGCACAGTTTTGATCAGTTTAATTTTCCTGCACAAGTGCTTTGAAATCCACACGTAACAGGCACCACAAAACCAAAATTGCATGAGAATAGTCGATGTCACTTTTAGGCTGGTTGGGCCACCCAGGGCAGTATTTCAGCACTTTGAAAGACTGGAATGACTGACAAACCATCGAGGAAAGTCCGGTCGTAAAAACCCTGACGTGCTCTCCTGGTTCTGTTGGTCAAACAGAGGCTGTTAGGGGTGTGAGCATGGGGTGGTAATGACAGCTTGATCAGCCAGCAACAGTTTACACGGTGTGCTCATCCAGATCTGCCCCCGGCACTGCCGGCACCGCGGCTGCACTGGCGGGGGCACGGCAGGGCGGGGACCGTGCCTGTGGAGAGGTACCAGGGCAGGGGCCAGGGGGTGCACGGAGGTGCCGGGGCAGAAGTATCAGGGCAGGAAACGAAGATCAGGAGAAGGTACCTGAGCAAGTCCCAGGGAAGGTACCCGGGATATAGGAGAAGGTACCTGAGCAGGTACGAGGCCGGTAAGGAAGGTCAGGAGGAAGTACCTGAGCAGGTGCCGGGGGTGCGGCCGGGGGTTCCCGAGCGGGTGCCGGGGGTGCGGCCGGGGGTTCCCGAGCGGGTGCCGGGGGTGCGGCCGGGGGTTCCCGAGCGGGTGCCGGGGGTGCGGCCGGGGGTTCCCGAGCGGGTGCTTGGGGTGCGGCCGGGGGTTCCCGAGCGGGTGCCGCTCCCGCGGGCAGCAGGGGGCGCTGGCGGCCCCAGGACGGCGCGCGCAGGGCGGGCCGCGGCCGGGGCTGCCCGGGCACCGCCTGATCGCGGGGCGGGCGCGACGCGCGCGGGGCCGGCGGGGCAGCCTCGGGGCGCAAGGGCCGGCGGGGCCGGCGGGGCCGGCGGCGCGCGCGGGCGGGCGGGGCGGGGCGGGGCGGGGCGGGGTCCTCGCGGCCCAGTGAGGTCACTCTTTGTGGCGGCCGCTCCAAGATGGCGCCGGTGCTGGCGGAGAAGAAGCTGCTGGGGCCGGACGGGCCCGGCGGGGCCGAGCTGCCCGGCGAGGAGGACGAGGGCCAGAACCTCTGGTGAGCGCCCGCGGCCGCCCGGGGCCTGCACGGCCGCGTGAGCCCGGGCTCCGCTGGGCTGAAGCGGAGCGCGGACTCTCGGCCGGTCGGGGCCGCGCTTGGGTCCCGCGGGCGGCGGCGGCGGGGCCCGGGGTCAGCACCGGGGGGCCCGGGCGTGCGTGACGGGAACCCCGCGGGCGCAGGGACGGGAGTACGGGGCTGAGGCAGAGCGGGGGAGCGGAGCCCGGGCCGCGGCTCTGCGGGACGTCCGCGGGGCCGGCTCCGGCAAAGGCGGTCTCGTGTGTTTTCGGCTTCTATTTCTAAAGAATGGTTTAAAAAATACCTATCGTGGCAGAAGGACATATATCGAATACAGCAATCGATTGTGATGAGAGTTAGTTGAAAAGTAATGTTCTGCAGTATTGCGGCCTCTTGCAAGGGTGGAGAACTTTAAATGTCCTTGCCTATGGTTTAGAAATCATAAAAGCTCTTCTCTAGAAGGTGGCAGGCTTGTGGTGCTTCAGAGTGCAGTTGGCCTGTGGCTTTGACAGCCCTGCTCGTCCACAGCCCGCATGTGCCGGCTGTGGGTGCGGATGTGCTGAGCTCATGGTGCTGTCACAGCCGGCTCGCTCCGTGCCGCGGGGTAACGCGGCCGCTCTGCTGCTTCCCCAGGTCCTCCATCCTCAGCGAAGTCTCCACACGGTCCAGATCTAAATTGCCATCGGGCAAGAATATTCTTGTTTTTGGTAAGTAACACACGCAACCAGTCGGGTGTTGGTTTGTTGCTTTTTTATTTATAGAAACAAAGTGTATTTCAAACACCGATTGGTGCAAACTGACACATGGGTTCGTTACTGTTGGGTTATGTAATTTGATTTATGGTCTTGTCTTGCGCTTGTAGATCTGCTTTCTCTTTGATTTCCACCGTTAGAGTTATAGCCTATTTTAAGTAAGAATAGAGAAAAAGATAGTTCTTCATTCTTATTGTTCTGGTATAAGCCACTGGATTTAGCTGAAATACTTAAAGGAGAACAGCAAGTAACTGTGATTCGGAAGTGTATAAGGATGCTTCTTATCAGTTAAGCAAGTTGTGAAAAAATCTTTTCTGTGAAGTCAAATGTAATTCTGAAGGTGTCTTTTTTTCCTCTACAAACTTACTGGCAGGTGATGATGGTTCAGGCAAAACCACACTCATGGCTAAAATACAGGGAGCAGAGCATGGCAAGAAAGGGAGAGGACTGGAATACTTGTATCTGAATATTCATGATGAAGACAGAGATGGTAAGTTTGTTTCAAATGCAATCTATTTAATTAAGTAGCTGCCATGATGTTTTAATAATTGTGGTTTGATGAGTGTGTTCTGGGCTACGCCCCAGTAGCTGGTTCAGCTGGTGGTGCTGGGAGTTTTGGAGCTGTGTCCATTTTTGTGGAGGGAAAGGTTTTACAGTCCATGTCTGTTCTCCCTCCTGCCCCTCTGAGAGCCTGACCTGTGCCAGGGGCAGGGCAGCTTTGGGGATCCCTTCTGGGCTTGGGGAGACCCCTTTGCTGGTGGTGACTTTGTAGCAGCTGCAGTGGCTTTGCTGTGGCTACTGTGTGACTAGAGAAAGGGAGGGATACATCCCTGAGAATTTCATGCTCAGCATGGATTTCTGGGCATAGGGTGTTTCTCATAGGGGCTGCGTGTGGAATTTTGGTTAGCTATAGCAGATGTTTTGCTTTAGTTGACTGAGTGAAGAACAGAACTTAAAGTCAGAATTAGTGTTTACTTTTCTCAAGCTGGGGCTGATCTCTTTGCTCTTTGCCCTTGTCTTTTTGTTGCTGCTGCTGATCTCTTGTCTCTCTACTGTATGGAGGGAGATTATGTCAAGAGACCATTTAAAAGCAGGCCTCATGATCAGCTTACTTGTATTTTTGAGAAGGTTGGGGACAGGAGGAGATGGGGAGTGAGTTTGTTATCTTTGCTCCTAAATGTGCTTCTGCTGATCTCATTTTGGGCAAGCTGCTAGACCTCCTTGGGTTGGTTTGTCTTTAAAATGGGGAATGTAAGTCTTCCTATTCATGACTTCCTTCAGTCCCCAGAAGAGGGAAGCAGTGGTGGTGGCTCATCCCTGTTCCTGGGAGCAAGTAGGGAGATCCTATAATGGTATTTTGAAACTGGAGATGCACTGAAGGCTTGCAGGAGTGATTAAGTGCCATATGTGACTGGTTGTTATGGAGATTGGGCCTGCACTCACGTGGCAGGAAGCTGCCTTTGGATGCTCAGTTAGGCACAATGAAAGGATGAGTACATTGCCATATCTTCCAGGGGCCTCCTTGCAGTTCCTGAAAATCTTTTGGGCTGTAATTTTAAGTGCTTCTTCAGGTTCTGACTGTAAGTGCTTTTCTACCATGCACAATCTGTTTTAGTACTGCATAAGCACCTCAGGGTGGAAAAAGCCCCTGTGATTAGGAGGGCTGAGACAGCCTGTGTCATCAGGGCTCTTGCAGCTTCAAAGGACATGCTATTACAAGCAGAAAAATGTTTGCTGTGCTATTTTTCCTGGTGTTATCTATCAAACCTCAAGTGTATCCCTACTCTGGAAATGTTTTGGGGCTATTCCTGAGTGGCTGAAAGTGATAAGTATTTGAAGTGATTAGGAGAGGCCTGTCATAAGAACTCAGGCAGCATTAGCAGGAAAAAAAGAGATCTTTTTGACTGACTACTGGCTCAGCTGGCCAGTTCAGGTCTTCATACATCCTCTAATGGGTGTGTTAGGAGCTAATAATACGTGCCTTTTTCCTTTCTGTCTCATTAGTGTCATCCACAAGCAAAATAAATAGCAAAGTGGGTCAGGACCTCCCAGCAGGCAGAGATAACACTCTTTCTTCTCTAGGACAGGTTTGGATTTGGTTTTTAAACTTTCTGTGTGCTTCAGATGAGTGTATGCTCATATCTAGATTGGGGAACAAAGGCTTTATAACTGACCCACAATTCTGAGAGCCATAAAGAACCTCAGGGTAGGCATTCAGGAGCTCAGGAGCAGATGAGTGGTTCTGAGGGTCTCTGCTTTTTGTTAGACTCCAACCTAGCCAAGACCAGATCACAAGGATTTCCAGGGATTCCAACACTGGTAACTGAAAGTCTGCAGTTGAGTGAGGTGATCTCAGCTTCTTTCCCAGGTGATAGAAGATTTATTTGCTCTCTTAGTCTTATTCTTCTTCATTTCAGATAAATTTACTCTGTCCAGGAGAAATATTTTCCTCATAATGCTGAGTCATTTATTATCTACTTCCCACTTCCCCTTGGAAACCTTAAGGAAAATCTGTGTTGTTTCCTATGCCGTGGTCCTCCCTCCCCATTCCTCTTCCAGGGATGTTTGAACCTGGCTGCTCCTACATCTCAAGTAGAATTTTTCTGGATTGCTGGATGCAATCTTAGTTTACCGTTACTTTCCTCCTTAAGATCAGCACAGCAATTAAATTGTTCTTTTCAGTTGTAGGAAAGTTCAGGAAGTATCTCTGCCTCGCAGGCCCCCTGTGGCTCACAGAAGTGCCCATGGACTGTGGTTTTCCATGTCTCTTGCTGGTTTCTTGGCAGCTGGAGGCACATGGGCACTGTGCTCTGTCCAGCTGTTGCAGCTCTGCCAGGTGTCACTGCTCAGTGTGACACATGGGCTTTGGTTCCCAGGGGTCAGGATACTTAGATTCCAAGTCTCTTCTGAATCTCTGTCTGAAAAGTCTCTTTCCTTTAAAATAAAAAGGTATCTAAAAAGATACCTTTTTGTTTTAAAGTTATATTTTATCACTATCCCAAATGCTGCCTAGGCCAAGGTATTTGCTCAAGGAGAGGTTTGGAGAGACCTGAGAAGCAATCCTGGGAGAGAGAGGATTCTCCTAAATCCCCAGCTACATTATCCTTAGAGCATATGGCTGCTCCTGCATACATGACACCGTAGTTCATCTGGATGAAAGCATTTATAGCACTGCCTGCAGAGTTAGCTTTAAACATTAACTGATCCTGGAGCTCAGGCCTCAGAGTCCTCCATTAGTGGAATTTCTCAGGGACTGTGGCAAATGTCAGGTTTTTTGCCTGTCTTTACGATGAACAGATTGTTTTTGTCTGTACTGGTTAGTCTGCTTTTGAGGACTGAGAACCTGAATTCATAGGAGGTAGAAGAGAAGCTGTGCACAATTTTCCTAAAGGATCTGTGTTTCCAGAGTAGCTTTCAGAGGCCCTTGCAGGGCCAGGGCAGAGTTACAGTGGGGATGTAGAGCAGAACAGGGAGCCAGACTGCATGGCCTGCTCTATGCTGTGTGTGTCAGCTGGAGCCACAAGCACCACAGGGACATTTCTCACCTGTGCCCAGTGTGCAGGGAAGAGGAGCCATTCTGGGGTTGCATTCTTGCTTGTAACAAAACAAAGCAGTCTTGGGTTTTTCCTCAGGTTTGGACTGGCTTCAGCCATATCATATACATATTCCAGCTGAACTGGTTGTTCCAGATTGAGCCAAGTCTTGCTGCTGCACTAGTTTCTAATGAGAAAATGGTCTTTTTTTTTTTTTTTTTTGTCAACATCTTTAAAATAGTTTTCTTGAAAGTTTTCTCCTTTTTTGCTTCTCTTCACAGCTTGAGCAAGGGATATGTAGTTGCCACTGATATCTTTTGAATAGATGCAGATGTAGTTGCAGATCACAGAATCAACCATGTGCAATAAAATTAATCAAAGCTGGAAAATCTTTTTCTGGACTAAAGGGATAATGGAATATTGACAGGATTTAGAGATGTGATTTTAGCAGCTTTTGTAATAGCCTGTGATAAGTTGCTCCTTCCAACAGGACCTGGTAATTGTTTGCTCTGGTTTTGTATGTTGTGTCATGGCCAGTAAGAAGGGCCCAGTTAACATTCGTGACTAACGAGCTTAATGTGGTGCTGACAAAGCTGAACTTACCACCAAGTCCTTGCCAAATTATGAGCACCCAGTGCTGTATTTTTGCTTTATGTTTTAGCAAATGTGAATCACAAGACATTCCTCTGTCCTATTGGAAAAGAGCAAAACCTTTCCTTTACGTACAATGTTATTTTTTTTTTTGGTAGAGTACATTTTAATGTGAGTGCAAGGCTTCCAGGCTTCCTAGCAGATTGACTGTGAGTGGTAGTTCCACCTGTGTTCTAGTTCCAGTCTGCATTCCACATGTTAAGCAAAAATTAAATCCTTCAGGGGAACAAAGGTGTATAGCAAACAATTAAAGCAATTGTTTTATCTAAGGTTAAAACAATTTTAACCTTAGATATTGGCTTTAAAACAAGACTTAGAAGCAGAGAATTTGGATAGTATTAATTTTTCTAACTTGCCAAGGTGTGAAAGTCTTTTCTGCAGAGTATTCCCCACAGGAGAATCCATCAGTGCTGCGGAGAGCTGTAAATTTGCATAAAGTATGGATAGATTTGCATTAGGTTTTCAAAACTTCCATTCATACACCAAGGAGACAGTTGTACATACGCAGTCCCTGTCTATTAATAACCTTTAGCTCATAGAAAGCTCACGGGGTTTTTTATTTACTGGGAGGCTGCTGCTTTAGGGCATGTACACAGGATGTTTCTAGGATGCAGAGAGTCCTGCACAGATATTTCATTTGTGCATTTCTGAGCTCCACAGGGCTTACCCCCACTGGTCACTGTAGAGTGAATCGAGGGGTGCAGCTGGCAGTGAGAGGAGCTGTAAGTTCACAGCATGGCTCTTGGCTTGTTTGTGTGATGGCTGATGTTGGAATGTCTTAGGACAGCCCAACAGAACTTAAAACAAATGCTAAACAGACTGCCACATACGGCACCTTGATGAGATGTCTGAAACTGGGCTGCTCAGTAATTTTGTCCAAGGCCTGATTAAACAGGTAGGATGTATATATCTGTCATCTTTTCTTCCTCCAGATTTCTTAGCCAAGCTTTTGCCTTTTTCTCTAGTCAAGAGGGGTGGATTCCTTCCCAGAATAAAGTTATGATAGCCATAGTTACTGGATTTATTTTGCATAGCTGAAAGATTCAGGACACGGAAGCACAGTGAGGCAGGGTAATTATGAAGCTCAGTAGCTGCTTTGAAAATCTGGGTTCTGCAGTGGCTGGTTTGCAGATCTCTGTGTTTCAGAAGTGACATATTGTGTATGTAGTGCAAGAGACTCACTGATCCCTCTGGATAGCTGTGGTAAAATAGGGAATCCTTAGGGAGGGGTACTAGGAAGAATCTAGAAGATAGAAACAATGAAGTTGTCCCTCTTCAGCAGGAAGTTCTGAGGATAATGTTCCCTCTCTCCTTCTCTCTCTTTTTTTTTTTTCCTATTTTTTTTTAATTTGGAAGAATTGGTTGTTCATGCTACCTGATATATCATTTCTGGAGGAAACTTCTTTTTCAGTTCTTATACTCCTGCCAAGAGTTCAGTTTCGGGGTAAAATGCCAGCTGTCTGACCCAGCTGATCCCCCTCTACTCTGCCTTGCATTCCAAGGAAGCATCCTGTCACTATCAGAAACACTTGTGGAAGAAACACAAAAGCTGCAATACCAGGTCATTTCCCCAGTGCTCATTTGGTCAGGAGCCTGCAGAAGGAGCCGGTGTTAAGTCAGTGTGAGTTAAGAGCAGGTGGCACAACCTTGTTGGGAAGGTGGGGAGTTCATCCTGTATTTGCTCCTCCCACTCCTGTGCTAGAAACTTAAGCTGCTTATTGCTGGTATCTTGTTTGCAGCTTAATTCTGCTGGGAAGTTTCTTGAGTGTGTGAAACCAGCTTATGTGTCTGGGAGACACCGAGGGCAGCGTTCATCCCCTGCTGGGCTGGGGCAGGGCCACCCCTTTGGACCTTACTTACTCATCCCCTGTGTTCTGGGCTCACTGTGCTTGTTTCTAATGCAGGAATGTTGTGCAGCGATTAAAAACTGTCCTGACAGCTGTCCTGAGTGAAAGCTCAAAACAGAAATTATTTTTTAAAGGAAAATGTTCTGAACCCAGAAATGAAAGCATTTCTGACTAATACAGGCATTTACACAAGAACCAGTCTTATAAATAAGCAGGCAGAGTGTGCTGGTAGCTGGGTCTGCTCCTTCCACTGAACACTGATGCTCTCACCTGGTCATTCCCAGCCTGGCAAAGCAAGCCCTGGCATCTGCTGGCTTCCAACTGTGCCTTTTCCTTTCAGATCACACTCGCTGCAATGTCTGGATCCTGGATGGAGACTTGTACCACAAAGGGCTGCTGAAGTTCGCCGTTTCTGCTGAATCCCTGCAAGACACCATCGTGGTCTTTGTGGCAGATATGTCTAGACCTTGGACTGTTATGGAGTCTTTACAGAAGTGGGCCAGTGTCTTGCAAGAGCACATTGATAAGATGAAAATTCCTCCAGAAGAGATGAGGCACATGGAGCAGAAGTGTAAGTCTTTGTGCATCCATACATTGCTGTTGGTTTTTTAATTAGCTCTCACAACATTTGATGGATTTCTTTCAGTCAGTGTTTTGAGAATGAGCTGGAAAAAATTTACTCTTAAGTTGTGATTGTAACACTAATTCAAATATACTGTGTTGGGCTTTAAAACAATTCTTCTGGTCTTGCTGTGCTGACAAAACATCAGGTGAATTATTGGTCTAGATCCTGAGCAATAGTGAGATTTTGATAATTTGATTTTTAAAAAGGGCAATTTAAAAAAATAACTCAATAAAATGACAGATTCTGTTTTTAAAAGATGGTGACAAAATTCAATGATGAAGTGAGCTGTCTGCTTTGCTGTGATATCTCAGCCAGGTCCCATTCCCATACTGTGCTTGTCTTACAGAAAGTCTCTCTCCCTTTGTTTTTCTCGTGGCTCAGAAGTGATTCTGGTTTCTGTGAACCTGGTGCAGCTAATTGTGTCTCACTACAGCCATTCCTACCCTGTGACTTTAGGAATGTTGTATAAATGAACCTTCTTTCCTGGCATATCCATGGCAGGATGGAATCTAGCCCTGGCAGGCAGTCATTGTTGCAGTATTGGATCCTGCAGCGCTTTCCTAAAGTAGCGGTGAATGTTTCCTGAGATTTTTTTTTTTCTGTTTTCATATTGAATTACTCCAAAATAAATTTCTTTAGTGGAAAAGACCTTAGCAAGTTCCAGTCCTTTCAGATGAAGTAGATTCAGACTGATCCTTTGTGCTTCCTGCTTTTGCTCCTGGTGGCTCTCTGTGCTGGAGTGTGGAACCCTTGCAAATATGGTCTGGTAGGTTCCTGAGCTACCACAGGGAGCAGTGTGATCTGTTTGACCTGTGACCACTCAGGTGTATTTGTATAGCTGATAATCCTTTCTGAATGTTAAATATTATGTTCCCAGAAGCCTTGTGCCTACAGCATACCAGCTGCAGTTTAGACTTAATGATTGAAACCACCCGGGTTTGATCATCAGGTTACATTTAAACAAAAAGTAAATTATGAGAGTTTTAAGGGGAAAAAATAGTGTGTCAGATTTTTTGGAGTGGGAAATGGAAAGGCAGTTCTAGTATCAAAATCCAGCACTTAACCCAGTTTGCACATTTGTGAGACACTGCAAATGTTATGACAATCCAAATAAAGGGCAAGTTTGTGCACTTAAATTTTCCTTTTGCAAAGAGAAGCTTTTCAGCCTTCCCTTCAGAGTGAACTCTGTGAAGGAGCTATGGCAAAGCTTGAGTGCCCTGTCTGAGGAACTTAAAAGGCTTTCCAATAGTGGTATCTTAGATAGAGAATTCTAAACTATCATAGAAACTCCTGGTTTGTTCTGAGCTCTCGTGGAGTCAAGGGAAGAGGAGATGGGGAAGGGACTGAGTTCCCCCATGCCTGGCTCCAGTGCCATCCCCTGGCTCAGGTGTGGCACAGAAGGCCTTGATGTCTTCAAATTTCAATCTCCTGTTCTCAGGCCTTGTGCAGGACCCCTGTGTCACCTGGACACATCTCTGGCTTCTTGCAGACTGTCCCTAGGGCCACCTCTGTGCTCAGAACTTTGGCCACCATGTCCTGTAATTCTCCTCCTGAGGAAAGGCCCATTGTAACTGTGTCAGGGTAATGCACTAGCCAGGGTACTGCACATATGCCTGGTGACTGCCTTGGGCTGCTGCCCATCCTGAAGCTACACAGCAAAGCTCTCCTTACTGAAATCCTGCTGCCTGTGCCTCCTGGGGTATGCTGCCACTTAGAAAAGGAAGTCACTGGCTTGCAACAGCCCAAATATGTAAAAACCAGGATAATAAAGTTCACATGATGGCAGTTGAAACATAGAAATGGAGTGCAGAGTGATGGGATGTGCTGAATTTAAGCCCCCTGCAGCATAAGACCACGTGGATGGATGTGTTTCCTGACTTCTCCGGCAGAGTATTCCCTTACTCCTGCCCTCCATCCCAAGCTGAATGACCACAGTGGCTGTCACACTCAGCACCAGGAACCCTGGGGGAACTCTGCCCAGTCCTGCCCCACTGGCATCCACTAGAAGTGCTGCAAGGTTGTTCCTTCTCCTTTGCTAAGGTGCTAAGAGTTTCCAGAGATGCCTTTGTTAGCTCACCCTTGTCAGTGCAGGTGCACTTTGGACTGCCTTGTCTCTGCTGGCAAGGTTTGGGAGGCCTTTCTGCACCCAGCCCTTGCTCCTGTGTTTGCTGGTTGAGATTCTGACTCTTGGCTTACCTGGCTGGGTGAGAAACTTCCCTTTGGAGTTAGAGCTTCCAGAGTGGGCAGCAGGACATATGGAAGCCACAGGCTGCCTTCTTGGGAATGTACTCAGAGCATTGCCTGCTTGCACCCACTCCATCACTGAGCTCCTCTGGGGGTTCCTTGCTAAGAGCTTGGCTAATGTGGAGTCAGGTACATAATGTCAACTATGTCTGTTTAATTCAGGCTCCATTGTGATAATTCATTATTTGAATAACACATATTTGAATAATTATTTCAGGGATGTTGCCTCCCTTTTTGAGACAGCAGAGCAGATATGGTGGTTGTCAGGAATCAAGAACTGCAGAAGGGGGGTGTGCTGGTAAAATGGCAATTACACCAATGACCTCTGAGCTGTTTGAAGCTAAAGAATTGAAACACAATAACATGTTTTTACAAATTGTGTGCTGTGCCATTCAAGCTGAATTAGTTTTAGATTGTCTACCTTTTTGCTTTTCTGATTTGACATAGAGCTGAAAGATTTCTAAAGCTAAAAGATTTTTAAAAAATAGTTTATTCAGGTATCATTTGTCTAGGAATTCTTTTTACAAGACTAAAATTTTTAATGATCAGTAAAGATAGGGTACAAAAAAAGCTAAAAGTGATTGTGAAACTTTGAAGAGTGTAAATATGGAATGATTGTCTCAGAAAAATATTCTTCATTTTTCTCATTTTGCTGTTCAGGGCCTTTGGGATTTATCCATTAAGTTGTAGCATTTGCCTGCATTTCCACTTTGCAGTTTAAGAGCGCTCCAAGCCTGAGCAAATTACTGTTGCTGGAACAACCAAATCTAAAATAATTGTGGGTTGCTGTCTCAGTGGTGCTTCTAGTCAATGCATGTCCTGAGTGATGGAGCAGTTTTGGGTGGAGTTACCCTGCACTGCCTCGTATGAGCAACAGCAACAAAACAGTTTGGTGGAACCTCGCTTTCATTTGCTGTGTTCGATGCAAAACTCTAAAGAGCCACAAGTTTGGTAGATAAATCAGCACTCTGTAGTGCAGGTGGGATTTTAATGGCACATCATCACCTGGTGAGAATTTTATTAACATAATAGGCCATTCTGAGTAGTCAGCTGTAGTGATGGGTGGCACATTTCCAGAGGAACTGTTGTTTTTCTGGCTTCCTATTTTATGTGCATCATCTTAGGGGTATTTCCTGTTGAAAAACCTTAAACTAAAGTAATTTTCACTATTTCTTAATAAAGAAAATAGTTGTTTTCCATACCATATGGAAGATGATTCCTCAATTAGAACTGTGGGGAGGAGATAATATTTGATAATATTCATAGCTCATTAGAAAAAATAAAAATAAAAGATTTTATGAGCTGTTTGGACGCACAACTTTATATCCATTAAAAGCCTGAGAACAAGGCTCAAATGAGACATAGCTGTGGGAGGTAAGAAAAAGTTTGAAATTTCTGTGTGTCAAGGAAAGTTTTAACTAGAGTGAGCTGCTTTATTACTTTGTGAGAATGCAGTTTGTACATCAGGGCATCTGACAGTGCCTGGATTTCTTAGGACTAAATTCTGAAGGGAATGGGGGTTGAGTGGAAGCCTGGAGCAGTGTTGAAGAGCCTGTTGCTGTCAGGAACTCCCACTTGTTCCTGAGTTCTGGTGGTGTCTGTGTGCTCAGGGTGCTGTAGTCAGAGGTCTTTGCTCTGGCTGGTACCTTCTGTCAACTCAGCAGTTGTTTGTTCAGAGCTGCCCCTGTTGGCCCCAGTGTTGTGTCCCGTTGCTCCGTGTCTGGCAGGGGTTAATGCCAGGCCAGGTGCATCCCTGGGAATCCACACAGAGCTCATCTCCACATGGAAGGGTGTTCTCCCTTCTGTGTGAGGTGTGGCCTTGGTGCTGCTGCTGGGTCCTGCTGGCTCCTGGGGAGAGAGGGGGCTGGGAGCTGTGGCTCTCTGGGGTTATGCCCTTCATTCCCATTCAGCAGAAATTCATGAGGATGAAACCATCAGACCTCTGAAATTTCCATGTTGCATTTGCTCTTATTTACATTTCTAAAATTCTTAGAGCATCTTGTGTTTTCTCATGTTGTTGACTGTTACTCTTTTTGGGAGAGGCCTTTTTTCCCCACATATGAAGGGGTTTATGCTCAGTAAAGAAGAGATTATTTTGCTTTGATATGAACAAAACCCAGGAAAGGAATCCTGTCTGATTGTGATGCTGTGGTAAATGGAGAGCTGTATTGTCAAGTAGTCTTTTCTGTGTGATTAAGTTAGAGAGACTCATCTGAACTGCTCTAATACATTTGGCCTCAAAAGTAAATAGTAATGGGAGAGCTAATAAAGGAAAGTGGCACTTCAAAAACTCCTTTTCTAGTTAAATGCTTTTGGTGAGATAATAAACACGTGGAATGTGCAGAATGTTTGATGGAATTTTGATTTGCTGTAGCTGACTAAGAAACAGTCCTGGAGACAGCATCCTTTGGAGCACTGCTGTTTCTTCTCCACAAGAAGGCACTGCCTCCCCATGTTAAAAGCAACTGCATTTCATTTTCACTTGTTTGTATTTCCTTGCACCCTGGCATATATTGAGTTGGTGATTGGAAGTCTTATGGTCTGTATTTAGCTTGGGGTTTTTAGGCTTTTCTCTGGAATGGAGTTCCTTTCCACAAGAATCACACAATTTTATATTTCAGCTAAGCATTGTAGATTGTGCAGCTTTAAATGGAAGAGTTTTCTGATTTGTTCTTCCTTCCACGCACCCATGCCATTGCAGGAATGGTTCCTGTTTTGAAAAGGTACCATGACTTCTTTTTACAGGGCTTGTGTAAGAAACTTCCCTGAGGTTTTACCACTTCCTAAAGCTCAAGAGGCTCATTGCAGTTCCTTCCCTGGTACAGAGGGTGTTCTGAGCAGCCTCTCTGTGTGGCTGGGCTGGAGACTGGTGGCTTTTCTAAGGAGTTTTCCTGACTGTCCCTACAGTCACTCTGCTCCCACTGTTTCTAAAATGAAGGAGCCTTTGTGGGAGCAGATCATGGAGTTTGCTTGGCTCTTTTATGAGGGTTCCTGATGGCTGAGTGAGGAGGAGGAGAGCCCAGGGCCTCGGGGCAGTGAGTGCCTGGAGCAGCCACATCCAGGACACAGGTTTAGCTGGTCTGTGGCTTTGGTCTTGAATAAAAGATGTTAAAGTGTAGATTGCAGCCCACATTTGATAAAGCACGTGTGGGTTCACAGAGCATTTCCAAAATGGCCTTAATACTATTGCCATAAAATTAAAATACTAATACATAAAAAACATCAAGTTTCCTCTGGACCCCACTGTAGTTTTCCAGAATGCAGCTGAGTCTCTTCACGTAGCCTGCAGAAGCCCTTGAGTCTGTGTTTATGCAGATAGGTTTTATGTTTCTAGCACTGGATGCCTGCAATAGAAATGTCAAGTAATAGGAACTAAAGTAATTGTTTTTAAGAAAAAGTGGCTGTTTCAGGTTGGTGTTTTCTGTGTACATTTGTGTTTTCACCATGCTTTCTTCCACAATAGGTACAAATTACAGGGTATAGGCTGTGTTGCTAAACCACATTTATGTTTTCTGTTGTCAACTGTCCTATAATGAAACGTTCAGGAATACGTGTTTTTGCAAATAATTGTGATTATTTATAATGACTCCAGATCCCACTTGATGTAGCTTCCTGTAAGTTTTGGTGGAGGAGTATTTTGCTGTTGGAAAGGGCAGCAAGGCCTAACTTGCATTCAGTTCTCATGTAGTATAAAAATAAAATTAAAAAACCCCTTGAGATTTCTAGGTAGTTGTAGATTAATTATGGTTTAAAAAGAGCTAGCTCCTTTGTTGCAGCCTAAGAATCTCTCTCTTTTAATAGTTATAAAGGAGTTTCAGGAGTATGTAGAACCTGAAGAAGGTTACCAAGGATCGCCACAGAGGAGAGGCCCCTCGTCTGGCCAGGAGGATGAACACGTGTCCCTTCCCCTCGGAGACAACGTGCTGACTCACAACCTGGGCATCCCCGTGCTCGTGGTGTGCACTAAAGTGAGGCTCTGCTTCTCCTTGCTGCCATGCTGGCTTTCATTACTTCTCTGTTAAAGACATGCTTTCTGCAGGCATGCAAAATGAATTCTGCTTTAACAGTGGAGGGATTTGTTCTACAAGTGAGCTTCTGCCATCGACATCAATTTTCACTTTGATGGAATAGCAATGACTTTATCAATTAAATGTTAATTACTTTAGTGTTTGATTTATCAGTGCTGTTTTAGAACCAGAGATTCAAAGTAAATGTGATGGGAGTGTGTAAGATTAAGGAAGGTGTTTTAAGATGTGCTGGGATTAAATGCTTGGGTTTTTCTGATTTGTTTTCCTGCCTCTCCCAGTGTGATGCAGTTAGTGTCCTGGAGAAGGAGCATGACTACAGGGAAGAACACTTTGACTTCATTCAGTCACACATCCGCAGATTCTGCTTACAGTGTATCCTTTTCTGTGCTGAGGAGATTGCCTCTAATCTGGAAGCAAGAAGAGATGTTTTCATGTTCACGTAACATTCGTCCAAGAAATTGCTCTGCAAGATTGCTTGGTATTTAGGTATTGCTTAGGGTATATCCTACACATACCCAACCTTGGGTACGTATGTATATAGTTTGTTTTTTCGAAAGTGTTGACAGATGTGTAAAATACTTTATAGTTTTTAAGTTGTGCGTGGGACTTGGACCTTTTGTTATTTTACAGAGGGTTTGCCTTACATTTCGTGAAGTGTTCTTTCTTGGTTTTCCCCTCAGAAATTGCATTTTCCATGTAAGCCTGAGATCTGATGTGTGTATTAACTTTTTGATTTTTTCCAAGTGAAGTAGGATGCAGGTTCCATGTAAGCCTGGGAGGATGGATAACTCCTGTGTATGTCACTGAAAAGTGCCACAAGCCTTGCCCTGTTATATCCCTGTCACCCCTGTATACTAAATGTCTCTTGTTTTGCCTAATTAGTAGCTATAAATCTATTAATTCCTGTTTTGAAATTCTTATTGTAATTTAGAAACAGTATATTACCTAATTTTCCTTAACCAGAAGCCCAGATGGGGCTGCCTTGATTTATACATCAGTAAAGGAGGAGAAGAACCTTGACCTGTTGTATAAGTACATTGTACATAAAACCTACGGTTTCCAGTTTACCACACCTGCCTTAGTGGTAGAGAAGGATGCAGTTTTTATGTGAGTCACTGGGACAAGCAGCAGGGTGCCAGGGGGGTTTATTTAGCACTACACTGCATGTAACATGGATATAAAATTAAATTGAATGGTATGTTGTTCAAAAACTTAGTATGCAAGTCTTGTGGAATCCCAAATTTAAACAGCAACTTAGTGCTTATTACTTGACTCAGACTATACCACTCCCGTTTTTGTATCCTTGGAATTTAGCTGAGTAATAGGGCTGATCTGTAAGAAAATTGCCTTATTTAAGTAGAGGGCAGTAAATAAATGTTCTCTGTAGAAGCTGCAGAAAAGGTAAAGCTCTATTCTCTTTACAGACCTGCTGGTTGGGACAATGAGAAGAAAATTGCCATTTTACATGAAAACTTCACAACAGTAAAACCAGAAGATGCATATGAGGACTTCATTGTAAAACCTCCTGTAAGAAAGGTAAAAAGGGGTAATTTCTTTCTGTACCCCTACAAATAGGTAGAGTTTGCTCGAATGGCTGCTAAGGACTATTAATATTGAAGAACTCCAAATATAAATGTAACTCTTTTTTTTTAATCTAAATATGTGAAATGTCAGGCTTTCATTTATTAGTTATTTAAAATACTGCAAGCAAACCCAGAAACCATTCACCTTATTGAATGAAAAGCAGTCCAGGAGTAGCAATTTTTACATTTACCATTTTTGCATGCATGGGGCAGAAACACACCCAGAAAATGGAGAATTCTCTTTAGGACATTTCCATTTGTTCTCACATGGCTTTGAGGTTGCCATGCAAAGGCAAAGCAAGTTGATCTCAGCTCATGGAAGAGATGCTGATGAGATCAATATCCAAACTTAAAAAAAGGAATGTGGCTACTTACCAAGTGCTCATGTCTGTAGGACAGTGCTGGCATCACTGTTCATCTACTCCAATATTTTTTATTTTGCAGTATTTTTTAATGGCAACTTCTTTAATGGTACTGTTATTTTAAATGTGAAAGACCAGTTTTTAAAAACAGTGAACAGTAGTCTTAAAGATTTGCCTCTCTCTGTTCCCTTTTGATCACCAAAGCATAAAAACCAGTTACAGTAATTTCAGTTTTTACTTATAACAACAAAATGTTGTGTTCAACAGTTAGTCCATGATAAAGAGCTGGCAGCAGAAGATGAGCAAGTATTTCTTATGAAGCAGCAGGTAAGAATGGAAGAATGAAAATAAGTCATTACTATGTAAGATTTCACTTTAATTTCTCCCTTGTTATTGCCTTTAGTTTTTCATTCCTCATTTAAATCACCAGGTAGCTGTTTCTCAGCTTTGCAAATTCAGATGTAATTGTGAAGTAAGACTTTATTCTAACAAATGCAAGTAGGAAATATGGTCACTTAACTTGGCAAGTTGAAGGGAAGATATGCTGAAAACAGAAAGAATGTACAGGTCAAAGGAGAAGAGGAAGAAGAGACTTTGTATTTCACCACACAGTTGTATTGATCTGTGAAAAAGAAATACTTTTAAAACCTAACATCTGAGCATTGCAGTTTCCTTACAGCCAGAGGCTTGAAAGACTTTAATGTGTCAAATTTGGCTATGCTCTATAGTTTAAAAAATATAGCAATAGTTCCCTATCCAGTGATTATAAATGTCCTGGAGGTTACAGACTGGGGTGTCTGTGGTTCTGGCTTTGACTTCTGGGCTGGCTGTGTGAGACAAAGGCCCAAAGCTTATTTACTCCTTGCAGTCAGTCCTCTAGAGGCAGAGTGGGGAAATATGGAAATATCAAAGGGGAATCCTGTAAATATCAGGAAAAAGATCAAGTAAATTTATGGTTACTCAGCTTCACTGTATTTTATTCCTCTGTATTCTTTAAAATATATTTAATATGCTAATATGTTGTTTTTGCAGTCATTCCTTGCCAAACAGCCAGCAACGCCTACAAGAGCATCAGTAAGTAGATCCAAGGAAAAGAGTAGGAGGTGTTTTGTTTCCTTGTAGGCAAAAGGGAATGATTCTAACCTGCAGAGATCCAGTTTTTATATTTAAATGTAACCTACATAATCTCCCCAAGCTGCAGAAAGGAAATAAATAATGAGGCAGTATTTTAAAATGTTGCTTATGAATTCACTGGATTATTGAACTGAAAATTTCCATTGGATTATTGAACATTGGATTGGATTATTGAACCTAAAATTTCCTGCCATGATTCAGCCTTTCCTGTAGTGGAGGCACATTCCCAAAATAACTGATGTTTTGGGTGCTTGTTTGTTTTCTCCAGTGTGCATCACTACAGTGTCAGTAGAAAGGCTGAAAAAGTATGTGATGTTAAACTTGCTTAATGTAATACTTTGAAATTCTTTTCTGATGTGTGTGATTTGGACTTTTTAAGGAATCTCCTGCAAGAGGCCCTGCAGGATCCCCAAGGACTCAAGGCAGAGCTGGTCCCGCCAATGTACCCAGTGCCTCACCAATCACATCAGTTAAGAAACCAGATCCAAATATTAAAAGTATGAATGAGCATTTTACTGTTCTATCATGTGTTATTTCCCTTAACATGAATCCTCTTCTGTAGAAAGATTTGGGTATTTATTCACTAATTGTATAGCTAGTTTAATAACAGAAATGCATTTATGACATAACTTTGGATTGGTTTTTTTTCTTTTCTGGTCATTTGTGTGACTTGGAATAGAGTTCTGTAACTGCCAAGCAGTCAGATAGAGGTCAAATGCATCCTAATTTCCTTAAATTGCCTCAATAAATTTATCATGGATCAGGTGGATTATTAGGGTGGAGACTGCTCTATGAACAGTTTTATACTTCATATCACTTGTTCTGGAATCCACAGCAAACCCTGTTCCACTAAGTCCTCTCTGGAATGTCATTTGCTGTAGCAGATGGAGTCACTTGGAAATGAGATCTTTCCCTGACATGCAGCTCCATGGTATTGAGGGGCTTCTTTACCCTCTGGGCATTAAGAAGGTCTGCAGGGCCAGTGTTGTTTTTTTGTTGTGCACTGTAGGGCCATGCCTCGCTTCCAGGGGGTAAAATGCCTTCTGGATCCTGTCTCATTGCTGAATTGCCACGTTTGGATTTGTTAAAAGCAGTGTGGCATGAAAGGCTGTACTAGAACATCTGTGCAGGTTGTTAATGGGCTTATCAGTCTACGAATTTCAAGTCTGTACTTAATAATCTTGCTCTTGGCTTTTACATTTATTAAAGACTTAAAAACGTACCAATATTTAGATTAAAATTTCATTACACCCCCCCCCATCATTTCAGAAAAGCAGGAATGTGCATTCAGCCATCTCTGCCTATGCCAAGGTATGCAAAGGGCTGGGGTATTTGAACTGAACCAAGGACAGACTTCCTCAGAGCTCAGGTTTATTTCCTTGATTGGCAAGAGATTTGTATCTATGTGAAAATAGGTTATCATTTACCAGCTCGCAGTGTTCTGTGTAATCTATATTTGTTTTTTTCTTTAGATAATGCTGCAAGTGAAGGTGTCTTGGCTAGTTTCTTTAACAGTCTCTTGAGCAAAAAGACTGGCTCTCCTGGAAGTCCTGGTGCTGGAGGAGTGCAAAGCACAGCCAAGAAATCAGGTAATGGGCTTGTTATTGCAGCGTGTTTTTAATAGTTTATTTGGCTCCTTGGTCCTTGGGTGTGTCTCTTACACTGGTCAGGAAAGTGACAGACCTTGACAGATGGCAGGACAAAATGTCTCTAAAAGAAGAACTAAACTACTGCTACATCACAACTCCAGGGCTTCTGTTAAATTCTGTTAATTTTTAGTGAAGTTGCACTGCTGGGATTCCAGTGACATTTGAGTCTTGATCACTATGCTGAAAGTGCTGATTTATTTTTCAGCTTCAGAATTCCTCCCTTTCTTTTCTTGATGCTTCACCGTTGCAAAAGAGATGCAGTTCTTTGGGTTTGGGCTGGAGTTAGCAATTAAACGATTGAAATCTCCCCAGAGTTCAAGCTGAAATGAATCACTGCTTGTGACAGCTTGAAGTTGTTCACTCATTAATTATTTAGAATTTTATTGCAATCCAGCACAGCTGATAACACTGACAAATGGGTGCCTTCTGTGTGTGTGCTGTGACTGCAGTGTGGGAGATCCTTGCTGATAAATAATGCAGCAGTCCAGTGAAAATGAACTGGTTGGTACCTACCCAGACCTTGGTGGTGCAAATTGCCTTGTCCACCTGACAGATGGAATTTACTGCTTTGATTCTTTGACTGTTTCTGTTCAATACTGGCAT